>NC_135236.1:443387909-443994817 GCF_051348905.1 Ranitomeya variabilis | reverse complement strand
GAAGTAGGAGAATTAAGTGATTTTTCGCAAAACCTGAAAACGTCAAAAAATCTAATACCTGGCCAAGCCAAAAATGGCTGATATTCAGCCAAAATTTTTTTTCCACAAATCAAATACGCACTATACCCCTCTTTCAGAACTCTTTTGGGATGCTTTCCAACATAGTTTTAACCCTCTAGATGTAGAAGTAGGAGAATTAAGTGATTTTTCACAAAATCTGAAAACGTCAAAAAATCTAATACCCGGCCAATCCAAAAATGGCTGATTTTCAGCCAAAATTTATTTTCCCACAAATCAAACACTCACTATATCCCATCTTTGCGAACTCTTTTGGGATGCTTTCCATCATAGTTTTAACCCTCTAGATGTAGAAGCAGGAGAATAAAGTGATTTTTCACAAAACCTGAAAACGTCACAAAATTTAATACCCAGCCAAGCCAAAAATGGCTGATTTTCAGCCAAAATTTTTTTTTCCCACAAATCAAACCCGCACTATACCCCCTCTTTGGGAACTCTTTTGGGATGCTTTCCAACATAGTTTTAACCCTACAGATGTAGAAGTAGGAGAATTAAGTGGTTTTTCGCAAAACCTGAAAACGTCAAAAAATATAATACCCAGATAAGCCAAAAATGGCTAATTTTCAGCCAAAAATTTACTTTCCACAAATCAAACACTCACTATATCCCCTCTTTGGGAACTCTTTTGGGATGCTTTCCAACATAGTTTTAACCCTCTAGATGTAGAAGTAGGAGAATTAGGTGATTTTTTACAAAACCTGAAAACGTCAAAAAATCTAATACCCGGATAAGCCAAAAATGGCTGATTTTCAGCCAAAAATTTATTTTCCACAAATCAAACCCGCACTATACCCCCTCTTTGGGAACTCTTTTGGGATGCTTTCCAACATAGTTTTAACCCTCTAGATGTAGAAGTAGGAGAATTAAGTGATTTTTCAGAAAACCTGAAAACGTCAAAAAATGTAAAACCCAGCCAAGCCAAAAATGGCTGATTTTCAGCCAAAATTTTTTTTTTCCTCAAATCAAACCAGCACTATACCCCCTCTTTGGGAACTCTTTTGAGATGCTTTCCAACATAGTTTTAACCCTCTAGATGTAGAAGTAGGAGAATTAAGTGATTTTTCAGAAAACCTGAAAACGTCAAAAAATGTAAAACCCAGCCAAGCCAAAAATGGCTGATTTTCAGCCAAAATTTTTTTTTCCCACAAATCAAACCAGCACTATACCCCCTCTTTGGGAACTCTTTTGGGATGCTTTCCAACATAGTTTTAACCCTCTAGATGTAGAAGTAGGAGAATTAAGTGATTTTTCACAAAACCTGAAAACGTCAAAAAATCTAATACCTGGCCAAGCCAAAAATGGCTGATTTTCATCCAAAAATTTTGTTTCCACAAATCAAACACTCACTATATCCCCTCTTTGGGAACTCTTTTGGGATGCTTTCCAACATAGATTTAACCCTCTAGATGGAGAAGTAGGAGAATTAAGTGATTTTTCACAAAACCTGAAAACGTCAAAAAATCTAATACCCGGCCAAGCCAAAAATGGCTGATTTTCAGCCAAAATTTTTTTTTCCACAAATCAAACCCGCACTATACCCCCTCTTTGGTAACTCTTTTGGGATGCTTTCCAACATAGTTTTAACCCACTAGATGTAGAAGTAGGAGAATTAAGTGATTTTTTGCAAAACCTGGAAGCGTGAAAAAATCTAATCCCAGGCCAAGCCAAAAATGGCTGATTTCCAGCCAAAATTGTTTTGTCCACAATTCAAACACGCACTATACCCTCTCTTTGGGAACTCTTTTGGGATGCTTTCCAACCTAGTTTTAACCCACTAGATGTAGAAGTAGGAGAATTAAGTGATTTTTCACAAACCCTGAAAACGTCAAAAAATCTAATACCCGGCCAAGCCAAAAATGGTTTATTTTCAGCCAAAAAATTTTTTTACACAAATCAAACACGCACTATACCCCCTCTTTGGGAACTCTTTTGGGATGCTTTCCAACATAGTTTTAACCCTCTAGATGTAGAAGTAGGAGAATTAAGTGATTTTTCACAAAACCTGAAAACGTCAAAAAATCTAATACCCAGCCAAGCCAAAAATGGCTGATTTTCAGCCAAAATGTTTTTTTCCCACAAATCAAACCCGCACTATAACCCCTCTTTGGGAACTCTTTTGGGATGCTTTTCAATTCAGCTTTAACCCTCTAGATGTAGAAGTAGGAGAATTAAAAGATTTTTCCCAAAATCTAAAAACGTCAAAAAATCTAATACCCCGTCAAGCTAAAATTGGCTGATTTTCAGCCAAAATTTTTTTTTCCACAAATCAAACCCGCACTATACCCCCTCTTTGGGAACTCTTTTGGGATGCTTTCCAACATAGTTTTAACCCTCTAGATGTAGAAGTAGGAGAATTAAGTGATTTTTTGCAACACCTGAAAGCGTGAAAAAATCTAATACCCGGCCAAGCCAAAAATGGCTGATTTTCAGCCAAATTTTTTTGTCCACAATTCAAACACGCACTATACCCCCTCTTTGGGAACTGTTTTGGGATGCTTTCCAACATAGTTTTAACCCTCTAGATGTAGAAGTAGGAGAATTAAGTGATTTTTCACAAAACCTGAAAACGTCAAAAAATCTAATACCCGGCAAAGCCAAAAATGGCTGATTTTCAGCTAAAAAATTATTTTCCACAAACCAAACATCCACTATATCCCCTCTTTGGGATCTCTTTTGGGATGCTTTCCAACATAGTTTTAACCCTCTAGATGTAGAAGTAGGAGAATTAAGTGATTTTTCACAAAACCGGAAAACGTCAAAAAATCTAATACCCGGCCAAGCCAAAAATGGCTGATTTTCAGCCAAATTTTTTTTTCCACCAATCAAACATGCACTATACCCCCTCTTTCGGAACTGTTTTGGGATGCTTTTCAACTCAGCTTTAACCCTCTAGATGTAGAAGTAGGAGAATTAAAAGATTTTTCCCAAAATCTAAAAGCGTCAAAAAATCTAATACCCGGTCAAGCCAAAAATGGCTGATATTCAGCCAAAACATTTTTTTCCACCAATCAAACACGCACTATACCCCCTCTTTGGGAACTCTTTTGAGATGCTTTCCAACATAGTTTTAACCCTCTAGATATAGAAGTAGGAGAATTAAGTGATTTGTCGCAAAACCTGAAAACGTCCAAAAATCTAATACCTGGCCAAGCCAAAAATGGCTGATTTTCAGTCAACATTTTTTTTCCACAAATCAAACACGCACTATACCCCCTCTTTCAGGACTCTTTTGGGATGCTGTCCAACATAGTTTTAACCCTCTAGATGTAGAAGTAGGAGAATTAAGTGATTTTTCACAAAACCTGAAAAAGTCAAAAAATCTAATACCCGGCCAATCCAAAATTGGCTGATTTTCAGCCAAAATTTTTTTTTCCACAACTCAAACCCGCACTATACCCCCTCTTTGGTAACTCTTTTGGGATGGTTTCCGACATAGTTTTAACCCTCTAGATGTAGAAGTAGGAGAATTAAGTGATTTTTCACAAAACCTGAAAACGTCAAAAAATCTAATACCGGGATAAGCCAAAAATGGCTGATTTTCAGCCAAAAATTTATTTCCCACAAATCAAACCCGCACTATACCCCCTCTTTGGGAACACATTTGGGATGCTTTCCAACATAGTTTTAACCCTCTAGATGTAGAAGTAGGAGAATTAAGTGGTTTTTCGCAAAACCTGAAAACTTCAAAAAATCTAATACCCGGCCAAGCCAAAAATGGCTGATATTCAGCCAAAAAAATTTTTCCACGAATCAAACACGCACTATACCCCCTCTTTCATAACTCTTTTGGGATGCTTTCCAACATAGTTTTAACCCTCTAGATGTAGAAGTAGGAGAATTAAGTGATATTTTGCAAAACCTGAAAGCGTGAAAAAATCTAATACCAGGCTCAGTGAAAAATGGCTGATTTCCAGCCAAAATTTTTTTGTCCACAATTCAAACATGCACTATACCCCCTCTTTCGGAACTGTTTTGGGATGCTTTCCAACTCAGCTTTAACCCTCTAGATGTAGAAGTAGGAGAATTAAAAGATTTTTCCCAAAATCTAAAAACGTCAAAAAATATAATACCCGGTCAAGCCAAAAATGGCTGATATTCAGCCAAAACATTTTTTTCCACAAATCAAACACGCACTATACCCCCTCTTTGGGAACTCTTTTGAGATGCTTTCCAACATAGTTTTAACCCTCTAGATATAGAAGTAGGAGAATTAAGTGATTTTTCACAAAACCTGAAAACGTCCAAAAATCTAATACCTGGCCAAGCCAAAAATGGCTGATATTCAGCCAAAAATTTTTTTCCACAAATCAAATACGCACTATACCCCTCTTTCAGAACTCTTTTGGGATGCTTTCCAACATAATTTTAACCCTCTAGATGTAGAAGTAGGAGAATTAAGTGATTTTTCACAAAACCTGAAAACGTCAAAAAATCTAATACCCGGCCAATCCAAAAATGGCTGATTTTCAGCCAAAAATTTTTTTCCCACAAATCAAACACTTACTATATCCCATCTTTGCGAAATCTTTTGGGATGCTTTCCATCATAGTTTTAACCCTCTAGATGTAGAAGCAGGAGAATAAAGTGATTTTTCACAAAACCTGAAAACGTCACAAAATGTAATACCCAGCCAAGCCAAAAATGGCTGATTTTCAGCCAAAATTTTTTTTTCCCACAAATCAAACCCGCACTATACCCCTTCTTTGGGAACTCTTTTGGGATTCTTTCCAACATAGTTTTAACCCTCCAGATGTAGAAGTATGAGAATTAAGTGGTTTTTCGCAAAACCTGAAAACGTCAAAAAATATAATACCCGGATAAGCCAAAAATGGCTGATTTTCAGCAAAAAATTTATTTTCCACAAATCAAACCCGCACTATATCCCCTCTTTGGGAACTCTTTTGGGATGCTTTCCAACATAGTTTTAACCCTCTAGATGTAGAAGTAGGAGAATTAAGTGATTTTTCCGAAAACCGGAAAACGTCAAAAAATCTAATACCCGGCCAAGCCAAAAATGGCTGATTTTCAGCCAAATTTTTTTTTCCACCAATCAAACATGCACTATACCCCCTCTTTCGGAACTGTTTTGGGATGCTTTTCAACTCAGCTTTAACCCTCTAGATGTAGAAGTAGGAGAATCAAAAGATTTTTCCCAAAATCAAAAAGCGTCAAAAAATCTAATACCCGGTCAAGCCAAAAATGGCTGATATTCAGCCAAAACATTTTTTTCCACCAATCAAACACGCACTATACCCCCTCTTTGGGAACTCTTTTGAGATGCTTTCCAACATAGTTTTAACCCTCTAGATATAGAAGTAGGAGAATTAAGTGATTTTTCGCAAAACCTGAAAACATCCAAAAATCTAATACCTGGCCAAGCCAAAAATGGCTGATTTTCAGTCAACATTTTTTTTCCACAAATCAAACACGCACTATACCCCCTCTTTCAGGACTCTTTTGGGATGCTTTCCAACATAGTTTTAACCCTCTAGATGTAGAAGTAGGAGAATTAAGTGATTTTTCACAAAACCTGAAAACGTCAAAAAATCTAATACCTGGCCAAGCCAAAAATGGCAGATTTTCAGCCAAAAATTTCGTTTCCACAAATCAAACACTCACTATATCCCCTCTTTGGGAACTCTTTTGGGATGCTTTCCAACATAGTTTTAACCCTCTAGATGGAGAAGTAGGAGAATTAAGTGATTTTTCACAAAACCTGAAAACGTCAAAAAATCTAATACCCGGCCAAGCCAAAAATGGCTGATTTTCAGCCAAAATTTTTTTTCCACAAATCAAGCACTCACTATATCCCATCTTTGGGAACTCCAAAAATGGCTGATTTTCAGCCAAAATTTTTTTTCCCCAATCAAACACTCACTATATCCCCTCTTTGGGAACTCTTTTGGGATGCTTTCCAACATAGTTTTAACCCGCTAGATGTAGAAGTAGGAGAATTAAGTGATTTTTTGCAAAACCTGAAAACGTCAAAAAATTTAATACCCAGCTAAGCCAAAAATGGCTGATTTTCAGCCAAATTTTTTTTTTCCACAAATCAAACACTCACTATATCCCCTCTTTGGGAACTCTTTTGGGATGCTTTCCAACATAGTTTTAGCCCTCTAGATGTAGAAGTAGGAGAATTAAGTGATTTTAAACAAAACCTGAAAAAGTCAAAAAATCTAATACCCGGCCAAGCCAAAAATGGCTGATTTTCAGCCAAATTTTTTTTTTCCACAAATCAAACACTCACTATATCCCCTCTTGGGGAACTCTTTTGGGATGCTTTCCAACATAGTTTTAACCCTCTAGATGTAGAAGTAGGAGAATTAAGTGATTTTAATCAAAAACTGAAAACGTCAAAAAATTTAATACCCAGCCAAGCCAAAAATGGCTGATTTTCAGCCAATAATTTTTTTTCCACAAATCAAATCCACACTATATCCCCTCTTTGGGAACTCTTTTCGGATGCTTTCCAACATAGTTTTAACCCTCTAGATGTAGAAGTAGGAGAATTAAGTGATTTTTCGCAAAACCTGAAAACGTCAAAAAATCTGATACCCGGGGATAAGCCAAAAATGGCTGATTTTCAGCCAAAATTTTTTTTTCCACAATTCAAACACGCAATATAACCCCTTTTTGGGAACTCTTTTGGGATGCTTTCCAACATAGTTTTAACCCTCTAGATGTAGAAGTAGGAGAATTAAGTGATTTTTCACAAAACCTGAAAACGTCAAAAAATGTAATACCCGGCCAAGCCAAAAATAGCTTATTTTCAGCCAAAATTTTTTTTTCCACAAATCAAACACGCACTATACCCCCTCTTTGGGAACTCTTTTGGGATGCTTTCCAACATAGTTTTAACCCTCTAGATGTAGAAGTAGGAGAATTAAGTGATTTTTTGCAAAACCTGAAAGCGTGAAAAAATCTAATACCAGACCAAGCGAAAAATGGCTGATTTCCAGCCAAAATTTTTTTGTCCACAATTCAAACATGCACTATACCCCCTCTTTTGGAACTGTTTTGGGATGCTTTCCAACTCAGCATTAACCCTCTAGATGTAGAAGTAGGAGAATTAAAAGATTTTTCCCAAAATCTAAAAACGTCAAAAAATATAATACCCGGTCAAGCCAAAAATGGCTGATATTCAGCCAAAACATTTTTTTTCCACAAATCAAACACACACTATACCCCCTCTTTGGGAACTCTTTTGAGATGCTTTCCAACATAGTTTTAACCCTCTAGATATAGAAGTAGGAGAATTAAGTGATTTTTCGCAAATCCTGAAAACGTCCAAAAATCTAATACCCGGCCAAGCCAAAAATGGCTGATTTTCAGCCAAAATTTTTTTTTCCACAAATCAAACACGCACTATACCCCCTCTTTCAGGACTCTTTTGGGATGCTTTCCAACATAGTTTTAACCCTCTAGATGTAGACGTAGGAGAATTAAGTGATTTTTCACAAAACCTGAAAACGTCAAAAAATCTAATACCCGGCCAAGCCAAAAATGGCTGATTTTCAGCCAAAATGTTTTTTTCCCACAAATCAAACCCGCACTATACCCCCTCTTTGGTAACTCTTTTGGGATGCTTTCCAACATAGTTTTAACCCACTAGATGTAGAAGTAAGAGAATTAAGTGATTTTTTGCAAAACCTGGAAGCGTGAAAAAATCTAATACCAGGCCAAGCCAAAAATGGCTGATTTCCAGCCAAAATTTTTTTGTCCACAATTCAAACACGCACTATACCCTCTCTTTGGGAACTCTTTTGGGATGCTTTCCAACCTAGTTTTAACCCACTAGATGTAGAAGTAGGAGAATTAAGTGATTTTTCACAAACCCTGAAAACGTCAAAAAATCTAATACCCGGCCAAGCCAAAAATGGTTTATTTTCAGCCAAAAATTTTTTTTACACAAATCAAACACGCACTATACCCCCTCTTTGGGAACTCTTTTGGGATGCTTTCCAACATAGTTTTAACCCTCTAGATGTAGAAGTAGGAGAACTAAGTGATTTTTCACAAAACCTGAAAACGTCAAAAAATCTAATACCCAGCCAAGCCAAAAATGGCTGATTTTCAGCCAAAATGTTTTTTTCCCACAAATCAAACCCGCACTATACCCCCTCTTTGGGAACTCTTTTGGGATGCTTTCCAAAATAGTTTTAACCCTCTAGATGTAGAAGTAGGAGAATTAAGTGATTTTTCACAAAACCTGCAAACGTCAAAAAATCTAATACCCGGCAAAGCCAAAAATGGCTGATTTTCAGCCAAAAAATTATTTTCCACAAACCAAACATCCACTATATCCCCTCTTTGGGAACTCTTTTGGGATGCTTTCCAACATAGTTTTATCCCTCTAGATGTAGAAGTAGGAGAATTAAGTGATTTTTCACAAAACCTGAAAACGTCAAAAAATGTAATACCCGGCCAAGCCAAAAATAGCTTATTTTCAGCCAAAATTTTTTTTTCCACAAATCAGACACGCACTATACCCCCTCTTTGGGAACTCTTTTGGGATGCTTTTCAATTCAGCTTTAACCCTCTAGATGTAGAAGTAGGAGAATTAAAAGATTTTTCCCAAAATCTAAAAACGTCAAAAAATCTAATACCCCGTCAAGCCAAAATTGGCTGATTTTCAGCCAAAATTTTTTTTTCCACAAATCAAACCCGCACTATACCCCCTCTTTGGGAACTCTTTTGGGATGCTTTCCAACATAGTTTTAACCCTCTAGATGTAGAAGTAGGAGAATTAAGTGATTTTTTGCAACACCTGAAAGCGTGAAAAAATCTAATACCCGGCCAAGCCAAAAATGGCTGATTTTCAGCCAAATTTTTTTGTCCACAATTCAAACACGCACTATACCCCCTCTTTGGGAACTGTTTTGGGATGCTTTCCAACATAGTTTTAACCCTCTAGATGTAGAAGTAGGAGAATTAAGTGATTTTTCACAAAACCTGAAAACGTCAAAAGATCTAATACCCGGCAAAGCCAAAAATGGCTGATTTTCAGCTAAAAAAATTATTTTCCACAAACCAAACATCCACTATATCCCCTCTTTGGGAACTCTTTTGGGATGCTTTCCAACATAGTTTTAACCCTCTAGATGTAGAAGTAGGAGAATTAAGTGATTTTTCACAAAACCGGAAAACGTCAAAAAATCTAATACCCGGCCAAGCCAAAAATGGCTGATTTTCAGCCAAATTTTTTTTTCCACCAATCAAACATGCACTATACCCCCTCTTTCGGAACTGTTTTGGGATGCTTTTCAACTCAGCTTTAACCCTCTAGATGTAGAAGTAGGAGAATTAAAAGATTTTTCCCAAAATCTAAAAGCGTCAAAAAATCTAATACCCGGTCAAGCCAAAAATGGCTGATATTCAGCCAAAACATTTTTTTCCACCAATCAAACACGCACTATACCCCCTCTTTGGGAACTCTTTTGAGATGCTTTCCAACATAGTTTTAACCCTCTAGATATAGAAGTAGGAGAATTAAGTGATTTGTCGCAAAACCTGAAAACGTCCAAAAATCTAATACCTGGCCAAGCCAAAAATGGCTGATTTTCAGTCAACATTTTTTTTCCACAAATCAAACACGCACTATACCCCCTCTTTCAGGACTCTTTTGGGATGCTTTCCAACATAGTTTTAACCCTCTAGATGTAGAAGTAGGAGAATTAAGTGATTTTTCACAAAACCTGAAAAAGTCAAAAAATCTAATACCCGGCCAAGCCAAAATTGGCTGATTTTCAGCCAAAAAATTTTTTTCCACAACTCAAACCCGCACTATACCCCCTCTTTGGGAACTCTTTTGAGATGCTTTCCAACATAGTTTTAACCCTCTAGATATAGAAGTAGGAGAATTAAGTGATTTTTCACAAAACCTGAAAACGTCAAAAAATCTAATACCCGGCCAAGCCAAAAATGGCTGATTTTCAGCCAAATTTTTTTTTTCCACAAATCAAACACTCACTATATCCCCTCTTGGGGAACTCTTTTGGGATGCTTTCCAACATAGTTTTAACCCTCTAGATGTAGAAGTAGGAGAATTAAGTGATTTTAATCAAAAACTGAAAACGTCAAAAAATTTAATACCCAGCCAAGCCAAAAATGGCTGATTTTCAGCCAATAATTTTTTTTCCACAAATCAAATCCACACTATATCCCCTCTTTGGGAACTCTTTTCGGATGCTTTCCAACATAGTTTTAACCCTCTAGATGTAGAAGTAGGAGAATTAAGTGATTTTTCGCAAAACATGAAAACGTCAAAAAATCTGATACCCGGATAAGCCAAAAATGGCTGATTTTCAGCCAAAATTTTTATTTCCACAATTCAAACACGCAATATAACCCCTTTTTGGGAACTCTTTTGGGATGCTTTCCAACATAGTTTTAACCCTCTAGATGTAGAAGTAGGAGAATTAAGTGATTTTTTACAAAACCTGAAAACGTCAAAAAATCTAATATCCAGCCAAGCCAAAAATGGCTGATTTTCAGCCAAAAAATTTATTTCCTCAAATCAAACACTCACAATATCCCCTCTTTGGGAACTCTTGGGATGCTTTCCAACATAGTTTTATCCCTCTAGATGTAGAAGTAGGAGAATTAAGTGATTTTTCACAAAACCTGAAAACGTCAAAAAATGTAATACCCGGCCAAGCCAAAAATAGCTTATTTTCAGCCAAAAATTTTTTTTCCACAAATCAAACACGCACTATACCCCCTCTTTGGGAACTCTTTTGGGATGCTTTCCAACATAGTTTTAACCCTCTAGATGTAGAAGTAGGAGAATTAAGTGATTTTTTGCAAAACCTGAAAGCGTGAAAAAATCTAATACCAGACCAAGCGAAAAATGGCTGATTTCCAGCCAAAATTTTTTTGTCCACAATTCAAACATGCACTATACCCCCTCTTTTGGAACTGTTTTGGGATGCTTTCCAACTCAGCATTAACCCTCTAGATGTAGAAGTAGGAGAATTAAAAGATTTTTCCCAAAATCTAAAAACGTCAAAAAATATAATACCCGGTCAAGCCAAAAATGGCTGATATTCAGCCAAAACATTTTTTTCCACAAATCAAACACACACTATACCCCCTCTTTGGGAACTCTTTTGAGATGCTTTCCAACATAGTTTTAACCCTCTAGATATAGAAGTAGGAGAATTAAGTGATTTTTCGCAAATCCTGAAAACGTCCAAAAATCTAATACCCGGCCAAGCCAAAAATGGCTGATTTTCAGCCAAAAATTTTTTTCCACAAATCAAACACGCACTATACCCCCTCTTTCAGGACTCTTTTGGGATGCTTTCCAACATAGTTTTAACCCTCTAGATGTAGACATAGGAGAATTAAGTGATTTTTCACAAAACCTGAAAACGTCAAAAAATCTAATACCCGGCCAAGCCAAAAATGGCTGATTTTCAGCCAAAATTTTTTTTTCCACAAATCAAACCCGCACTATACCCCCTCTTTGGTAACTCTTTTGGGATGCTTTCCAACATAGTTTTAACCCACTAGATGTAGAAGTAAGAGAATTAAGTGATTTTTTGCAAAACCTGGAAGCGTGAAAAAATCTAATACCAGGCCAAGCCAAAAATGGCTGATTTCCAGCCAAAATTTTTTTGTCCACAATTCAAACACGCACTATACCCTCTCTTTGGGAACTCTTTTGGGATGCTTTCCAACCTAGTTTTAACCCACTAGATGTAGAAGTAGGAGAATTAAGTGATTTTTCACAAACCCTGAAAACGTCAAAAAATCTAATACCCGGCCAAGCCAAAAATGGTTTATTTTCAGCCAAAATTTTTTTTTACACAAATCAAACACGCACTATACCCCCTCTTTGGGAACTCTTTTGGGATGCTTTCCAACATAGTTTTAACCCTCTAGATGTAGAAGTAGGAGAATTAAGTGATTTTTCACAAAACCTGAAAACGTCAAAAAATCTAATACCCAGCCAAGCCAAAAATGGCTGATTTTCAGCCAAAATGTTTTTTTCCCACAAATCAAACCCGCACTATACCCCCTCTTTGGGAACTCTTTTGGGATGCTTTCCAAAATAGTTTTAACCCTCTAGATGTAGAAGTAGGAGAACTAAGTGATTTTTCACAAAACCTGCAAACGTCAAAAAATCTAATACCCGGCAAAGCCAAAAATGGCTGATTTTCAGCCAAAAAATTATTTTCCACAAACCAAACATCCACTATATCCCCTCTTTGGGAACTCTTTTGGGATGCTTTCCAACATAGTTTTAACCCTCTAGATGTAGAAGTAGGAGAATTAAGTGATTTTACACAAAACCTGAAAACGTCAAAAAATCTAATACCCGGCCAAGCCAAAATTGGCTGATTTTCAGCCAAAATTTTTTTTTCCACAACTCAAACCCGCACTATACCCCCTCTTTGGTAACTCTTTTGGGATGCTTTCCAACATAGTTTTAACCCTCTAGATGTAGAAGTAGGTGAATTAAGTGGTTTTTCGCAAAACCTGAAAACGTCAAAAAATCTAATACCCGGCCAAGCCAAAAATGGCTGATATTCAGCCAAAAATTTTTTTCCACAACTCAAACACGCACTATAGCCCCTCTTTCAGAACTCTTTTGGGATGGTTTCCGACATAGTTTTAACCCTCTAGATGTAGAAGTAGGAGAATTAAGTGATTTTTCACAAAACCTGAAAACGTCAAAAAATCTAATACCGGGATAAGCCAAAAATGGCTGATTTTCAGCCAAAAATTTATTTCCCACAAATCAAACCCGCACTATACCCCCTCTTTGGGAACACTTTTGGGATGCTTTCCAACATAGTTTTAACCCTCTAGATGTAGAAGTAGGAGAATTAAGTGGTTTTTCGCAAAACCTGAAAACTTCAAAAAATCTAATACCCGGCCAAGCCAAAAATGGCTGATATTCAGCCAAAATTTTTTTTCCACGAATCAAACACGCACTATACCCCCTCTTTCATAACTCTTTTGGGATGCTTTCCAACATAGTTTTAACCCTCTAGATGTAGAAGTAGGAGAATTAAGTGATATTTTGCAAAACCTGAAAGCGTGAAAAAATCTAATACCAGGCCAAGTGAAAAATGGCTGATTTCCAGCCAAAATTTTTTTGTCCACAATTCAAACATGCACTATACCCCCTCTTTCGGAACTGTTTTGGGATGCTATCCAACTCAGCTTTAACCCTCTAGATGTAGAAGTAGGAGAATTAAAAGATTTTTCCCAAAATCTAAAAACGTCAAAAAATATAATACCCGGTCAAGCCAAAAATGGCTGATATTCAGCCAAAACATTTTTTTCCACAAATCAAACACGCACTATACCCCCTCTTTGGGAACTCTTTTGAGATGCTTTCCAACATAGTTTTAACCCTCTAGATATAGAAGTAGGAGAATTAAGTGATTTTTCACAAAACCTGAAAACGTCCAAAAATCTAATACCTGGCCAAGCCAAAAATGGCTGATATTCAGCCAAAAATTTTTTTCCACAAATCAAATACGCACTATACCCCTCTTTCAGAACTCTTTTGGGATGCTTTCCAACATAATTTTAACCCTCTAGATGTAGAAGTAGGAGAATTAAGTGATTTTTCACAAAACCTGAAAACGTCAAAAAATCTAATACCCGGCCAATCCAAAAATGGCTGATTTTCAGCCAAAAATTTTTTTCCCACAAATCAAACACTTACTATATCCCATCTTTGCGAAATCTTTTGGGATGCTTTCCATCATAGTTTTAACCCTCTAGATGTAGAAGCAGGAGAATAAAGTGATTTTTCACAAAACCTGAAAACGTCACAAAATGTAATACCCAGCCAAGCCAAAAATGGCTGATTTTCAGCCAAAATTTTTTTTTCCCACAAATCAAACCCGCACTATACCCCTTCTTTGGGAACTCTTTTGGGATGCTTTCCAACATAGTTTTAACCCTCCAGATGTAGAAGTATGAGAATTAAGTGGTTTTTCGCAAAACCTGAAAACGTCAAAAAATATAATACCCGGATAAGCCAAAAATGGCTGATTTTCAGCAAAAAATTTATTTTCCACAAATCAAACCCGCACTATATCCCCTCTTTGGGAACTCTTTTGGGATGCTTTCCAACATAGTTTTAACCCTCTAGATGTAGAAGTAGGAGAATTAAGTGATTTTTCCGAAAACCGGAAAACGTCAAAAAATCTAATACCCGGCCAAGCCAAAAATGGCTGATTTTCAGCCAAATTTTTTTTTCCACCAATCAAACATGCACTATACCCCCTCTTTCGGAACTGTTTTGGGATGCTTTTCAACTCAGCTTTAACCCTCTAGATGTAGAAGTAGGAGAATCAAAAGATTTTTCCCAAAATCAAAAAGCGTCAAAAAATCTAATACCCGGTCAAGCCAAAAATGGCTGATATTCAGCCAAAACATTTTTTTCCACCAATCAAACACGCACTATACCCCCTCTTTGGGAACTCTTTTGAGATGCTTTCCAACATAGTTTTAACCCTCTAGATATAGAAGTAGGAGAATTAAGTGATTTTTCGCAAAACCTGAAAACATCCAAAAATCTAATACCTGGCCAAGCCAAAAATGGCTGATTTTCAGTCAACATTTTTTTTCCACAAATCAAACACGCACTATACCCCCTCTTTCAGGACTCTTTTGGGATGCTTTCCAACATAGTTTTAACCCTCTAGATGTAGAAGTAGGAGAATTAAGTGATTTTTCACAAAACCTGAAAACGTCAAAAAATCTAATACCTGGCCAAGCCAAAAATGGCAGATTTTCAGCCAAAAATTTCGTTTCCACAAATCAAACACTCACTATATCCCCTCTTTGGGAACTCTTTTGGGATGCTTTCCAACATAGTTTTAACCCTCTAGATGGAGAAGTAGGAGAATTAAGTGATTTTTCACAAAACCTGAAAACGTCAAAAAATCTAATACCCGGCCAAGCCAAAAATGGCTGATTTTCAGCCAAAATTTTTTTTCCACAAATCAAGCACTCACTATATCCCATCTTTGGGAACTCCAAAAATGGCTGATTTTCAGCCAAAATTTTTTTTCCCCAATCAAACACTCACTATATCCCCTCTTTGGGAACTCTTTTGGGATGCTTTCCAACATAGTTTTAACCCGCTAGATGTAGAAGTAGGAGAATTAAGTGATTTTTTGCAAAACCTGAAAACGTCAAAAAATTTAATACCCAGCCAAGCCAAAAATGGCTGATTTTCAGCCAAATTTTTTTTTTCCACAAATCAAACACTCACTATATCCCCTCTTTGGGAACTCTTTTGGGATGCTTTCCAACATAGTTTTAGCCCTCTAGATGTAGAAGTAGGAGAATTAAGTGATTTTAAACAAAACCTGAAAACGTCAAAAAATCTAATACCCGGCCAAGCCAAAAATGGCTGATTTTCAGCCAAATTTTTTTTTTCCACAAATCAAACACTCACTATATCCCCTCTTGGGGAACTCTTTTGGGATGCTTTCCAACATAGTTTTAACCCTCTAGATGTAGACGTAGGAGAATTAAGTGATTTTAATCAAAAACTGAAAACGTCAAAAAATTTAATACCCAGCCAAGCCAAAAATGGCTGATTTTCAGCCAATAATTTTTTTTCCACAAATCAAATCCACACTATATCCCCTCTTTGGGAACTCTTTTCGGATGCTTTCCAACATAGTTTTAACCCTCTAGATGTAGAAGTAGGAGAATTAAGTGATTTTTCGCAAAACCTGAAAACGTCAAAAAATCTGATACCCGGGGATAAGCCAAAAATGGCTGATTTTCAGCCAAAATTTTTTTTTCCACAATTCAAACACGCAATATAACCCCTTTTTGGGAACTCTTTTGGGATGCTTTCCAACATAGTTTTAACCCTCTAGATGTAGAAGTAGGAGAATTAAGTGATTTTTCACAAAACCTGAAAACGTCAAAAAATGTAATACCCGGCCAAGCCAAAAATAGCTTTTTTTCAGCCAAAATTTTTTTTTCCACAAATCAAACACGCACTATACCCCCTCTTTGGGAACTCTTTTGGGATGCTTTCCAACATAGTTTTAACCCTCTAGATGTAGAAGTAGGAGAATTAAGTGATTTTTTGCAAAACCTGAAAGCGTGAAAAAATCTAATACCAGACCAAGCGAAAAATGGCTGATTTCCAGCCAAAATTTTTTTGTCCACAATTCAAACATGCACTATACCCCCTCTTTTGGAACTGTTTTGGGATGCTTTCCAACTCAGCATTAACCCTCTAGATGTAGAAGTAGGAGAATTAAAAGATTTTTCCCAAAATCTAAAAACGTCAAAAAATATAATACCCGGTCAAGCCAAAAATGGCTGATATTCAGCCAAAACATTTTTTTTCCACAAATCAAACACACACTATACCCCCTCTTTGGGAACTCTTTTGAGATGCTTTCCAACATAGTTTTAACCCTCTAGATATAGAAGTAGGAGAATTAAGTGATTTTTCGCAAATCCTGAAAACGTCCAAAAATCTAATACCCGGCCAAGCCAAAAATGGCTGATTTTCAGCCAAAATTTTTTTTTCCACAAATCAAACACGCACTATACCCCCTCTTTCAGGACTCTTTTGGGATGCTTTCCAACATAGTTTTAACCCTCTAGATGTAGACGTAGGAGAATTAAGTGATTTTTCACAAAACCTGAAAACGTCAAAAAATCTAATACCCGGCCAAGCCAAAAATGGCTGATTTTCAGCCAAAATGTTTTTTTCCCACAAATCAAACCCGCACTATACCCCCTCTTTGGTAACTCTTTTGGGATGCTTTCCAACATAGTTTTAACCCACTAGATGTAGAAGTAAGAGAATTAAGTGATTTTTTGCAAAACCTGGAAGCGTGAAAAAATCTAATACCAGGCCAAGCCAAAAATGGCTGATTTCCAGCCAAAATTTTTTTGTCCACAATTCAAACACGCACTATACCCTCTCTTTGGGAACTCTTTTGGGATGCTTTCCAACCTAGTTTTAACCCACTAGATGTAGAAGTAGGAGAATTAAGTGATTTTTCACAAACCCTGAAAACGTCAAAAAATCTAATACCCGGCCAAGCCAAAAATGGTTTATTTTCAGCCAAAAATTTTTTTTACACAAATCAAACACGCACTATACCCCCTCTTTGGGAACTCTTTTGGGATGCTTTCCAACATAGTTTTAACCCTCTAGATGTAGAAGTAGGAGAACTAAGTGATTTTTCACAAAACCTGAAAACGTCAAAAAATCTAATACCCAGCCAAGCCAAAAATGGCTGATTTTCAGCCAAAATGTTTTTTTCCCACAAATCAAATCCGCACTATACCCCCTCTTTGGGAACTCTTTTGGGATGCTTTCCAAAATAGTTTTAACCCTCTAGATGTAGAAGTAGGAGAATTAAGTGATTTTTCACAAAACTTGCAAACGTCAAAAAATCTAATACCCGGCAAAGCCAAAAATGGCTGATTTTCAGCCAAAAAATTATTTTCCACAAACCAAACATCCACTATATCCCCTCTTTGGGAACTCTTTTGGGATGCTTTCCAACATAGTTTTATCCCTCTAGATGTAGAAGTAGGAGAATTAAGTGATTTTTCACAAAACCTGAAAACGTCAAAAAATGTAATACCCGGCCAAGCCAAAAATAGCTTATTTTCAGCCAAAAATTTTTTTTCCACAAATCAGACACGCACTATACCCCCTCTTTGGGAACTCTTTTGGGATGCTTTTCAATTCAGCTTTAACCCTCTAGATGTAGAAGTAGGAGAATTAAAAGATTTTTCCCAAAATCTAAAAACGTCAAAAAATCTAATACCCCGTCAAGCCAAAATTGGCTGATTTTCAGCCAAAATTTTTTTTTCCACAAATCAAACCCGCACTATACCCCCTCTTTGGGAACTCTTTTGAGATGCTTTCCAACATAGTTTTAACCCTCTAGATATAGAAGTAGGAGAATTAAGTGATTTGTCGCAAAACCTGAAAACGTCCAAAAATCTAATACCTGGCCAAGCCAAAAATGGCTGATTTTCAGTCAACATTTTTTTTCCACAAATCAAACACGCACTATACCCCCTCTTTCAGGACTCTTTTGGGATGCTTTCCAACATAGTTTTAACCCTCTAGATGTAGAAGTAGGAGAATTAAGTGATTTTTCACAAAACCTGAAAAAGTCAAAAAATCTAATACCCGGCCAAGCCAAAATTGGCTGATTTTCAGCCAAAAATTTTTTTTCCACAACTCAAACCCGCACTATACCCCCTCTTTGGGAACTCTTTTGAGATGCTTTCCAACATAGTTTTAACCCTCTAGATATAGAAGTAGGAGAATTAAGTGATTTTTCACAAAACCTGAAAACGTCAAAAAATCTAATACCCGGATAAGCCAAAAATGGCTGATTTTCAGCCAAATTTTTTTTTTCCACAAATCAAACACTCACTATATCCCCTCTTGGGGAACTCTTTTGGGATGCTTTCCAACATAGTTTTAACCCTCTAGATGTAGAAGTAGGAGAATTAAGTGATTTTAATCAAAAACTGAAAACGTCAAAAAATTTAATACCCAGCCAAGCCAAAAATGGCTGATTTTCAGCCAATAATTTTTTTTCCACAAATCAAATCCACACTATATCCCCTCTTTGGGAACTCTTTTCGGATGCTTTCCAACATAGTTTTAACCCTCTAGATGTAGAAGTAGGAGAATTAAGTGATTTTTCGCAAAACATGAAAACGTCAAAAAATCTGATACCCGGATAAGCCAAAAATGGCTGATTTTCAGCCAAAATTTTTTTTTCCACAATTCAAACACGCAATATAACCACTTTTTGGGAACTCTTTTGGGATGCTTTCCAACATAGTTTTAACCCTCTAGATGTAGAAGTAGGAGAATTAAGTGATTTTTTACAAAACCTGAAAACGTCAAAAAATCTAATATCCAGCCAAGCCAAAAATGGCTGATTTTCAGCCAAAAAATTTATTTCCTCAAATCAAACACTCACAATATCCCCTCTTTGGGAACTCTTTCGGGATGCTTTCCAACATAGTTTTATCCCTCTAGATGTAGAAGTAGGAGAATTAAGTGATTTTTCACAAAACCTGAAAACGTCAAAAAATGTAATACCCGGCCAAGCCAAAAATAGCTTATTTTCAGCCAAAAATTTTTTTTCCACAAATCAAACACGCACTATACCCCCTCTTTGGGAACTCTTTTGGGATGCTTTCCAACATAGTTTTAACCCTCTAGATGTAGAAGTAGGAGAATTAAGTGATTTTTTGCAAAACCTGAAAGCGTGAAAAAATCTAATACCAGACCAAGCGAAAAATGGCTGATTTCCAGCCAAAATTTTTTTGTCCACAATTCAAACATGCACTATACCCCCTCTTTTGGAACTGTTTTGGGATGCTTTCCAACTCAGCATTAACCCTCTAGATGTAGAAGTAGGAGAATTAAAAGATTTTTCCCAAAATCTAAAAACGTCAAAAAATATAATACCCGGTCAAGCCAAAAATGGCTGATATTCAGCCAAAACATTTTTTTCCACAAATCAAACACACACTATACCCCCTCTTTGGGAACTCTTTTGAGATGCTTTCCAACATAGTTTTAACCCTCTAGATATAGAAGTAGGAGAATTAAGTGATTTTTCGCAAATCCTGAAAACGTCCAAAAATCTAATACCCGGCCAAGCCAAAAATGGCTGATTTTCAGCCAAAAATTTTTTTCCACAAATCAAACACGCACTATACCCCCTCTTTCAGGACTCTTTTGGGATGCTTTCCAACATAGTTTTAACCCTCTAGATGTAGACATAGGAGAATTAAGTGATTTTTCACAAAACCTGAAAACGTCAAAAAATCTAATACCCGGCCAAGCCAAAAATGGCTGATTTTCAGCCAAAATTTTTTTTTCCACAAATCAAACCCGCACTATACCCCCTCTTTGGTAACTCTTTTGGGATGCTTTCCAACATAGTTTTAACCCACTAGATGTAGAAGTAAGAGAATTAAGTGATTTTTTGCAAAACCTGGAAGCGTGAAAAAATCTAATACCAGGCCAAGCCAAAAATGGCTGATTTCCAGCCAAAATTTTTTTGTCCACAATTCAAACACGCACTATACCCTCTCTTTGGGAACTCTTTTGGGATGCTTTCCAACCTAGTTTTAACCCACTAGATGTAGAAGTAGGAGAATTAAGTGATTTTTCACAAACCCTGAAAACGTCAAAAAATCTAATACCCGGCCAAGCCAAAAATGGTTTATTTTCAGCCAAAATTTTTTTTTACACAAATCAAACACGCACTATACCCCCTCTTTGGGAACTCTTTTGGGATGCTTTCCAACATAGTTTTAACCCTCTAGATGTAGAAGTAGGAGAATTAAGTGATTTTTCACAAAACCTGAAAACGTCAAAAAATCTAATACCCAGCCAAGCCAAAAATGGCTGATTTTCAGCCAAAATGTTTTTTTCCCACAAATCAAACCCGCACTATACCCCCTCTTTGGGAACTCTTTTGGGATGCTTTCCAAAATAGTTTTAACCCTCTAGATGTAGAAGTAGGAGAACTAAGTGATTTTTCACAAAACCTGCAAACGTCAAAAAATCTAATACCCGGCAAAGCCAAAAATGGCTGATTTTCAGCCAAAAAATTATTTTCCACAAACCAAACATCCACTATATCCCCTCTTTGGGAACTCTTTTGGGATGCTTTCCAACATAGTTTTAACCCTCTAGATGTAGAAGTAGGAGAATTAAGTGATTTTACACAAAACCTGAAAACGTCAAAAAATCTAATACCCGGCCAAGCCAAAATTGGCTGATTTTCAGCCAAAATTTTTTTTTCCACAACTCAAACCCGCACTATACCCCCTCTTTGGTAACTCTTTTGGGATGCTTTCCAACATAGTTTTAACCCTCTAGATGTAGAAGTAGGAGAATTAAGTGATTTTTCACAAAACCTGAAAAAAAACGTCAAAAAATCTAATACCGGGATAAGCCAAAAATGGCTGATTTTCAGCCAAAAATTTATTTCCCACAAATCAAACCCGCACTATACTCCCTCTTTGGGAACACTTTTGGGATGCTTTCCAACATAGTTTTAACCCTCTAGATGTAGAAGTAGGAGAATTAAGTGGTTTTTCGCAAAACCTGAAAACTTCAAAAAATCTAATACCCGGCCAAGCCAAAAATGGCTGATATTCAGCCAAAATTTTTTTTCCACGAATCAAACACGCACTATACCCCCTCTTTCATAACTCTTTTGGGATGCTTTCCAACATAGTTTTAACCCTCTAGATGTAGAAGTAGGAGAATTAAGTGATATTTTGCAAAACCTGAAAGCGTGAAAAAATCTAATACCAGGCCAAGTGAAAAATGGCTGATTTCCAGCCAAAATTTTTTTGTCCACAATTCAAACATGCACTATACCCCCTCTTTCGGAACTGTTTTGGGATGCTATCCAACTCAGCTTTAACCCTCTAGATGTAGAAGTAGGAGAATTAAAAGATTTTTCCCAAAATCTAAAAACGTCAAAAAATATAATACCCGGTCAAGCCAAAAATGGCTGATATTCAGCCAAAACATTTTTTTCCACAAATCAAACACGCACTATACCCCCTCTTTGGGAACTCTTTTGAGATGCTTTCCAACATAGTTTTAACCCTCTAGATATAGAAGTAGGAGAATTAAGTGATTTTTCACAAAACCTGAAAACGTCCAAAAATCTAATACCTGGCCAAGCCAAAAATGGCTGATATTCAGCCAAAATTTTTTTTCCACAAATCAAATACGCACTATACCCCTCTTTCAGAACTCTTTTGGGATGCTTTCCAACATAATTTTAACCCTCTAGATGTAGAAGTAGGAGAATTAAGTGATTTTTCACAAAACCTGAAAACGTCAAAAAATCTAATACCCGGCCAATCCAAAAATGGCTGATTTTCAGCCAAAATTTTTTTTCCCACAAATCAAACACTTACTATATCCCATCTTTGCGAAATCTTTTGGGATGCTTTCCATCATAGTTTTAACCCTCTAGATGTAGAAGCAGGAGAATAAAGTGATTTTTCACAAAACCTGAAAACGTCACAAAATGTAATACCCAGCCAAGCCAAAAATGGCTGATTTTCAGCCAAAATTTTTTTTTCCCACAAATCAAACCCGCACTATACCCCTTCTTTGGGAACTCTTTTGGGATGCTTTCCAACATAGTTTTAACCCTCCAGATGTAGAAGTATGAGAATTAAGTGGTTTTTCGCAAAACCTGAAAACGTCAAAAAATATAATACCCGGATAAGCCAAAAATGGCTGATTTTCAGCCAAAAATTTATTTTCCACAAATCAAACCCGCACTATTTCCCCTCTTTGGGAACTCTTTTGGGATGCTTTCCAACATAGTTTTAACCCTCTAGATGTAGAAGTAGGAGAATTAAGTGATTTTTCCGAAAACCGGAAAACGTCAAAAAATCTAATACCCGGCCAAGCCAAAAATGGCTGATTTTCAGCCAAATTTTTTTTTCCACCAATCAAACATGCACTATACCCCCTCTTTCGGAACTGTTTTGGGATGCTTTTCAACTCAGCTTTAACCCTCTAGATGTAGAAGTAGGAGAATTAAAAGATTTTTCCCAAAATCTAAAAGCGTCAAAAAATCTAATACCCGGTTAAGCCAAAAATGGCTGATATTCAGCCAAAACATTTTTTTCCACCAATCAAACACGCACTATACCCCCTTTTTGGGAACTCTTTTGAGATGCTTTCCAACATAGTTTTAACCCTCTAGATATAGAAGTAGGAGAATTAAGTGATTTGTCGCAAAACCTGAAAACGTCCAAAAATCTAATACCTGGCCAAGCCAAAAATGGCTGATTTTCAGTCAACATTTTTTTTCCACAAATCAAACACGCACTATACCCCCTCTTTCAGGACTCTTTTGGGATGCTTTCCAACATAGTTTTAACCCTCTAGATGTAGAAGTAGGAGAATTAGGTGATTTTTCACAAAACCTGAAAAAGTCAAAAAATCTAATACCCGGCCAAGCCAAAAATGGCTGATATTCAGCCAAAATTCTTTTTCCACAACTCAAACACGCACTATAGCCCCTCTTTCAGAACTCTTTTGGGATGGTTTCCGACATAGTTTTAACCCTCTAGATGTAGAAGTAGGAGAATTAAGTGATTTTTCACAAAACCTGAAAACGTCAAAAAATCTAATACCGGGATAAGCCAAAAATGGCTGATTTTCAGCCAAAAATTTATTTCCCACAAATCAAACCCGCACTATACCCCCTCTTTGGGAACACTTTTGGGATGCTTTCCAACATAGTTTTAACCCTCTAGATGTAGAAGTAGGAGAATTAAGTGGTTTTTCGCAAAACCTGAAAACTTCAAAAAATCTAATACCCGGCCAAGCCAAAAATGGCTGATATTCAGCCAAAAATTTTTTTCCACGAATCAAACACGCACTATACCCCCTCTTTCATAACTCTTTTGGGATGCTTTCCAACATAGTTTTAACCCTCTAGATGTAGAAGTAGGAGAATTAAGTGATATTTTGCAAAACCTGAAAGCGTGAAAAAATCTAATACCAGGCCAAGTGAAAAATGGCTGATTTCCAGCCAAAAATTTTTTGTCCACAATTCAAACATGCACTATACCCCCTCTTTTGGAACTGTTTTGGGATGCTTTCCAACTCAGCTTTAACCCTCTAGATGTAGAAGTAGGAGAATTAAAAGATTTTTCCCAAAATCTAAAAACGTCAAAAAATATAATACCCGGTCAAGCCAAAAATGGCTGATATTCAGCCAAAACATTTTTTTCCACAAATCAAACACGCACTATACCCCCTCTTTGGGAACTCTTTTGAGATGCTTTCCAACATAGTTTTAACCCTCTAGATATAGAAGTAGGAGAATTAAGTGATTTTTCACAAAACCTGAAAACGTCCAAAAATCTAATACCTGGCCAAGCCAAAAATGGCTGATATTCAGCCAAAAATTTTTTTCCACAAATCAAATACGCACTATACCCCTCTTTCAGAACTCTTTTGGGATGCTTTCCAACATAATTTTAACCCTCTAGATGTAGAAGTAGGAGAATTAAGTGATTTTTCACAAAACCTGAAAACGTCACAAAATGTAATACCCAGCCAAGCCAAAAATGGCTGATTTTCAGCCAAAAATTTTTTTTCCCACAAATCAAACCCGCACTATACCCCTTCTTTGGGAACTCTTTTGGGATGCTTTCCAACATAGTTTTAACCCTCCAGATGTAGAAGTATGAGAATTAAGTGGTTTTTCGCAAAACCTGAAAACGTCAAAAAATATAATACCCGGATAAGCCAAAAATGGGTGATTTTCAGCCAAAAATTTTTTTTCCACAAATCAAACCCGCACTATATCCCCTCTTTGGGAACTCTTTTGGGATGCTTTCCAACATAGTTTTAACCCTCTAGATGTAGAAGTAGGAGAATTAAGTGATTTTTCCGAAAACCGGAAAACGTCAAAAAATCTAATACCCGGCCAAGCCAAAAATGGCTGATTTTCAGCCAAATTTTTTTTTCCACCAATCAAACATGCACTATACCCCCTCTTTCGGAACTGTTTTGGGATGCTTTTCAACTCAGCTTTAACCCTCTAGATGTAGAAGTAGGAGAATTAAAAGATTTTTCCCAAAATCTAAAAGCGTCAAAAAATCTAATACCCGGTCAAGCCAAAAATGGCTGATATTCAGCCAAAACATTTTTTTCCACCAATCAAACACGCACTATACCCCCTCTTTGGGAACTCTTTTGAGATGCTTTCCAACATAGTTTTAACCCTCTAGATATAGAAGTAGGAGAATTAAGTGATTTGTCGCAAAACCTGAAAACGTCCAAAAATCTAATACCTGGCCAAGCCAAAAATGGCTGATTTTCAGTCAACATTTTTTTTCCACAAATCAAACACGCACTATACCCCCTCTTTCAGGACTCTTTTGGGATGCTTTCCAACATAGTTTTAACCCTCTAGATGTAGAAGTAGGAGAATTAAGTGATTTTTCACAAAACCTGAAAAAGTAAAAAAATCTAATACCCGGCCAAGCCAAAATTGGCTGATTTTCAGCCAAAATTTTTTTTTCCACAACTCAAACCCGCACTATACCCCCTCTTTGGTAACTCTTTTGGGATGCTTTCCAACATAGTTTTAACCCTCTAGATGTAGAAGTAGGTGAATTAAGTGGTTTTTCGCAAAACCTGAAAACGTCAAAAAATCTAATACCCGGCCAAGCCAAAAATGGCTGATTTTCAGCCAAAAATGTATTTCCCACAAATCAAACCCGCACTATACCCCCTCTTTGGGAACACTTTTGGGATGCTTTCCAACATAGTTTTAACCCTCTAGATGTAGAAGTAGGAGAATTAAGTGGTTTTTCGCAAAACCTGAAAACTTCAAAAAATCTAATACCCGGCCAAGCCAAAAATGGCTGATATTCAGCCAAAAATTTTTTTCCACGAATCAAACACGCACTATACCCCCTCTTTCATAACTCTTTTGGGATGCTTTCCAACATAGTTTTAACCCTCTAGATGTAGAAGTAGGAGAATTAAGTGATATTTTGCAAAACCTGAAAGCGTGAAAAAATCTAATACCAGGCCAAGTGAAAAATGGCTGATTTCCAGCCAAAATTTTTTTGTCCACAATTCAAACATGCACTATACCCCCTCTTTCGGAACTGTTTTGGGATGCTTTCCAACTCAGCTTTAACCCTCTAGATGTAGAAGTAGGAGAATTAAAAGATTTTTCCCAAAATCTAAAAACGTCAAAAAATATAATACCCGGTCAAGCCAAAAATGGCTGATATTCAGACAAAACATTTTTTTCCACAAATCAAACACGCACTATACCCCCTCTTTGGGAACTCTTTTGAGATGCTTTCCAACATAGTTTTAACCCTCTAGATATAGAAGTAGGAGAATTAAGTGATTTTTCACAAAACCTGAAAACGTCCAAAAATCTAATACCTGGCCAAGCCAAAAATGGCTGATATTCAGCCAAAATTTTTTTTCCACAAATCAAATACGCACTATACCCCTCTTTCAGAACTCTTTTGGGATGCTTTCCAACATAATTTTAACCCTCTAGATGTAGAAGTAGGAGAATTAAGTGATTTTTCACAAAACCTGAAAACGTCAAAAAATCTAATACCCGGCCAATCCAAAAATCGATGATTTTCAGCCAAATTTTTTTTTCCCACAAATCAAACACTTACTATATCCCATCTTTGCGAAATCTTTTGGGATGCTTTCCATCATAGTTTTAACCCTCTAGATGTAGAAGCAGGAGAATAAAGTGATTTTTCACAAAACCTGAAAACGTCACAAAATGTAATACCCAGCCAAGCCAAAAATGGCTGATTTTCAGCCAAAAATTTTTTTTCCCACAAATCAAACCCGCACTATACCCCTTCTTTGGGAACTCTTTTGGGATGCTTTCCAACATAGTTTTAACCCTCCAGATGTAGAAGTATGAGAATTAAGTGGTTTTTCGCAAAACCTGAAAACGTCAAAAAATATAATACCCGGATAAGCCAAAAATGGCTGATTTTCAGCCAAAAATTTATTTTCCACAAATCAAACCCGCACTATATCCCCTCTTTGGGAACTCTTTTGGGATGCTTTCCAACATAGTTTTAACCCTCTAGATGTAGAAGTAGGAGAATTAAGTGATTTTTCCGAAAACCGGAAAACGTCAAAAAATCTAATACCCGGCCAAGCCAAAAATGGCTGATTTTCAGCCAAATTTTTTTTTCCACCAATCAAACATGCACTATACCCCCTCTTTCGGAACTGTTTTGGGATGCTTTTCAACTCAGCTTTAACCCTCTAGATGTAGAAGTAGGAGAATTAAAAGATTTTTCCCAAAATCTAAAAGCGTCAAAAAATCTAATACCCGGTCAAGCCAAAAATGGCTGATATTCAGCCAAAACATTTTTTTCCACCAATCAAACACGCACTATACCCCCTCTTTGGGAACTCTTTTGAGATGCTTTCCAACATAGTTTTAACCCTCTAGATATAGAAGTAGGAGAATTAAGTGATTTGTCGCAAAACCTGAAAACGTCCAAAAATCTAATACCTGGCCAAGCCAAAAATGGCTGATTTTCAGTCAACATTTTTTTTCCACAAATCAAACACGCACTATACCCCCTCTTTCAGGACTCTTTTGGGATGCTTTCCAACATAGTTTTAACCCTCTAGATGTAGAAGTAGGAGAATTAAGTGATTTTTCACAAAACCTGAAAAAGTCAAAAAATCTAATACCCGGCCAAGCCAAAATTGGCTGATTTTCAGCCAAAATTTTTTTTTCCACAACTCAAACCCGCACTATACCCCCTCTTTGGTAACTCTTTTGGGATGCTTTCCAACATAGTTTTAACCCTCTAGATGTAGAAGTAGGTGAATTAAGTGGTTTTTCGCAAAACCTGAAAACGTCAAAAAATCTAATACCCGGCCAAGCCAAAAATGGCTGATATTCAGCCAAAAATTTTTTTCCACAACTCAAACACGCACTATAGCCCCTCTTTCAGAACTCTTTTGGGATGGTTTCCGACATAGTTTTAACCCTCTAGATGTAGAAGTAGGAGAATTAAGTGATTTTTCACAAAACCTGAAAACGTCAAAAAATCTAATACCGGGATAAGCCAAAAATGGCTGATTTTCAGCCAAAAATTTATTTCCCACAAATCAAACCCGCACTATACCCCCTCTTTGGGAACACTTTTGGGATGCTTTCCAACATAGTTTTAACCCTCTAGATGTAGAAGTAGGAGAATTAAGTGGTTTTTCGCAAAACCTGAAAACTTCAAAAAATCTAATACCCGGCCAAGCCAAAAATGGCTGATATTCAGCCAAAAATTTTTTTCCACGAATCAAACACGCACTATACCCCCTCTTTCATAACTCTTTTGGGATGCTTTCCAACATAGTTTTAACCCTCTAGATGTAGAAGTAGGAGAATTAAGTGATATTTTGCAAAACCTGAAAGCGTGAAAAAATCTAATACCAGGCCAAGTGAAAAATGGCTGATTTCCAGCCAAAATTTTTTTGTCCACAATTCAAACATGCACTATACCCCCTCTTTCGGAACTGTTTTGGGATGCTTTCCAACTCAGCTTTAACCCTCTAGATGTAGAAGTAGGAGAATTAAAAGATTTATCCCAAAATCTAAAAACGTCAAAAAATATAATACCCGGTCAAGCCAAAAATGGCTGATATTCAGACAAAACATTTTTTTCCACAAATCAAACACGCACTATACCCCCTCTTTGGGAACTCTTTTGAGATGCTTTCCAACATAGTTTTAACCCTCTAGATATAGAAGTAGGAGAATTAAGTGATTTTTCACAAAACCTGAAAACGTCCAAAAATCTAATACCTGGCCAAGCCAAAAATGGCTGATATTCAGCCAAAATTTTTTTTCCACAAATCAAATACGCACTATACCCCTCTTTCAGAACTCTTTTGGGATGCTTTCCAACATAATTTTAACCCTCTAGATGTAGAAGTAGGAGAATTAAGTGATTTTTCACAAAACCTGAAAACGTCAAAAAATCTAATACCCGGCCAATCCAAAAATCGATGATTTTCAGCCAAATTTTTTTTTCCCACAAATCAAACACTCACTATATCCCATCTTTGCGAACTCTTTTGTGATGCTTTCCATCATAGTTTTAACCCTCTAGATGTAGAAGCAGGAGAATAAAGTGATTTTTCACAAAACCTGAAAACGTCACAAAATGTAATACCCAGCCAAGCCAAAAATGGCTGATTTTCAGCCAAAATTTTTTTTTCCCACAAATCAAACCCGCACTATATCCCCTCTTGGGGAACTCTTTTGGGATGCTTTCCAACATAGTTTTAACCCTCTAGATGTAGAAGTAGGAGAATTAAGTGATTTTAATCAAAAACTGAAAACGTCAAAAAATTTAATACCCAGCCAAGCCAAAAATGGCTGATTTTCAGCCAATAATTTTTTTTCCACAAATCAAATCCACACTATATCCCCTCTTTGGGAACTCTTTTGGGATGCTTTCCAACATAGTTTTAACCCTCTAGATGTAGAAGTAGGAGAATTAAGTGATTTTTCGCAAAACCTGAAAACGTCAAAAAATCTGATACCCGGATAAGCCAAAAATGGCTGATTTTCAGCCAAAATTTTTTTTTCCACAATTCAAACACGCAATATAACCCCTTTTTGGGAACTCTTTTGGGATGCTTTCCAACATAGTTTTAACCCTCTAGATGTAGAAGTAGGAGAATTAAGTGATTTTTTACAAAACCTGAAAACGTCAAAAAATCTAATATCCAGCCAAGCCAAAAATGGCTGATTTTCAGCCAAAAAATTTATTTCCTCAAATCAAACACTCACAATATCCCCTCTTTGGGAACTCTTTTGGGATGCTTTCCAACATAGTTTTATCCCTCTAGATGTAGAAGTAGGAGAATTAAGTGATTTTTCACAAAACCTGAAAACGTCAAAAAATGTAATACCCGGCCAAGCCAAAAATAGCTTATTTTCAGCCAAAAAATTTTTTTCCACAAATCAGACACGCACTATACCCCCTCTTTGGGAACTCCTTTGGGATGCTTTTCAATTCAGCTTTAACCCTCTAGATGTAGAAGTAGGAGAATTAAAAGATTTTTCCCAAAATCTAAAAACGTCAAAAAATCTAATACCCCGTCAAGCCAAAAATGGCTGATTTTCAGCCAAATTTTTTTGTCCACAATTCAAACACGCACTATACCCCCTCTTTGGGAACTGTTTTGGGATGCTTTCCAACATAGTTTTAACCCTCTAGATGTAGAAGTAGGAGAATTAAGTGATTTTTCACAAAACCTGAAAACTAGGGTTGAGCGAAACGGGTCGATCATTTTCAAAAGTCGCCGACTTTTGGCTAAGTCGGCGTCTCATGAAACCCGATCCGACCCCTGTGCTTGTCGGCCATGCGGTACGCGACTTTCGCGCCAAAGTCGCGTTTCAATGACGCGAAAAGCGCCATTTCTCAGCCAATGAAGGTGAACGCAGAGTGTGGGCAGCGTGATGACATAGATCCTGGTCCCCACCATCTTAGAGAAGGGCATTGCAGTGATTGGCTTGCTGTCTGCGGCGTCACAGGGGCTATAAAGGGGCGTTCCCGCCGACCGCCATCTTACTGCTGCTGATCTGAGCTTAGGGACAGGTTGCTGCCGCTTCATCAGAAGCAGGGAGAGCGTTAGGCAGGGTCCACTAACCACCAAACCGCTTGTGCTGCAGCGATTTCCACTGTCCAACACCACCTTCGGTGTGCAGGGACTGTGGAAGCTATTTTTTTTTTTTTTCCCCTCAGCGCTGTAGCTCATTGGGCTGCCCTAGAAGGCTCCGTGATAGCTGTATTGCTGTGTGTACGCCACTGTGGAAACCAACTGCTTTTTTCAAAGCACATATCCTCTTGTTCCTTCCTTTCTGCACAGCTATCTTTTCTGTTTTTCCACACTTTTTATTTAATTTGTGCATCAGTCCACTCCTATTGCTGCCTGCCATACCTGGCTTACATTACTGCAGGGAGATAGTAATTGTAGGACAGTTTTTTTTTTTTTTTTTTTTTTTTTTTTTGTGGGAGATTAAGATTGGCATTTCTGCTACAGTGCCATCCCTGTGTGTGCCATCTCTCACTGAGTGGGCCATAGAAAGCCTATTTATTTTTTCCGTGATTTGTGTTCTAAAATCTACCTCAACACAAAAACAGTACATCAATCAGTGGGAGAAAAATATTGGCCTCAGTCAGGGCTTGTGTGCCACTGCTGTGTGTGCTATCTCTCATTCAGTGGGCTATAGCAAGCCTATTTTTTTTTTTTTTTTTTAATATTATTTGGTTTCTAATTCTCCCTGAAAAAAAAAAAAAAACCTAAAAAAACAGTGGGAGAATAATATTGCCCTTTCAGCTTGTGTGCCAGTCTTGACTCCTGGGTGTGCCACCTCTCTCCCTCTCATTCAGTGGGCCATAGAAAGCCTATTTATTTTTTTTTTTAAATATTATTGGGTTTCTAAAGTCTCCCTGAAAAAACAAAAAATACATAAAAAAACAGTGGGAGAGTAATATTGCCCTTTCAGCTTGTGTGCCAGTCTTGACTCCTGGGTGTGCCACCTCTCTCCCTTTCATTCAGTGGGCCATAGAAAGCCTATTTATTTTTTCCGTGATTTGTGTTCTAAAATCTACCTCAACACAAAAACACTACATCAATCAGTGGGAGAAAAATATTGGCCTCAGTCAGGGCTTGTGTGCCACTGCTGTGTGTGCTATCTCTCATTCAGTGGGCTATAGCAAGCCTATTTTTTTTTTTTTTTTTTTTTTTTTAATATTATTTGGTTTCTAAAGTCTCCCTGAAAAAAAAAAAAAAACATAAAAAAACAGTGGGAGAGTAATATTGCCCTTTCAGCTTGTGTGCCAGTCTTGACTCCTGGGTGTGCCACCTCTCTCCCTTTCATTCAGTGGGCCATAGAAAGCCTATTTATTTTTTGGTTTTTTTAATATTATTTGGTTTCTAAAGTCTCCCTGAAAATAAAAAAAAAAAATACATAAAAAAACAGTGGGAGAGTAATATTGCCATTTCAGCTTGTGTGCCAGTCTTGACTCCTGGGTGTGCCACCTCTCTCCCTCTCATTCAGTGGGCCATAGAAAGCCTTGTTTTTTTGTTTTTTTTTTAATATTATTTGGTTTCTAAAGTCTCCCTGAAAATAAAAAAAAAAAACATAAAAAAACAGTGGGAGAGTAATATTGCCATTTCAGCTTGTGTGCCAGTCTTGACTCCTGGGTGTGCCACCTCTCTCTCTAATTGTGGGCCATAGAAAGCCTATTTATTTTTTGGTTTTTTTAATATTATTTGGTTTCTAAAGTCTCCCTGAAAATAATAAAAAAAAATACATAAAAAAACAGTGGGAGAGTAATATTGCCCTTTCAGCTTGTGTGCCAGTCTTGACTCCTGGGTGTGCCACCTCTCTCCCTTTCATTCAGTGGGCCATAGAAAGCCTATTTATTTTTTGGTTTTTTTAATATTATTTGGTTTCTAAAGTCTCCCTGAAAATAAAAAAAAAAAATACATAAAAAAACAGTGGGAGAGTAATATTGCCATTTCAGCTTGTGTGCCAGTCTTGACTCCTGGGTGTGCCACCTCTCTCCCTCTCATTCAGTGGGCCATAGAAAGCCTTGTTTTTTTTTTTTTTTTTTAATATTATTTGGTTTCTAAAGTCTCCCTGAAAATAAAAAAAAAAAACATAAAAAAACAGTGGGAGAGTAATATTGCCATTTCAGCTTGTGTGCCAGTCTTGACTCCTGGGTGTGCCACCTCTCTCTCTAATTGTGGGCCATAGAAAGCCTATTTATTTTTTGGTTTTTTTAATATTATTTGGTTTCTAAAGTCTCCCTGAAAATAAAAAAAAAAAATACATAAAAAAACAGTGGGAGAGTAATATTGCCCTTTCAGCTTGTGTGCCAGTCTTGACTCCTGGGTGTGCCACCTCTCTCCCTCTCATTCAGTGGGCCATAGAAAGCCTTGTTTTTTTGTTTTTTTTTTAATATTATTTGGTTTCTAAAGTCTCCCTGAAAATAAAAAAAAAAAAAAAAAAAAAAACAGTGGGAGAGTAATATTGCCATTTCAGCTTGTGTGCCAGTCTTGACTCCTGGGTGTGCCACCTCTCTCTCTAATTGTGGGCCATAGAAAGCCTATTTATTTTTTGGTTTTTTTAATATTATTTGGTTTCTAAAGTCTCCCTGAAAATAAAAAAAAAAAATACATAAAAAAACAGTGGGAGAGTAATATTGCCCTTTCAGCTTGTGTGCCAGTCTTGACTCCTGGGTGTGCCACCTCTCTCCCTTTCATTCAGTGGGCCATAGAAAGCCTATTTATTTTTTGGTTTTTTTAATATTATTTGGTTTCTAAAGTCTCCCTGAAAATAAAAAAAAAAAATACATAAAAAAACAGTGGGAGAGTAATATTGCCATTTCAGCTTGTGTGCCAGTCTTGACTCCTGGGTGTGCCACCTCTCTCCCTCTCATTCAGTGGGCCATAGAAAGCCTTGTTTTTTTGTTTTTTTTTTAATATTATTTGGTTTCTAAAGTCTCCCTGAAAATAAAAAAAAAAAACATAAAAAAACAGTGGGAGAGTAATATTGCCATTTCAGCTTGTGTGCCAGTCTTGACTCCTGGGTGTGCCACCTCTCTCTCTAATTGTGGGCCATAGAAAGCCTATTTATTTTTTGGTTTTTTTAATATTATTTGGTTTCTAAAGTCTCCCTGAAAAAAAAAAAAAAAAATACATAAAAAAACAGTGGGAGAGTAATATTGCCCTTTCAGCTTGTGTGCCAGTCTTGACTCCTGGGTGTGCCACCTCTCTCCCTTTCATTCAGTGGGCCATAGAAAGCCTATTTATTTTTTGGTTTTTTTAATATTATTTGGTTTCTAAAGTCTCCCTGAAAATAAAAAAAAAAAATACATAAAAAAACAGTGGGAGAGTAATATTGCCATTTCAGCTTGTGTGCCAGTCTTGACTCCTGGGTGTGCCACCTCTCTCCCTCTCATTCAGTGGGCCATAGAAAGCCTTGTTTTTTTGTTTTTTTTTTAATATTATTTGGTTTCTAAAGTCTCCCTGAAAATAAAAATAAAAAACATAAAAAAACAGTGGGAGAGTAATATTGCCATTTCAGCTTGTGTGCCAGTCTTGACTCCTGGGTGTGCCACCTCTCTCTCTAATTGTGGGCCATAGAAAGCCTATTTATTTTTTGGTTTTTTTAATATTATTTGGTTTCTAAAGTCTCCCTGAAAATAAAAAAAAAAAATACATAAAAAAACAGTGGGAGAGTAATATTGCCCTTTCAGCTTGTGTGCCAGTCTTGACTCCTGGGTGTGCCACCTCTCTCCCTTTCATTCAGTGGGCCATAGAAAGCCTATTTATTTTTTGGTTTTTTTAATATTATTTGGTTTCTAAAGTCTCCCTGAAAATAAAAAAAAAAAATACATAAAAAAACAGTGGGAGAGTAATATTGCCATTTCAGCTTGTGTGCCAGTCTTGACTCCTGGGTGTGCCACCTCTCTCCCTCTCATTCAGTGGGCCATAGAAAGCCTTGTTTTTTTGTTTTTTTTTTAATATTATTTGGTTTCTAAAGTCTCCCTGAAAATAAAAAAAAAAAACATAAAAAAACAGTGGGAGAGTAATATTGCCATTTCAGCTTGTGTGCCAGTCTTGACTCCTGGGTGTGCCACCTCTCTCTCTAATTGTGGGCCATAGAAAGCCTATTTATTTTTTGGTTTTTTTAATATTATTTGGTTTCTAAAGTCTCCCTGAAAATAAAAAAAAAAAATACATAAAAAAACAGTGGGAGAGTAATATTGCCCTTTCAGCTTGTGTGCCAGTCTTGACTCCTGGGTGTGCCACCTCTCTCCCTTTCATTCAGTGGGCCATAGAAAGCCTATTTATTTTTTGGTTTTTTTAATATTATTTGGTTTCTAAAGTCTCCCTGAAAATAAAAAAAAAAAATACATAAAAAAACAGTGGGAGAGTAATATTGCCATTTCAGCTTGTGTGCCAGTCTTGACTCCTGGGTGTGCCACCTCTGTCCCTCTCATTCAGTGGGCCATAGAAAGCCTTGTTTTTTTTTTTTTTTTTAAATATTATTTGGTTTCTAAAGTCTCCCTGAAAATAAAAAAAAAATACATAAAAAAACAGTGGGAGAGTAATATTGCCATTTCAGCTTGTGTGCCAGTCTTGACTCCTGGGTGTGCCACCTCTCTCTCTAATTGTGGGCCATAGAAAGCCTTTTTATTTTTTTCCTTCATTTGTGTTTTAAAATCAACCTCAACACAAAAACACTACATCAATCAGTGGGAGAAAAATATTGGCCTCAGTCAGGGCTTGTGTGCCACTCCTGTGCGTGCCATCTCTCATTCAGTGGGCCATAGAAAGCCTTGTTTTTTTGTTTTTTTTTTAAATATTATTTGGTTTCTAAAGTCTCACAGAGAAAAAAAAAAAAATAAATTAGGTGGGAGATTAATATTGACATTAGTGCTTGAGTGACAGTCCTGCGTGTGTGTCATCTCTGTGATTTGGTGTCACAGAAAACAGAGTGTGTAACATTGTGCCTGATTTTCCTTGTGGTCTCACCAACCTGTTAAGGGATATTGAAATCATACTGAAGTTATAGCTCACCGTGTAAGTTGTTTGACAGCAACAAATAAAGTTAGTTTGGTTACGATTTTTAAACAATGAGGAAGTCTGGTGCAAGAGGTCGTCGTGGGCGTTCATTGTCAGCTGGTAATGATGGTAGTGGTAGTGGAGCATCAGGTGGTCGTGGGGATAAAAATATTCCACCTAAGTCTGGAGCTGTGGAGCCAGTTTCGTCGTCAGGCTACACAAGGCCTCGAACGCTCTCTTTTCTGGGAGTAGGAAAACCGCTTTTAAAGGCTGAGCAGCAACAGCAAGTTTTGGCTTACATTGCAGACTCAGCCTCTAGCTCTTTTGCCTCCTCTTCCGAAACTGGTAAATGTAAAAGCAGCGCGTCGCTTGTGGATGTTCACGGTCAGGGACAAGTCGCTTCCTTGTCCTCCTCAGCAAAAACTACAACAAGAGAGAAGGATGCAGCAGGCGACACAACGGGTCACTCCATGGAGCTCTTTACACATACCGTCCCTGGCTTAGAAAGTGAAACATTTAACAGGCCATGCCCATTACAAGTAGATTCTGACATGGAGTGCACTGATGCACAGCCACAGCCAGAGTACTATGCTGCTCCTTTGACTCAGACCACCACATTGCCCTCTCAGGGTACAGATCCACAATCAGACCCTGATGAGACTATGTTGCCCCGCCACGAACGCTATACCACCGACCGACACAGTGACACAGACGAAGTTGCACACGAGCTCGAAGAGGAGGTAATAGATGACCCAGTTATTGACCCCGATTGGCAGCCATTGGGGGAACAGGGTGCAGGCGGCAGTAGTTCAGAAGCGGAGGTGGAGGAGGGGCCGCAGCAGGCATCAACATCGCAACAGGTTCCATCTGCCGGGCCCGTATCTGGCCCAAAACGCGTGTCAAAGCCAAAACCTGTTGGAGGACAGCGTGGCCATCCGGTTAAAGCTCAGTCTGCAATCCCTGAAAAGGGATCCGAGTCTAGGAAGAGTGCAGTCTGGCATTTTTTTAAACAACATCCAACTGATCAGCGCAAAGTCATCTGTCAAAAATGTTCAACTAGCTTAAGCAGAGGTCAGAATCTGAAAAGTCTAAATACTAGTTGCATGCATAGACACTTAACCACCATGCATTTTCAAGCCTGGACTAACTACCAAACGTCCCTTAAGGTTGTAGCACCCTCGGCCAATGAAGCTAGTCAGCAACGCAACATCCCTTCCGTCACTGTAAGGCCACCATTTTCCGCACCACCGGCAGTATCTGTGCAGGTTTCTTTGCCAGCCAAAAGCAGTCAGGGTCAGGGAATCACCAGTTTAGTAGGAGGAAATATTGCATCTAGGGCACCGGCGGAAACAATACCGTCTCCAACCGTCTCTCAGTCTGCCATGTACACCGGCACACCCGAAAGTTCCACGATCTCCTGCTCTCCAGTCCAGCTCACCCTACATGAGACTCTGGTTAGAAAAAGGAAGTACTTATCCTCGCATCCGCGTACACAGGGTTTTAACGCCCACATAGCTAGACTAATCTCGTTAGAGATGATGCCCTACCGTTTAGTTGAAAGCGAAGCTTTTAAAGCCCTGATGGAGTACGCTGAACCACGATACGAGCTACCTAGTCGACACTTTTTTTCCAGAAAAGCCATCCCAGCCCTGCACCAGCATGTTAAACAGCGCATCGTCCATGCACTTAGGCAATCTGTGAGTACAAAGGTGCACCTGACTACAGATGCATGGACCAGTAGGCATGGCCAGGGACGTTATGTGTCCATCACGGCACACTGGGTGAATGTGGTGGATGCAGGGTCCACAGGCGACATCAATTTAGGGACAGTTGTGCCTAGCCCACGGTCTAGGAAACAGTTGGCTGTAGGCGTTCGCACCCCCTCCTCCTCCTCCTCGTCCTCCTGCAGAAGCTACAGCTCTTCCACAGAACGCAGTCGGCCAACCACTCCATCGGCAGATGACACTGTTGCACACCAGTTGTCCCATTATGGGCCAGCTACTGCCAAGCGTCAGCAGGCTGTATTGGCTATGAAGTGTTTGGGCGACAACAGACACACCGCGGAAGTTCTGTCCGAGTTCTTGCAACAAGAAACGCAGTCGTGGCTGGGCACAGTAGATCTTGAGGCAGGCAAGGTAGTGAGTGATAACGGAAGGAATTTCATGGCTGCCATCTCCCTTTCCCAACTGAAACACATTCCTTGCCTGGCTCACACCTTAAACCTGGTGGTGCAGTGCTTATTGAAAACTTATCCTGGGTTCTCCGACCTGCTCCTCAAAGTGCGTGCACTTTGCTCACATATCCGACGTTCGCCTGTACACGCCAGCCGTATGCAGACCTATCAGCGGTCTTTGAACCTTCCCCAGCATCGCCTAATCATAGACGTTGCAACAAGGTGGAACTCAACACTGCACATGCTTCAGAGACTGTGCGAACAGAGGCGTGCTGTTATTTATTTGTGGGAGGATACACGGGCAGGCAGTAGGATGGCAGACATGGAGTTGTCAGGTGTGCAGTGGTCGAAGATACAAGACATGTGTCAAGTCCTTCAGTGTTTTGAGGAATGCACACGGCTGGTTAGTGCAGACAACGCCGTAATAAGCATGAGCATCCCCCTAATGCGTCTGCTGATGCAAAGTTTGACGCACATAAAGGAGCAGGCGTCTGCACCAGAGGAAGAGGGAAGCCTTGATGACAGTCAGCCATTGTCTGGTCAGGGCAGTGTACAGGACGAGGTAGCGGGCGAAGAGGAGGTGGAGGACGAGGAGGATGATGGGGATGAGTATATTTTTAATGCGGAAACTTTCACGGGGGCACAGGAAATTGGTTGCGTGTCACGGCCGGGTTCTGGTTTTTTGAGGGACACAAGTGACGTAGATTTGCCTGCAACTGCCCCTCAACCAATCACAACCGGAGATTTGACAACTGGAACTTTGGCCCACATGGCGGATTATGCCTTACGTATCCTAAAAAGGGACACACGCATTACGAAAATGATGAACGATGACGATTACTGGTTGGCCTGCCTCCTTGATCCACGCTATAAAGGCAAATTGCAAAATATTATGCCACATGAGAACTTGGAACTAATATTAGCAACCAAACAATCAACTCTTGTTGACCGTTTGCTTCAGGCATTCCCAGCACACAGCGCACGTGATCGTTCTCACACAAGCTCCAGGGGGCAGCAGACTAGGAGTGTTAGGGGTGCACACATCAGAAGTGGCGTTGGACAGAGGGGTTTTCTGACCAGGTTGTGGAGTGATTTTGCTATGACCGCAGACAGGACAGGTACTGCTGCATCAATTGAAAGTGACAGGAGACAACATTTGTCCAGTATGGTTACTAACTATTTTTCATCCCTTATCGATGTTCTCCCTCAACCGTCATTCCCATTTGATTACTGGGCCTCCAAATTAGACACCTGGCCAGAATTGGCAGAATATGCATTGCAGGAGCTTGCTTGCCCGGCAGCAAGTGTCCTATCAGAAAGAGTATTCAGTGCTGCAGGTTCAATATTAACCGAAAAAAGGACTCGTCTGGCTACCCAAAATGTTGACGATCTAACATTCATTAAAATGAACCACAACTGGATTTCGAAATCTTTTGCCCCACCTTGCCCGGCCGACACCTAGCTTTCCTATGAAAAGCTCTTGCCTGTGAATTACTTTTCTAATGTCTAATTTGCTGCAGCTGATTGTACAGCATACGACATGTTTACACCTCCCTAAATGGCAAAACTCCCCACACGGGGCCGTGGTATCGCGACTTGGCGCAAGCACCCGTGAGACTGCTGTTTGTCTGAAGAGGTGGGTGTGCTCGCTTTTGGTTGACGGCATTGCTACTGGGTCCCTCATAGTACAATGTAGTGTCTCTGGCGGTGGTGGTGCGCACCCAACGTCAGACACACCGTTGTAACATGAGGGGCCCTGGGGCGGTCCCGCCGGCCTCAAGAGAGTTCCCCCCTACCCCAGCTCAAAATGTGCTCTACCACGTGCAAAATTATGTCGCACAGCTCCACCAATCTTTAGTCTATTCGCTGACATCATTCAATGTCTGGCACTGACAATACAAATTTGTAGACATCTATGATGCAACTTAAAGTAGTCTGTGTCTGTGTCCTATATTGGCACCATTAAATAGTTACTGCCAAATTACAATGTCAGAAACTCAGTAGATGAGCCCACCCCTGTACCTAAGTATGCCACCTTTTTTTTTTGTTTTGGTTGTTTTGCGAGACATTAACATCTATTTATATTTTGGGAGTACTGGGACAGACACTCCTTGCACTACTCCTCCACTCACCACCAAGCTGCCTGTGTATCCATGTAACCGCTGTAAAACTGCCATGAGCCTATTGTTTGTTATTTTAGGCCTTTGATAGCCTGTCTGCGGTCCCTACTTTAAATACTCCTCCACTGACCACCAAGCTGCCTGCCCGTGTATCCATGTAACCGCTGTGAAACTGCCATGAGCCTATTGTTTGTTATGTTAGGCCTTTGATAGCCTGTCTGCGGTCCCTACTTTAAATACTCCTCCACTGACCAGACCACTGCTGCCCGTGTACCCCTGGAACCAATTATAAAGTGCCTACAGCCAGCCCATTTTCTTATGTTAGGCCTTTGAAGCCTGTCTGCGGTCCCTACTTTAAATACTCCTCCACTGACCAGACCACTGCTGCCCGTGTACCCCTGGAACCAATTATAAAGTGCCTACAGCCAGCCCATTTTCTTATGTTAGGCCTTTGAAGCCTTTCTGCGGTCCCTACTTTAAATACTCCTCCACTCACCACCACCAAGCTGCCTGCCCGTGTATCCATGTAACCGCTGTGAAACTGCCATGAGCCTATTGTTTGTTATTTTAGGCCTTTGATAGCCTGTCTGCGGTCCCTACTTTAAATACTCCTCCACTCACCACCAAGCTGCCTGTGTATCCATGTAACCGCTGTAAAACTGCCATGAGCCTATTGTTTGTTATTTTAGGCCTTTGATAGCCTGTCTGCGGTCCCTACTTTAAATACTCCTCCACTGACCAGACCACTGCTGCCCGTGTACCCCTGGAACCAATTATAAAGTGCCTACAGCCAGCCCATTTTCTTATGTTAGGCCTTTGAAGCCTGTCTGCGGTCCCTACTTTAAATACTCCTCCACTCACCACCACCAAGCTGCCTGCCCGTGTATCCATGTAACCGCTGTGAAACTGCCATGAGCCTATTGTTTGTTATTTTAGGCCTTTGATAGCCTGTCTGCGGTCCCTACTTTAAATACTCCTCCACTCACCACCAAGCTGCCTGCCCGTGTATCCATGTAACCGCTGTGAAACTGCCATCATGAGCCTATTGTTTGTTATGTTAGGCCTTTGATAGCCTGTCTGCGGTCCCTACTTTAAATACTCCTCCACTGACCAGACCACTGCTGCCCGTGTACCCCTGGAACCAATTATAAAGTGCCTACAGCCAGCCCATTTTCTTATGTTAGGCCTTTGATAGCCTGTCTGCGGTCCCTACTTTAAATACTCCTCCACTCACCACCAAGCTGCCTGCCCGTGTATCCATGTAACCGCTGTGAAACTGCCATCATGAGCCTATTGTTTGTTATGTTAGGCCTTTGATAGCCTGTCTGCGGTCCCTACTTTAAATACTCCTCCACTGACCAGACCACTGCTGCCCGTGTACCCCTGGAACCAATTATAAAGTGCCTACAGCCAGCCCATTTTCTTATGTTAGGCCTTTGAAGCCTGTCTGCGGTCCCTACTTTAAATACTCCTCCACTCACCACCACCAAGCTGCCTGCCCGTGTATCCATGTAACCGCTGTGAAACTGCCATGAGCCTATTGTTTGTTATTTTAGGCCTTTGATAGCCTGTGTGCGGTCCCTACTTTAAATACTCCTCCACTCACCACCAAGCTGCCTGCCCGTGTATCCATGTAACCGCTGTGAAACTGCCATGAGCCTATTGTTTGTTATTTTAGGCCTTTGATAGCCTGTGTGCGGTCCCTACTTTAAATACTCCTCCACTCACCACCAAGCTGCCTGCCCGTGTATCCATGTAACCGCTGTGAAACTGCCATGAGCCTATTGTTTGTTATTTTAGGCCTTTGATAGCCTGTGTGCGGTCCCTACTTTAAATACTCCTCCACTCACCACCAAGCTGCCTGCCCGTGTATCCATGTAACCGCTGTGAAACTGCCATGAGCCTATTGTTTGTTATGTTAGGCCTTTGATAGCCTGTCTGCGGTCCCTACTTTAAATACTCCTCCACTGACCAGACCACTGCTGCCCGTGTACCCCTGGAACCAATTATAAAGTGCCTACAGCCAGCCCATTTTCTTATGTTAGGCCTTTGAAGCCTGTCTGCGGTCCCTACTTTAAATACTCCTCCACTGACCAGACCACTGCTGCCCGTGTACCCCTGGAACCAATTATAAAGTGCCTACAGCCAGCCCATTTTCTTATGTTAGGCCTTTGAAGCCTGTCTGCGGTCCCTACTTTAAATACTCCTCCACTCACCACCACCAAGCTGCCTGCCCGTGTATCCATGTAACCGCTGTGAAACTGCCATGAGCCTATTGTTTGTTATTTTAGGCCTTTGATAGCCTGTCTGCGGTCCCTACTTTAAATACTCCTCCACTCACCACCAAGCTGCCTGCCCGTGTATCCATGTAACCGCTGTGAAACTGCCATCATGAGCCTATTGTTTGTTATGTTAGGCCTTTGATAGCCTGTCTGCGGTCCCTACTTTAAATACTCCTCCACTGACCAGACCACTGCTGCCCGTGTACCCCTGGAACCAATTATAAAGTGCCTACAGCCAGCCCATTTTCTTATGTTAGGCCTTTGAAGCCTGTCTGCGGTCCCTACTTTAAATACTCCTCCACTGACCAGACCACTGCTGCCCGTGTACCCCTGGAACCAATTATAAAGTGCCTACAGCCAGCCCATTTTCTTATGTTAGGCCTTTGAAGCCTGTCTGCGGTCCCTACTTTAAATACTCCTCCACTCACCACCACCAAGCTGCCTGCCCGTCTATCCATGTAACCGCTGTAAAACTGCAATGAGCCTATTGTTTGTTATTTTAGGCCTTTGATAGCCTGTCTGCGGCCCCTACTTGCAATACTCCTCCACTGACCACAATGCTGCCTGGAGTGCCTGCCTGTGTATCCATGTAACCGATGTAAAACTGCCATGACTGCCTACTGTTTGTTATTTTAGGCCTTTGATAGCCTGTCTGCAGCCCCTACTTGCAATACTCCTCCACTGACCACACCAATGCTGCCCGTGTACCCCTGGAACCTATTTAAAAGTTCATAGAGCCTAGTTATATATTTTATTTACTATTAATAAGGCCATGATGGACTACGCTGTACCACGCTACAAGCTAACCAGTCGACACTTCTTTTGCGAGAAAAGCCATCCCAACCCTCCACCAGCATGTAGAAGACCGCATTGTCCATGCACTCTGGCAATCTGTGAGTACAAAGGTGCACCTGACAACAGACGCATGGACCTGTAGGCATGGCCACGGAAGATTACGTGTCCATTACGGCGCAATGGGTTAATGTGGTGGATGCATGGTCCACAGGGGACAGCCTACTAAGTCTGTCTGCAGTCCCTAATTCAAATTGTGCTCCACTGTCTAAATCGGAACTTCCACCTTCTGGCTTTCGGCCTATAGTATCAGAAATTAAACTGCATTTGGCCTTCAACTTTGGTTAGGGCCTACTAACGGCTTCTGCCCCTCCCTGGTGTTGCCCTCAACTAAATAAAGCTGAGCTTCAACCTTCTGCTCCAAATTACCATTTTGAAAAATGCAATAGGCTTTTCAGGCCTACTAAAGGAGTCTGTCTGTGTGCCCCTCCCTGGTGTTGTCCTCAACTAAATAAAGCTGAGCTTCAACCTTCCGGCTCTCATTATGTGGTTTTAAAAAAAAAAAAGGTGGTTAGGGCCTACTAACGGCTTCTGCCCCTCCCTGGTGTTGTCCTCAACTAAATAAAGCTGAGCTTCAACCTTCCGGCTCTCATTATGTGGTTTTAAAAAAAAAAAAGGTGGTTAGGGCCTACTAACGGCTTCTGCCCCTCCCTGGTGTTGTCCTCAACTACATAAAGCTGAGCTTCAACCTTCCGGCTCTCATTATGTGGTTTTAAAAAAAAAAAAGGTGGTTAGGGCCTACTAACGGCTTCTGCCCCTCCCTGGTGTTGTCCTCAACTAAATAAAGCTGAGCTTCAACCTTCCGGCTCTCATTATGTGGTTTTAAAAAAAAAAAAGGTGGTTAGGGCCTACTAACGGCTTCTGCCCCTCCCTGGTGTTGTCCTCAACTAAATAAAGCTGAGCTTCAACCTTCCGGCTCTCATTATGTGGTTTTAAAAAAAAAAAAGGTGGTTAGGGCCTACTAACGGCTTCTGCCCCTCCCTGGTGTTGTCCTCAACTAAATAAAGCTGAGCTTCAACCTTCCGGCTCTCATTATGTGGTTTTAAAAAAAAAAAGGTGGTTAGGGCCTACTAACGGCTTCTGCCCCTCCCTGGTGTTGTCCTCAACTAAATAAAGCTGAGCTTCAACCTTCCGGCTCTCATTATGTGGTTTTAAAAAAAAAAATGGTGGTTAGGGCCTACTAACGGCTTCTGCCCCTCCCTGGTGTTGTCCTCAACTAAATAAAGCTGAGCTTCAACCTTCCGGCTCTCATTATGTGGTTTTAAAAAAAAAAAAGGTGGTTAGGGCCTACTAACGGCTTCTGCCCCTCCCTGGTGTTGTCCTCAACTAAATAAAGCTGAGCTTCAACCTTCCGGCTCTCATTATGTGGTTTTAAAAAAAAAAATGGTGGTTAGGGCCTACTAACGGCTTCTGCCCCTCCCTGGTGTTGTCCTCAACTAAATAAAGCTGAGCTTCAACCTTCCGGCTCTCATTATGTGGTTTTAAAAAAAAAAATGGTGGTTAGGGCCTACTAACGGCTTCTGCCCCTCCCTGGTGTTGTCCTCAACTAAATAAAGCTGAGCTTCAACCTTCCGGCTCTCATTATGTGGTTTTAAAAAAAAAAAAGGTGGTTAGGGCCTACTAACGGCTTCTGCCCCTCCCTGGTGTTGTCCTCAACTAAATAAAGCTGAGCTTCAACCTTCCGGCTCTCATTATGTGGTTTTAAAAAAAAAAAAGGTGGTTAGGGCCTACTAACGGCTTCTGCCCCTCCCTGGTGTTGTCCTCAACTAAATAAAGCTGAGCTTCAACCTTCCGGCTCTCATTATGTGGTTTTAAAAAAAAAAATGGTGGTTAGGGCCTACTAACGGCTTCTGCCCCTCCCTGGTGTTGTCCTCAACTAAATAAAGCTGAGCTTCAACCTTCCGGCTCTCATTATGTGGTTTTTAAAAAAAAAAAGGTGGTTAGGGCCTACTAACGGCTTCTGCCCCTCCCTGGTGTTGTCCTCAACTAAATAAAGCTGAGCTTCAACCTTCCGGCTCTCATTATGTGGTTTTTAAAAAAAAAAGGTGGTTAGGGCCTACTAACGGCTTCTGCCCCTCCCTGGTGTTGTCCTCAACTAAATAAAGCTGAGCTTCAACCTTCCGGCTCTCATTATGTGGTTTTAAAAAAAAAAAATGGTGGTTAGGGCCTACTAACGGCTTCTGCCCCTCCCTGGTGTTGTCCTCAACTAAATAAAGCTGAGCTTCAACCTTCCGGCTCTCATTAAGTGGTTTTAAAAAAAAAATGGTGGTTAGGGCCTACTAACGGCTTCTGCCCCTCCCTGGTGTTGCCCTCAACTAAATAAAGCTGAGCTTCAACCTTCTGCTCCAAATTACCATTTTAAAAAATGCAATAGGCTTTTCCGGCCTACTAAAGGTGTCTGCCCCTCCCTGGTGTTGTCCTCAACTGAACAAAGCTGAGCTTCCACATTCTGGCTTTCGCCCTATACTATCAGATATTAAACTGCATTTGGCCTACTAGTGTGGTTAGGCCCTTGAAACAGTGTCTGCTGCTCTTGGGTTTGCTACTCCACTGAACAAAGCAATGCCGCCTGTTTAGTCCTGTTACCAATTTTGAACTGCATGTAGCCTACTTTATTCTTTGGCCCTATATCTGTTTCCTCCTCATCCTGCCCATTGCCCAGCCACTGCTAAATGAGTCTGCTGGTACATTGACCGAGACCACTACATTCCCCTTGTACTCTACACAGCCAGAATCTGTCCCTGCTGAAAGTAAGGTTCCCCTTCCCGCATGTTATACCACCTTACACAGGGACAAAGAGGAAGGTGCAGATGAAAGTGCAGGTTCCTTCATCAGGTGGGGGGGCATACTCGTTGGCGACGTCACTGGCACAGGGCCCCTCAGAGTACGCAAAAGTGTCGCTGCTGGTGGGAGGCGCCCCCGCCATGCAAACACACCGCCGTACTTTGAGGGGCCCTGTGCCAGTGGCAATGCGAACGAGTGGGCCCCCCCCCTGCTTGCTCAGGATCACAGCACTTGCAACTTTTAAATAATTACCTTTCCCTGCAACACCGCCGTGACGTAGTCCGCATTTCCTGGGCCCACGAAAAACTTGAGCCGGCCCTACTCCCCCCACAACTTTTGCCAAATGACCCCCAATTCCCTATGCCCAACTATTATTATAAAGTTAATTAAGATTGACAAGCTTCAGAAACAAGAATGGATGTTTTTGGCATTAAAATGGGCACTGTAGGTGTTTTCCTGGCCTCCACTCACTGCCGACTATGCTTCCCCATTGACTTGCATTGGGTTTCGTGTTTCGGTCGATCCCCGACTTTTAGCGATAATCGGCCGACTGCACTCGACTCGACTCTGGACAAAATCGGGTTTCCCAAAACCCTACTCGATCTTAAAAAAATGAAAGTCGCTCAACCCTACTGAAAACGTCAAAAGATCTAATACCCGGCAAAGCCAAAAATGGCTGATTTTCAGCTAAAAAATTATTTTCCACAAACCAAACATCCACTATTTCCCCTCTTTGGGAACTCTTTTGGGATGCTTTCCAACATAGTTTTAACCCTCTAGATGTAGAAGTAGGAGAATTAAGTGATTTTTCACAAAACCGGAAAACGTCAAAAAATCTAATACCCGGCCAAGCCAAAAATGGCTGATTTTCAGCCAAATTTTTTTTTCCACCAATCAAACATGCACTATACCCCCTCTTTCGGAACTGTTTTGGGATGCTTTTCAACTCAGCTTTAACCCTCTAGATGTAGAAGTAGGAGAATTAAAAGATTTTTCCCAAAATCTAAAAGCGTCAAAAAATCTAATACCCGGTCAAGCCAAAAATGGCTGATATTCAGCCAAAACATTTTTTTCCACCAATCAAACACGCACTATACCCCCTCTTTGGGAACTCTTTTGAGATGCTTTCCAACATAGTTTTAACCCTCTAGATATAGAAGTAGGAGAATTAAGTGATTTGTCGCAAAACCTGAAAACGTCCAAAAATCTAATACCTGGCCAAGCCAAAAATGACTGATTTTCAGTCAACATTTTTTTTCCACAAATCAAACACGCACTATACCCCCTCTTTCAGGACTCTTTTGGGATGCTTTCCAACATAGTTTTAACCCTCTAGATGTAGAAGTAGGAGAATTAAGTGATTTTTCACAAAACCTGAAAAAGTCAAAAAATCTAATACCCGGCCAAGCCAAAATTGGCTGATTTTCAGGCAAAATTTTTTTTTCCACAACTCAAACCCGCACTATACCCCCTCTTTGGTAACTCTTTTGGGATGCTTTCCAACATAGTTTTAACCCTCTAGATGTAGAAGTAGGTGAATTAAGTGGTTTTTCGCAAAACCTGAAAACGTCAAAAAATCTAATACCCGGCCAAGCCAAAAATGGCTGATATTCAGCCAAAAATTTTTTTCCACAACTCAAACACGCACTATAGCCCCTCTTTCAGAACTCTTTTGGGATGGTTTCCGACATAGTTTTAACCCTCTAGATGTAGAAGTAGGAGAATTAAGTGATTTTTCACAAAACCTGAAAACGTCAAAAAATCTAATACCGGGATAAACCAAAAATGGCTGATTTTCAGCCAAAAATTTATTTCCCACAAATCAAACCCGCACTATACCCCCTCTTTGGGAACACTTTTGGGATGCTTTCCAACATAGTTTTAACCCTCTAGATGTAGAAGTAGGAGAATTAAGTGGTTTTTCGCAAAACCTGAAAACTTCAAAAAATCTAATACCCGGCCAAGCCAAAAATGGCTGATATTCAGCCAAAATTTTTTTTCCACGAATCAAACACGCACTATACCCCCTCTTTCATAACTCTTTTGGGATGCTTTCCAACATAGTTTTAACCCTCTAGATGTAGAAGTAGGAGAATTAAGTGATATTTTGCAAAACCTGAAAGCGTGAAAAAATCTAATACCAGGCCAAGTGAAAAATGGCTGATTTCCAGCCAAAATTTTTTTGTCCACAATTCAAACATGCACTATACCCCCTCTTTCGGAACTGTTTTGGAATGCTTTCCAACTCAGCTTTAACCCTCTAGATGTAGAAGTAGGAGAATTAAAAGATTTTTCCCAAAATCTAAAAACGTCAAAAAATATAATACCCGGTCAAGCCAAAAATGGCTGATATTCAGCCAAAACATTTTTTTCCACAAATCAAACACGCACTATACCCCCTCTTTGGGAACTCTTTTGAGATGCTTTCCAACATAGTTTTAACCCTCTAGATATAGAAGTAGGAGAATTAAGTGATTTTTCACAAAACCTGAAAACGTCCAAAAATCTAATACCTGGCCAAGCCAAAAATGGCTGACATTCAGCCAAAAATTTTTTTCCACAAATCAAATACGCACTATACCCCTCTTTCAGAACTCTTTTGGGATGCTTTCCAACATAATTTTAACCCTCTAGATGTAGAAGTAGGAGAATTAAGTGATTTTTCACAATACCTGAAAACGTCAAAAAATCTAATACCCGGCCAATCCAAAAATGGCTGATTTTCAGCCAAAATTTTTTTTCCCACAAATCAAACACTTACTATATCCCATCTTTGCGAAATCTTTTGGGATGCTTTCCATCATAGTTTTAACCCTCTAGATGTAGAAGCAGGAGAATAAAGTGATTTTTCACAAAACCTGAAAACGTCACAAAATGTAATACCCAGCCAAGCCAAAAATGGCTGATTTTCAGCCAAAATTTTTTTTCCCACAAATCAAACCCGCACTATACCCCTTCTTTGGGAACTCTTTTGGGATGCTTTCCAACATAGTTTTAACCCTCCAGATGTAGAAGTATGAGAATTAAGTGGTTTTTCGCAAAACCTGAAAACGTCAAAAAATATAACACCCGGATAAGCCAAAAATGGCTGATTTTCAGCCAAAAATTTATTTTCCACAAATCAAACCCGCACTATTTCCCCTCTTTGGGAACTCTTTTGGGATGCTTTCCAACATAGTTTTAACCCTCTAGATGTAGAAGTAGGAGAATTAAGTGATTTTTCCGAAAACCGGAAAACGTCAAAAAATCTAATACCCGGCCAAGCCAAAAATGGCTGATTTTCAGCCAAATTTTGTTTTCCACCAATCAAACATGCACTATACCCCCTCTTTCGGAACTGTTTTGGGATGCTTTTCAACTCAGCTTTAACCCTCTAGATGTAGAAGTAGGAGAATTAAAAGATTTTTCCCAAAATCTAAAAGCGTCAAAAAATCTAATACCCGGTCAAGCCAAAAATGGCTGATATTCAGCCAAAACATTTTTTTCCACCAATCAAACACGCACTATACCACCTCTTTGGGAACTCTTTTGAGATGCTTTCCAACATAGTTTTAACCCTCTAGATATAGAAGTAGGAGAATTAAGTGATTTGTCGCAAAACCTGAAAACGTCCAAAAATCTAATACCTGGCCAAGCCAAAAATGGCTGATTTTCAGTCAACATTTTTTTTCCACAAATCAAACACGCACTATACCCCCTCTTTCAGGACTCTTTTGGGATGCTTTCCAACATAGTTTTAACCCTCTAGATGTAGAAGTAGGAGAATTAGGTGATTTTTCACAAAACCTGAAAAAGTCAAAAAATCTAATACCCGGCCAAGCCAAAATTGGCTGATTTTCAGCCAAAATTTTTTTTTCCACAACTCAAACCCGCACTATACCCCCTCTTTGGTAACTCTTTTGGGATGCTTTCCAACATAGTTTTAACCCTCTAGATGTAGAAGTAGGTGAATTAAGTGGTTTTTCGCAAAACCTGAAAACGTCAAAAAATCTAATACCCGGCCAAGCCAAAAATGGCTGATATTCAGCCAAAATTTTTTTTCCACAACTCAAACACGCACTATAGCCCCTCTTTCAGAACTCTTTTGGGATGGTTTCCGACATAGTTTTAACCCTCTAGATGTAGAAGTAGGAGAATTAAGTGATTTTTCACAAAACCTGAAAACGTCAAAAAATCTAATACCGGGATAAGCCAAAAATGGCTGATTTTCAGCCAAAAATTTATTTCCCACAAATCAAACCCGCACTATACCCCCTCTTTGGGAACACTTTTGGGATGCTTTCCAACATAGTTTTAACCCTCTAGATGTAGAAGTAGGAGAATTAAGTGGTTTTTCGCAAAACCTGAAAACTTCAAAAAATCTAATACCCGGCCAAGCCAAAAATGGCTGATATTCAGCCAAAATTTTTTTTCCACGAATCAAACACGCACTATACCCCCTCTTTCATAACTCTTTTGGGATGCTTTCCAACATAGTTTTAACCCTCTAGATGTAGAAGTAGGAGAATTAAGTGATATTTTGCAAAACCTGAAAGCGTGAAAAAATCTAATACCAGGCCAAGTGAAAAATGGCTGATTTCCAGCCAAAATTTTTTTGTCCACAATTCAAACATGCACTATACCCCCTCTTTTGGAACTGTTTTGGGATGCTTTCCAACTCAGCTTTAACCCTCTAGATGTAGAAGTAGGAGAATTAAAAGATTTTTCCCAAAATCTAAAAACGTCAAAAAATATAATACCCGGTCAAGCCAAAAATGGCTGATATTCAGCCAAAACATTTTTTTCCACAAATCAAACACGCACTATACCCCCTCTTTGGGAACTCTTTTGAGATGCTTTCCAACATAGTTTTAACCCTCTAGATATAGAAGTAGGAGAATTAAGTGATTTTTCACAAAACCTGAAAACGTCCAAAAATCTAATACCTGGCCAAGCCAAAAATGGCTGATATTCAGCCAAAAATTTTTTTCCACAAATCAAATACGCACTATACCCCTCTTTCAGAACTCTTTTGGGATGCTTTCCAACATAATTTTAACCCTCTAGATGTAGAAGTAGGAGAATTAAGTGATTTTTCACAAAACCTGAAAACGTCAAAAAATCTAATACCCCGCCAATCCAAAAATGGCTGATTTTCAGCCAAAATTTTTTTTCCCACAAATCAAACACTTACTATATCCCATCTTTGCGAAATCTTTTGGGATGCTTTCCATCATAGTTTTAACCCTCTAGATGTAGAAGCAGGAGAATAAAGTGATTTTTCACAAAACCTGAAAACGTCACAAAATGTAATACCCAGCCAAGCCAAAAATGGCTGATTTTCAGCCAAAATTTTTTTTTCCCACAAATCAAACCCGCACTATACCCCTTCTTTGGGAACTCTTTTGGGATGCTTTCCAACATAGTTTTAACCCTCCAGATGTAGAAGTATGAGAATTAAGTGGTTTTTCGCAAAACCTGAAAACGTCAAAAAATATAATACCCGGATAAGCCAAAAATGGCTGATTTTCAGCCAAAAATTTATTTTCCACAAATCAAACCCGCACTATATCCCCTCTTTGGGAACTCTTTTGGGATGCTTTCCAACATAGTTTTAACCCTCTAGATGTAGAAGTAGGAGAATTAAGTGATTTTTCACAAAACCGGAAAACGTCAAAAAATCTAATACCCGGCCAAGCCAAAAATGGCTGATTTTCAGCCAAATTTTTTTTCCACCAATCAAACATGCACTATACCCCCTCTTTCGGAACTGTTTTGGGATGCTTTTCAACTCAGCTTTAACCCTCTAGATGTAGAAGTAGGAGAATTAAAAGATTTTTCCCAAAATCTAAAAGCGTCAAAAAATCTAATACCCGGTCAAGCCAAAAATGGCTGATATTCAGCCAAAACATTTTTTTCCACCAATCAAACACACACTGTACCCCCTCTTTGGGAACTCTTTTGAGATGCTTTCCAACATAGTTTTAACCCTCTAGATATAGAAGTAGGAGAATTAAGTGATTTGTCGCAAAACCTGAAAACGTCCAAAAATCTAATACCTGGCCAAGCCAAAAATGGCTGATTTTCAGTCAACATTTTTTTTCCACAAATCAAACACGCACTATACCCCCTCTTTCAGGACTCTTTTGGGATGCTTTCCAACATAGTTTTAACCCTCTAGATGTAGAAGTAGGAGAATTAAGTGATTTTTCAAAAAACCTGAAAACGTCAAAAAAAACTAATACCCGGCCAAGCCAAAAATGGCTGTTTTTCAGCCCAAATATTTTTTTCCACAAATCAAACACGCACTATACCCCCTCTTTGGGAACTCTTTTGGGATGCTTTCCAACATAGTTTTAACCCTCTAGATGTAGAAGTAGGAGAATTAAGTGATTTTTCACAAAACCTGAAAATGTCAAAAAATCTAATACCCGGCCAAGCCAAAAATGGCTGATTTTCAGCCCAAAATTATTTTTCCACAAATCAAACACGCACTATTCCCCCTTTTTGGGAACTCTTTTGGGATGCTTTCCAACATAGTTTTGACCCTCTAGATGTAGAAGTAGGAGAATTAAGTGATTTTTCACAAAACCTGAAAACGTCAAAAAATCTAATACCCGGCCAAGCCAAAAATGGCTGATTTTCAGCCAAAATTTTTTTTCCACAAATCAAACACGCACTATTTCCCCTCTTTGGGAACTTTTTTGGGATGCTTTCCAACATAGTTTTAACCCTCTTGATGTAGAAGTAGGAGAATGAAGTGATTTTTCGCAAAACCTGAAAACGTCAAAAAATCTAATACCTGGCCAAGCCAAAAATAGCTGATTTTCAGCCAAAAATTTTTTTTCGACAAATCAAACACGCGCTATAACCCCTCTTTCAGAACTCTTTTGGGATGCTTTCCAACATAGCTTTAACCCTCTAGATGTAGAAGTAGGAGAATTAAGTGATTTTTTACAAAACCTGAAAACGTCAAAAAATCTATTTTTTGGCCCAGCCAAAAATGGCTGATTTTCAGCCAAAATTTTTTTTTCCACTAATCAAACATGCACTATTCCCCCTCTTTGGGAACTCTTTGGGGATGCTTTCCAACATATTTTTAACCCTCTAGATGTAGGAGAATTAAGTGATTTTTCACAAAACCTGAAAATGTCAAAAAATCTAATACCTGGCCAAGCCAAAAATGGCTGATTTTCAGCCAAAATTTTTTTTTACACAAATCAAACACGCACTATACCCCTCTTTCAGAACTCTTTTGGGATGCTTTCCAACATAGCTTTAACCCTCTAGATGTAGAAGTAGGAGAATTAAGTGATTTTTTACAAATCCTGAAAACGTCAAAAAATCAAATACCCGGCCAAGCCAAAAATGGCTGATTTTCAGCCAAAATTTTTTTTTCCACAACTCAAACCCGCACTATACCCCCTCTTTGGTAACTCTTTTGGGATGCTTTCCAACATAGTTTTAACCCTCTAGATGTAGAAGTAGGTGAATTAAGTGGTTTTTCGCAAAACCTGAAAATGTCAAAAAATCTAATACCCGGCCAAGCCAAAAATGGCTGATATTCAGCCAAAACATTTTTTCCACAACTCAAACACGCACTATAGCCCCTCTTTCAGAACTCTTTTGGGATGGTTTCCGACATAGTTTTAACCCTCTAGATGTAGAAGTAGGAGAATTAAGTGATTTTTCACAAAACCTGAAAACGTCAAAAAATCTAATACCGGGATAAGCCAAAAATGGCTGATTTTCAGCCAAAAATTTATTTCCCACAAATCAAACCCGCACTATACCCCCTCTTTGGGAACACTTTTGGGATGCTTTCCAACATAGTTTTAACCCTCTAGATGTAGAAGTAGGAGAATTAAGTGGTTTTTCGCAAAACCTGAAAACTTCAAAAAATCTAATACCCGGCCAAGCCAAAAATGGCTGATATTCAGCCAAAAATTTTTTTCCACGAATCAAACACGCACTATACCCCCTCTTTCATAACTCTTTTGGGATGCTTTCCAACATAGTTTTAACCCTCTAGATGTAGAAGTAGGAGAATTAAGTGATATTTTGCAAAACCTGAAAGCGTGAAAAAATCTAATACCAGGCCAAGTGAAAAATGGCTGATTTCCAGCCAAAATGTTTTTGTCCACAATTCAAACATGCACTATACCCCCTCTTTCGGAACTGTTTTGGGATGCTTTCCAACTCAGCTTTAACCCTCTAGATGTAGAAGTAGGAGAATTAAAAGATTTTTCCCAAAATCTAAAAACGTCAAAAAATATAATACCCGGTCAAGCCAAAAATGGCTGATATTCAGACAAAACATTTTTTTCCACAAATCAAACACGCACTATACCCCCTCTTTGGGAACTCTTTTGAGATGCTTTCCAACATAGTTTTAACCCTCTAGATATAGAAGTAGGAGAATTAAGTGATTTTTCACAAAACCTGAAAACGTCCAAAAATCTAATACCTGGCCAAGCCAAAAATGGCTGATATTCAGCCAAAAATTTTTTTCCACAAATCAAATACGCACTATACCCCTCTTTCAGAACTCTTTTGGGATGCTTTCCAACATAATTTTAACCCTCTAGATGTAGAAGTAGGAGAATTAAGTGATTTTTCACAAAACCTGAAAACGTCAAAAAATCTAATACCCGGCCAATCCAAAAATCGCTGATTTTCAGCCAAATTTTTTTTTCCCACAAATCAAACACTCACTATATCCCATCTTTGCGAACTCTTTTGGGATGCTTTCCATCATAGTTTTAACCCTCTAGATGTAGAAGCAGGAGAATAAAGTGATTTTTCACAAAACCTGAAAACGTCACAAAATGTAATACCCAGCCAAGCCAAAAATGGCTGATTTTCAGCCAAAATTTTTTTTTCCCACAAATCAAACCCGCACTATATCCCCTCTTGGGGAACTCTTTTGGGATGCTTTCCAACATAGTTTTAACCCTCTAGATGTAGAAGTAGGAGAATTAAGTGATTTTAATCAAAAACTGAAAACGTCAAAAAATTTAATACCCAGCCAAGCCAAAAATGGCTGATTTTCAGCCAATAATTTTTTTTCCACAAATCAAATCCACACTATATCCCCTCTTTGGGAACTCTTTTGGGATGCTTTCCAACATAGTTTTAACCCTCTAGATGTAGAAGTAGGAGAATTAAGTGATTTTTCGCAAAACCTGAAAACGTCAAAAAATCTGATACCCGGATAAGCCAAAAATGGCTGATTTTCAGCCAAAATTTTTTTTTCCACAATTCAAACACGCAATATAACCCCTTTTTGGGAACTCTTTTGGGATGCTTTCCAACATAGTTTTAACCCTCTAGATGTAGAAGTAGGAGAATTAAGTGATTTTTTACAAAACCTGAAAACGTCAAAAAATCTAATATCCAGCCAAGCCAAAAATGGCTGATTTTCAGCCAAAAAATTTATTTCCTCAAATCAAACACTCACAATATCCCCTCTTTGGGAACTCTTTTGGGATGCTTTCCAACATAGTTTTATCCCTCTAGATGTAGAAGTAGGAGAATTAAGTGATTTTTCACAAAACCTGAAAACGTCAAAAAATGTAATACCCGGCCAAGCCAAAAATAGCTTATTTTCAGCCAAAAATTTTTTTTCCACAAATCAAACACGCACTATACCCCCTCTTTGGGAACTCTTTTGGGATGCTTTCCAACATAGTTTTAACCCTCTAGATGTAGAAGTAGGAGAATTAAGTGATTTTTTGCAAAACCAGAAAGCGTGAAAAAATCTAATACCAGACCAAGCGAAAAATGGCTGATTTCCAGCCAAAATTTTTTTGTCCACAATTCAAACATGCACTATACCCCCTCTTTTGGAACTGTTTTGGGATGCTTTCCAACTCAGCATTAACCCTCTAGATGTAGAAGTAGGAGAATTAAAAGATTTTTCCCAAAATCTAAAAACGTCAAAAAATATAATACCCGGTCAAGCCAAAAATGGCTGATTTTCAGCCAAATTTTTTTGTCCACAATTCAAACACGCACTATACCCCCTCTTTGGGAACTGTTTTGGGATGCTTTCCAACATAGTTTTAACCCTCTAGATGTAGAAGTAGGAGAATTAAGTGATTTTTCACAAAACCTGAAAACGTCAAAAAATCTAATACCCGGCAAAGCCAAAAATGGCTGATTTTCAGCTAAAAAATTATTTTCCACAAACCAAACATCCACTATATCCCCTCTTTGGGAACTCTTTTGGGATGCTTTCCAACATAGTTTTAACCCTCTAGATGTAGAAGTAGGAGAATTAAGTGATTTTTCACAAAACCGGAAAACGTCAAAAAATCTAATACCCGGCCAAGCCAAAAATGGCTGATTTTCAGCCAAATTTTTTTTTCCACCAATCAAACATGCACTATACCCCCTCTTTCGGAACTGTTTTGGGATGCTTTTCAACTCAGCTTTAACCCTCTAGATGTAGAAGTAGGAGAATTAAAAGATTTGTCCCAAAATCTAAAAGCGTCAAAAAATCTAATACCCGGTCAAGCCAAAAATGGCTGATATTCAGCCAAAACATTTTTTTCCACCAATCAAACACGCACTATACCCCCTCTTTGGGAACTCTTTTGAGATGCTTTCCAACATAGTTTTAACCCTCTAGATATAGAAGTAGGAGAATTAAGTGATTTTTCGCAAAACCTGAAAACGTCCAAAAATCTAATACCTGGCCAAGCCAAAAATGGCTGATTTTCAGTCAACATTTTTTTTCCACAAATCAAACACGCACTATATCCCCTCTTTCAGGACTCTTTTGGGATGCTTTCCAACATAGTTTTAACCCTCTAGATGTAGAAGTAGGAGAATTAAGTGATTTTTCACAAAACCTGAAAAAGTCAAAAAATCTAATACCCGGCCCAGCCAAAATTGGCTGATTTTCAGCCAAAATTTTTTTTTCCACAACTCAAACCCGCACTATACCCCCTCTTTGGTAACTCTTTTGGGATGCTTTCCAACATAGTTTTAACCCTCTAGATGTAGAAGTAGGTGAATTAAGTGGTTTTTCGCAAAACCTGAAAACGTCAAAAAATCTAATACCCGGCCAAGCCAAAAATGGCTGATATTCAGCCAAAAAATTTTTTCCACAACTCAAACACGCACTATAGCCCCTCTTTCAGAACTCTTTTGGGATGGTTTCCGACATAGTTTTAACCCTCTAGATGTAGAAGTAGGAGAATTAAGTGATTTTTCACAAAACCTCAAAACGTCAAAAAATCTAATACAGGGATAAGCCAAAAATGGCTGATTTTCAGCCAAAAATTTATTTCCCACCAATCAAACCCGCACTATACCCCCTCTTTGGGAACACTTTTGGGATGCTTTCCAACATAGTTTTAACCCTCTAGATGTAGAAGTAGGAGAATTAAGTGGTTTTTCGCAAAACCTGAAAACTTCAAAAAATCTAATACCCGGCCAAGCCAAAAATGGCTGATATTCAGCCAAAAATTTTTTTCCACGAATCAAACACGCACTATACCCCCTCTTTCATAACTCTTTTGGGATGCTTTCCAACATAGTTTTAACCCTCTAGATGTAGAAGTAGGAGAATTAAGTGATATTTTGCAAAACCTGAAAGCGTGAAAAAATCTAATACCAGGCTCAGTGAAAAATGGCTGATTTCCAGCCAAAATTTTTTTGTCCACAATTCAAACATGCACTATACCCCCTCTTTTGGAACTGTTTTGGGATGCTTTCCAACTCAGCTTTAACCCTCTAGATGTAGAAGTAGGAGAATTAAAAGATTTTTCCCAAAATCTAAAAACGTCAAAAAATATAATACCCGGTCAAGCCAAAAATGGCTGATATTCAGCCAAAACATTTTTTTCCACAAATCAAACACGCACTATACCCCCTCTTTGGGAACTCTTTTGAGATGCTTTCCAACATAGTTTTAACCCTCTAGATATAGAAGTAGGAGAATTAAGTGATTTTTCACAAAACCTGAAAACGTCCAAAAATCTAATACCCGGTCAAGCCAAAAATGGCTGATATTCAGCCAAAACATTTTTTTCCACCAATCAAACACGCACTATACCCCCTCTTTGGGAACTCTTTTGAGATGCTTTCCAACATAGTTTTAACCCTCCAGATATAGAAGTAAGAGAATTAAGTGATTTTTCGCAAAACCTGAAAACGTCCAAAAATCTAATACCTGGCCAAGCCAAAAATGGCTGATTTTCAGTCAACATTTTTTTTCCACAAATCAAACACGCACTATATCCCCTCTTTCAGGACTCTTTTGGGATGCTTTCCAACATAGTTTTAACCCTCTAGATGTAGAAGTAGGAGAATTAAGTGATTTTTCACAAAACCTGAAAAAGTCAAAAAATCTAATACCCGGCCCAGCCAAAATTGGCTGATTTTCAGCCAAAATTTTTTTTTCCACAACTCAAACCCGCACTATACCCCCTCTTTGGTAACTCTTTTGGGATGCTTTCCAACATAGTTTTAACCCTCTAGATGTAGAAGTAGGTGAATTAAGTGGTTTTTCGCAAAACCTGAAAACGTCAAAAAATCTAATACCCGGCCAAGCCAAAAATGGCTGATATTCAGCCAAAATTTTTTTTCCACAACTCAAACACGCACTATAGCCCCTCTTTCAGAACTCTTTTGGGATGGTTTCCGACATAGTTTTAACCCTCTAGATGTAGAAGTAGGAGAATTAAGTGATTTTTCACAAAACCTGAAAACGTCAAAAAATCTAATACAGGGATAAGCCAAAAATGGCTGATTTCCAGCCAAAATTTTTTTGTCCACAATTCAAACATGCACTATACCCCCTCTTTTGGAACTGTTTTGGGATGCTTTCCAACTCAGCATTAACCCTCTAGATGTAGAAGTAGGAGAATTAAAAGATTTTTCCCAAAATCTAAAAACGTCAAAAAATATAATACCCGGTCAAGCCAAAAATGGCTGATTTTCAGCCAAATTTTTTTGTCCACAATTCAAACACGCACTATACCCCCTCTTTGGGAACTGTTTTGGGATGCTTTCCAACATAGTTTTAACCCTCTAGATGTAGAAGTAGGAGAATTAAGTGATTTTTCACAAAACCTGAAAACGTCAAAAAATCTAATACCCGGCAAAGCCAAAAATGGCTGATTTTCAGCTAAAAAATTATTTTCCACAAACCAAACATCCACTATATCCCCTCTTTGGGAACTCTTTTGGGATGCTTTCCAACATAGTTTTAACCCTCTAGATGTAGAAGTAGGAGAATTAAGTGATTTTTCACAAAACCGGAAAACGTCAAAAAATCTAATACCCGGCCAAGCCAAAAATGGCTGATTTTCAGCCAAATTTTTTTTTCCACCAATCAAACATGCACTATACCCCCTCTTTCGGAACTGTTTTGGGATGCTTTTCAACTCAGCTTTAACCCTCTAGATGTAGAAGTAGGAGAATTAAAAGATTTGTCCCAAAATCTAAAAGCGTCAAAAAATCTAATACCCGGTCAAGCCAAAAATGGCTGATATTCAGCCAAAACATTTTTTTCCACCAATCAAACACGCACTATACCCCCTCTTTGGGAACTCTTTTGAGATGCTTTCCAACATAGTTTTAACCCTCTAGATATAGAAGTAGGAGAATTAAGTGATTTTTCACAAAACCTGAAAACGTCCAAAAATCTAATACCCGGTCAAGCCAAAAATGGCTGATATTCAGCCAAAACATTTTTTTCCACCAATCAAACACGCACTATACCCCCTCTTTGGGAACTCTTTTGAGATGCTTTCCAACATAGTTTTAACCCTCTAGATATAGAAGTAGGAGAATTAAGTGATTTTTCGCAAAACCTGAAAACGTCCAAAAATCTAATACCTGGCCAAGCCAAAAATGGCTGATTTTCAGTCAACATTTTTTTTCCACAAATCAAACACGCACTATATCCCCTCTTTCAGGACTCTTTTGGGATGCTTTCCAACATAGTTTTAACCCTCTAGATGTAGAAGTAGGAGAATTAAGTGATTTTTCACAAAACCTGAAAAAGTCAAAAAATCTAATACCCGGCCCAGCCAAAATTGGCTGATTTTCAGCCAAAATTTTTTTTTCCACAACTCAAACCCGCACTATACCCCCTCTTTGGTAACTCTTTTGGGATGCTTTCCAACATAGTTTTAACCCTCTAGATGTAGAAGTAGGTGAATTAAGTGGTTTTTCGCAAAACCTGAAAACGTCAAAAAATCTAATACCCGGCCAAGCCAAAAATGGCTGATATTCAGCCAAAATTTTTTTTCCACAACTCAAACACGCACTATAGCCCCTCTTTCAGAACTCTTTTGGGATGGTTTCCGACATAGTTTTAACCCTCTAGATGTAGAAGTAGGAGAATTAAGTGATTTTTCACAAAACCTGAAAACGTCAAAAAATCTAATACAGGGATAAGCCAAAAATGGCTGATTTCCAGCCAAAATTTTTTTGTCCACAATTCAAACATGCACTATACCCCCTCTTTTGGAACTGTTTTGGGATGCTTTCCAACTCAGCATTAACCCTCTAGATGTAGAAGTAGGAGAATTAAAAGATTTTTCCCAAAATCTAAAAACGTCAAAAAATATAATACCCGGTCAAGCCAAAAATGGCTGATTTTCAGCCAAATTTTTTTGTCCACAATTCAAACACGCACTATACCCCCTCTTTGGGAACTGTTTTGGGATGCTTTCCAACATAGTTTTAACCCTCTAGATGTAGAAGTAGGAGAATTAAGTGATTTTTCACAAAACCTGAAAACGTCAAAAAATCTAATACCCGGCAAAGCCAAAAATGGCTGATTTTCAGCTAAAAAATTATTTTCCACAAACCAAACATCCACTATATCCCCTCTTTGGGAACTCTTTTGGAATGCTTTCCAACATAGTTTTAACCCTCTAGATGTAGAAGTAGGAGAATTAAGTGATTTTTCACAAAACCGGAAAACGTCAAAAAATCTAATACCCGGCCAAGCCAAAAATGGCTGATTTTCAGCCAAATTTTTTTTTCCACCAATCAAACATGCACTATACCCCCTCTTTCGGAACTGTTTTGGGATGCTTTTCAACTCAGCTTTAACCCTCTAGATGTAGAAGTAGGAGAATTAAAAGATTTGTCCCAAAATCTAAAAGCGTCAAAAAATCTAATACCCGGTCAAGCCAAAAATGGCTGATATTCAGCCAAAACATTTTTTTCCACCAATCAAACACGCACTATACCCCCTCTTTGGGAACTCTTTTGAGATGCTTTCCAACATAGTTTTAACCCTCTAGATATAGAAGTAGGAGAATTAAGTGATTTTTCGCAAAACCTGAAAGCGTGAAAAAATCTAATACCAGGCTCAGTGAAAAATGGCTGATTTCCAGCCAAAATTTTTTTGTCCACAATTCAAACATGCACTATACCCCCTCTTTTGGAACTGTTTTGGGATGCTTTCCAACTCAGCTTTAACCCTCTAGATGTAGAAGTAGGAGAATTAAAAGATTTTTCCCAAAATCTAAAAACGTCAAAAAATATAATACCCGGTCAAGCCAAAAATGGCTGATATTCAGCCAAAACATTTTTTTCCACAAATCAAACACGCACTATACCCCCTCTTTGGGAACTCTTTTGAGATGCTTTCCAACATAGTTTTAACCCTCTAGATATAGAAGTAGGAGAATTAAGTGATTTTTCACAAAACCTGAAAACGTCCAAAAATCTAATACCCGGTCAAGCCAAAAATGGCTGATATTCAGCCAAAACATTTTTTTCCACCAATCAAACACGCACTATACCCCCTCTTTGGGAACTCTTTTGAGATGCTTTCCAACATAGTTTTAACCCTCTAGATATAGAAGTAGGAGAATTAAGTGATTTTTCGCAAAACCTGAAAACGTCCAAAAATCTAATACCTGGCCAAGCCAAAAATGGCTGATTTTCAGTCAACATTTTTTTTCCACAAATCAAACACGCACTATATCCCTTCTTTCAGGACTCTTTTGGGATGCTTTCCAACATAGTTTTAACCCTCTAGATGTAGAAGTAGGAGAATTAAGTGATTTTTCACAAAACCTGAAAAAGTCAAAAAATCTAATACCCGGCCCAGCCAAAATTGGCTGATTTTCAGCCAAAATTTTTTTTTCCACAACTCAAACCCGCACTATACCCCCTCTTTGGTAACTCTTTTGGGATGCTTTCCAACATAGTTTTAACCCTCTAGATGTAGAAGTAGGTGAATTAAGTGGTTTTTCGCAAAACCTGAAAACGTCAAAAAATCTAATACCCGGCCAAGCCAAAAATGGCTGATATTCAGCCAAAATTTTTTTTCCACAACTCAAACACGCACTATAGCCCCTCTTTCAGAACTCTTTTGGGATGGTTTCCGACATAGTTTTAACCCTCTAGATGTAGAAGTAGGAGAATTAAGTGATTTTTCACAAAACCTGAAAACGTCAAAAAATCTAATACAGGGATAAGCCAAAAATGGCTGATTTCCAGCCAAAAATTTTTTGTCCACAATTCAAACATGCACTATACCCCCTCTTTTGGAACTGTTTTGGGATGCTTTCCAACTCAGCATTAACCCTCTAGATGTAGAAGTAGGAGAATTAAAAGATTTTTCCCAAAATCTAAAAACGTCAAAAAATATAATACCCGGTCAAGCCAAAAATGGCTGATTTTCAGCCAAATTTTTTTGTCCACAATTCAAACACGCACTATACCCCCTCTTTGGGAACTGTTTTGGGATGCTTTCCAACATAGTTTTAACCCTCTAGATGTAGAAGTAGGAGAATTAAGTGATTTTTCACAAAACCTGAAAACGTCAAAAAATCTAATACCCGGCAAAGCCAAAAATGGCTGATTTTCAGCTAAAAAATTATTTTCCACAAACCAAACATCCACTATATCCCCTCTTTGGGAACTCTTTTGGGATGCTTTCCAACATAGTTTTAACCCTCTAGATGTAGAAGTAGGAGAATTAAGTGATTTTTCACAAAACCGGAAAACGTCAAAAAATCTAATACCCGGCCAAGCCAAAAATGGCTGATTTTCAGCCAAATTTTTTTTTCCACCAATCAAACATGCACTATACCCCCTCTTTCGGAACTGTTTTGGGATGCTTTTCAACTCAGCTTTAACCCTCTAGATGTAGAAGTAGGAGAATTAAAAGATTTGTCCCAAAATCTAAAAGCGTCAAAAAATCTAATACCCGGTCAAGCCAAAAATGGCTGATATTCAGCCAAAACATTTTTTTCCACCAATCAAACACGCACTATACCCCCTCTTTGGGAACTCTTTTGAGATGCTTTCCAACATAGTTTTAACCCTCTAGATATAGAAGTAGGAGAATTAAGTGATTTTTCACAAAACCTGAAAACGTCCAAAAATCTAATACCCGGTCAAGCCAAAAATGGCTGATATTCAGCCAAAACATTTTTTTCCACCAATCAAACACGCACTATACCCCCTCTTTGGGAACTCTTTTGAGATGCTTTCCAACATAGTTTTAACCCTCTAGATATAGAAGTAGGAGAATTAAGTGATTTTTCGCAAAACCTGAAAACGTCCAAAAATCTAATACCTGGCCAAGCCAAAAATGGCTGATTTTCAGTCAACATTTTTTTTCCACAAATCAAACACGCACTATATCCCCTCTTTCAGGACTCTTTTGGGATGCTTTCCAACATAGTTTTAACCCTCTAGATGTAGAAGTAGGAGAATTAAGTGATTTTTCACAAAACCTGAAAAAGTCAAAAAATCTAATACCCGGCCCAGCCAAAATTGGCTGATTTTCAGCCAAAATTTTTTTTTCCACAACTCAAACCCGCACTATACCCCCTCTTTGGTAACTCTTTTGGGATGCTTTCCAACATAGTTTTAACCCTCTAGATGTAGAAGTAGGTGAATTAAGTGGTTTTTCGCAAAACCTGAAAACGTCAAAAAATCTAATACCCGGCCAAGCCAAAAATGGCTGATATTCAGCCAAAATTTTTTTTCCACAACTCAAACACGCACTATAGCCCCTCTTTCAGAACTCTTTTGGGATGGTTTCCGACATAGTTTTAACCCTCTAGATGTAGAAGTAGGAGAATTAAGTGATTTTTCACAAAACCTGAAAACGTCAAAAAATCTAATACAGGGATAAGCCAAAAATGGCTGATTTCCAGCCAAAATTTTTTTGTCCACAATTCAAACATGCACTATACCCCCTCTTTTGGAACTGTTTTGGGATGCTTTCCAACTCAGCATTAACCCTCTAGATGTAGAAGTAGGAGAATTAAAAGATTTTTCCCAAAATCTAAAAACGTCAAAAAATATAATACCCGGTCAAGCCAAAAATGGCTGATTTTCAGCCAAATTTTTTTGTCCACAATTCAAACACGCACTATACCCCCTCTTTGGGAACTGTTTTGGGATGCTTTCCAACATAGTTTTAACCCTCTAGATGTAGAAGTAGGAGAATTAAGTGATTTTTCACAAAACCTGAAAACGTCAAAAAATCTAATACCCGGCAAAGCCAAAAATGGCTGATTTTCAGCTAAAAAATTATTTTCCACAAACCAAACATCCACTATATCCCCTCTTTGGGAACTCTTTTGGGATGCTTTCCAACATAGTTTTAACCCTCTAGATGTAGAAGTAGGAGAATTAAGTGATTTTTCACAAAACCGGAAAACGTCAAAAAATCTAATACCCGGCCAAGCCAAAAATGGCTGATTTTCAGCCAAATTTTTTTTTCCACCAATCAAACATGCACTATACCCCCTCTTTCGGAACTGTTTTGGGATGCTTTTCAACTCAGCTTTAACCCTCTAGATGTAGAAGTAGGAGAATTAAAAGATTTGTCCCAAAATCTAAAAGCGTCAAAAAATCTAATACCCGGTCAAGCCAAAAATGGCTGATATTCAGCCAAAACATTTTTTTCCACCAATCAAACACGCACTATACCCCCTCTTTGGGAACTCTTTTGAGATGCTTTCCAACATAGTTTTAACCCTCTAGATATAGAAGTAGGAGAATTAAGTGATTTTTCGCAAAACCTGAAAGCGTGAAAAAATCTAATACCAGGCTCAGTGAAAAATGGCTGATTTCCAGCCAAAATTTTTTTGTCCACAATTCAAACATGCACTATACCCCCTCTTTTGGAACTGTTTTGGGATGCTTTCCAACTCAGCTTTAACCCTCTAGATGTAGAAGTAGGAGAATTAAAAGATTTTTCCCAAAATCTAAAAACGTCAAAAAATATAATACCCGGTCAAGCCAAAAATGGCTGATATTCAGCCAAAACATTTTTTTCCACAAATCAAACACGCACTATACCCCCTCTTTGGGAACTCTTTTGAGATGCTTTCCAACATAGTTTTAACCCTCTAGATATAGAAGTAGGAGAATTAAGTGATTTTTCACAAAACCTGAAAACGTCCAAAAATCTAATACCCGGTCAAGCCAAAAATGGCTGATATTCAGCCAAAACATTTTTTTCCACCAATCAAACACGCACTATACCCCCTCTTTGGGAACTCTTTTGAGATGCTTTCCAACATAGTTTTAACCCTCTAGATATAGAAGTAGGAGAATTAAGTGATTTTTCGCAAAACCTGAAAACGTCCAAAAATCTAATACCTGGCCAAGCCAAAAATGGCTGATTTTCAGTCAACATTTTTTTTCCACAAATCAAACACGCACTATATCCCCTCTTTCAGGACTCTTTTGGGATGCTTTCCAACATAGTTTTAACCCTCTAGATGTAGAAGTAGGAGAATTAAGTGATTTTTCACAAAACCTGAAAAAGTCAAAAAATCTAATACCCGGCCCAGCCAAAATTGGCTGATTTTCAGCCAAAATTTTTTTTTCCACAACTCAAACCCGCACTATACCCCCTCTTTGGTAACTCTTTTGGGATGCTTTCCAACATAGTTTTAACCCTCTAGATGTAGAAGTAGGTGAATTAAGTGGTTTTTCGCAAAACCTGAAAACGTCAAAAAATCTAATACCCGGCCAAGCCAAAAATGGCTGATATTCAGCCAAAAATTTTTTTCCACAACTCAAACACGCACTATAGCCCCTCTTTCAGAACTCTTTTGGGATGGTTTCCGACATAGTTTTAACCCTCTAGATGTAGAAGTAGGAGAATTAAGTGATTTTTCACAAAACCTGAAAACGTCAAAAAATCTAATACAGGGATAAGCCAAAAATGGCTGATTTCCAGCCAAAATTTTTTTGTCCACAATTCAAACATGCACTATACCCCCTCTTTTGGAACTGTTTTGGGATGCTTTCCAACTCAGCATTAACCCTCTAGATGTAGAAGTAGGAGAATTAAAAGATTTTTCCCAAAATCTAAAAACGTCAAAAAATATAATACCCGGTCAAGCCAAAAATGGCTGATTTTCAGCCAAATTTTTTTGTCCACAATTCAAACACGCACTATACCCCCTCTTTGGGAACTGTTTTGGGATGCTTTCCAACATAGTTTTAACCCTCTAGATGTAGAAGTAGGAGAATTAAGTGATTTTTCACAAAACCTGAAAACGTCAAAAAATCTAATACCCGGCAAAGCCAAAAATGGCTGATTTTCAGCTAAAAAATTATTTTCCACAAACCAAACATCCACTATATCCCCTCTTTGGGAACTCTTTTGGGATGCTTTCCAACATAGTTTTAACCCTCTAGATGTAGAAGTAGGAGAATTAAGTGATTTTTCACAAAACCGGAAAACGTCAAAAAATCTAATACCCGGCCAAGCCAAAAATGGCTGATTTTCAGCCAAATTTTTTTTTCCACCAATCAAACATGCACTATACCCCCTCTTTCGGAACTGTTTTGGGATGCTTTTCAACTCAGCTTTAACCCTCTAGATGTAGAAGTAGGAGAATTAAAAGATTTGTCCCAAAATCTAAAAGCGTCAAAAAATCTAATACCCGGTCAAGCCAAAAATGGCTGATATTCAGCCAAAACATTTTTTTCCACCAATCAAACACGCACTATACCCCCTCTTTGGGAACTCTTTTGAGATGCTTTCCAACATAGTTTTAACCCTCTAGATATAGAAGTAGGAGAATTAAGTGATTTTTCACAAAACCTGAAAACGTCCAAAAATCTAATACCCGGTCAAGCCAAAAATGGCTGATATTCAGCCAAAACATTTTTTTCCACCAATCAAACACGCACTATACCCCCTCTTTGGGAACTCTTTTGAGATGCTTTCCAACATAGTTTTAACCCTCTAGATATAGAAGTAGGAGAATTAAGTGATTTTTCGCAAAACCTGAAAACGTCCAAAAATCTAATACCTGGCCAAGCCAAAAATGGCTGATTTTCAGTCAACATTTTTTTTCCACAAATCAAACACGCACTATATCCCCTCTTTCAGGACTCTTTTGGGATGCTTTCCAACATAGTTTTAACCCTCTAGATGTAGAAGTAGGAGAATTAAGTGATTTTTCACAAAACCTGAAAAAGTCAAAAAATCTAATACCCGGCCCAGCCAAAATTGGCTGATTTTCAGCCAAAATTTTTTTTTCCACAACTCAAACCCGCACTATACCCCCTCTTTGGTAACTCTTTTGGGATGCTTTCCAACATAGTTTTAACCCTCTAGATGTAGAAGTAGGTGAATTAAGTGGTTTTTCGCAAAACCTGAAAACGTCAAAAAATCTAATACCCGGCCAAGCCAAAAATGGCTGATATTCAGCCAAAATTTTTTTTCCACAACTCAAACACGCACTATAGCCCCTCTTTCAGAACTCTTTTGGGATGGTTTCCGACATAGTTTTAACCCTCTAGATGTAGAAGTAGGAGAATTAAGTGATTTTTCACAAAACCTGAAAACGTCAAAAAATCTAATACAGGGATAAGCCAAAAATGGCTGATTTCCAGCCAAATTTTTTTTGTCCACAATTCAAACATGCACTATACCCCCTCTTTTGGAACTGTTTTGGGATGCTTTCCAACTCAGCATTAACCCTCTAGATGTAGAAGTAGGAGAATTAAAAGATTTTTCCCAAAATCTAAAAACGTCAAAAAATATAATACCCGGTCAAGCCAAAAATGGCTGATTTTCAGCCAAATTTTTTTGTCCACAATTCAAACACGCACTATACCCCCTCTTTGGGAACTGTTTTGGGATGCTTTCCAACATAGTTTTAACCCTCTAGATGTAGAAGTAGGAGAATTAAGTGATTTTTCACAAAACCTGAAAACGTCAAAAAATCTAATACCCGGCAAAGCCAAAAATGGCTGATTTTCAGCTAAAAAATTATTTTCCACAAACCAAACATCCACTATATCCCCTCTTTGGGAACTCTTTTGGGATGCTTTCCAACATAGTTTTAACCCTCTAGATGTAGAAGTAGGAGAATTAAGTAATTTTTCACAAAACCGGAAAACGTCAAAAAATCTAATACCCGGCCAAGCCAAAAATGGCTGATTTTCAGCCAAATTTTTTTTTCCACCAATCAAACATGCACTATACCCCCTCTTTCGGAACTGTTTTGGGATGCTTTTCAACTCAGCTTTAACCCTCTAGATGTAGAAGTAGGAGAATTAAAAGATTTGTCCCAAAATCTAAAAGCGTCAAAAAATCTAATACCCGGTCAAGCCAAAAATGGCTGATATTCAGCCAAAACATTTTTTTCCACCAATCAAACACGCACTATACCCCCTCTTTGGGAACTCTTTTGAGATGCTTTCCAACATAGTTTTAACCCTCTAGATATAGAAGTAGGAGAATTAAGTGATTTTTCGCAAAACCTGAAAACGTCCAAAAATCTAATACCTGGCCAAGCCAAAAATGGCTGATTTTCAGTCAACATTTTTTTTCCACAAATCAAACACGCACTATATCCCCTCTTTCAGGACTCTTTTGGGATGCTTTCCAACACAGTTTTAACCCTCTAGATGTAGAAGTAGGAGAATTAAGTGATTTTTCACAAAACCTGAAAAAGTCAAAAAATCTAATACCCGGCCCAGCCAAAATTGGCTGATTTTCAGCCAAATTTTTTTTTTCCACAACTCAAACCCGCACTATACCCCCTCTTTGGTAACTCTTTTGGGATGCTTTCCAACATAGTTTTAACCCTCTAGATGTAGAAGTAGGTGAATTAAGTGGTTTTTCGCAAAACCTGAAAACGTCAAAAAATCTAATACCCGGCCAAGCCAAAAATGGCTGATATTCAGCCAAAAATTTTTTTCCACAACTCAAACACGCACTATAGCCCCTCTTTCAGAACTCTTTTGGGATGGTTTCCGAAATAGTTTTAACCCTCTAGATGTAGAAGTAGGAGAATTAAGTGATTTTTCACAAAACCTGAAAACGTCAAAAAATCTAATACAGGGATAAGCCAAAAATGGCTGATTTTCAGCCAAAAATTTATTTCCCACCAATCAAACCCGCACTATACCCCCTCTTTGGGAACACTTTTGGGATGCTTTCCAACATAGTTTTAACCCTCTAGATGTAGAAGTAGGAGAATTAAGTGGTTTTTCGCAAAACCTGAAAACGTCAAAAAATCTAATACCCGGCCAAGCCAGAAATGGCTGATATTCAGCCAAAAAATTTTTCCACGAATCAAACACGCACTATACCCCCTCTTTTGGGAACTCTTGAAGGATGCTTTCCAACATAGTTGTAACCGTCTAGATGTAGAAGTAGGAGAATGAAGTGATTTTTCGCAAAACCTGAAAACGTAAAAAAATCTATTTTTTGGCCCAGCCAAAAATGGCTGATTTTCAGCCAAAATTTTTTTTTCCACAAATCAAACACGCACTATTCCCCCTCTTTGGGAACTCTTTTGGGATGCTTTCCAACATAGTTTTAACCCTCTAGATGTAGATGTAGGAGAATTAAGTGATTTTCACAAAACCTGAAAACGTTTAAAAAACTAATACCGACCCAATCAAAAATGGCTGATTTTCAGCCCAAATATTTTTCCACAAATCAAACTCGCACTATACCCCCTTTCAGATCTCTTATGGGATGCTTTCCAACATAGCTTTAACCCTCTAGATGTAGAAGTAGGAGAATTAAGTGATTTTTTACAAATCCTGAAAACGTCAAAAAATCAAATACGCGGCCAAGCCAAAAATGGCTGATTTTCAGTCAAAATTTTTTTCCACAAATCAAACACACACTATACCACCTCTTTCGGAAATCTTTTGGGATGCTTTCCAACATAGTTTTAACCCTCTAGATGTAGAAGTAGGAGAATTAAGTGATTTTTTACAAATCCTGAAAACGTCAAAAAATCTAATACCCGGCCAAGCCAAAAATGGTTGATTTTCAGCCCAAATATTCTTCCACAAATGAAACACTCACTATACCCCATCTTTGGGATCTCTTTTGGGATGCTTTCCAACATAGTTTTAACCCTCTAGATGTAGAAGTAGGAGAAATAAGTGATTTTTCACAAAACCGGAAAACGTCAAAAAATCTAATACCCGGCCAAGACAAAAATGGCTGATTTTCAGCCAAAAATTTTTTTTCCACAAATCAAACACACACTATACCACATCTTTCAGAACTAGTGTTGAGCGATACCGTCCGATACTTGAAAGTATCGGTATCGGAAAGTATCGGCCGATACCGACAAAGTATCGGATCCAATCCGATACCGATACCCGATACCAATACAAGTCAATGGGACTCAAGTATCGGACGGTATCCTGATGGTTCCCAGGGTCTGAAGGAGAGGAAACTCTCCTTCAGACCCTGGGATCCATATAAATGTGTAAAATAAAGATTTAAAATAAAAAATATTGCTATACTCACCTGTCCGACGCAGCCTGGACCTCAGCGAGGGAACCGGTAGCGTTGTTTGTTTAAAATTCGCGCTTTTACTTGGTTACGTGAAGTCCCGGCTTGTGATTGGTCAGGGCGGCCATGTTGCCGGGACGCGGACCAATCACAGCAAGCCGTGACGAAATTACGTCACGGCTTGCTGTGATTGGTCCGCGTCCCGGCAACATGGCCGCCATTAACCAATCACAAGCCGTGACGTCACGGGAGGCTGGACACGCGCGCTTTTTAAAATACGCGCATGTCCAGCCTCCCGTGACGTCACGGCTTGTGATTGGTTAATGGCGGCCATGTTGCTGGGACGCGGACCAATCACAGCAAGCCGTGACGTAATTTCGTCACGGCTTGCTGTGATTGGTCCGCGTCCCGGCAACATGGCGCCGTGACCAATCATAAGCCGGGACGTCACTGGAGGCTGGACACGCGCGCTTTTTAAAATACGCGCATGTCCAGCCTCCCGTGACGTCACGGCTTGTGATTGGTTAATGGCGGCCATGTTGCCGGGACGCGGACCAATCACAGCAAGCCGTGACGTAATTTCGTCACGGCTTGCTGTGATTGGTCCGCGTCCCGGCAACATGGCGCCGTGACCAATCATAAGCCGGGACGTCACTGGAGGCTGGACACGCGCGCTTTTTAAAATACGCGCATGTCCAGCCTCCCGTGACGTCACGGCTTGTGATTGGTTAATGGCGGCCATGTTGCCGGGACGCGGACCAATCACAGCAAGCCGTGACGTAATTTCGTCACGGCTTGCTGTGATTGGTCCGCGTCCCGGCAACATGGCCGCCCTGACCAATCACAAGCCGGGACTTCACGTAACCAAGTAAAAGCGCGAAATTTAAACAAACAACGCTGCCGGTTCCCTCGCTGAGGTCCAGGCTGCGTCGGAGAGGTGAGTATAGCAATATTTTTTATTTTAATTCTCTCTTTTACACATTATTACATTAATGTTGTTGCGATACCCGATACCCGATACCACAAAAGTATCGGATCTCGGTATCGGAAATTCCGATACAGCAAATATCGGCCGATACCCGATACTTGCAGTATCGGAATGCTCAACACTATTCAGAACTCTTTTGGGATGCTTTCTAACATAGTTTTAACCCTCTAGATGTAGAAGAATTAAGTGATTTTTCGCAAAACATGAAAGCTTAAAAAAATCTAATATCCAGCCAAGCCAAAAAATTTTTTTCCACAAATCAAACACGCACTATACTTTCTCTTTCAGAACTCTTTTGGGATGCTTTCCAACATAGTTTTAACCCTCTAGATGTCGAAGTAGGAGAATTAAGTGATTTTTCGCAAAACCTGAAAACGTCAAAAAATCTAATACCCGGCCAAGCCAAAAATGGCTGTTTTTCAGCCCAAATATTTTTCCACAAATCAAACATGCACTATACCCCCTTTCAGATCTCTTATGGGATGCTTTCCAACATAGCTTTAACCCTCTAGGTGTAGAAGTAGGAGAAATAAGTGATTTTTTACAAAACCTGAAAACGTCAAAAAAAACTAATACCCGGCCAAGCCAAAAATGGCTGTTTTTCAGCCCAAATATTTTTTTCCACAAATCAAACACGCACTTATACCCCCTCTTTGGGAACTCTTTTGGGATGCTTTCCAACATAGTTTTAACCCTCTAGATGTAGAAGTAGGAGAATTAAGTGATTTTTCACAAAACCTGAAAATGTCAAAAAATCTAATACCCGGCCAAGCCAAAAATGGCTGATTTTCAGCCCAAAATTATTTTTCCACAAATCAAACACGCACTATTCCCCCTTTTTGGGAACTCTTTTGGGATGCTTTCCAACATAGTTTTGACCCTCTAGATGTAGAAGTAGGAGAATTAAGTGATTTTTCACAAAACCTGAAAACGTCAAAAAATCTAATACCCGGCCAAGCCAAAAATGGCTGATTTTCAGCCAAAATTTTTTTTCCACAAATCAAACACGCACTATTTCCCCTCTTTGGGAACTTTTTTGGGATGCTTTCCAACATAGTTTTAACCCTCTTGATGTAGAAGTAGGAGAATGAAGTGATTTTTCGCAAAACCTGAAAACGTCAAAAAATCTAATACCCGGCCAAGCCAAAAATAGCTGATTTTCAGCCAAAATTTTTTTTTCGACAAATCAAACACGCGCTATAACCCCTCTTTCAGAACTCTTTTGGGATGCTTTCCAACATAGCTTTAACCCTCTAGATGTAGAAGTAGGAGAATTAAGTGATTTTTTACAAAACCTGAAAACGTCAAAAAATCTATTTTTTGGCCCAGCCAAAAATGGCTGATTTTCAGCCAAAATTTTTTTTTCCACTAATCAAACATGCACTATTCCCCCTCTTTGGGAACTCTTTGGGGATGCTTTCCAACATATTTTTAACCCTCTAGATGTAGGAGAATTAAGTGATTTTTCACAAAACCTGAAAATGTCAAAAAATCTAATACCTGGCCAAGCCAAAAATGGCTGATTTTCAGCCAAAAATTTTTTTTACACAAATCAAACACGCACTATACCCCTCTTTCAGAACTCTTTTGGGATGCTTTCCAACATAGCTTTAACCCTCTAGATGTAGAAGTAGGAGAATTAAGTGATTTTTTACAAATCCTGAAAACGTCAAAAAATCAAATACCCGGCCAAGCCAAAAATGGCTGATTTTCAGCCAAATTTTTTTTTCCACAAATCGAACACACACTATTCCCCCTCTTTGGGAACTTTTTTGGGATGCTTTCCAACATAGTTTTAACCCTCTTGATGTAGAAGTAGGAGAATGAAGTGATTTTTCGCAAAACCTGAAAACGTCAAAAAATCTAATACCCGGCCAAGCCAAAAATAGCTGATTTTCAGCCAAAAATTTTTTTTCGACAAATCAAACACGCGCTATAACCCCTCTTTCAGAACTCTTTTGGGATGCTTTCCAACATAGCTTTAACCCTCTCGATGTAGAAGTAGGAGAATTAAGTGATTTTTTACAAAACCTGAAAACGTCAAAAAAATCTATTTTTTGGCCCAGCCAAAAATGGCTGATTTTCAGCCAAAATTTTTTTTTCCACTAATCAAACACGCACTATTCCCCCTCTTTGGGAACTCTTTTGGGATGCTTTCCAACATAGTTTTAACCCTCTAGATGTAGATGTAGGAGAATTAAGTGATTTTTACAAAACCTGAAAACGTTTAAAAAACTATTACCGAGCCAATCCAAAAATGGCTGATTTTCAGCCAAAATTTTTTTCCACAAATCAAACATACTCTATACCACCTCTTTCGGAAATCTTTTGGGATGCTTTCCAACATAGTTTTAACCCTCTAGATGTAGATGTAGGAGAATTAAGTGATTTTTCAAAAAACCTGAAAACGTCAAAAAAATCTAATACCCGGCCAAGCCAAAAATGGCTGATTTTCAGCCCAAATTTTTTTTTCCACAAATCAAACACGCACTATACCCCCTCTATGGGAACTCTTTGGGGATGCTTTCCAACATATTTTTAACCCTCTAGATGTAGGAGAATTAAGTGATTTTTCACAAAACCTGAAAATGTCAAAAAATCTAATACCTGGCCAACCTAAAAATGGCTGATTTTCTGCCAAAATTTTTTTTTACACAAATCAAACACGCACTATACCCCCTCTTTCAGAACTCTTTTGGGATGCTTTCCAACATAGCTTTAACCCTCTAGATGTAGAAGTAGGAGAATTAAGTGATTTTTTACAAATCCTGAAAACGTCAAAAAATTAAATACCCGGCCAAGCCAAAAATGGCTGATTTTCAGCCAAATTTTTTTTTCCACAAATCAAACACACACTATACCACCTCTTTCGGAAATCTTTTGGGAAGCTTTCCAACATAGTTTTAACCCTCTAGATGTAGATTTAGGAGAATTAAGTGATTTTTCACAAAACCTGAAAACGTCAAAAAAACTAATACCGGCCAATCCAAAAATGTCTGATTTTCAGCAAAAAATTATTTTTCCACAAGTCAAACACGCACTTTACCCCATCTTTGGGAACTCTTTTGGGATGCTTTCCAACATAGTTTTAACCCTCTAGATGTAGAAGTAGGAGAATTAAGTGATTTTTCACAAAACCTGAAAACGTCAAAAAATCTAATACCTGGCCAAGCCAAAAATGGCTGATTTTCAGCCCAAATATTTTTCCACAAATCAAACACGCACTATACCCCCTCTATGGGAACTCTTTGGGGATGCTTTCCAACATATTTTTAACCCTCTAGATGTAGGAGAATTAAATGATTTTTTACAAAACCTGAAAACTTCAAAAAATCTAATACCCGGCCAAGCCAAAAATGGCTGATTTTCAGCCCAAATATTTTTCCACAAATCAAACACGCACTATACCCCCTTTCAGATCTCTTATGGGATGCTTTCCAACATAGCTTTAACCCTCTAGGTGTAGAAGTAGGAGAATTAAGTGATTTATTACAAAACCTGAAAACTTCAAAAAATCTAATACCCGGCCAATGCAAAAATGGCTGATTTTCAGCCAAATTTTTTTTTTCCACAAATCAAACACGCACTATACCCCCTCTTTAGGAACTCTTTTGGGATGCTTTCCAACATAGTTTTAACCCTCTAGATGTAGAAGTAGGAGAATTAAGTGATTTTTTACAAAACCGGAAAGCGTCAAAAAATCTAATACCCGGCCAAGACAAAAATGGCTGATTTTCAGCCCAAATTTGTTTTTACACAAATCAAACACGCACTACACCCCCTCTATGGGAACTCTTTGGGGATGCTTTCCAACATATTTTAACCCTCTAGATGTAGGAGAATTAAGTGATTTTTCACAAAACCTGAAAAAGTAAAAAAATCTAATATCTGGCCAAGCCAAAAATGGCTGATTTTCAGCCAAAATTTTTTTTTACACAAATCAAACACGCACTATGCCCCCTCTTTCTGAACTCTTTTGGGATGCTTTCCAACATAGCTTTAACCCTCTAGATGTAGAAGTAGGAGAATTAAGTGATTTTTTACAAATTCTGAAAACGTCAAAAAATCAAATACCCGGCCAAGCCAAAAATGACTGATTTTCAGCCAAATTTTTTTTTCCACAAATCAAACACACACTATACCCCATCTTTGGGAACTCTTTTGGGATGCTTTCCAACATAGTTTTAACCCTCTAGATGTAGAAGTAGGAGAATTAAGTGATTTTTCACAAAACCTGAAAACGTCAAAAAATCTAATACCCGGCCAAGCCAAAAATGGCTGATTTTCAGCCCAAATTTTTTTTCCACAAATCAAACACGCACTATACCCCCTTTCAGATCTCTTATGAGATGCATTCCAACATAGCTTTAACCCTCTAGATGTAGAAGTAGGAGAATTAAGTGATTTTTTACAAAACCTGAAAACGTCATAAAATCAAAGACCCGGCCAAGCAAAAAATGGCTGATTTTCAGCCAAATTTTTTTTCCACAAATCAAACACACACTATACCACCTCTTTCGGAAATCTTTTGGGATGCTTTCCAACATAGTTTTAAACCTCTAGATGTAGATGTAGGAGAATTAAGTGATTTTTCAGAAAACCTGAAAACGTCAAAAAAACTAATACCGGCCAATCCAAAAATGGCTGATTTTCAGCCAAAATTTTTTTTTCCACAAATCAAACACGCACTATACCCCCTCTTTGGGATCTCTTTTAGGATGCTTTCCAACATAATTTTAACTCTCTAGATGTAGAGGTAGGAGAATTAAGTGATTTTTCACAAAACCTGAAAACGTCAAAAAATCTAATACCCGGCCAAGCCAAAAATGACTGATTTTCAGCCCAAATTTTTTTTCCACAAATCAAACATGCACTATACCCCCTCTATGGGAACTCTTTGGGGATGCTTTCCAACATATTTTTAACCCTCTAGATGTAGGAGAATTAAGTGATTTTTCACAAAACCTGAAAAAGTCAAAAAATCTAATACCCGGCCAAGCCAAAAATGGCTGATTTTCAGCCAAAAATTTTTTTTCCACAAATCAAACACGCACTATACCCCCTTTTTCGGAACTCTTTTGGGATGCTTTCCAACATGGTTTTAACCCTCTAGATGTAGAAGTAGGAGAATTAAGTGGTTTTTCACAAAACCTGAAAACGTCAAAAAATCTAATACCCTGCCAAGACAAAAATGGCTGATTTTATGCCAAAATTTTTTTTCCACAAATCAAACATGCACTATACCCCCTCTTTTGGGATCTCTTTTAGGATGCTTTCCAACATAATTTTAACTCTCTAGATGTAAAAGTAGGAGAATTAAGTGATTTTTCACAAAACCTGAAAACGTCAAAAAATCTAATACCCGGCCAAGCCAAATTTTTTTTCCACAAATCAAACACGCACTATGCCCCCTTTTTCGGAACTCTTTTGGGATGCTTTCTAACATAGTTTTAACCCTCTAGATGTAGAAGTAGAAGAATTAAGTGATTTTTCGCAAAACCTGAAAACGTCAAAAGATCTAATACCCGGCCAAGCCAAACATGGCTGATTTTCAGCCAAAATTTTTTTTCCACAAATCAATCACGCACTATACCCCATCTTTGGGAACTCTTTTGGGATGCTTTCCAACATAGTTTTAACCCTCTAGATGTAGATGTAGGAGAATTAAGTGATTTTTCACAAAACCTGAAAAAGTAAAAAAATCTAATACCCGGCCAAGCCAAAAATGGCTGATTTTCAGCCAAAACTTTTTTTTCCACAAATCAAACACGCACTATACCCCCTTTTTCGGAACTCTGTTGGGATGCTTTCCAACATAGTTTTATCCCTCTAGATGTAGAAGTAGGAGAATTAAGTGATTTTTCGCAAAATCTGAAAACGTCAAAAAACTAATACCGGCCAATCCAAAAATGTCTGATTTTCAGCCAAACTTTTTTTTTCCACAAATCAAATACGCACTATACCCCATCTTTGGGAACTCTTTTGGGATGCTTTCCAACATAGTTTTAACCCTCTAGATGTAGAAGTAGGAGAATTAAGTGATTTTTCACAAAACCTGAAAACATCAAAAAATCTAATACCCGGCCAAGCCAAAAATGGCTGATTTTCAGCCCAAATATTTTTCCACAAATCAAACACGCACTATACCCCCTTTTAGATCTCTTATGGGATGCTTTCCAACATAGCTTTAACCCTCTAGATGTAGAAGTAGGAGAATTAAGTGATTTTTTACAAAACCTGAAAACGTCAAAAAATCAAATACCCGGCCAAGCCAAAAATGGCAGATTTTTCAGCCAAAATTTTTTTTCCACAAATCAAACACACACTATACCACCTCTTTGGGAACTCTTTTAGGATGCTTTCCAAAATAGCTTTAACCCTCTAGATGTAGAAGTAGGAGAATTAAGTGATTTTTCACAAAACCTGAAAACGTCAAAAAATCTAATACCCTGCCAAGACAAAAATGGCTGATTTTATGCCAAAAAATTTTTTCCACAAATCAAACACGCACTATACCCCCTCTTTTGGGAACTCTTGAAGGATGCTTTCCAACATACTGTAGTTGTAACCGTCTAGATGTAAAAGTAGGAGAATTAAGTGATTTTTCGCAAAACCTGAAAACGTCAAAAAATCTAATACCCGGCCAAGCCAAAAATGGCTGATTTTCAGCCAAATTTTTTTTTTCCACAAATCAAACACGCACTATACCCCCTCTTTCAGAACTCTTTTGGGATGCTTTCTAACATAGTTTTAACCCTCTAGATGTAGAAGTAGAAGAATTAAGTGATTTTTCGCAAAATCTGAAAACGTCAAAAGATCTAATACCCGGCCAAGCCAAAAATGGCTGATTTTCATCCAAATTTTTTTTTTTACCACAAATCAAACACGCACTATACCCCCTCTTTGGGAAATCTTTTGGGATGCTTTCCAACATAGTTTTAACCCTCTAGAAGAAGTAGAAGAATTAAGTGATTTTTCGCAAAACCTGAAAACGTCAATAAATCTCATACCCGGCCAAGCCAAAAATGGCTGATTTTCAGCCCCAATTTTTTTTTCCACAAATCAAACATGCACCATTCCCCCTTTTTGGGAACTCTTTTTGGATGCTTTCCAACATAGTTTTAACCCTCTAGATGTAGAAGCAGGAGAATTAAGTGATTTTTTACAAAACCTGAAAACGTCAAAAAATCAAACACCCGACCAAGCCAAAAATGGCTGATTTTCAGCCAAAAATTTTTTTCCACAACTCAAACACGCACTATAGCCCCTCTTTCAGAACTCTTTTGGGATGGTTTCCGACATAGTTTTAACCCTCTAGATGTAGAAGTAGGAGAATTAAGTGATTTTTCACAAAACCTGAAAACGTCAAAAAATCTAATACAGGGATAAGCCAAAAATGGCTGATTTTCAGCCAAAAATTTATTTCCCACCAATCAAACCCGCACTATACCCCCTCTTTGGGAACACTTTTGGGATGCTTTCCAACATAGTTTTAACCCTCTAGATGTAGAAGTAGGAGAATTAAGTGGTTTTTCGCAAAACCTGAAAACTTCAAAAAAATCTAATACCCGGCCAAGCCAAAAATGGCTGATATTCAGCCAAAAATTTTTTTCCACGAATCAAACACGCACTATACCCCCTCTTTCATAACTCTTTTGGGATGCTTTCCAACATAGTTTTAACCCTCTAGATGTAGAAGTAGGAGAATTAAGTGATATTTTGCAAAACCTGAAAGCGTGAAAAAATCTAATACCAGGCTCAGTGAAAAATGGCTGATTTCCAGCCAAAATTTTTTTGTCCACAATTCAAACATGCACTATACCCCCTCTTTTGGAACTGTTTTGGGATGCTTTCCAACTCAGCTTTAACCCTCTAGATGTAGAAGTAGGAGAATTAAAAGATTTTTCCCAAAATCTAAAAACGTCAAAAAATATAATACCCGGTCAAGCCAAAAATGGCTGATATTCAGCCAAAACATTTTTTTCCACAAATCAAACACGCACTATACCCCCTCTTTGGGAACTCTTTTGAGATGCTTTCCAACATAGTTTTAACCCTCTAGATATAGAAGTAGGAGAATTAAGTGATTTTTCACAAAACCTGAAAACGTCCAAAAATCTAATACCTGGCCAAGCCAAAAATGGCTGATATTCAGCCAAAAATTTTTTTCCACAAATCAAATACGCACTATACCCCTCTTTCAGAACTCTTTTGGGATGCTTTCCAACATAATTTTAACCCTCTAGATGTAGAAGTAGGAGAATTAAGTGATTTTTCACAAAACCTGAAAACGTCAAAAAATCTAATACCCGGCCAATCCAAAAATGGCTGATTTTCAGCCAAAATTTTTTTTCCCACAAATCAAACACTTACTATATCCCATCTTTGCGAAATCTTTTGGGATGCTTTCCATCATAGTTTTAACCCTCTAGATGTAGAAGCAGGAGAATAAAGTGATTTTTCACAAAACCTGAAAACGTCACAAAATGTAATACCCAGCCAAGCCAAAAATGGCTGATTTTCAGCCAAAAATTTATTTTCCACAAATCAAACCCGCACTATATCCCCTCTTTGGGAACTCTTTTGGGATGCTTTCCAACATAGTTTTAACCCTCTAGATGTAGAAGTAGGAGAATTAAGTGATTTTTCCGAAAACCGGAAAACGTCAAAAAATCTAATACCCGGCCAAGCCAAAAATGGCTGATTTTCAGCCAATTTTTTTTTTCCACCAATCAAACATGCACTATACCCCCTCTTTCGGAACTGTTTTGGGATGCTTTTCAACTCAGCTTTAACCCTCTAGATGTAGAAGTAGGAGAATTAAAAGATTTTTCCCAAAATCTAAAAGCGTCAAAAAATCTAATACCCGGTCAAGCCAAAAATGGCTGATATTCAGCCAAAACATTTTTTTCCACCAATCAAACACGCACTATACCCCCTCTTTGGGAACTCTTTTGAGATGCTTTCCAACATAGTTTTAACCCTCTAGATATAGAAGTAGGAGAATTAAGTGATTTGTCGCAAAACCTGAAAACGTCCAAAAATCTAATACCTGGCCAAGCCAAAAATGGCTGATTTTCAGTCAACATTTTTTTTCCACAAATCAAACACGCACTATACCCCCTCTTTCAGGACTCTTTTGGGATGCTTTCCAACATAGTTTTAACCCTCTAGATGTAGAAGTAGGAGAATTAAGTGATTTTTCACAAAACCTGAAAAAGTCAAAAAATCTAATACCCGGCCAAGCCAAAATTGGCTGATTTTCAGCCAAAATTTTTTTTTCCACAACTCAAACCCGCACTATACCCCCTCTTTGGTAACTCTTTTGGGATGCTTTCCAACATAGTTTTAACCCTCTAGATGTAGAAGTAGGTGAATTAAGTGGTTTTTCGCAAAACCTGAAAACGTCAAAAAATCTAATACCCGGCCAAGCCAAAAATGGCTGATATTCAGCCAAAATTTTTTTTCCACAACTCAAACACGCACTATAGCCCCTCTTTCAGAACTCTTTTGGGATGGTTTCTGACATAGTTTTAACCCTCTAGATGTAGAAGTAGGAGAATTAAGTGATTTTTCGCAAAACCTGAAAACGTCAAAAAATCTAATACCCGGCCAAGCCAAAAATGGCTGACTTTCAGCCAAATTTTTTTTTTCCACAAATCAAACACGCACTATACCCCCTCTTTTGGGAACTCTTGAAGGATGCTTTCCAACATAGTTGTAACCGTCTAGATGTAGAAGTAGGAGAATGAAGTGATTTTTCGCAAAACCTGAAAACGTAAAAAAATCTATTTTTTGGCCCAGCCAAAAATGGCTGATTTTCAGCCAAAATTTTTTTTTCCACAAATCAAACACGCACTATTCCCCCTCTTTGGGAACTCTTTTGGGATGCTTTCCAACATAGTTTTAACCCTCTAGATGTAGATGTAGGAGAATTAAGTGATTTTCACAAAACCTGAAAACGTTTAAAAAACTAATACCGACCCAATCAAAAATGGCTGATTTTCAGCCCAAATATTTTTCCACAAATCAAACACACACTATACCCCCTTTCAGATCTCTTATGGGATGCTTTCCAACATAGCTTTAACCCTCTAGATGTAGAAGTAGGAGAATTAAGTGATTATTTACAAATCCTGAAAACGTCAAAAAATCAAATACGCGGCCAAGCCAAAAATGGCTGATTTTCAGTCAAAATTTTTTTCCACAAATCAAACACACACTATACCACCTCTTTCGGAAATCTTTTGGGATGCTTTCCAACATAGTTTTAACCCTCTAGATGTAGAAGTAGGAGAATTAAGTGATTTTTCACAAAACCTGAAAACGTCAAAAAAACTAATACCGGCCAATTCAAAAATGTCTGATTTTCAGCCAAATTTTTTTTTCCACAAATCAAACACGCACTATACCCCATCTTTGGGAACTCTTTTGGGATGCTTTCCAACATAGTTTTAACCCTCTAGATGTAGAAGTAGGAGAATTAAGTGATTTTTCACAAAACCTGAAAACGTCAAAAAATCTAATACCCAGCCAAGCCAAAAATGGCTGATTTTCAGCCCAAATATTCTTCCACAAATGAAACACTCACTATACCCCATCTTTGGGATCTCTTTTGGGATGCTTTCCAACATAGTTTTAACCCTCTAGATGTAGAAGTAGGAGAAATAAGTGATTTTTCACAAAACCGGAAAACGTCAAAAAATCTAATACCCGGCCAAGACAAAAATGGCTGATTTTCAGCCAAAATTTTTTTTTCCACAAATCAAACACACACTATACCACATCTTTCAGAACTAGTGTTGAGCGATACCGTCCGATACTTGAAAGTATCGGTATCGGAAAGTATCGGCCGATACCGACAAAGTATCGGATCCAATCCGATACCGATACCCGATACCAATACAAGTCAATGGGACTCAAGTATCGGACGGTATCCTGATGGTTCCCAGGGTCTGAAGGAGAGGAAACTCTCCTTCAGACCCTGGGATCCATATAAATGTGTAAAATAAAGATTTAAAATAAAAAATATTGCTATACTCACCTGTCCGACGCAGCCTGGACCTCAGCGAGGGAACCGGCAGCGTTGTTTGTTTAAAATTTGCGCTTTTACTTGGTTACGTGAAGTCCCGGCTTGTGATTGGTCAGGGCGGCCATGTTGCCGGGACGCGGACCAATCACAGCAAGCCGTGACGAAATTACGTCACGGCTTGCTGTGATTGGTCCGCGTCCCGGCAACATGGCCGCCATTAACCAATCACAAGCCGTGACGTCACGGGAGGCTGGACACGCGCGCTTTTTAAAATACGCGCATGTCCAGCCTCCCGTGACGTCACGGCTTGTGATTGGTTAATGGCGGCCATGTTGCCGGGACGCGGACCAATCACAGCAAGCCGTGACGTAATTTCGTCACGGCTTGCTGTGATTGGTCCGCGTCCCGGCAACATGGCGCCGTGACCAATCATAAGCCGGGACGTCACTGGAGGCTGGACACGCGCGCTTTTTAAAATACGCGCATGTCCAGCCTCCCGTGACGTCACGGCTTGTGATTGGTTAATGGCGGCCATGTTGCCGGGACGCGGACCAATCACAGCAAGCCGTGACGTAATTTCGTCACGGCTTGCTGTGATTGGTCCGCGTCCCGGCAACATGGCGCCGTGACCAATCATAAGCCGGGACGTCACTGGAGGCTGGACACGCGCGCTTTTTAAAATACGCGCATGTCCAGCCTCCCGTGACGTCACGGCTTGTGATTGGTTAATGGCGGCCATGTTGCCGGGACGCGGACCAATCACAGCAAGCCGTGATGTAATTTCGTCACGGCTTGCTGTGATTGGTCCGCGTCCCGGCAACATGGCCGCCCTGACCAATCACAAGCCGGGACTTCACGTAACCAAGTAAAAGCGCGAAATTTAAACAAACAACGCTGCCGGTTCCCTCGCTGAGGTCCAGGCTGCGTCGGAGAGGTGAGTATAGCAATATTTTTTATTTTAATTCTCTCTTTTACACATTATTACATTAATGTTGTTGCGATACCCGATACCACAAAAGTATCGGATCTCGGTATCGGAAATTCCGATACAGCAAATATCAGCCGATACCCGATACTTGCAGTATCGGAATGCTCAACACTATTCAGAACTCTTTTGGGATGCTTTCTAACATAGTTTTAACCCTCTAGATGTAGAAGAATTAAGTGATTTTTCGCAAAACATGAAAGCTTAAAAAAATCTACTATCCAGCCAAGCCAAAAATTTTTTTTCCACAAATCAAACACGCACTATACTTTCTCTTTCAGAACTCTTTTGGGATGCTTTCCAACATAGTTTTAACCCTCTAGATGTCGAAGTAGGAGAATTAAGTGATTTTTCGCAAAACCTGAAAACGTCAAAAAATCTAATACCCGGCCAAGCCAAAAATGGCTGTTTTTCAGCCCAAATATTTTTTTCCACAAATCAAACACGCACTATTCCCCCTTTTTGGGAACTCTTTTGGGATGCTTTCCAACATAGTTTTGACCCTCTAGATGTAGAAGTAGGAGAATTAAGTGATTTTTCACAAAACCTGAAAACGTCAAAAAATCTAATACCCGGCCAAGCCAAAAATGGCTGATTTTCAGCCAAAATTTTTTTTCCACAAATCAAACACGCACTATTTCCCCTCTTTGGGAACTTTTTTGGGATGCTTTCCAACATAGTTTTAACCCTCTTGATGTAGAAGTAGGAGAATGAAGTGATTTTTCGCAAAACCTGAAAACGTCAAAAAATCTAATACCCGGCCAAGCCAAAAATAGCTGATTTTCAGCCAAAAAATTTTTTTCGACAAATCAAACACGCGCTATAACCCCTCTTTCAGAACTCTTTTGGGATTCTTTCCAACATAGCTTTAACCCTCTAGATGTAGAAGTAGGAGAATTAAGTGATTTTTTACAAAACCTGAAAACGTCAAAAAATCTATTTTTTGGCCCAGCCAAAAATGGCTGATTTTCAGCCAAAATTTTTTTTTCCACTAATCAAACATGCACTATTCCCCCTCTTTGGGAACTCTTTGGGGATGCTTTCCAACATATTTTTAACCCTCTAGATGTAGGAGAATTAAGTGATTTTTCACAAAACCTGAAAATGTCAAAAAATCTAATACCTGGCCAAGCCAAAATTGGCTGATTTTCAGCCAAAAATTTTTTTTACACAAATCAAACACGCACTATACCCCTCTTTCAGAACTCTTTTGGGATGCTTTCCAACATAGCTTTAACCCTCTAGATGTAGAAGTAGGAGAATTAAGTGATTTTTTACAAATCCTGAAAACGTCAAAAAATCAAATACCCGGCCAAGCCAAAAATGGCTGATTTTCAGCCAAATTTTTTTTTCCACAAATCGAACACACACTATTCCCCCTCTTTGGGAACTTTTTTGGGATGCTTTCCAACATAGTTTTAACCCTCTTGATGTAGAAGTAGGAGAATGAAGTGATTTTTCGCAAAACCTGAAAACGTCAAAAAATCTAATACCCGGCCAAGCCAAAAATAGCTGATTTTCAGCCAAAATTTTTTTTTCGACAAATCAAACACGCGCTATAACCCCTCTTTCAGAACTCTTTTGGGATGCTTTCCAACATAGCTTTAACCCTCTCGATGTAGAAGTAGGAGAATTAAGTGATTTTTTACAAAACCTGAAAACGTCAAAAAAATCTATTTTTTGGCCCAGCCAAAAATGGCTGATTTTCAGCCAAAAATTTTTTTTCCACTAATCAAACACGCACTATTCCCCCTCTTTGGGAACTCTTTTGGGATGCTTTCCAACATAGTTTTAACCCTCTAGATGTAGATGTAGGAGAATTAAGTGATTTTTACAAAACCTGAAAACGTTTAAAAAACTATTACCGAGCCAATCCAAAAATGGCTGATTTTCAGCCAAAATTTTTTTCCACAAATCAAACATACTCTATACCACCTCTTTCGGAAATCTTTTGGGATGCTTTCCAACATAGTTTTAACCCTCTAGATGTAGATGTAGGAGAATTAAGTGATTTTTCAAAAAACCTGAAAACGTCAAAAAATCTAATACCCGGCCAAGCCAAAAATGGCTGATTTTCAGCCCAAATTTTTTTTTCCACAAATCAAACACGCACTATACCCCCTCTATGGGAACTCTTTGGGGATGCTTTCCAACATATTTTTAACCCTCTAGATGTAGGAGAATTAAGTGATTTTTCACAAAACCTGAAAATGTCAAAAAATCTAATACCTGGCCAACCTAAAAATGGCTGATTTTCTGCCAAAATTTTTTTTTACACAAATCAAACACGCACTATACCCCCTCTTTCAGAACTCTTTTGGGATGCTTTCCAACATAGCTTTAACCCTCTAGATGTAGAAGTAGGAGAATTAAGTGATTTTTTACAAATCCTGAAAACGTCAAAAAATTAAATACCCGGCCAAGCCAAAAATGGCTGATTTTCAGCCAAAATTTTTTTTCCACAAATCAAACACACACTATACCACCTCTTTCGGAAATCTTTTGGGATGCTTTCCAACATAGTTTTAACCCTCTAGATGTAGATGTAGGAGAATTAAGTGATTTTTCACAAAACCTGAAAACGTCAAAAAAACTAATACCGGCCAATCCAAAAATGTCTGATTTTCAGCAAAAAATTATTTTTCCACAAGTCAAACACGCACTATACCCCATCTTTGGGAACTCTTTTGGGATGCTTTCCAACATAGTTTTAACCCTCTAGATGTAGAAGTAGGAGAATTAAGTGATTTTTCACAAAACCTGAAAACGTCAAAAAATCTAATACCTGGCCAAGCCAAAAATGGCTGATTTTCAGCCCAAATATTTTTCCACAAATCAAACACGCACTATACCCCCTCTATGGGAACTCTTTGGGGATGCTTTCCAACATATTTTTAACCCTCTAGATGTAGGAGAATTAAATGATTTTTTACAAAACCTGAAAACTTCAAAAAATCTAATACCCGGCCAAGCCAAAAATGGCTGATTTTCAGCCAAAATTTTTTTTTCCACAAATCAAACACACACTATACCCCCTCTTTCAGAACTCTTTTGGGATGCTTTCTAACATAGTTTTAACCCTCTAGATGTAAAAGAATTAAGTGATTTTTCGCAAAACATGAAAGCTTAAAAAATCTAATATCCAGCCAAGCCAAAAAATTTTTTTCCACAAATCAAACACGCACTAAACTTTCTCTTTCAGAACTCTTTTGGGATGCTTTCCATCATAGTTTTAACCGTCTAGACGTCGAAGTAGGAGAATTAAGTGATTTTTCGCAAATCCTGATAACGTCAAAAAATATAATACCCGGCCAAGCCAAAAATGGCTGTTTTTCAGCCCAAATATTTTTCCACAAATCAAACACGCACTATACCCCCTTTCAGATCTCTTATGGGATGCTTTCCAACATAGCTTTAACCCTCTAGGTGTAGAAGTAGGAGAATTAAGTGATTTATTACAAAACCTGAAAACTTAAAAAAATCTAATACCCGGCCAATGCAAAAATGGCTGATTTTCAGCCAAATTTTTTTTTTCCACAAATCAAACACGCACTATACCCCCTCTTTGGGAACTCTTTTGGGATGCTTTCCAACATAGTTTTAACCCTCTAGATGTAGAAGTAGGAGAATTAAGTGATTTTTTACAAAACCGGAAAGCGTCAAAAAATCTAATACCCGGCCAAGACAAAAATGGCTGATTTTCAGCCCAAATTTGTTTTTACACAAATCAAACATGCACTACACCCCCTCTATGGGAACTCTTTGGGGATGCTTTCCAACATATTTTAACCCTCTAGATGTAGGAGAATTAAGTGATTTTTCACAAAACCTGAAAAAGTCAAAAAATCTAATATCTGGCCAAGCCAAAAATGGCTGATTTTCAGCCAAAATTTTTTTTTACACAAATCAAACACGCACTATGCCCCCTCTTTCTGAACTCTTTTGGGATGCTTTCCAACATAGCTTTAACCCTCTAGATGTAGAAGTAGGAGAATTAAGTGATTTTTTACAAATTCTGAAAACGTCAAAAAATCAAATACCCGGCCAAGCCAAAAATGACTGATTTTCAGCCAAATTTTTTTTTCCACAAATCAAACACACACTATACCCCATCTTTGGGAACTCTTTTGGGATGCTTTCCAACATAGTTTTAACCCTCTAGATGTAGAAGTAGGAGAATTAAGTGATTTTTCACAAAACCTGAAAACGTCAAAAAATCTAATACCCGGCCAAGCCAAAAATGGCTGATTTTCAGCCAAAATTTTTTTTCCACAAATCAATCACGCACTATACCCCATCTTTGGGAACTCTTTTGGGATGCTTTCCAACATAGTTTTAACCCTCTAGATGTAGATGTAGGAGAATTAAGTGATTTTTCACAAAACCTGAAAAAGTAAAAAAATCTAATACCCGGCCAAGCCAAAAATGGCTGATTTTCAGCCAAAACTTTTTTTTCCACAAATCAAACACGCACTATACCCCCTTTTTCGGAACTCTGTTGGGATGCTTTCCAACATAGTTTTATCCCTCTAGATGTAGAAGTAGGAGAATTAAGTGATTTTTCGCAAAATCTGAAAACGTCAAAAAACTAATACCGGCCAATCCAAAAATGTCTGATTTTCAGCCAAAATTTTTTTTTCCACAAATCAAATACGCACTATACCCCATCTTTGGGAACTCTTTTGGGATGCTTTCCAACATAGTTTTAACCCTCTAGATGTAGAAGTAGGAGAATTAAGTGATTTTTCACAAAACCTGAAAACATCAAAAAATCTAATACCCGGCCAAGCCAAAAATGGCTGATTTTCAGCCCAAATATTTTTCCACAAATCAAACACGCACTATACCCCCTTTTAGATCTCTTATGGGATGCTTTCCAACATAGCTTTAACCCTCTAGATGTAGAAGTAGGAGAATTAAGTGATTTTTTACAAAACCTGAAAACGTCAAAAAATCAAATACCCGGCCAAGCCAAAAATGGCTGATTTTCATCCAAATTTTTTTTTTTACCACAAATCAAACACGCACTATACCCCCTCTTTGGGAACTCTTTTGGGATGCTTTCCAACATAGTTTTAACCCTCTAGAAGAAGTAGAAGAATTAAGTGATTTTTCGCAAAACCTGAAAACGTCAATAAATCTCATACCCGGCCAAGCCAAAAATGGCTGATTTTCAGCCCAAATTTTTTTTTCCACAAATCAAACATGCACCATTCCCCCTTTTTGGGAACTCTTTTTGGATGCTTTCCAACATAGTTTTAACCCTCTAGATGTAGAAGCAGGAGAATTAAGTGATTTTTTACAAAACCTGAAAACGTCAAAAAATCAAACACCCGACCAAGCCAAAAATGGCTGATTTTCAGCCAAAATTTTTTTTCCACAAATCAAACACGCACTATACCCCTTTTTTCGGAACTCTGTTGGGATGCTTTCCAATATAGTTTTAACCTTCTAGATGTAGAAGTAGGAGAATTAAGTGATCTTTCACAAAACCTGAAAACGTCAAAAAATCTCATACCCCGGCCAAGCCAAAAATGGCTGATTTTCAGCCCAAATTTTTTTTCCACAAATCAAACACGCACTATACCCCTTTTTTCGGAACTCTTTTGGGATGCTTTCCAACATATTTTTAACCCTCTAGATGTAGGAGAATTAAGTGATTTTTCACAAAACCTGAAAACGTCAAAAAATCTAATACCCGGCCAAGCCAAAAATGACTGATTTTCAGCCCAAATTTTTTTTCCACAAATCAAACATGCACTATACCCCCTCTATGGGAACTCTTTGGGGATGCTTTCCAACATATTTTTAACCCTCTAGATGTAGGAGAATTAAGTGATTTTTCACAAAACCTGAAAAAGTCAAAAAATCTAATACCCGGCCAAGCCAAAAATGGCTGATTTTCAGCCAAATTTTTTTTTTCCACAAATCAAACACGCACTATACCCCCTTTTTCGGAACTCTTTTGGGATGCTTTCCAACATGGTTTTAACCCTCTAGATGTAGAAGTAGGAGAATTAAGTGGTTTTTCACAAAACCTGAAAACGTCAAAAAATCTAATACCCTGCCAAGACAAAAATGGCTGATTTTATGCCAAAAAATTTTTTTCACAAATCAAACATGCACTATACCCCCTCTTTTGGGATCTCTTTTAGGATGCTTTCCAACATAATTTTAACTCTCTAGATGTAAAAGTAGGAGAATTAAGTGATTTTTCACAAAACCTGAAAACGTCAAAAAATCTAATACCCGGCCAAGCCAAATTTTTTTTCCACAAATCAAACACGCACTATGCCCCCTTTTTCGGAACTCTTTTGGGATGCTTTCTAACATAGTTTTAACCCTCTAGATGTAGAAGTAGAAGAATTAAGTGATTTTTCGCAAAACCTGAAAACGTCAAAAGATCTAATACCCGGCCAAGCCAAACATGGCTGATTTTCAGCCAAAATTTTTTTTCCACAAATCAATCACGCACTATACCCCATCTTTGGGAACTCTTTTGGGATGCTTTCCAACATAGTTTTAACCCTCTAGATGTAGATGTAGGAGAATTAAGTGATTTTTCACAAAACCTGAAAAAGTAAAAAAATCTAATACCCGGCCAAGCCAAAAATGGCTGATTTTCAGCCAAAACTTTTTTTTCCACAAATCAAACACGCACTATACCCCCTTTTTCGGAACTCTGTTGGGATGCTTTCCAACATAGTTTTATCCCTCTAGATGTAGAAGTAGGAGAATTAAGTGATTTTTCGCAAAATCTGAAAACGTCAAAAAACTAATACCGGCCAATCCAAAAATGTCTGATTTTCAGCCAAAATTTTTTTTTCCACAAATCAAATACGCACTATACCCCATCTTTGGGAACTCTTTTGGGATGCTTTCCAACATAGTTTTAACCCTCTAGATGTAGAAGTAGGAGAATTAAGTGATTTTTCACAAAACCTGAAAACATCAAAAAATCTAATACCCGGCCAAGCCAAAAATGGCTGATTTTCAGCCCAAATATTTTTCCACAAATCAAACACGCACTATACCCCCTTTTAGATCTCTTATGGGATGCTTTCCAACATAGCTTTAACCCTCTAGATGTAGAAGTAGGAGAATTAAGTGATTTTTTACAAAACCTGAAAACGTCAAAAAATCAAATACCCGGCCAAGCCAAAAATGGCAGATTTTTCAGCCAAAATTTTTTTTCCACAAATCAAACACACACTATACCACCTCTTTGGGAACTCTTTTAGGATGCTTTCCAAAATAGCTTTAACCCTCTAGATGTAGAAGTAGGAGAATTAAGTGATTTTTCACAAAACCTGAAAACGTCAAAAAATCTAATACCCTGCCAAGACAAAAATGGCTGATTTTATGCCAAAAAATTTTTTCCACAAATCAAACACGCACTATACCCCCTCTTTTGGGAACTCTTGAAGGATGCTTTCCAACATACTGTAGTTGTAACCGTCTAGATGTAAAAGTAGGAGAATTAAGTGATTTTTCGCAAAACCTGAAAACGTCAAAAAATCTAATACCCGGCCAAGCCAAAAATGGCTGATTTTCAGCCAAATTTTTTTTTTCCACAAATCAAACACGCACTATACCCCCTCTTTCAGAACTCTTTTGGGATGCTTTCTAACATAGTTTTAACCCTCTAGATGTAGAAGTAGAAGAATTAAATGATTTTTCGCAAAATCTGAAAACGTCAAAAGATCTAATACCCGGCCAAGCCAAAAATGGCTGATTTTCATCCAAATTTTTTTTTTTACCACAAATCAAACACGCACTATACCCCCTCTTTGGGAACTCTTTTGGGATGCTTTCCAACATAGTTTTAACCCTCTAGAAGAAGTAGAAGAATTAAGTGATTTTTCGCAAAACCTGAAAACGTCAATAAATCTCATACCCGGCCAAGCCAAAAATGGCTGATTTTCAGCCCAAATTTTTTTTTCCACAAATCAAACATGCACCATTCCCCCTTTTTGGGAACTCTTTTTGGATGCTTTCCAACATAGTTTTAACCCTCTAGATGTAGAAGCAGGAGAATTAAGTGATTTTTTACAAAACCTGAAAACGTCAAAAAATCAAACACCCAACCAAGCCAAAAATGGCTGATTTTCAGCCAAAATTTTTTTTCCACAAATCAAACACGCACTATACCCCTTTTTTCGGAACTCTGTTGGGATGCTTTCCAATATAGTTTTAACCTTCTAGATGTAGAAGTAGGAGAATTAAGTGATCTTTCACAAAACCTGAAAACGTCAAAAAATCTCATACCCCGGCCAAGCCAAAAATGGCTGATTTTCAGCCCAAATTTTTTTTTCTACAAATCAAACACACACTATACCCCCTCTATGGGAACTCTTTTGGGATGCTTTCCAACATATTTTTAACCCTCTAGATGTAGGAGAATTAAGTGATTTTTCACAAAACCTGAAAAAGTCAAAAAATCTAATACCCGGCCAAGCCAAAAATGGCTGATTTTCAGCCAAAATTTTTTTTTCCACAAATCAAACACGCACTATACCCCCTTTTTCGGAACTCTTTTGGGATGCTTTCCAACATGGTTTTAACCCTCTAGATGTAGAAGTAGGAGAATTAAGTGGTTTTTCACAAAACCTGAAAACGTCAAAAAATCTAATACCCTGCCAAGACAAAAATGGCTGATTTTATGCCAAAAATTTTTTTCCACAAATCAAACATGCACTATACCCCCTCTTTTGGGATCTCTTTTAGGATGCTTTCCAACATAATTTTAACTCTCTAGATGTAAAAGTAGGAGAATTAAGTGATTTTTCACAAAACCTGAAAACGTCAAAAAATCTAATACCCGGCCAAGCCAAATTTTTTTTCCACAAATCAAACACGCACTATGCCCCCTTTTTCGGAACTCTTTTGGGATGCTTTCTAACATAGTTTTAACCCTCTAGATGTAGAAGTAGAAGAATTAAGTGATTTTTCGCAAAACCTGAAAACGTCAAAAGATCTAATACCCGGCCAAGCCAAACATGGCTGATTTTCAGCCAAAATTTTTTTTCCACAAATCAATCACGCACTATACCCCATCTTTGGGAACTCTTTTGGGATGCTTTCCAACATAGTTTTAACCCTCTAGATGTAGATGTAGGAGAATTAAGTGATTTTTCACAAAACCTGAAAAAGTAAAAAAATCTAATACCCGGCCAAGCCAAAAATGGCTGATTTTCAGCCAAAACTTTTTTTTCCACAAATGAAACACGCACTATACCCCCTTTTTCGGAACTCTGTTGGGATGCTTTCCAACATAGTTTTATCCCTCTAGATGTAGAAGTAGGAGAATTAAGTGATTTTTCGCAAAATCTGAAAACGTCAAAAAACTAATACCGGCCAATCCAAAAATGTCTGATTTTCAGCCAAAATTTTTTTTTCCACAAATCAAATACGCACTATACCCCATCTTTGGGAACTCTTTTGGGATGCTTTCCAACATAGTTTTAACCCTCTAGATGTAGAAGTAGGAGAATTAAGTGATTTTTCACAAAACCTGAAAACATCAAAAAATCTAATACCCGGCCAAGCCAAAAATGGCTGATTTTCAGCCCAAATATTTTTCCACAAATCAAACACGCACTATACCCCCTTTAGATCTCTTATGGGATGCTTTCCAACATAGCTTTAACCCTCTAGATGTAGAAGTAGGAGAATTAAGTGATTTTTCACAAAACTTGAAAACGTCAAAAAATCTAATACCCGGCCAAGCCAAAAATGGCTGATTTTCAGTCAAAAATTTTTTTTTACACAAATCAAACACGCACTATACCCCCTCTTTGGGAACTCTTTTAGGATGCTTTCCAACATAGTTTTAACCCTCTAGATGTAGAAGTAGGAGAATGAAGTGATTTTTTGCAAAACCTGAAAAAGTCAAAAAATCTAATACCCGGCCAAGCCAAAAATGGCTGATTTTCAGTCAAAAATTTTTTTTTACACAAATCAAACACGCACTATACCCCCTCTTTCAGAACTCTTTTGGGATGCTTTCCAACATAGCTTTAACCCTCTAGATGTAGAAGTAGGAGAATTAAGTGATTTTTTACAAAACCTGAAATCGTCAAAAAATCTTATGCCCGGCCAAGCCAAAAATGGCTGATATTCAGCCAAAAATTTTTTTCCACAAATCAAACACGCACTATACCCCTTTTTTCGGAACTCTGTTGGGATGCTTTCCAATATAGTTTAGTTTTAACCTTCTAGATGTAGAAGTAGGAGAATTAAGTGATCTTTCACAAAACCTGAAAACGTCAAAAAATCTCATACCCGGCCAAGCCAAAAATGGCTGATTTTCAGCCCAAATTTTTTTTTCTACAAATCAAACACACACTATACCCCCTCTATGGGAACTCTTTTGGGATGCTTTCCAACATATTTTTAACCCTCTAGATGTAGGAGAATTAAGTGATTTTTCACAAAACTTGAAAACGTCAAAAAATCAAACACCCGACCAAGCCAAAAATGGCTGATTTTCAGCCAAATTTTTTTTTCCACAAATCAAACACGCACTATACCCCCTTTCAGATCTCTTATGAGATGCATTCCAACATAGCTTTAACTCTCTAGATGTAGAAGTAGGAGAATTAAGTGATTTTTTACAAAACCTGAAAACGTCATAAAATCAAAGACCCGGCCAAGCAAAAAATGGCTGATTTTCAGCCAAATTTTTTTTCCACAAATCAAACACACACTATACCACCTCTTTCGGAAATCTTTTGGGATGCTTTCCAACATAGTTTTAACCCTCTAGATGTAGATGTAGGAGAATTAAGTGATTTTTCAGAAAACCTGAAAACGTCAAAAAAACTAATACCGGCCAATCCAAAAATGGCTGATTTTCAGCCAAAATTTTTTTTTCCACAAATCAAACACGCACTATACCCCCTCTTTGGGATCTCTTTTAGGATGCTTTCCAACATAATTTTAACTCTCTAGATGTAGAGGTAGGAGAATTAAGTGATTTTTCACAAAACCTGAAAACGTCAAAAAATCTAATACCCGGCCAAGCCAAAAATGACTGATTTTCAGCCCAAATTTTTTTTTCCACAAATCAAACATGCACTATACCCCCTCTATGGGAACTCTTTTGGGATGCTTTCCAACATAGCTTTAACCCTCTAGATGTAGAAGTAGGAGAATTAAGTGATTTTTTACAAAACCTGAAATCGTCGAAAAATCTTATGCCCGGCCAAGCCAAAAATGGCTGATATTCAGCCAAAAAATTTTTTCCACGAATCAAACACGCACTATACCCCCTCTTTCATAACTCTTTTGGGATGCTTTCCAACATAGTTTTAACCCTCTAGATGTAGAAGTATGAGAATTAAGTGATTTTTCACAAAACCTGAAAACGTCAAAAAATCTTATGCCCGGCCAAGCCAAAAATGGCTGATTTTCAGCCCAAATATTTTTTTCCACAAATCGAACACGCACTATACCCCCTTTTTTGGAACTCTGTTGGGATGCTTTCTAAGGCCGGTTTCACACGTCAGTGGCTCCGGTACGTGAGGTTACAGTTTCCTTACATACCGGAGACACTGACACACTTAGACCCATTAAAATCAATGCATCTGTGCAGATGTCATTGATTTTTTGCAGACCGTGTCTCCGTGTGCCAAACACGGAGACATGTCAGTGTTCGTGGGAGCGCACGTATTACACGGACCCATCAAAGTCAATGGGTCCGTGTAAAACACGGACCGCACACGGACAGTCTCCGTTTGCAGTCCGTGTGCCATGCAGGGGACAGCGCTACAGTAAGCGCTTTCCCCCCCACTGGTGCTGAATCCGCGATTCATATGTTCCCTGCAGCAGCGTTTGCTGCATAGAAGATATGAATAATAGTGTTTAAAATAAAGATCTATCTGTCCGCCGCACTCCCACTCCCTGTGCGCCCCCCCGCTGTTCTGAAAATACTCACCCGCTCCCTCGTTGGCTGTCGCTGCTTCCTGGTCTGGCCCCATCTTCTCCTGTATGCGGTCACGTGGGGCCGCCGATTAGAGTCATGAATATGTGGCTCCACCTCCCATAGGGGTGGAGCCGCCTATCCATGACTGTAAATGAGCGGCCCCACGTGACCGCATACAGGAGAAGATGGGGCCAGACCAGGAAGCAGCGACAGCCAACGAGGGAGCGGGTGAGTATTTTCAGAACAGCGGGGGGGGGGGCGCACAGGGGGTGGGAGGGCGGCAGACAGATAGATCTTTATTTTAAACACTATTATTCATATCTTCTATGCAGCAAATGCTGCTGCACAAAAAATATGAATCGCGGCTTCAGCACGATGCAGTGTACCACACGTGTGGGTACCACACGCTCCGTGTGGTTCCCACTCGGCACACGGGCGGCACACATGTGCCGCACGTATGGCCTACGTGAGCTCACGGGCACACGGACACGGATAACACCGGTACCGATTTTTTCCGGTACCGGAATTATCTGGATGTGTGAGACTGCCCTAATATAGTTTTAACCCTCTAGATGTAGAAGTAGGAGAATTAAGTGATTTTTTGCAAAACCTGAAAACGTCAAAAAATCTAATACCTGGCCAAGCCAAAAATGGCTGATTTTCAGCCCAAATTTTATTTTTCCACAAATCAAACACGCACTATACCCCCTCTATGGGAACTCTTTGGGGATGCTTTCCAACATATTTTTAACCCTCTAGATGTAGGAGAATTAAGTGATTTTTCACAAAACCTGAAAACGTCAAAAAATCTAATACCCGGCCAAGCCAAAAATGGCTGATTTTCAGCAAAAAAATGTTTCTCCACAAATCAAACACGCACTATACCCCCTCTTTGGGAACTCTTTTAGGATGCTTTCCAACATAGTTTTAACCCTCTAGATGTAGAAGTAGGAGAATTAAGTGATTTTTCACAAAACCTGAAAATGTCAAAATATCTAATACCCGGCCAAGCCAAAAATGGCTGATTTTCAGCCAAAAATTTTTTTTCCACAAATCAAACATGCACTATACCCCCTCTTTCGGAACTCTTTTGGGATGCTTTCCAACATGGTTTCAACCCTCTAGATGTAGAAGTAGGAGAATTAAGTGATTTTTCACAAAACCTGAAAACATCAAAAAATCTAATACCCGGCCAAGACAAAAATGGCTGATTTTCAGCCAAATTTTTTATTTCCACAAATCAAACACGCACTATACCCCCTCTTTCAGAACTCTTTTGGGATGCTTTCTAACATAGTTTTAACCCTCTAGATGTAGAAGTAATAATAATAATAATCTTTATTTTTATATAGCGCTAACATATTCCACAGTGCTTTGGGGTTTTTTTTGCACACATTATCTTCACTGTCCCCGATGGGGCTCACAATCTACATTCCCTATCAGTATTTCTTTGGAATGTTGGAGGAAACAGGAGTGCCCGGAGGAAACCCACGCAAATACTGTGAGAACATACAAACTCCATACAGGACTCCAGCGCTGCAAGGCTACAGTGCTAACCACTGAGCTACTGTGCTGCCCATATATGAAAGTTCTCTATTTGCTACTCGGTCAGCAAGGAGGATGCACAAAGTACCCATGCTTTTTTTGTGAATCGACAGGATAGGAGTCATCACTGGAGTAAAAAAAAGTTGGCCAACGAGAACATCTTTGCGACCTAGACATTAATCTTGGACTGATAAAACAGTATATGAGAGCTCTACTAGAGAAGGAGAGACTTTTAACTACATGTGTAACAAGTTTCAGGGACTGTCCAAAGCAAAATTGAAGGCAGGCATTTTGTTGGTCTTGTTATTTGGAAACTCATTAAGGACAATGTGTTGGAAAAAAATGAAAGCTGTTGAGAAAGTGGCTTGGAATTCTTTTTAAGAATTTCTGAAGAAATTTCTAAGTAGCAGCAAAGATCCAAAATTTAAGTCCATCTTGGAGAACATACTGAAATGTTTGAAAGCCTTGGCTTGTCTGATGAATTTGAAGTTGCAGTTTATACATTCCTATTTGGAATACTTTCCTGAAAACCTTGAAGGAGCAAGGAGAAAGATTTCATCAGGATATCAAGGAGATGGAATTACAATACCAAGGTAGATGGAATGTGAACATGATGGGGGACTACTGATGGATGCTTCCCAGAGAAGTTCTGCAGGCCTTCTATAAGAGAAAATATATTAAGAGAAGCTTTGAAGAGAAAAGCAAAAAGCACAAAAATTAATTTCCAATAAAGTTGCAGAATGAATGTTCAATACATTTTTTATCTATAATATTGTGTACATTTTTGGCTACAATAAAGATTTTACTTGTACATAATTTCACTTGGTTTATATGCAAAATCCATACGTGATGGTTAAAAATAGAAGTGTGTTTTAAATCAGGGCAAAAAAAGCATAAGGATCAGACATTGTATTTGAAAGAATTTTCATAAACCTAAATTTTATTTACTTGTGTTGTCGATAGTGTTGAGCGATACCTTCCTGTACTCAAAGGTATCGGTATCGGATGTATCGGCCGATATCCAAAAAATATCGGATATCGCCGATACCGATACCCGATACCAATGCAAGTCAATGGGACACAAGTATCGGAAGGTATCCTGGATGGCTCCCAGGGTCTGAAGGAGAGGAAACTCTCCTTCAGGCCCTGGGATCCATATTCATGTAAAAAATAAAGAATTAAAATAAAAAATATGGATATACTCACCCGTCCGGCGGCCCCTGGACCTTACCGATGTAACCGGCAGCCTCCGTTCCTAAGAATGAGGAGTTTAGGACCTTCGATGACATTGCGGCTTGTGATTGGTCGTGTGACCGCTCATGTGACCGCTCACATGACCAATCACAAGCCGCGACGTCATCGCAGGTCCTAAACTCGCTCATTCTTAGGAACGGAGACTGCCGGTTGCAGCGGTTACAACCAGGGCGCGTCAGAGGGTGAGTATATCCCTATTTTTTATTTTTATTCCTTATTTTACACATGAATATGGATCCCAGGGCCTGAAGGAGAGTTTCCTCTCCTCCAGACCCTGGGAACCATACACTGGGAACTTCCGATTCCGATTTCCGATATCACAAAAATATCGGAACTCGGTATCGGAATTCCGATACCGCAAATATCGGCCGATACCCGATACTTGCGGTATCGGAATGCTCAACACTAGTTGTCGAGGCATACTTTGCAGAGTCCATATACTGAGCCACTAAATGTCATAAGAGCAGAATCACCAATCAAGTTACCCCATTTTGGACATTACACATCTCTGAGAATTTATCTGCTGGTGCAGTAACAATTTTGACTGCATGGGTGTTTGCCATTATCAAGCAACAATGTATGCTGCTGAGCACAAGTTACAAATCTGCCACTGTAGTGCCCTCACATTGTATTGGCCGCACATTGTGCCCAGCTTGTGCTTCTGGAGACATGGACCTCATAAATTAAGTGGGCTGTCATCGCTACAGAGATGCCAAACATGTGGATGCTAAATGTGGTTTAGGCGCACTGTGAGGCTTTGAAAGGAGGAGGGCAGTTGGATTTGGAAGCGCAGAAATTCATAGTTTTATTTTAGAGGGTGAGGAGCCATAGCACTTTTCCAGAGTCTTTGTGCTTTCACTAACATGTAAGCCCCCTATATTTTCTTTGACAGAAGACTGACCTGAGTGGGGACTTGCTTTTATTAGGAACATAACATTTTGAATCACATTTATCCTGTGCTCCACGCTGAGCATTTACATCAGGGTTTCCACCTAAATCTCCAAATGACATGATACAGATGAAACCCCCAAGGGATTCACTCACTATAACTAGGCAGCAAAGATACTCTGGACTCCATCTGTATCCGTCTTTTCAAAACTGTGGCCGACTGCTTTTGTGCACGTCTAAAAGACGTACACCGCTGGATATCTGCCTTTATCTTCCACCAGGGGTTCAGTCTGAATCACGTATTTCAGAGATATTCGCTGAAACCCTGCGTAAATGCTCAGCGCGGTATAAATGTGCGCTGAGCCTTGCAGCAATCTTTGTGAGGCAGAATGAACAAATCAACAGCCGTTCAATAATTAGTCATTTATTTTTTACATTGTTACTCATGTGCTATAACTGATTACATGACAGTTTTGGGGCCAATGCAATTTCAGCGATACCTGATTTTTATAAGATTTTTACATTTGGCTCCTGTCACACACTAAATGAAGCTTTTTTTTTGCAAAACAATGCTTTTGCATCACCATATTTTGAGAGCTATAATTCTTCTATGTTTCTGCCGACAAAGTCATGTGAGGGCTTGTTTTTTGCGGGACGAGTTGACGTTTTAATTGGTACCATTTACCATTTACCATTTACATAACATTTTTGATCGCATTCTATTCCGATTCATGGGATGCAGACAGAACAAAAAACAGCAATTTTTTTTTAAGCCGTTCCAAGTGTGCTAAAAGTGATAAGACAACTTCATTCTTCAGGTCTGCACGATTACATTACTGTTATGACCCCAATGGCAGAGGGTCTCTGAAATATTTACTAAGTCTGCAAACACAAAAACCAGCTCATAGGGCAGTGGTAACTGGGCTGACCATATATCTAATCCTAGCACCACAAATAACAGCAGCCGGGGAACGTGCCTACGTTGATTCTAGACGTCTCGTGCCAGCCGGAGAACTAACTAACCCTAGAAGGGAAAAGAAAGACCTTTCTTGCCTCCAGAGAAAAGACCCCAAAAGTTGGATACAAGCCCCCAACAAATAATAACGGTGAGGTAAGAGGAAAAGACAAACGTAAGAATGAGCTAGGTATTTAGCAAAGAGAGGCCCACTAGCTAATAGCAGAATATAGTAAGATAACTTATATGGTCAGCAAAAACCCTATCAAAAATATCCACGCTGGAAATTCAAGAACCCCCGAACCGTCTAACGGCCCGGGGGGAGAACACCAGCCCCCTAGAGCTTCCAGCAAGGTCAGGAATCACATTTAGTACAAGCTGGACAAAAATGAGAGCAAGCAAATAACCCAAAAAACAAAGAAGCAGGACTTAGCTTAATTTAGCACGAACCGGGACCAGCAGATAGGAGCAAACAGAAAGGATCTGATTACAACGATGCCAGGCACTGGACTAAGGATCCAGGAAGTTTATATAGCAACACCCCTGGACTAACGGCACAGGTGGGTGCAAACTGAGGGAAGAAACTCCCAGAGTAATATCACTAGTAACCACAAGAGGGAGCCAAAAAGTCTAATTCACAACAGTACCCCCCCCTTAAGGAGGGGTCACCGAACCCTCACCAAGACCACCAGGGCGATCAGGATGAGCAGCGTGAAAGGCACGAACTAAATCGGCCGCATGCACGTCAGAGGCAACCACCCAGGAATTATCCTCCTGACCATAGCCCTTCCACTTGACCAGATACTGAAGTCTCCGTCTGGAGAGACGAGAATCCAAGATCTTCTCCACCACGTACTCCAACTCACCCTCAACCAACACCGGAGCAGGAGGCTCAGCAGAACGAACCACAGGCACAACGTAGCGTCGCAACAAGGACCTATGGAACACGTTGTGAATGGCAAACGACACCGGAAGATCCAAGCGAAAGGACACTGGATTAAGGATTTCCAATATCTTGTAAGGACCGATGAAGTGAGGCTTAAATTTAGGAGAGGAGACCTTCATAGGAACAAATCGAGAAGACAGCCACACCAAATCCCCAACACGAAGTCGGGGACCCACACCGCGGCGGCGGTTGGCAAAACGCTGAGCCTTCTCCTGTGACAATTTTAAGTTGTCCACCACATGATTCCAGATCTGCTGCAACCTATCCACCACAGAATCTACCCCAGGACAGTCAGAAGGCTCCACATGTCCCGAGGAAAAACGAGGATGGAAACCAGAGTTGCAGAAAAATGGCGAAACCAAAGTAGCGGAACTAGCCTGATTATTAAGGGCAAACTCAGCCAACGGCAAGAAGGTCACCCAATCATCCTGATCTGCCGAAACAAAACACCTCAAATAAGCCTCCAGAGTCTGATTAGTTCGCTCCGTTTGTCCATTAGTCTGAGGATGAAAGGCAGACGAGAACGACAAATCAATGCCCATCCTAGCACAAAAGGATCGCCAGAACCTGGAAACAAACTGGGATCCTCTGTCAGACACAATATTCTCAGGAATGCCGTGTAAGCGAACCACATTCTGAAAGAACACAGGAACCAGATTGGAAGAGGAAGGCAGCTTAGGCAAAGGCACCAAATGGACCATTTTCGAAAAGCGATCACATACCACCCAGATGACAGACATACCCTGAGACACCGGGAGATCAGAAATGAAATCCATGGAAATGTGTGTCCAAGGCCTCTTCGGGACAGGCAAGGGCAAGAGCAACCCGCTGGCACGAGAACAGCAAGGCTTAGCTCGAGCACAAGTCCCACAGGACTGCACAAATGACCGCACATCCCATGACAAGGAAGGCCACCAAAAGGACCTAGCCACCAGATCTCTGGTGCCAAAAATTCCCGGATGACCTGCCAACACCGAGGAATGAACCTCGGAAATGACTCTGCTGGTCCACTTATCAGGAACAAACAGTCTGTCAGGTGGACAAGAGTCAGGTCTACCAGCCTGAAATCTCTGCAACACGCGTCGCAAATCAGGAGAAATGGCTGACAAAATAACTCCCTCTTTAAGAATACCAACTGGTTCTGCGACTCCAGGAGAGTCAGGCACAAAGCTCCTTGAAAGAGCATCAGCCTTCACATTCTTTGAACCTGGTAAATACGAGACCACAAAGTCAAAACGGGAGAAAAACAATGACCAGCGGGCCTGTCTAGGATTCAGGCGTTTAGCAGACTCGAGATACATCAAATTTTTGTGATCAGTCAAGACCACCACACGATGCTTAGCACCCTCGAGCCAATGACGCCACTCCTCAAATGCCCACTTCATGGCCAGCAACTCCCGATTGCCAACATCATAATTCTGCTCAGCAGGCGAAAACTTCCTAGAGAAGAAAGCACATGGTCTCATTACCGAGCAACCAGGGCCTCTCTGTGACAAAACGGCCCCTGCCCCAATCTCAGAAGCATCCACTTCGACCTGAAAGGGAAGTGAGACATCAGGCTGGCACAAAACAGGTGCCGAAGTAAACCGGCGTTTCAACTCCTGGAACGCCTCCACGGCTGCAGGAGCCCAGTTAGCAACATCAGAACCTTTCTTGGTCATATCCGTCAAAGGTTTAACAACGCTAGAAAAATTAGCGATAAAACGACGGTAGAAGTTAGCAAAACCCAAGAACTTCTGAAGACTCTTAACTGACGTGGGTTGAGTCCACTCATGAATAGCTCGGACCTTGACTGGGTCCATCTCCACAGCAGAAGGGGAAAAAATAAAACCCAAAAAGGGAACCTTCTGTACACCAAAGAGACACTTTGAGCCCTTAACAAACAAAGCATTCTCCCGCAAAACCTGAAACACCATCCTGACCTGCTCCACATGTGAGTCCCAATCTTCAGAGAAAACCAGAATATCATCCAGATAAACAATCATAAATTTATCCAGATACTTCCGGAAAATATCATGCATAAAGGACTGAAACACTGAGGGAGCATTAGAGAGCCCAAAAGGCATCACCAAGTACTCAAAATGACCTTCGGGCGTATTAAATGCAGTCTTCCATTCATCTCCTTGCTTAATGCGCACAAGGTTGTACGCACCACGAAGATCTATCTTGGTGAACCACTTGGCACCTTTAATCCGGGCAAACAAGTCCGACAACAGAGGCAAAGGATACTGAAATTTAACAGTGATTTTATTCAGAAGCCGATAGTCAATACAAGGTCTCAAAGATCCGTCCTTCTTGGCCACAAAAAAGAATCCCGCACCAAGAGGGGAAGAGGATGGACGGATATGCCCCTTCTCCAGAGACTCCTTGATATACGAACGCATTGCGGCATGCTCAGGTACAGACAGATTAAATAATCTTCCCTTAGGAAATTTACTACCTGGAATCAAATCTATGGCGCAGTCACAGTCCCTATGAGGAGGCAGAGCACCGGATCTGGACTCGCTGAACACATCCTGATAATCAGACAAATACTCAGGAACTTCCGAAGGAGTAGAGGTAGCAATAGACACCGGCGGGGAATCAGCATGAATTCCCTGACAGCCCCAACTTGACACAGACATTGCCTTCCAATCCAAGACTGGATTGTGGGTCTGTAACCATGGCAGCCCCAAAACGACCAAATCATGCATTTTATGCAGAACAAGAAAACGAATCACCTCCCGATGTTCAGGAGTCATGCACATGGTTACCTGCGTCCAAAACTGCGGTTTATTTTCCGCCAATGGCGTAGCATCAATACCTCTAAGAGGAATAGGATTTACCAATGGTTCAAGAACAAAACCACAGCGCTTGGCAAATGACAGATCCACAAGACTCAGGGCAGCACCTGAATCCACAAACGCCATAACAGGGTAAGAAGACAATGAGCAAATTAAAGTCACAGACAAAATAAATTTAGGTTGCAAATTACCAATGGCGACAGGACTAACAACCCTTGTTAGGCATTTAGAGCATGCTGATATAACATGTGTAGAATCACCACAGTAAAAACACAACCCATTCTGACGTCTATGATTTTTCTGCTCATTTCTAGTCTGAATTCTATCACATTGCATTAAATCAGGTGTTTGTTCAGACAACACCACCAGAGGATTAGCGGTTTTGTGCTCCCGCAAACGCCGGTCAATTTGAATAGCCAGCGCCATGGAATCATTCAGACTTGTAGGAATGGGGAAACCCACCATCACATTCTTAATGGCTTCAGAAAGGCCATTTCTGAAATTTGCGGCCAGAAAACACTCATTCCACTGAGTAAGCACGGACCATTTCTGAAATTTTTGGCAATACACTTCAGCTTCATCCTGGCCCTGAGAAATAGCCAGCAAGGCTTTTTCTGCCTGAACTTCAAGATTGGGTTCCTCGTAAAGCAATCTGAGCGCCATAAAAAACGCATCAATATTTGCCAATGCCGGATCTCCTGGCGCTAGCGAGAAAGCCCAATCCTGAGGGTCGCCCCGTAAAAAAGAAATAACAATTTTAACTTGCTGAGCTGAATCTCCAGATGAACGGGGTCTCAGAGAAAGAAACAATTTACAATTATTCTTGAAATTCCTAAACCTAAATCGGTCTCCAGAAAACAGTTCAGGAATAGGTATTTTAGGTTCAGACATAGGACTACTGGTAACAAAATCTTGTATGCCCTGCACACGAGCAGCAAGCTGGTCTACACTTGTAATCAAGGTCTGGACATTCATGTCTGCAGCAAGCACAAGCCACTCAAAGGTAAAGGGGGGAAAGAGAGGAAAAAAAAAAAAAAAACTCAGAATTTCCTTTCTTATTATCCCACTTCTGCAATGCATAAACATTCAATGTTGGCCTGGCATACTGATATGACCCCAATGGCAGAGGGTCTCTGAAATATTTACTAAGTCTGCTAACTGGGCTGACCATATATCTAATCCTAGCACCACAAATAACAGCAGCCGGGGAACGTGCCTACGTTGATTCTAGACGTCTCGCGCCAGCCGGAGAACTAACTAACCCTAGAAGGGAAAAGAAAGACCTTTCTTGCCTCCAGAGAAAAGACCCCAAAAGTTGGATACAAGCCCCCAACAAATAATAACGGTGAGGTAAGAGGAAAAGACAAACGTAAGAATGAGCTAGGTATTTAGCAAAGAGAGGCCCACTAGCTAATAGCAGAATATAGTAAGATAACTTATATGGTCAGCAAAAACCCTATCAAAAATATCCACGCTGGAAATTCAAGAACCCCCGAACCGTCTAACGGCCCGGGGGGAGAACACCAGCCCCCTAGAGCTTCCAGCAAGGTCAGGAATCACATTTAGTACAAGCTGGACAAAAATGAGAGCAAGCAAATAACCCAAAAAACAAAGAAGCAGGACTTAGCTTAATTTAGCACGAACCGGGACCAGCAGATAGGAGCAAACAGAAAGGATCTGATTACAACGATGCCAGGCACTGGACTAAGGATCCAGGAAGTTTATATAGCAACACCCCTGGACTAACGGCCCAGGTGGGTGCAAACTGAGGGAAGAAACTCCCAGAGTAATATCACTAGTAACCACAAGAGGGAGCCAAAAAGTCTAATTCACAACACATTACATACCACATTTATATATTTTTTTATGTTTTGCTGCTTTTACACAAATAAAAAATTTAGCAAAAAAAGGAATAGTTTTTGTATCACTATATTCTGAGATCTATAGCTTTTTTATTTTAATAGTGATGAAGCTGTATGGAGGCTTCTTTTGTGCAGGACAAGATGACGTTTTTAGTGATATAATTTGTATTTACATTTGACTTTCCACTTCCGTTTTGTTCCACTTTTTGTTTGGTGGTATGATGAAAAAGTATAGTTTATGGCCTTGGTTTTTTTTATGGCACTGAAGGAGTTAACTGTGTTCATTTTATTGGATGAGGTATTTTAAACTTTTTTTTACCCTGTCACAGGATGGGATATCAACTTTCCCTGCCCTGGTGACTGATCTATTACTTTCCTATGCTTTTGCATGGCAGGGCATTGGGTCAGGTAATCGCAGGCAGGCAGGAGGCGTGTCAGCTCCTACTTATTAGCAGGAGCTTACAGGCGGCCATAATACCCGAGTGGCCCCGTGGCCATCTTGGCCTGGGGTCACCATGGAGACCATCGGCACGCAATCATCAAGTCGCAATCGTGTTTTGCGATCAGAGAAGAGAGGGAGCTTCCTTCCTCTGCAACCCAGTCTATGTCACTGTCACTATTGCCAGCAGCATCAGAGGAGTTAAGAGCTTTTGATCAGCACAAGCATCGATTGGGGCATTGCTGCAGGATGTCAGCTCTCATATAGCGCTGACATTCACTTTTGATTGTCCTGGCACCTGGAGTGAACCCACACGATTGTCACGCACATCCAGCAGGGCCATTAAAAGTATTATAAAAACACATTTAAGACAAAAAGAATACACAGGCCCTGCTTCGTCAAGACAGGCATCCTGTACGTTAGTCCTATTGAATAGTCCACAGGAGTAAGATGTATCATATTTACTATATTAAGAGGCATGAGTCTCCAAATGAATTTGGCCCATGTTTCAGCTGCTTGTCATGACACAGCAGTTGAGTGACCTAGACCAGGGGCTTCTTTCCTGGCCCTAACACTAGGGGACGCCCTAGCTCGCCCAGTTCCCTGGGATACATCAGATAGAGAAGACGCCGAGGCCTCCACCCTTGCCTTATCTCCTAATTTGTCCTTAGTCTGTCCCCTTCCCCCACCCAGGGAAGAGAGGGCACTACTGTGCACCACAGTACACCAACCTGACAAACAGGGCAACAAAGACAAGGGGAAACTGAAAACTCCACACACACAAAATATTCACTCACATATAACAGATGAATCCACCAGGGTGTGTAAGGAAGGAGAAGAAAGCAAAACATGGAAGGGTAAGGGATTATCAAGCGTACAAACCAAACAACAGTCACTTATAACTCCTCCAGCACTGCTTCTCATACCAACTGCTCTCCCTCCTTTTGTCATGTAGCATGTGCTAACTCTGACAAGGACTTGGTAATAGAGCCCAGATTTTAGAGGGAAAAGGAGTGGCTAACTGAGCACAGCTGAACACAGGGATTTCCAGCATGGCCCATTAAACTCTGTTCTGGTGAAAGAAATAAACATGTTTAATGCACCAGAGAACTGGTCCTTCTCAGCGGCAGAGTAGGAGCAACCAGACACTGCAGTCTTCTAGCTCTGCTCCGCTGCGGCAACCCTGTGACACTGCTGTCCTCCAGCATAAAAAATGTACTCTAGTTGGGAATGGTGTACATTTCTCTTGTACTTTACTCTACTTTTGTGGTGTAAATTTTTATGGATTTGTCAGCTGCAGTCAGCCCTTTCCCAACACAGCTGCCCCCATATTTCAAAAAGCTGGCAAATCTGGTGTAAAAATGCAAAAAGTTCTGAAAAAATAATTTTGTGACAGAAAAAATGCCCCCTGTGTTTTGAGGCCTCAGTGATGATTCATAACTTCTCTTGTTGTTCTTTGAATTTTATTTACCAACCCTCTAAGCCAAGGGTGGTGAACCTTAGGCCCAAAGGCCTTTTATGGCCCCCAATTAACTTTTCTCTGGCCCCTGAGCAGATTCGGTGGACTGCAGTGTTCGGGTTGGCAGCTCTGTTTTGAGCAGCTGCACATTAGTTTCTTCTTGCTCTGCAAGCACGTACATGCAATGTTCATTACTGAACATTGTGACACATGCATTGAATTATTACATCCTGACGCTGGCCAGTGTCATTGTCAAGATGCACTTTGTGAGCGGCGTAAACTTGAGATGCGCTCCTGTCCAATTGAAGAAGACATAAGCAGCTCCTGTGCTGTGTGATGTGCCTCCTGTGATTTACAGTATATTTCAACCCCAATTTTTCCTGTGATGTACATTCTCCATCTCCAATGTCTCCTGTGATGTATATACCACAGCCCCATGTCTCCTGTGATATATTCCACAGTCCTATTTCTGCTGTGATATATATAATGCAGTCCATGTCTCCTGTGATGTATATACTTTAGCACAGAGTATCCTATGTGATATATACCACTATCTCAGTGTCTACTATGTAATGTACACTGCTAAAAAAAATAAAGGGAACACTTAAACAACAGAATATAACTCCAAGTAAATCAAACTTCTGTGAAATCAAAATGTCCACTTAGGAAGCAACACTGCTTGACAATCAATTTCATATGCTGTTGTGCAAATGGAATAGACAACAGATGGAAATTATTGGCAATTATCAAGACACTCAATAAAGGAGTGGTACTGCAGGACCACAGACCACATCTCAGTACCAATGCTTTCTGGCTGATATTTTGGTCACTTTTGAATGTTGGTTGTGCTTTCTCACTCAAGCTAGCATGAGATGGACTCTACAACCCACACAAGTGGCTCAGGTAGTGCAGCTCTTCCAGGATGGCACATCAATGCGAGCTGTGGCAAGAAGGTTTGCTGTGTCTGTCAGTGTAGTGTCCAGAGGCTGAAGGCGCTACCAGGAGACAGGCCAGGACACCAGGAGATGTGGAGGAGGCCGTAGGAGGGCAACAACCCAGCAGCAGGACCACTTCCTCAGCCTTTATGCAAGGAGGAACAGGAGGAGCACTGCCAGAGCCCTGCAAAATTAGCTCCAGCAGGCCACACATGTGCATGCGTCTGCACAAATGGTTAGAAAGCAACTCCATGAGGATGGTCTGAGTGCCAGACATCCACAGATGGGAGTTGTGCTCACAGCCCAACACAGTGCAGGACGCTTGGTATTTGCCACAGAACACTAGGATTGGCAAATTCACCACTGGCGCCCTGTGCTCTTCACAGATGAAAGCAGGTTCACACTGAGCACATGTGACAGACATGACAGAGTCTGGTGACACTGTGGAGAGTGATCTGCTGCCTGAAACATCCTTCAGCATGACCGGTTTGGCAGTGGGTCAGTAATGTTGTGGGGTGGCATTTCTGTGGAGGGCCGCACAGCTCTCCATGTGCTCGCCAGAGAAAGCCTGACTGCCATTAGTTACCGAGATGAGATCCTCAGACCCCTTGTGAGACCATATGCTGGTGCGGTTGGCCCTAGGTTCCTCCTAATGCAGGACAATGCCAGACCTCTTGTGGCTGGAGTGTGTCAGCAGTTCCTGCAAGATGAAGGATTGAAGCTATGGACTGGCCCGCCTGTTCCCCAGACCTGAATCTGATTGAACACATCTGGGACATCATGTCTCGCACCATCCACCAACTTCATGTTGCACCACAGACAAGATCACGCATGCAGGACAAGATGACGTTTTTAGTGATATAATTTGTATTTACATTTGACTTTCCACTTGCGTTTTGTTCCACTTTTTGTTTGGTGGTATGATGAAAAAGTATAGTTTATGGCCTTGGTTTTTTTTATGGCACTGAAGGAGTTAACTGTGTTCATTTTATTGGATGAGGTATTTTAAACTTTTTTTTACCCTGTCACAGGATGGGATATCAACTTTCCCTGCCCTGGTGACTGATCTATTACTTTCCTATGCTTTTGCATGGCAGGGCATTGGGTCAGGTAATCGCAGGCAGGCAGGAGGCGTGTCAGCTCCTACTTATTAGCAGGAGCTTACAGGCGGTCATAATACCCGAGTGGCCCCGTGGCCATCTTGGCCTGGGGTCACCATGGAGACCATCGGCACGCAATCATCAAGTCGCAATCGTGTTTTGCGATCAGAGCAGAGAGGGAGCTTCCTTCCTCTGCAACCCAGTCTATGTCACTGTCACTATTGCCAGCAGCATCAGAGGAGTTAAGAGCTTTTGATCAGCACTAGCATCGATTGGGGCATTGCTGCAGGATGTCAGCTCTCATATAGCGCTGACATTCACTTTTGATTGTCCTGGCACCTGGAGTGAACCCACACGATTGTCACGCACATCCAGCAGGGCCATTAAATGTATTATAAAAACACATTTAAGACAAAAATAATACACAGGCCCTGCTTCGTCAAGACAGGCATCCTGTACGTTAGTCCTATTGAATAGTCCGCAGGAGTAAGATGTATCATATTTACTATATTAAGAGGCATGAGTCTCCAAATGAATTTGGCCCATGTTTCAGCTGCTTGTCATGACACAGCAGTCGAGTGACCTTGACCAGGGGCTTCTTTCCTGGCCCTAACACTAGGGGACGCCCTAGCTCGCCCAGTTCCCTGGGATACATCAGATAGAGAAGACGCCGAGGCCTCCACCCTTGCCTTATCTCCTAAATTGTCCTTAGTCTGTCCCCTTCCCCCACCCAGGGAAGAGAGGGCACTACTGTGCACCACAGTACACCAACCTGACAAACAGGGCAACAAAGACAAGGGGAAACTGAAAACTCCACACACACAAAATATTCACTCACATATAACAGATGAATCCACCAGGGTGTGTAAGGAAGGAGAAGAAAGCAAAACATGGAAGGGTAAGGGATTATCAAGCGTACAAACCAAACAACAGTCACTTATAACTCCTCCAGCACTGCTTCTCATACCAACTGCTCTCCCTCCTTTTGTCATGTAGCATGTGCTAACTCTGACAAGGACTTGGTAATAGAGCCCAGATTTTAGAGGGAAAAGGAGTGGCTAACTGAGCACAGCTGAACACAGGGATTTCCAGCATGGCCCATTAACCTCTGTTCTGGTGAAAGAAATAAACATGTTTAAAGGCCCCGTCTCACATAGCGATTTACCAACGATCACGACCAGCGATACGACCTGGCCGTGATTGTTGGTAAGTCGTTGTGTGGTCGCTGGGGAGCTGTCACAAAGACCGCTCTCTCCAGCAACCAAAGATCAGGGGAACGACTTCGGCATCGTTGAAACTGTCTTCAACGATGCCGAAGTCCCCCTGCAGCACCCGGGTAACCAGGGTAAACATCGGGTTACTAAACGCAGGGCCGCGCTTAGTAACCCGATATTTACCCTGGTTACCAAAAAAAACAAACAGTACATACTCACCATCTGATGTCCGTCAGGTCCCTTGCCGTCTGCTTCCTGCTCTGACTGAGTGCCGCCGTACAGTGAGAGCAGAGCGCAGCGGTGACGTCACTGCTGTGCTGTGCTCTCACTGTACGGCGGCACTCAGTCAGAGCAGGAAGCAGACGGCAAGGGACCTGACGGACATCAGATGGTGAGTATGTACTGTTTGGTTTTTTTTACATTTACGCTGGTAACCACGGTAAACATCGGGTTACTAAGCGCGGCCCTGCGCTTAGTAACCCGATGTTTACCCTGGTTACCAGTGAAGACATCGCTGGATCGGTGTCACACCCACCGATTCAGCGATGTCAGCGGGACCTCAACGACCAAAAAAAGGTCCAGGCCATTCCGACACGACCAGCGATCTCGCAGCAGGGGCCTGATCGCTGGTACGTGTCACACATAGCGAGATAGCTACATACCCTGGTTACCAAAAAAAACAAACAGTACATACTCACCATCTGATGTCCATCAGGTCCCTTGCCGTCTGCTTCCTGCTCTGACTGAGTGCTGCTGTACAGTGAGAGCAGAGCGCAGCGGTGACGTCACTGCTGTGCTGTGCTCTCACTGTACGGCGGCACTCAGTCAGAGCAGGAAGCAGACGGCAAGGGTCCTGACGGACATCAGATGGTGAGTATGTACTGTTTGGTTTTTTTTACATTTACGCTGGTAACCAGGGTAAACATCGGGTTACTAAGCGCGGCCCTGCGCTTAGTAACCCGATGTTTACCCTGGTTACCAGTGAAGACATCGCTGGATCGGTGTCACACCCACCGATTCAGCGATGTCAGCGGGACCTCAACGACCAAAAAAAGGTCCAGGCCATTCCGACACGACCAGCGATCTCGCAGCAGGGGCCTGATCGCTGGTACGTGTCACACATAGCGAGATAGCTACTTAGGTCGCTGTTGCGTCACAAAACTTGTGACTCAGCAGCGATCTCGCTAGCGATCTCGCTATGTGAGACGGGGCCTTATTGCACCAGAGAACTGGTCCTTCTCAGCGGCAGAGTAGGAGCAACCAGACACTGCAGTCTTCTAGCTCCGCTCCGCTGCGGCAACCCTGTGACACTGCTGTCCTCCAGCATAAAAAATGTACTCTAGTTGGGAATGGTGTACATTTCTCTTGTACTTTACTCTACTTTTGTGGTGTAAATTTTTATGGATTTGTTAGCTGCAGTCAGCCCTTTCCCAACACAGCTGCCCCCATATTTCAAAAAGCTGGCAAATCTGGTGTAAAAATGCAAAAAGTTCTGAAAAAATAATTTTGTGACAGAAAAAATGCCCCCTGTGTTTTGAGGCCTCAGTGATGATTCATAACTTCTCTTGTTGTTCTTTGAATTTTATTTACCAACCCTCTAAGCCAAGGGTGGTGAACCTTAGGCCCAAGGGCCTTTTATGGCCCCCAATTAACTTTTCTCTGGCCCCTGAGCAGATTCGGTGGACTGCAGTGTTCGGGTTGGCAGCTCTGTTTTGAGCAGCTGCACATTAGTTTCTTCTTGCTCTGCAAGCACGTACATGCAATGTTCATTACTGAACATTGTGACACATGCATTGAATTATTACATCCTGACGCTGGCCAGTGTCATTGTCAAGATGCACTTTGTGAGCGGCGTAAATTTGAGATGCGCTCCTGTCCAATTGAAGAAGACATAAGCACCTCCTGTGCTGTGTGATGTGCCTCCTGTGATTTACAGTATATTTCAACCCCAATTTTTCCTGTGATGTACATTCTCCATCTCCAATGTCTCCTGTGATGTATATACCACAGCCCCATGTCTCCTGTGATATATTCCACAGTCCTATTTCTGCTGTGATATATATAACGCAGTCCATGTCTCCTGTGATGTATATACTTTAGCACCGAGTATCCTATGTGATATATACCACTATCTCAGTGTCTACTATGTAATGTACACTGCTAAAAAAAATAAAGGGAACACTTAAACAACAGAATATAACTCCAAGTAAATCAAACTTCTGTGAAATCAAAATGTCCACTTAGGAAGCAACACTGCTTGACAATCAATTTCATATGCTGTTGTGCAAATGGAATAGACAACAGATGGAAATTATTGGCAATTATCAAGACACTCAATAAAGGAGTGGTTCTGCAGGACCACAGACCACATCTCAGTACCAATGCTTTCTGGCTGATATTTTGGTCACTTTTGAATGTTGGTTGTGCTTTCTCACTCAAGCTAGCATGAGATGGACTCTACAACCCACACAAGTGGCTCAGGTAGTGCAGCTCTTCCAGGATGGCACATCAATGCGAGCTGTGGCAAGAAGGTTTGCTGTGTCTGTCAGTGTAGTGTCCAGAGGCTGAAGGCGCTACCAGGAGACAGGCCAGGACACCAGGAGATGTGGAGGAGGCCGTAGGAGGGCAACAACCCAGCAGCAGGACCACTTCCTCAGCCTCTATGCAAGGAGGAACAGGAGGAGCACTGCCAGAGCCCTGCAAAATTAGCTCCAGCAGGCCACACATGTGCATGCGTCTGCACAAATGGTTAGAAAGCAACTCCATGAGGATGGTCTGAGTGCCAGACATCCACAGATGGGAGTTGTGCTCACAGCCCAACACAGTGCAGGACGCTTGGTATTTGCCACAGAACACTAGGATTGGCAAATTCACCACTGGCGCCCTGTGCTCTTCACAGATGAAAGCAGGTTCACACTGAGCACATGTGACAGACATGACAGAGTCTGGAGACACTGTGGAGAGCGATCTGCTGCCTGAAACATCCTTCAGCATGACCGGTTTGGCAGTGGGTCAGTAATGTTGTGGGATGGCATTTCTGTGGAGGGCCGCACAGCTCTCCATGTGCTCGCCAGAGCAAGCCTGACTGCCATTAGGTACCGAGATGAGATCCTCAGACCCCTTGTGAGACCATATGCTGGTGCGGTTGGCCCTAGGTTCCTCCTAATGCAGGACAATGCCAGACCTCTTGTGGCTGGAGTGTGTCAGCAGTTCCTGCAAGATGAAGGATTGAAGCTATGGACTGGCCCGCCTGTTCCCCAGACCTGAATCTGATTGAACACATCTGGGACATCATGTCTCGCACCATCCACCAACTTCATGTTGCACCACAGACTGTCCAGGAGTTGGCGGATGCTTTAGTCCAGGTCTGGGAGGAGATCTCTCAGGAGAACATCCACCGCCTCATCAGGAGCATGCCCAGGCATTGTAGGGAGGTCATGCAGTAACATGGAGGCCACACACACTACTGAGCATCATTCCATTGTCTTGAGGCATTTCAACTGAAGTTGGATCAGCCTGTAATTTGAATTTCCACTTTGTTTTTGAGTATCAATTCAAATCAAGACCTCTGTGGGATATTAATTTTGATTTACATTGATCATTTTTATGTTTTATTGTTCTCAACGCATTCCACTACAGAATGAATAAAGATTTGCCACTGGAATATTTCATTCAGTGATATCTAGTGTGATGCAGTGACCCCTGTAACAGGTAGGGGGCGCTGCATGGTCTCCCCGGTATGTGCACGGAGTCGTATTGAGGCCGTGAGGATCGACCTGCAGTGATGTCAGGATCACGTGACCAGCCCATGTGATCCATTACTGTGGGTGTGGTTACAGGTACATAACGTGACCTGGGTGTGGGTCACAGGGGGTTCCTGAGGGCCTGTGCATGGGCTGTGTATGCTCCTGTGTTGGAAGCCCTGGGAGGAGGCTTCCTGTGTATGCACATGGTTTGGACCTGGTGGCCTGGGTGTTGGACTAAGTCCTGAATAGCACCCAGACAGGCCACATGCCTCTGTGGTGGACGGTCCCAGGTGGGATGGACGTTCTGAAGACCACAGTGTGATCATGGTCCTGGACAGTCTGTGTTAGAAGCTCCTGTGAGTGGAGTCTCCTTGGAGCACCTGAGAGACTGTGGACCTGGATGATCGGTGTTGGGGAAGCTACCGGCCTTCGGTGGCTCTGGACTGACTGATGTGTGCCGGCCAGGCAAGTTGGTGAATCCCGTAAGGCAGTTTCCCCAGGAGAGAGGACTGACAAGGAGTCAGCAGATGGAGCAGGAGCTCCCATAAGGTACCTCCATAAACTGTTGGTGCTTGTATCATGAACTGTGTGGTAACCGAGTAATGTAATAGATAAACCATTATTTCTTATTTTTAGGGACTCTATAGCGACGGGGTCTGTTCCGCAGGACTGGCGCATAGCAAATGTGGTGCCAATATTCAAAAAGGGCTCTAAAAGTGAACCTGGAAATTATAGGCCAGTAAGTCTAACCTCTACTGTTGGTAAAATATTTGAAGGGTTTCTGAAGGATGTTATTCTGGATTATCTCAAAGAGAATAACTGTTTAACTCCATATCAGCATGGGTTTATGAGAAATCGCTCCTGTCAAACCAATCTAATCAGTTTTTGTGAGGAGGTGGGCTGTAGGCTGGACCGCGGTGAGTCATTGGACGTGGTGTATCTCGATTTTTCCAAAGCGTTTGATACCGTGCCGCACAAGAGGTTGGCACACAAAATGAGAATGCTTGGTCTGGGGGAAAATGTGTGTAAATGGGTTAGTAACTGGCTTAGTGATAGAAAGCAGAGGGTGGTTATAAATGGTATAGTCTCTAACTGGGTCGCTGTGACCAGTGGGGTACCGCAGGGGTCGGTATTGGGACCTGTTCTCTTCAACATATTCAATAATGATCTGGTAGAAGGTTTACACAGTAAAATATTGATATTTGCAGATGATACAAAACTATGTAAAGCAGTTAATACAAGAGAAGATAGTATTCTGCTACAGATGGATCTGGATAAGTTGGAAACTTGGGCTGAAAGGTGGCAGATGAGGTTTAACAATGATAAATGTAAGGTTATACACATGGGAAGAAGGAATCAATGTCACCATTACACACTGAATGGGAAACCACTGGGTAAATCTGACATGGAGAAGGACTTGGGGATCCTAGTTAATGATAAACTTACCTGGAGCAGCCAGTGCCAGGCAGCAGCTGCCAAGGCAAACAGGATCATGGGGTGCATTAAAAGAGGTCTGGATACACATGATGAGAGCATTATACTGCCTCTGTACAAATCCCTAGTTAGACCGCACATGGAGTACTGTGTCCAGTTTTGGGCACCGGTGCTCAAGAAGGATATAATGGAACTAGAGAGAGTACAAAGGAGGGCAACAAAATTAATAAAGGGGATGGGAGAACTACAATACCCAGATAGATTAGTGAAATTAGGATTATTTAGTCTAGAAAAAAGACGACTGAGGGGCGATCTAATAACCATGTATAAGTATATAAGGGGACAATACAAATATCTCGCTGAGGATCTGTTTATACCAAGGAAGGTGACGGGCACAAGGGGGCATTCTTTGCGTCTGGAGAAGAGAAGGTTTTTCCACCAAAATAGAAGAGGATTCTTTACTGTTAGGGCAGTGAGAATCTGGAATTGCTTGCCTGAGGAGGTGGTGATGGCGAACTCAGTTGAGGGGTTCAAGAGAGGCCTGGATGTCTTCCTGGAGCAGAACAATATTGTATCATACAATTATTAGGTTCTGTAGAAGGACGTAGATCTGGGGATTTATTATGATGGAATATAGGCTGAACTGGATGGACAAATGTCTTTTTTCGGCCTTACTAACTATGTAACTATGTAACCCACGGCAACTGGTCAGTGAGGACCAGTGTGTTTAGTTGCCACAGAATAAGGGTCTGAAACTTGAAGTGATATCCTGGTTCAGTATGTAAATGGACTGCTCATGGTATGGTTTATGAGGCATAATAAACCGCATGGACCGTTTTGTTTTAACCCCTTCACCCCCAAGGGTGGTTTGCACGTTAATGACCGGGCCAATTTTTACAATTCTGACCACTGTCCCTTTATGAGGTTATAACTCTGGAACGCTTCAACGGATCTTGGCGATTCTGACATTGTTTTCTCGTGACATATTGTACTTCATGATAGTGGTAAAATTTCTTCGATATAAGTTGCGTTTATTTGTGAAAAAAACGAATATTTGGCGAAAATTTTGAAAATTTCGCAATTTTCCAACTTTTAATTTTTATGCCCTTAAATCACAGACATATGTCACGCAAAATACTTAATAAGTAACATTTCCCACATGTCTACTTTACATCAGCACAATTTTGGAACCAAAATTTTTTTTTGTGACGGAGTTATAAGGGTTAAAAGTTGACCAGCAATTTCTCATTTTTACAGCACCATTTTTTTTTAGGGACCACATCTCATTTGAAGTCATTTTGAGGGGTCTATATGATAGAAAATACCCAAGTGTGACACCATTCTAAAAACTGCACCCCTCAAGGTACTCAAAACCACTTTCAAGAAGTTTATTAACCCTTCAGGTGTTTCACAGGAATTTTTGGAATGTTTAAATAAAAATGAACATTTAACTTTTTTTCACACAAAATGTATTTCAGATCCAATTTGTTTTATTTTACCAAGGGTAACAGGAGAAAATAGACCCCAAAATTTGTTGTACAATTTGTCCTGAGTATGCTGATACCCCATATGTGGGGGTAATCCACTGTTTGGGCGCATGGCAGAGCTCGGAAGGAAAGGAGCGCCATTTGACTTTTCAATGCAAAATTGACTGGAATTGAGATGGGACGCCATGTTGCATTTGGAGAGCCCCTGATGTGCCTAAACATTGAAACCCCCCACAAGTGACACCATTTTGGAAAGTAGACCCCCTAAGGAACTTATCTAGATGTGTGGTGAGCACTTTGACCCAACAAGTGCTTCACAGAAGTTTATAATGCAGAGCGGTAAAAATAAAAATCATATTTTTTCACAAAAAAGATATTTTCGCCCCCAATTTTTTATTTTCCCAAGGGTAAGAGAAGAAATTGGACCCCAAAAATTGTTGTGCAATTTGTCCTGAGTACGCTGATACCCCATATGTGGGTGTAAACCATTGTTTGGGCGCAGGGCAGAGCTCGGAAGGGAAGGAGCGCCATTTGACTTTTCAATGCAAAATTGACAGGAATTGAGATGGGACGCCATGTTGCATTTGGAGAGCCCCTGATGTGCCTAAACATTGAAACCCCCCACAAGTGACACCATTTTGGAAAGTAAACCCCCTAAGGAACTTATCTAGATGTGTGGTGAGCACTTTGACCCAACAAGTGCTTCACAGAAGTTTATAATGCAGAGCCGTAAAAATAAAAAATCATATTTTTTCACAAAAATGATCTTTTCGCCCCCAATTTTTTATTTTCCCAAGGGTAAGAGAAGAAATTGGACCCCAAAAATTGTTTTGCAATTTGTCCTGAGTACGCTGATACCCCATATGTGGGTGTAAACCATTGTTTGGGCGCAGAGCAGAGCTCGGAAGGGAAGGAGCGCCATTTGACTTTTCAATGCAAAATTGACTGGAATTGAGATGGGACGTCATGTTGCGTTTGGAGAGCTCCTGATGTGCCTAAACATTGAAACCCCCCACAATTGACACGATTTTGGAAAGTAGACCCCCTAAGGAACTTATCGAGATGTGTGGTGAGCACTTTGACCCAACAAGTGCTTCACAGAAGTTTATAATGCAGAGCCGTAAAAATAAAAAATCATATTTTTTCACAAAAATGATCTTTTCGCCCCCATTTTTTTATTTCCCCAAGGGTAAGAGAAGAAATTAGAGCACAAAAGTTGTTGTGCAATTTGTCCTGAGTACGACGATACCCCATATGTGGGGGTAAACCACTGTTTGGGCGCATAGCAGAGCTCGGAAGGGAAGGAGCGCTATTTTACTTTTCAATGCAAAATTGACTGGAATTAAGATGGGATGCCATGTTGCGTTTGCAGAGCCCCTGATGTGCCTAAACATTAAAAAACCCCACAAGTGACACCATTTTGGAAAGTAGACCCCCTAAGGAACTTATCTAGATGTGTTTTGAGAGCTTTGAACCCCCAAGTGTTTCACTACAGTTTATAACGCAGAGCCGTGAAAATAAATTCTTTTTTTTTTTCACAAAAATGATTTTTTAGCCCCCAGTTTTGTATTTTCACAAGGGTAACAGGATAAATTGGACCCCAAAATTTGTTATCCAATTTGTCCTGAGTATGCTGATACCCGATATGTGGGGGGAACCACTGTTTGGGCGCATGACAGAGCTCGGAAGGGAAGGAGCGCCATTTGGAATGCAGACTTAAATGGATTGGTCTGCAGGCGTCACGTTGCATTTGCAGAGCCCCTGATGTACCCAAACAGTACAAACCCCCCACAAGTGACCGCATATTGGAAACTAGACCCCCCAAGGAACTTATCTAGATGTGTTGTGAGAACTTTGAACCCCCAAGTGTTTCACTACAGTTTACAACGCAGAGCCGTGAAAATAAAAAATCCTTTTTTTCCCACAAAACTTATTTTTTGGCCCCCAGTTTTGTATTTTCCCAAGGGTAGCAGGAGAAATTGGACCCCAAAAGATGATGTCCAATTTGTCCTGAGTACGCTGATACCCCATATGTTGGGGTAAACCCCTGTTTGGGCACACGGGAGAGCTCGGAAGGGAAGGAGCACTGTTTTACTTTTTCAACGCAGAATTGGCTGGAATTCAGATCGGATGCCATATCCCGTTTGGAAAGCCCCTGATGTGCCCGAACAGTGGAAACCCCCCAATTATAACTGAAACCCTAATCCAAACACACCCCTTACCCTAATCCCAACAGTAACCCTAACCACTCCTCTAACCCAGACACACCCAACCCTATTCCCAACCGTAAATGTAATCCAAACCCTAACCCTATCTTTAGCCCCAACCCTAACTGTAGCCCCAACCCTAGCCCCAACCCTAGCCCTAACCCTAGCAATAACCCTAGCCCTAACTCTAGTCCTAACTCTAGCCCTAACCCTAACCCTAATGGGAAAATGGAAATAAATACATTTTTTAATTTTTTTATTTTTCCCTAACTAAGGGGGTGATGAAGGGGGGTTTGATTTACTTTTATAGCGGGTTTTTTAGCGGATTTTTATGATTGGCAGCCGTCACACACTGAAAGACGCTTTTCATTGCAAAAAATATTTTTTGCGTTACCACATTTTGAGAGCTGTAATTTTTCCATATTTGAGTCCACAGAGTCATGTGAGATCTTGTTTTTTGTGGGATGCGTTGACGTTTTTATTGGTAACATTTTCGGACACGTGACATTTTTTGATCGCTTTTTATTCCGATTTTTGTGAGGCAGAGTGATCAAAAACCAGCTATTCATGAATTTCTTTTTGGGGAGGCGTTTATACCGTTCCGCGTTTGGTAAAATTGATAAAGCAGTTTTATTCGTCGGGTCAGTACGATTACAGTGATATCTCATTTATATCATTTTTTTATGTTTTGGCGCTTTTATACGATAAAAACTATTTTATAGAAAAAATAATTATTTTGGTATCGCTTTATTCTCAGGACTATAACTTTTTTATTTTTTTGCTGATGATGCTGTATGGCAGCTCGTTTTTTGCGGGACAAGATGACGTTTTCAGCGGTACCATGGTTATTTATATCAGTCTTTTTGATCGCGTGTTATTCCACTTTTTGTTCGGCGGTATGATAATAAAGCGTTGTTTTTTGCCTCGTTTTTTTTTTTTTTCTTACGGTGTTTACTGAAGGGGTTAACTAGTGGGCCAGTTTTATAGGTCGGGTCGTTACGGACGCGGCGATACTAAATATGTGTACTTTTATTGTTTTTTTTATTTTATTTAGATAAAGAAATGTATTTATGGGAATAATATATATATATTTTTTCATTATTTTGGAATATTTATTTTTTTTTTTTTTACACATTTGGAAAATTTTTTTTTTACTTGTTTACTTTGCCCCAGGGGGGGACAATACAGATCGGTGATCTGTCAGTTTGCATAGCACTCTGACAGATCACCGATCTGCGAGAAGTGCAGGCTGCTTCACAGTGCCTGCTCTGAGCAGGCTTCTGTGAAGCCACCTCCCTCCCTGCAGGACCCGGATCCGCGGCCATCTTGGATCCGGGTCTGGAGCAGGCAGGGAGGGAGGTAAGACCCTTGCAGCAACGCGATCACATCGCGTTGCTGCGGGGGGCTCAGGGAAGCCCGCAGGGAGCCCCCTCCCTGCGCGATGCTTCCCTGCACCGCCGGCACATCGCGATCATGTTTGATCGCGGTGTGCCGGGGGTTAATGTGCCGGGGGCGGTCCGTGACCGCTCCTGGCACATAGTGCCGGATGTCAGCTGCGATATGCAGCTGACACCCGGCCGCGATCGGCCGCGCTCCCCCCGTGAGCGCGGCCGATCGCGTATGACGTACTATTCCGTCCTTGGGAAGTAGGGCCCACCCCACATGGACGGAATAGTACGTCTAATGACAGAAAGGGGTTAAAAACCCGTGCCCGTGTGCTGAATATCGCGGCCAAGCGAGTGTCCCCCAATACACTCAGTAAGAGTAGTCTTACATTTGGTGGAGAATGCGGGCAACAATCCAGCACGCACACATGGAGTTGATTGCTGTGGCTCGGCGGGGCCACGAAGATTGCGTCTGGCTGTAACTCGGCGGGGTTACGAAGCTGACAAGCGTCTGGCTGTAACTCGTCGGGGTTACGAAGCTGACAAGCATCTGGCTGTAACTCGGCGGGGTTACGAAGGGGACAAGCGGCGTCCTGTGGATTGGCGGGTCCACGAAGCCGGCGGTAGAGCCTTGTGGAGCGTAGCTGCAGTGGCAGCAAGAGGTTCCACAGCAGGTGGTGCTGCAGTGGCTTGTGGTTGGCAGCCGGAGGTGCCGGTTGTATGTGACTGCAGCGGGAGCTGTGGCAGTACCAGCAGGAGCTGGTGAAGTGACATATAAAAGAAAAGAAAAAAAAAATGTTTTAATTTTTTTTTTCTCTCCTTTTTCTGCCAAGTTGTGCTGACTCTTAAAGGGCCAGTACAAGCCCAGAGACAAAGGGGTGTACTGTGCGAACTGGGGCCTGAGTGCCGTGGGGAAGTCCACGGGGTGTATCCCAGGGAGGGGAGTATCCCTAATAGTGAGCGCTGACCCAAATGGAGATGGTTGCCCAAAAGGGGGCGGAGTCCCAAAAAGGGGCGGTAACCCGAATAGGGGTAATGGCCCAAAAAGGGGTGGAATCCCGAAGGGGGGCTGAATCCCGAACCGGGGTGGTGTCAAAAAGCGGAGCACTTGCCCAAAAAGGGGGCGGAGCCAAAAAAGGGGCGGCAATCAGTGAGGAGTCACGACTGTGTCCTTTTTGGCTGGATGGAGAGTGTGTGTGGGGGTTGATAGACCCGGGGAGAGAAGCGTCTTTGCTGAGAACCCTTCCAGGAACTTCTGTGTCACCTGTGGACACTAAATGTCTTCAGGTAGCCACTATCTACATTGTCGCAGCAGAGATTTCCACATACCATGAGGTGACTGTAGTCCCGATCTTGCCGTATCCTATGGTAATAGGACAAGATTTGGAAGCACTGTGGGAAAAGGCTGAAGTGTTTGTGGATATAATGTGGATGTCAGTTAGTAATGTTGAGAAGGCGCCCCTTAGAGTTGACAGTCCTAAGGTAGGCCTGACCAGAGGTAAAGGTTGGACTGCCCAACTAACTGACCTGACGTCACCTGAAGTGTGCCACAATACGACTGGTAGTGGTCTGGTGGATAAAACAAGTGGAGCTGACACCCAGACAGAGAGTGACTTGCGAGGTCATCGTACTGTGGGGTGTGACACAGACTCTGGGGGTGACTGTGACAAGTCATGGCCAGTAACAAGCGCATGTGCCATGGTGACAGGTGGAGGACGGGGTCCAGGACCTGTGGTGACGGGTGGAGGACGGGGTCCAGGACCTGTGGTGACAGGTGGAGGACGGGGTCCAGGACCTGTGGTGACGGGTGGAGGACGGGGTCCAGGACCTGTGGTGACGGTTGGTGGTGACTCCCATTCAGACGGTGATGCCAGTGGGAAAGAGTGCAATAAGGTTGACTCAGGCAATTCTTCCTCCCGTCGCCGGAGACGTAAAAGGGGCAAAGGGGCTGAACCAGTTGCACCGTGTGAAGAATTGACAGAAGATGCTGAGGACCTGGGGTGTATGAAGTACTCTGAAGTCCCAGGGAAAAGGGACAAACCTAATGATGTCAAGAGAGGGCCGACCCTGACAGTGCAGAGTCTGAGGGTGCAGAAGTGGAGGAGGCCACCAAAGAAGTCGTGCCTGAAGTAAATACCTCCTCAAGTGATGGTTGTTCCACCAATCCAGAGGATGGGAGAAGCGTGATAGAATTGATTAAAGAGACAGTGAAGGACCACGTTGAGCGAGAAAGGGTCCTGAGACAAGCGGCTGAGCACAGGGTGGATGAGCTGGAGAAGGAAGTCTCTGAGCTCAGAGGTCACCTGTTCACATGGCAAAGTGTGTATCAGACCCTAAAGGAAGACATTGAAGTGCTCAGAGAAGCACTAAAAGGCCCTCTACAAGAGAAAGAGGTGGTGGTCGCAGACTTCTCGTGCCAATACCAGAGTGGTAACGAGGTGAAGCTGCTAATGCCCATCTTGACCCGGGGTCTGGAAGAGGGTAAAGCTGAAGAGGAGTTGGCGCTAAAAGCAGAACAAGATAGTCATTCGGTTGTGACTAGTGTTGAGCGATACCGTCCGATACTTGAAAGTATCGGTATCGGAAAGTATCGGCCGATACCGACAAAGTATCGGATCCAATCCGATACCGATACCCGATACCAATACAAGTCAATGGGACTCAGGTATCGGACGGTATCCCTGATGGTTCCCAGGGTCTGAAGGAGAGGAAACTCTCCTTCAGGCCCTGGGAACCATATTAATGTGTAAAAGACAGAATTAAAATAAAAAATATTGCTATACTCACCTGTCCGACGCAGCCGGGACCTCAGCGAGGGAACCGGCAGCGTTGTTTGTTTAAAATTCGCGCTTTTACTTGGTTACGTGAGGTCCCGGCTTGTGATTGGTCAGGGCGGCCATGTTGCCGGGACGCGGACCAATCACAGCAAGCCGTGACGAAATTACGTCACGGCTTGCTGTGATTGGTCCGAGTCCCGGCAACATGGCCGCCATTAACCAATCACAAGCCGTGACGTCACGGGAGGCTGGACATGCGCGTATTTTGAAAAGCGCGCGTGTCCAGCCTCCAGTGACGTCCCGGCTTATGATTGGTCACGGCGCCATGTTGCCGGGACGCGGACCAATCACAGCAAGCCGTGACGAAATTACGTCACGGCTTGCTGTGATTGGTCCGCGTCCCGGCAACATGGCCGCCATTAACCAATCACAAGCCGTGACGTCACGGGAGGCTGGACACGCGCGCTTTTCAAAATACGCGCATGTCCAGCCTCCCGTGACGTCCCGGCTTGTGATTGGTTAATGGCGGCCATGTTGCCGGGACGTCACTGGAGGCTGGACACGCGCGCTTTTCAAAATACGCGCATGTCCAGCCTCCCGTGACGTCCCGGCTTGTGATTGGTTAATGGCGGCCATGTTGCCGGGACGTCACTGGAGGCTGGACACGCGCGCTTTTCAAAATACGCGCATGTCCAGCCTCCCGTGACGTCCCGGCTTGTGATTGGTTAATGGCGGCCATGTTGCCGGGACGTCACTGGAGGCTGGACACGCGCGCTTTTCAAAATACGCGCATGTCCAGCCTCCCGTGACGTCACGGCTTGTGATTGGTTAATGGCGGCCATGTTGCCGGGACGCGGACCAATCACAGCAAGCCGTGACGTAATTTCGTCACGGCTTGCTGTGATTGGTCCGCGTCCCGGCAACATGGCCGCCCTGACCAATCACAAGCCGGGACTTCACGTAACCAAGTAAAAGCGCGAAATTTAAACAAACAACGCTGCCGGTTCCCTCGCTGAGGTCCCGGCTGCGTCGGACAGGTGAGTATAGCGATATTTTTTATTTTAATTCTCTTTTTTACACATTATTACATTAATGTTGTTGCGATACCCGATACCCGATATCACAAAAATATCGGATCTCGGTATCGGAAATTCCGATACAGCAAGTATCGGCCGATACCCGATACTTGCAGTATCGGAATGCTCAACACTAGTTGTGACTAGTGTTGAGCATTCCGATACTGCAAGTATCGGGTATCGGCCGATACTTGCTGTATCGGAATTCCGATACCGAGATCCGATATTTTTGTGATATCGGGTATCGGTATCGAAACAACATTAATGTAAAAATGTGTAAAAGAGAGAATTAAAATAAAAAATATTGCTATACTCACCTCTCCGACGCAGCCTGCACCTTACCGAGGGAAGCGGCAGCGTTCTTTGTTTAAAATTCGCGCTTTTCTTTCCTTTACGTGAGTCCCGGCTTGTGATTGGTTGCGTGCCGCCCATGTGACCGGGACGCAACCAATCACAGCAAGCCGTGACATAATTTCAGGTCCTTCAGGATTTTAAAATTACGTTCCGGCGTTGTGATTGGTTGCGTCGCAGTCACATGGGAGACGCAACCAATCACAGCAAGCCGTGACGTAATTTCAGGTCCTTAAGGATTTTAAAATTACGTCCCGGCTTTGTGATTGGTCCGCGTCCCGGCAACATGGCCGCCATTAACCAATCACAAGCCGTGACGTCACGGGAGGCTGGACACGCGCGCTTTTTAAAATGGGCGCGTGTCCAGCCTCCCGTGACGTCCCGGCTTGTGATTGGTTGCGCCGCGGTCAACCAGTCACAAGCCGGGAGGCTGGACACGCGCCCATTTTAAAATTTTAAAATGCGCGCGTGTCCAGCCTCCCGGCTTGTGATTGGTTGACCGCGGCGCAACCAATCACAAGCCGGGACGTCACGGGAGGCTGGACACGCGCCCATTTTAAAAAGCGCGCGTGTCCAGCCTCCCGTGACGTCACAGCTTGTGATTGGTTAATGGCGGCCATGTTGCCGGGACGCGGACCAATCACAGCAAGCCGTGACGTAATTTCGTCACGGCTTGCTGTGATTGGTCCGCGTCCCGGCAACATGGCGCCGTGACCAATCATAAGCCGGGACGTCACTGGAGGCTGGACACGCGCGCTTTTTAAAATGGGCGCGTGTCCAGCCTCCCGTGACGTCCCGGCTTGTGATTGGTTAATGGCGGCCATGTTGCCGGGACGCGGACCAATCACAGCAAGCCGTGACGTAATTTCGTCACGGCTTGCTGTGATTGGTCCGCGTCCCGGCAACATGGCCGCCCTGACCAATCACAAGCCGGGACTTCACGTAACCAAGTAAAAGCGCGAATTTTAAACAAACAACGCTGCCGGTTCCCTCGCTGAGGTCCAGGCTGCGTCGGAGGGTGAGTATAGCGATATTTTTTATTTTAATTCTTTCTTTTACACATTTATATGGATCCCAGGGCCTGAAGGAGAGTTTCCTCTCCTTCAGACCCTGGGAACCATCAGGAATACCGTCCGATACTTGAGTCCCATTGACTTGTATTGGTATCGGGTATCGGATTGGATCCGATACTTTGCCGGTATCGGCCGATACTTTCCAATACCGATACTTTCAAGTATCGGACGGTATCGCTCAACACTAGTTGTGACAGGTGTCTTGATGGAAAGGTCCATGGCAAAGCAGGAGCCATCCGTTCCTGAAGAAAGTGAGACTCCGCTCTTCAAGTGTGTGATAGATGTACCCGAAGAGGCGCAAGATGCATGTACCCGTGAGGGTGTGCATGAGGCCTTTAAAAAGGCAGTAGAAGCGTGTAGTGTGCACTGGACACTGGAGACGAAACAGTTGGTGATACTGTCTACTAAGGAAGTCACAGTGAAGAGGGTGGCTGTCCTGAGGGACATGCACCTACAGTGCCTCCGCACGAAACAGATGATCCTGTTGAGGAATAATGAAGCCACTCGATGTTTGGAGCAAGCCAGGAAAGCTCAAAGTCGTCTGGGCTTGGTAGAGGACACAGTCCAAGTACCCAAAGCTCTGGTAGCGAAGCTCATTCGCAGATTTGGGAAAGTGATGCAGGAGATGGTGAATATATCCGGTTTGAAGAGACTTAGGATTCTGGCTGATGACGAGGCCCAGGTGGGTGAAGATGGAATGGTGTCATTCCTGGTTGTCGGGTCCAAGGAGAGTCTAGGGAATATCCGGATGCTCCTGAGGTATCGCGTGGCATACCTGAGAGAAATAGAGCAGCTAAGACTGTACAGACGGCAGGTCAATAAACAGCTGCAGAACATAAGGTGGCGGCCGCCTTCTTCCCAAGGAAAAGGAAACAAAAGGGACATGTACAGTAGTAGACGTAATGATGGTGGGTCAGACTCTGATCAGTTGCTAGTCTCGACTGTATGTGGGACTAATGACCGCACCAACCGTGGGTGGCGACCCTGGAGAGAAAGGTCGAGTAAACTCAACAACTGGATGATTGTGTGTGATGCTCAAAACCGACTGAGACGGTTCTCTCGACAGGTAGGGCAAGGTAACGTGCGTGACATGTCTCATGACCCCACGTGTATGACAGGTGTTCAACCCCACAAGTTTGAACAGAGGGGGGGGATATGTGATGCAGTGACCCCTGTAACAGGTAGGGGGCGCTGCATGGTCTCCCCGGTATGTGCACGGAGTCGTATTGAGGCCGTGAGGATCGACCTGCAGTGATGTCAGGATCACGTGACCAGCCCATGTGATCCATTACTGTGGGTGTGGTTACAGGTACATAACGTGACCAGGGTGTGGGTCACAGGGGGTTCCTGAGGGCCTGTGCATGGGCTGTGTATGCTCCTGTGTTGGAAGCCCTGGGAGGAGGCTTCCTGTGTATGCACATGGTTTGGACCTGGTGGCCTGGGTGTTGGACTAAGTCCTGAATAGCACCCAGACAGGCCACATGCCTCTGTGGTGGACGGTCCCAGGTGGGATGGACGTTCTGAAGACCACAGTGTGATCATGGTCCTGGACAGTCTGTGTTAGAAGCTCCTGTGAGTGGAGTCTCCTTGGAGCACCTGAGAGACTGTGGACCTGGATGATCGGTGTTGGGGAAGCTACCGGCCTTCGGTGGCTCTGGACTGACTGATGTGTGCCGGCCAGGCAAGTTGGTGAACCCCGTAAGGCAGTTTCCCCAGGAGAGAGGACTGACAAGGAGTCAGCAGATGGAGAAGGAGCTCCCATAAGGTACCTCCATAAACTGTTGGTGCTTGTATCATGAACTGTGTGGTAACCCACGGCAACTGGTCAGTGAGGACCAGTGTGTTTAGTTGCCACAGAATAAGGGTCTGAAACTTGAAGTGATATCCTGGTTCAGTATGTAAATGGACTGCTCATGGTATGGTTTATGAGGCATAATAAACCGCATGGACCGTTTTGTTTTAAAAACCCGTGCCCGTGTGCTGAATATCGCGGCCAAGCGAGTTTCCCTCAATACACTCAGTAACAGTAGTCTTACACTAGGATGTGTTATTTGAGTGTTCCCTTTATTTTTTTGAGCAGTGTATATTCAGCAGTCTCAGTGCCTCCCATGTAATGTAAATGCTGCAGCCCCAGAGTCTCTTATGTAATTTTTACAACAGTCTCAGTTTCACCTAAGCGATGTACACTCACTGGCCACTTTATTAGGTACACCTGTCCAACTTCTTGTTAACACTTAATTTCTAATCAGCCAATCACATGGCGGCAACTCAGTGCATTTAGGCATGTAGACATGGTCAAGACAATCTCCTGCAGTTCAAACCGAGCATCAGTATGGGGAAGAAAGGTGATTTGAGTGCCTTTGAACGTGGCATGGTTGTTGGTGCCAGAAGGGCTGGTCTGAGTATTTCAGAAACTGCTGATCTACTGGGATTTTCACGCACAACCATCTCTAGGGTTTACAGAGAATGGTCCGAAAAAGAAAAAAAATCCAGTGAGCGGCAGTTCTGTGGGCGGAAATGCCTTGTTGATGCCAGAGGTCAGAGGAGAATGGGCAGACTGGTTCGAGCTGATAGAAAGGCAACAGTGACTCAAATCGCCACCCGTTACAACCAAGGTAGGCCTAAGAGCATCTCTGAACGCACAGTGCGTCGAACTTTGAGGCAGATGGGCTACAGCAGCAGAAGACCACACCGGGTACCACTCCTTTCAGCTAAGAACAGGAAACTGAGGCTACAATTTGTACAAGCTCATCGAAATTGGACAGTAGAAGATTGGAAAAACGTTGCTTGGTCTGATGAGTCTCGATTTCTGCTGCGACATTTGGATGGTAGGGTCAGAATTTGGCGTAAACAACATGAAAGCATGGATCCATCCTGCCTTGTATGGAGCATCTTTGGGATGTGCAGCCGACAAATCTGCGGCAACTGTGTGATGCCATCATGTCAATATGGACCAAAATCTCTGAGGAATGCTTCCAGCACCTTGTTGAATCTATGCCACGAAGAATTGAGGCAGTTCTGAAGGCAAAAGGGGGTCCAACCCGTTACTAGCATGGTGTACCTAATAAAGTGTCCGGTGAGTGTATATGCTGCAGCCCCAGTGTCTCCTATGTGATGTGTATATAGCAGTCTCAGTGTCTCCTATGTGATGTATATACAGCAGTCTTTTTGTCTCCTATGTGATGAATATGACAACCTCAGTGTCTCCTATTTGATATATATGGAAGTCTCACTGTCTCTTATGTGATGTATATGGTAGTCTCTGTGTCTTCTAAGTGATGTATATGCCAGTCTTTGTGTCTCATGCGTGATGTATATTCAGCAGTCTAAGTGTCACCTATGTGATGTATACAACTCTCTCTGTCTTCTATGTGATGTCTATTCAGCAGTCTCCGTGTCTCCTATGTAACCCCTTAACGACCGCCGATACGCCTTTTAACGGCGGCCGCTAAGGGTACTTAAACCACAGCGCCGTTAATTAACGGCGCTGCGGAAAAAGTGAATAGCACCCCCCAGAGTCGGATTTTCTCTGGGATCTCGGTTGCCGAGGGTAGCCGAGACCCCAGAGAACATGACTCGGGGGGGTTTTACCGACCCCCGAGTTGCGATCGCCGGTAACTAACCGTTTACCGGCGGTCGCAACAAAAAAAAAACGCGATTTGCCATTTAATTTCTCTGTCCTCCGATGTGATCGCACATCGGAGGACAGAGAAATAGGGTCCCCGATCGCCCCCAGTAGCCCCCCAATACTCACCTATCTCCCCCAGTGCTCCTCGTGGCTCCCGATGGGCGCCGCCATCTTTTTCCCGGGGAAAAAATGGCGGGCGCATGCGCAGTGCGCCCGCCGCCCGGCACCCGGAAGATCTTTGGGGTCTTGGCTGCCGGGGGTAGCCGAGACCCCAAAGAACATGATCGGGGTCGGTTTTTACCGACCCCTGTTTTGCGATCGCCGGTAATTAACTGTTTACCGGCGACCGCAAAAAAAAAAAAAGCGATCTGTAATTCTCTGTCCACTGATGTGATCGCACATCAGAGGACAAAGAAATAGGTGGATTTGTGGACCCTATCATACTTACCCGGTGTCCCTGGGTCCTCCTGCGTCTCCTACTGCCGGTCGGCCTCCTCGGGAAAGAAAATGGCGGGCGCATGCGCAGTGCGCCCGCCATCTGCTGCCATCTGCCGGCCGGCAGGAGAGACGAGTTGGGGCTAAAATTAGGGTTAGGGTTAGGGCTAGGGTTAGGGCTAGGGTTAGGGCTAGGGTTAGGGCTAGGGTTAGGGTTAGGGTTAGGGCTAGGGTTAGGGCTAGGGTTGGGGCTAAATTTAGGGTTAGGGTTGGGGCTAAATTTAGGGTTAGGGCTAGGGTTAGGTTAGGCTACTTTCACACTAGCGTTTTTTGGCTTCCGTCGCAATGCGTCGTTGGAGAAAAAACGCATCCTGCAAAAGTGCTTGCAGGATGCGTTTTTTCTCCATTGACTTGCATTAGCGACGCATTGCGACGGATTGCCACATGTCGCATCCGTCGTGCGACGGATGCGTCGTGCTTTGGCGGACCGTCGGCACAAAAAAACGCTACATGTAACTTTTTTTGTGCGACGTGTCCGCCATTTCCGACCGCGCATGCGCGGCCGGAACTCCGCCCCCGCCTCCCCGCACCTCACAATGGGGCAGCGGATGCGTTGAAAAAACAGCATCCGCTGCACCCGTTGTGCGGTGCTTACAACGCTAGCGTCGGTACGTCGGCCCGACACACTGCGATGGGCCGAGTACGACGCTAGTGTGAAAGTAGCCTTAGGCTTCTTTCACACTTGCGTCGGTACGGGGCGGTCGCAATGCGTCGGCCCGACGTACCGACGCACGGTGTGAAAATTGTGCAAAACGTGGGCAGCGGATGCAGTTTTTCAATGCATCCGCTGTCCAGTCTAAGTCCTGGGGAGGAGGGGGCAGAGTTACCGCCACGCATGCGCGGAAATGGCGGACACGACGTACAAAAAAAAGGTTACAGTGAACTTTTTTTGTGACGACGGTCCGCCAAAACACAATGGATCCAGTGCACGATGGACGCGACGTGTGGCCATCTGTCGGTAATACAAGTCTAAGGGCAAAAAAGGCATCCTGTGGGCACATTTGCAGGATCCATTTTTTGTCCAAAACAACGGATTGCGACGGATGCCACACGATGCAATTGTGAAAGTAGCCTTAGGGCTAGGGTTAGGGTTGGGGCTAAAGTTAGGGCTAGGGTTAGGGTTAAATTTAGGGTTAGGGTTGGGGCTAAATTTAGAGTTAGGGCTAAAGTTAGGGTTAGGGCTAGGGTTGGGGCTAAAATTAGGGTTAGGGTTAGGGTTGGGGCTAAAGTTGTGGTTAGCGTTGGGGATAAAGTTAGGGTTGGGGCTAAAGTTAGGGTTAGAGTTGGGATTAAGGTTAGGGTTTGGATTAGGGTTGGTATTAGGGTTACGTTTGGGATTAGGGTTGGGATTAGGGTTACGTTTGGGATTAGGGTTGGGATTAGGGTTGGATTAGGGTTAAGGTTAGGGTTGGGATTAGGGTTAGGGGTGTATTGGGATTAGGGTTAGGTTTGAGGTTAGGGTTGAGATTAGGGTTAGGGGTGTGTTGGATTTAGGGTTTTGATTAGGGTTATGGTTAGGGTTGAGATTAGGGCTGTTTTGGGGTTAGGGTTGTGATTATCGTTAGGGTTGTGATTAGGATTATGGATCGGGTTGAGATTAGGGTTAGGGGTGTGTTGGAGTTAGGGTTGGAGTTAGAATTGGGGGATTTCCACTGTTTAGGTACATCAGGGGGTCTCCAAACACGACAGCCAATTTTGTGCTAAAAAAGTCAAATGGTGCTCCCTCCATTCTGAGCTCTGCCGTGCGCCCAAACAGTGGTTTACCCCCACATATGGGGCATCAGCGTACTCAGGATAAATTGGACAACAACTTTTGGGGTCCAATTTCTCCTGTTACCCTTGTGAAAATAAAAACTTGGGGGCTAAAAATCTTTTTTGTAGGAAAAATTTTTTTTGTTTTATTTTCACTACTCTGCATTATAAACTTCTGTGAAGCACTTGAGCATTCAAAGTTCTCACCACATATCTAGATAAGTTCATTAGGGGGTCTAGTTTCCAAAATTTGGTCACTTGTGGGGGGTTTCTACTGTTTAGGTACATCAGGGGCTCTGCAAACGCAACATAACACCCACAGACAATTCTATCAAAGCCTGCATTCCAAAATGGCGCTCCTTCCCATCCGAGCTCTGCCGTGCGTCCAAACAGTGGTTTACCCCCACATATGGGGTACCAGCATACTCAGGACAAATTGTACAACAACTTTTGGGGTCCAATTTCTCTTGTTACCCTTGTGAAAATAAAAACTTGGGGGCTAAAAAGCCGGATTACTCACCGGTAATGCCCTTTTAATGAGCCACGACAGCACCCACTTTGAGAGAGGGACCCGCCCATAGGAACAGGAAACCTACAGAGATAAAAAGGGCGGCCCCCCTCTCCTCCTCAGTTGTTTTTCAGAGTACAAGAGGAACCGCCATTGTTAAATTAGTATACATTCTTAATTATTAGTACATTTTATTATATCTATAATCACCCATGAGAATATCTTGTATTAATAACTATACATATCTACTAGGGTGGGAAGTGACAGGGTGCTGTCGTGGCTCATTAAAAGGGCATTACTGGTGAGTAATCCGGCTTTTTACCCTTCGCCACGACAGCACCCACTTTGAGAGATTTGCAGAGAACCTTCACCTGGGTGGGATTACCGTACTAAGGACGGCTCTCCCGAATGCCAAGTCAGAAGCGGAAGACAGATCAAGCCTATAGTGTCTATAGAAAGTTGAAGGCGACGACCAGGTTGCGGCCTTACATATGAGCTCGATGGGAATGTCTTTATTCTCCGCCCACGAGGATGATACGGCTCGAGCTGAATGCGCCTTTACTCCCTCTGGAGGACTTTCGCCTTTTGACAAGTATGCAAGATGGATAGCCTCTCTGATCCACCGGGACAAGGTAGCTTTCGTGACTCCATGGCCTTTTCGATGACCCTGAAAAGACACAAACTGAGCCCTACTCTGTCTGCAAGAGCGGGTTCTGTCTATGTAGCCCAGGACTGCTCTTTTAACATCAAGCATATGTAGTTTTTCCTCCTCTGAATTTGCTGGATTATCATAAAAGGAAGGTAGAAAAATCTCTTGGGCTCTATGGTATTTTGTAGCTACCTTAGGGAGGTATGAAGGATCAGGTTTGAGAACTATCCTATCCTGATATGTTATTAGGAATGGAGGGTCTATAGAGAGGGCCTGGATGTCACCCACTCTTCTGGCAGAAGTTAAGGCTATCAGTAAAGCTACCTTGTATGTGATGTTTTTTAGAGGGATAGAATATAAAGGTTCAAAGGGAGGACCAGATAAGGCATCTAGGACTAGATTCAGGTCCCAGGGCGGCAGGCGTGGAACATGAACCGGTGTACACCTCTCGCATGCCTTAATAAATCTCGCTACCCATCTATTACTAGCTACGTTAGCACTATAGAGGGCTCCCAGGGCAGACACTTGAACTCTCAGAGTATTAACCGATAACCCCATCTCACGACCTTTCTGTAAAAATTCAAGGATGGCTTTAACAGGAACCTTAGAGAAGGGTTTTGTATAGAAGTTGAGGAATTTTCTCCATACTCTGCTATAGATTAGAGTTGTAGATTTTTTTCTGCTCAACAGTAATGTATTGATTAGTTCTTGAGAAAACCCTCTTAAAGTTAGTATCTGCCTCTCAAGTTCCACGCCGTGGGGTGGAGGCCCCTTACTTGTGGATGGTAGAATGGACCCTGAGAGAGTAGGTCTGTAGTCACTGGCAGAATCCACGGATCACAAACTGACATCGCTCGAAGACAGGAGAACCAAGGCCTCTTTGGCCAAAATGGAGCTATCAGAATCACCTTTGATTTTTCTTCTCTTATTTTCTTGACCACCAAAGGAATTAGCATCATTGGTGGGAAGGCGTAGGCTAGATCGTAATTCCATGGATACTGGAGCGAGTCTACTAGATCTGGACGATCTGCCACATTCAGGGATGCAAACATTGGTACTTGCCTGTTGCTCCTGGTCGCAAATAAATCTATCTGCGGAAGACCCCAAATGTCCACTATGTTTTTGAATATGCGAGGATTGAGGGTCCATTCTCCCTGCGGAGCGTATGGCGACTTAGAAAGTCGGCCCTTGAGTTCTCTATACCTCTGATGTGGACAGCCGTGAGAGATAGAAAATTGGGTTCTGCTAGATCGAAGATGTCTGCCGCCGAACACATGAGACTTCCCGATCGCGTTCCGCCTTGCCGATTTAAATACGCGACGACAGTTGTGTTGTCCGACCGGATCTTGACATGAGAACCTCGAAGCTGAGGAAGGAAAGAATTTAAAGCATAATATACTGCATTTAGCTCTTTCCAATTGGAAGACTGCTGAGTCTCTAAAGGAGTCCAGCAACCCTGGGCTATATTTTGATCCAGATGGGCTCCCCACCCTTCTGGGCCTGCGTCAGTAGTAAGTATTTTAGGGGACCTAAATGTCCATGAGACTCCTCTGGACAAATGGTCTTTATTTAACCACCAACGAAGTGAATGATGTACGTCCTCAGATAAGGTGATTTTTGAATTTAGATGACCCTGGAAATGAGACTGAGCATGAAGCACCTGGTGTTGTAAGGCTCTAGTATGGTATTGGGCCCATTAAACCGCAGGAATGCAGGAGGAGAGAGAGCCCAAGAGAGACATGGCCTCTCTGAGGGACATATAAGGATTAGATCTTGCCGTAGCGACCTTTGAAACTATGGTTAACTTTTTGGATTCTGGTAAAAGACATCTTTGACTTACAGAGTCCAAGACTAGTCCTAGGAAGGACTGAAGAGTTTCTGGAAGAAGTCTGGATTTTTTGAAGTTTACAATCCAACCTAAGGCCTGCAATGATGAAACGGTATTAGACAAGCGTTTTTCACATTGAGATGCTGAATTACCAATTATTAAGAAATCATCTAAATAGGGTACAATTAATGTGTCTTGATGACGTAGATAGGCCATCACCTCTAGCATGATTTTCGTGAAAATCCGAGGAGCCATAGATAGGCCGAATGGCATGGCCGTAAATTGGAAGTGACGGATCCGGCCTTGTAGATCTACTGCAACTCTGAGATATTGTTGGTGCTCTATATGAATTGGAAGATGATAGTACGCATCCTTCAAATCCAGACCTGCCATAAAGCACCTAGGGAACAAGAGTTTTATAGTAGATCTTATAGATTCCATCTTAAAGGTGTGTTCAACCAAAAAGGCATTTAGTCTCTTTAGATTAATTATAGTACGAAAAGTACCATCAGGTTTTGGAACCAGAAATAAAGAGGAATAAAACCCCCTCCCTTCCTGGTTTATTGGTACTTCGATGAGAACATTCTTTGCCAAAAGGCTCAGAATTTCTAACTGAAGCGCTTCCTGTTGTTCCGGCGCTTTTAGAGATGTTACTACAAAGTTGTCTTGTGGTAATTTAAAGAAATCTAATCTTAATCCAGATTTTATTAGCTGAAGGATCCATTGATTTGAGGTTATATTTTCCCATTGATGATAAAAGAATTTCAGTCTGCCCCCTACTGGGTACTCATCACTGATGGTATCTCCCCCGCTTAGATGTTTCGGGATTACTATATAAGGCACCTTTCGGTCTGGTTTCTTTTGTTTCCCAACGATCTTTTTGTGCCTCATACGGCCTCCTCCTGTTAAATGGCCATCTTCTAAACGCTCTCCTATAAGAAGGAAGAAACTGTTTAGGAAAGCCCTTCCTTCTTTCTCCTGCCTTGTTAAGTAGGTCATCCAGAACCTTCCCAAACAAGAACTCACCCTGGCATGGGATTGAACATAATCTGGTTTTTGATTGTGCGTCTCCCTTCCATCCTTTGAGCCAAAGGGCACGACGAGCTGCATTAACCAGACCTGCTGACCTGGCTGCTAAACGGAGGGAGTCCGCTGAAGCGTCAGCTAGAAATGCTGCGGCACTTTTAATCAGAGGCAAGGATTGAAGAATCTTATCCCTTGTGATCTTGCCTTTCACCTGTTGTTTAAGCTGGTCAACCCAGACTAATAGGGACCTGGCTGTACACGTGCCTGATATGGCTGGTTTAAAAGCTCCAGTGTTCGTCTCCCAGGACCTTTTTAGAAGAGCTTCTGTTTTGCGGTCTAAGGGATCTAATAAAATCCCTGCATCTTCCACAGGAAGAGATGCCGGTTTCGAGGTTGACGCCACCGCTGCATCCACCTTCGGGACTTTAGACCACACTGCCAATTCCTCATCACTGAAGGGGTAGCGTCTTTTAGAAGAGGATGGGAGAAACCCCTTCCCCTGTTTGTCCCATTCTTTCTTTACAAGGTCTTTAACGGCAGAAACTACAGGAAAAGCTCGCCTTTTTTTATGACCCAGGCCTGCAAACATAATGTCCTGTGCAGATTTAACTCCTTTAGTGTTCGGACACCCCATAGTGTTCCTTACGGATTTTATAAGGTTGTCAATGCTCTCAACTGGAAAACACGCTCCACCTTCATCCTCAGAGGAACTAGGAGATGATCCTGAGGTGTTGGAGGTTCGAATTAGGCCCTCTTCAGACTCTGAGCTAGAGATTGGAGATAGGTGCTTAGTGCCCTGCTTTTTTAAGGATTCTGACCCCAGAGACTGTATTTCTTGCCGTATCAAGGCTTTAATATCTGTGGCTGTAACAGCTGCCTCATCCTGTAAGGTCTGGCTGATACAGGATTGACACAGCCTTTTAGGATATGTGTCAGGTAAGGGCTGCCTGCATAGAGCACATTCTTTATGCTTGGATTTACTAGTCATTTTAGCCTAGGGGAAAATCAGAGAAGGAAGGGATCAGCTTATAGGAAAAGTATTATAACACTCACCCAGTGAAGCTATTATCATCATTATACCAGATTAGGAGATGGAGACACTGTGTGGGGTCTGAGTACTGCATCCGTACTTCTTGATTTACTTCTGTGAGTGTCAGATCCATCCATGGAATGAACACTCCGTTTAGCTGCTGACTTCTTAGCGCTGCTTTTGTCAGCGCTATCACGTTCCACAGCAAGTGGAAGCTCAGTATCTGCCGGGGACGACATATTGAGCAACTAGCCCTGTGCCCCGGCGTTTTTGAATCGCGCGGTCCCAGGCAGCGTGCCGCGCCCCCCGTGAACCGGAAGTGCACCAACACTTCCGGTTCAATGAAGCAGCGCAGACTTACCCGCGCACCAGGGCCGGCGCCGCTGCTTTCTGGAATCGGCGCCCCATACACACAGGCTCCCTCCATAGGCCGGGCTTCCATGCCCGGAACCTGCCGGATAGTGCCCAGATGAGGGGGGAGGCTGCATGCAGTGGCTCCCCCGCCGCTGCTTCCGATGCCGCAGCCCCTGCTGTCACCAAGAGAACCACGCAGGCGGATGTACCGGCTCGGGTAAGAAAAGTGGAGGCGCTCCAACCACCTCCATCTGTAGGTAATCCAGAGAGTTCCGATAGGAACAGGAAACCAACTGAGGAGGAGAGGGGGGCCGCCCTTTTTATCTCTGTAGGTTTCCTGTTCCTATGGGCGGGTCCCTCTCTCAAAGTGGGTGCTGTCGTGGCGAAGGTTAAAAAATCTTTTTTGTTAAAAAAAAAATATTTTTTATTTTCACGACTCTGCATTATAAACTTCTGTGATGCACTTTGGCATTCAAAGTTCTCACTACACATCTAGATAAGTTCCATGGGGGGTCTAGTTTCCAAAATGGGGTCACTTTTGGGGGGTTTCTACTGTTTAGGCACATCAGGGGCTCTCCAAACGCGACATGGCGTCCGATCTCAATTCCAGTCAATTTTGCATTGAAAAGTCAAATGGCGCTCCTTTGCTTCCGAGCTCAGCCATGCGCCCAAACAGTGGTTTACCCCCACATATTGGGTGTCGGCGTACTCAGGACAAATTGTACAACAACTTCTATGGTCCATTTTCTCTTGTTACCCTTGGTAAAATAAAAATTTGGAGGCAAAAAGATCATTTTTGTAGAAAAAATGTGATTTTTTTATTTTCACGGCTCTACGTTATAAACTTCTGTGAAGCACCTGGGGGTTTAAAGTGCTCACCACACATCTAGATACGTTCCTTAAGGGGTCTAGTTTCCAAAATGGTGTCATTTGTTGGGGGTTTCTACTGTTTTGGCACATCAGGGGCTCTCCAAACGTGACATGGCGTCCAATCTCAATTCCAGCCAATTCTACATTGAAAAAGTAAAACGACACTCCTTCTCTTCCAAGCTCTGCGGTGCACCCAAACAGTGGTTTACCCCCACATATGGGGTATCGACGTACTCAGGAGAAATTGCACAACAACTTTTGTGGTCTAATTTCTCCTGTTACCCTTGTGAAAATAAAAATTTGGGGGCAAAAACATCATTTTTGTAGAAAAAATGTGATTTTTTATTTTCACGGCTCTACGTTATAAACTTCTGTGAAGCACTTGGGGGTTCAAAGTGCTCACCACACATCTAGATAGGTTCCGTAAGGGGTCTAGTTTCCAAAATAGTATCACTTGTGGGGGGTTTCCACTGTTTAGGCACATCAGGGGCTCTCCAAACGCGACATGGCATCCGATCTCAATTCCAGCCAATTCTGCATTGAAAAAGTCAAACGGTGCTCCTTCACTTCCAAGCTCTGCAGTCCGCCCAAACAGTGGTTTACCCCCACATATGGGGTATCGACGTACTCAGGAGAAATTGCACAACAACTTTTGTGGTCTAATTTCTCCTGTTACCCTTGTGAAAATAAGAATTTGTGGGCGAAAAAATCATTTTTGTGAAAACAAATGAGATTTTTTATTTTCACGGCTCTACGTTATAAACTTCTGTGAAGCACTTGGGGGCTCAAAGTGCTCACCACACATCTAGATAAGTTCCTTAAGGGGTCTAGTTTCCAAAATGGTGTCACTTGTGGGGGGTTTCCACTGTTTAGGCACATTAGGGGCTCTCCATACGCGACATGGCGTCCGATCTCAATTCCAGCCAATTCTGCATTGAAACAGTCAAACGGTGCTCTTTCACTTCCAAGCTCTGGGGTGCGCCCAAACAGTGGTTTACCTCCACATATGGGGTATCGGCGTACTCAGGAGAAATTGCACAACAAAATTTGTGGTTAAATTTTTGTTTTTACACTTGTGAAAATTAAAAAAAATGGTTCTGAAGTAAAATGTTTGCAAAAAAAAGTTAAATGTTCATTTTTTTCTTCCACGTTGTTTCAGTTCCTGTGAAGTACATAAAGGGTTAATAAACTTCTTGAATGTGGTTTTGAGCAGCTTGAGGGGTGCAGTTTTTAGAATGGTGTCACACTTGGTTATTTTCTATCATATAGACCCCTCAAAATGACTTCAAAGGTGATGTGGTCCCTAAAAAAAACATGGTGTTGTAAAAATGAGAAATTGCTGGTCAAATTTTAACCCTTATAACTCCCTAACAAAAAAAAATTTTGTTTCCAAAATTGTGCTGATGTAAAGTAGACATGTGGGAAATGTTATTTATTAACTATTTTTTATGACATATCTCTCTGATTTAAGGGCATAAAAATACAAAGTTTGAAAATTGCAAAATTTTAAATATTTTCGCCATATTTCCGTTTTTTTCATAAATAATCGCAAGTAATATCGAAGAAATGTTACCACTATCTTGAAGTACAATATGTCATGAAAAAACAATCTCAGAATCAGTGGGATCCGATAAAGCCTTCCAGAGTTATAACCTCTTAAAGTGACAGTGGTCAGAATTGTAAAAATTGGCTCGGTCATTAAGTACCAAATTGGCTCTGTCACTAAGGGGGTAATGTATGCATCAGACATCCCACTGCTTGAGTTCTATAAATGTAATATCAGCAATGATGAATTTCCCCCTGTGAGGAGACATGCGGTGTTATACATCTTTGTTCAGTATGACTTACTTTAGAAGATTCTTTTCAAAACTTATCATCGCAAAAAGTCGTGTGTGCTCCAGGCCAACATAAACCTTGAAAAGCAGTTCCGAATAGCAACTTCATCCACACAACCTAACATCACAGCCGCATCAAAATGAAGCAGTTCTAGCCACCACATTAGGGGAGAGGTAACTAAATGTTTCACCAAATATAGCAGGATAAATTTCAAGTTGATAATTTTGTATGGATCCCAAAGGACGGTCTAAATAACCAAATGGTCCATGGCAGAAAGAAGTTTCCCCTCTCGTGCTTTAAGCCATGCACAGAGCATAACATAATTTATAATTTTATCTTTTTTATTATTTCAAAAATATATTTTTGGTGAAATTGCTCTTTAATATATAACTAATCTAAAATTCCATAACTTGAAAACACATCACAAATATTTGACAAATGCATAATCCCATACAGTTCTTATCTATAGACATCTGTATATCTCTATTTTCCTTCCTTTGTGCAACAGAATAGTAAATTGGGTAAAAGGTAAACATGTTCCGTGCTGTATAAATAAGGCGCCCACTGCTGTGTAAAGCGGTCTCATGATGCATAGAGGTAACTCAATGGAAATCACAGTTTAGAAATCCAATTTATCTTGCTGTGAATAGAATTGAATCCACTACTGACAGCAATTAGTTTTGTTCTGTAACACCAGTATAGAGAGTTGACATTGAAGAAACTATTTGCAAACTACCAGAGAGCATTAGCGTAGCATGGGTGCAGACAGCCAGTTTGCCCTACTTGTTCTGATCCAGAATTTGGAAAATACAGAAATATTTCCTTAACGAATGCATTCACAAGGTCAGCAAACAGCAGCTGATATCATAATAAGGTTTCAAAGACTTCCAGGACGAGAGAAGTTATCAAGCCTGACAAATTGCATCACTAATCTTTAAACATTAGGAAGCTTTTTCTTTCTTCATAAAATGTGCTGACAAACATTGAAAATACAGGTAATATCCCAGGAAGAGTCACCTGAATATATGAGTGTTCCATGGCACCCTGCTGACTGCTTGTGTTTACAAGTATGGCTAGAATGCTCATATATATATATATATCTATGCATTTGTCCATATCAGCTGAGTCTTTCGTGTGTGTTACGTACTGGTTCTCTCTCACAATGTTGTATTTAGCGTTTTTGTTAAATCACTTTTGTACATAGGTCCATACAGAATTAAGATTTCTAAAATTATTTAATCTACCGTAACTTAAAGGAACAACACATTTATGGACAAACTTGTGGGGTGACTTACTTTAGTGGTAGGTCTACACGTGATCAATTTGTATGTGTTTTTTTTTTTTTTTGCTTCAAATGCACTAACAATGTTACCAACAATCCAGATGCTGAAAAGTTGCATTTTTTCTAGAAGTCTGCAACAGAAATGAGCATCTTGGAGGTTTTAAAGGTTCATTTCTTTGCTGAAAAATTCTGTTACACGAGATTACCCACAAATCTGCAGGTAAAATCCATAATATTTCCATTTCTGTGGAACTATCCCTAATGGGAATCTAATATATCCATAATCCATGCCCTAATTCCATACTTAAAGGGATATTCACATCTCCAAGATCATATCCCAACATGTAGTAAGTGTAATAATAATAATAATATTAGCAAATATCTCCAGTTAGAAATGTAGTATAGTTTTTCTGATTCACTGTCTCTTTCCTCATTTGCAGGCATTGCAGGACCATAGGTATCCATGATTATGACCACTAGCAAATAGCTAACTGTCACTTTATCAGTGGTCTCATCTGTCCAAAAGACACTTTCCCAGAAGGATTTTGGCTTACTTACTTACATTTTTGCAAATGGCAGTCTAGCTTTTTAATGTCTGTGTCATCAATAAGGTGCTCTTGGGTCTCCTGCCATAGCATTTCATTTCATTCAACTGTTGACAAATAGTTTGCACTGATACTGATGCACCCTGAGTCTGCAGGACAGCTTGAATTTCTGTGGTACGTGATTTAGGCTGCTTATCCACCATCCAGACTGTCCTACGCTGCAACCTTTCATCAATTTTTCTCTGCTGTCCACGTCCAGGAAGGTTAGCTACAATGCCATGAGTTGTAAGCGTCTTGATTATGTTGCACACTATGGACAAAGGAACATCAGAATCTTTGGAGATGGACTTATAACCTTGAAATAACCTTGAAATTGCTGATATTGTTCAACATTTATGCTTCTTAAGACCTCAGACAGTTCTTTTCTCCTCTTTCTGTTCTCCATGCTTAGTGCAGCACACAGACACACAATGCAACTCCTTCCCTTTTTATCTTGTTTCAGGTGTGATTTTGCATATTGCCCATATCAGTTACTTGCCACAGGTGAGTTTGAACAAGCATCACATGCTTGAAACAGTGATGTTTATCCATAATTTTGGAAAGGTGCCAACAATTTTGTCTTGCCCATTTTGAGGTTTTTGTGTGAAATAATGTTCAATATGCCTTTCTTGCTCAGTTTTTTTTTTAAATAAGCATGTGCATAACAACACATGTATAAATACAATAATTTTCAGTGAGAAATACTTCATATGTTGGAACAATTTCAAGGGTGCCAACTAGTGTTGAGCGATACCGTCCGATACTTGAAAGTATCGGTATCGGAAAGTATCGGCCGATACCGGCAAAGTATCGGATCTAATCCGATACCGATACCCGATACCAATACAAGTCAATGGGACTCAAGTATCAGACGGTATCCCTCATGGTTCCCAGGGTCTGAAGGAGAGGAAACTCTCCTTCAGGCCCTGGGAACCATATTAATGTGTAAAAGAAAGAATTAAAATAAAAAATATTGCTATACTCACCTCTCCGACGCAGCCTGGACCTCACCGAGGGAACGGGCAGCGTTGTTTGCTTAAAATGCACGCTTTTCCTTCCTCCCGTGACGTGACGGCTTGTGATTGGTCGCGTGCCGCCCATGTGGCCGCGACGCGACCAATCACAGCAAGCCGTGACGTAATTTTCAGGTCCTCAATGCCTAATTCTAGGCATTCAGGAATTTAAAATTACGTTCCGGCTTGTGATTGGTCGCGTCGCGGTCACATGGGCGACGCGACCAATCACAAGCCGTGACGTCACGGGAGGCAGGAGACGCGCGCATTTTTAAAATTACGTCACGGCTTGTGATTGGTTGCGTGCCGCCCATGTGACCGCGACGCGACCAATCACAGCAAGCCGTGACGTAATTTCAGGTCCTGATGCCTATTTTTGCATTGAGGACCTGAAATTACGTCACGGCTTGCTGTGATTGGTCGCGTCGCGGTCACATGGGCGGCACGCAACCAATCACAAGCCGTGATGTAATTTTAAAAATGCGCGCGTCTCCTGCCTCCCGTGACGTCAAGGCTTGTGATTGGTCGCGTCGCCCATGTGACCGCGACGCGACCAATCACAAGCCGGAACGTAATTTTAAATTCCTGAATGCCTAGAATTAGGCATTGAGGACCTGAAAATTACGTCACGGCTTGCTGTGATTGGTCGCGTCGCGGCCACATGGGCGGCACGCGACCAATCACAAGCCGTGACGTCACGGGAGGAAGGAAAAGCGCGAATTTTAAGCAAACAATGCTGCCGGTTCCCTCGGTGAGGTCCAGGCTGCGTCGGAGAGGTGAGTATAGCAATATTTTTTATTTTAATTCTTTCTTTTACACATTAATCTTGTTTCGATACCGATACCCGATACCACAAAAGTATCGGATCTCGGTATCGGAATTCTGATACCCGCAAGTATCGGCCGATACCCGATACTTGCGGTATCGGAATGCTCAACACTAGTGCCAACACTTTCAGCCATGTGTATAATATTATAGTGCCCAATACATTGTGCCCAGGTTGAGCTTCTGAAGCCAACACCCGAAAATTAAGTGGAATCTGCTTACTGCACTAATGTCAAATTTGGCTGCTAACTGCGGTTTAGGCACATTGAGCGACATAGAAAGGAGGGGGCATTTTGATTTGAGAGCACAAATTTCTTTGGATTTCTTTTGGTTGGAACCATGTCGCTTTTCCAGAGCCTTTGTGCTACCAGTAAAATGGACACCCCCAATATTTCTGTTAAGAGGTGACGGACCCCAGTAAGGCTTTGTTTTTTGTGGGTTGGGTTGAAGCTTTTATTGGTGGCATTTTGGGGTACAGAAATTTTAAATCAGTTCATATTTATCATTTGATCTACGCTGAGAACGTACTTCAGAATTTCCATCTAAATCACTGAAATGCATGATACAGATGAAACCACAGATTAATCCATTCACCAATGAGGCAAGGGTAGTTGCTCTGGACTCCGTTTAGCCTCTCTTTAGTGTTGTCTGGCTTTTTAGAGGTGCACAAAACTGTAAAACCTAAAAATCTGCATTGAATAAATTTGTAGTACCTCCCAAAAAATATATAAAGCAATATAATAACCAAATGCAAAGTTTTATTGACAAAACACCAAGACAAAGAAGACAAAAAAAATTTTAAACAGGAAAGATGCAAGAGGCAGTGTATGCATGACTAAAAGGAAAACTTAATCACTAATGTTAATACAAGTATGGGTCAGAAGACACATGAGTCATGAAAATAGTGGGCAGGGTAATAGTAGGTAAGTATGTGATATTTACCTACTATTAACCAGCCCACTATTTTCATTTGATTTTAATAGGAGGCGGATGTGTAATAAAAAGCCGACACCGCTGACAGATAAACAGCTGATCAGCGGAGGGGCCAGGTGTCGGACCCCGGACGATCAGACATTGGTGACCTATCCAAAGGACAGTACATCAATGTAAAAGTAGTGGATGACCTCTTTAAATTTAAGCACCAGCAGCACAAATGGAAGCCGGAATAGGTTAGCAGTTTTCAAAGAGAAGAACAATGGTTTGTCAGTAAGCCATGAATAATATTATCATCACTATTTTGAGAGCTGTTTCATCTTTGTGTATGCTCAAGAGTAAATTTCGCAGAAGCAGTACACTATTGTTATACAATACACTAGACAAGCGAAAGAGATGTGTGTGGGCATCTAGCAGCAACAGCTGTACAGAATGAAGCTGTGACCAAAAGTTTTGAGACTAAAACAAATTTTGGTCTGCACAAATTTGGTGCTTCAGCATATTTTAACTCTTTTAAACAGATATTTCTATGGTTGCTAAAGTATAATCATAAGCATTTCACGCTTTTTCATACTTTTGGCCTGGAGTCACATGATTGTATAACAAAATTGCTCCAATGTTGATCCAGAAAAGGTAACATCCTCACCTGTGACCTGTTTGCTTGTAATCAGTGTATGTGCATAAAAGCTGAGTGAGTTTCCGGGATCCAGACAGACTCTTGCATCTTTTATCCAGCCACTGACAGGGGGAACAGGAGGCACAGTCCTTTATCCAATGATCCAGCTCTCCACAATAGAAGCAGAGTTTTTTCTCTCTGCGGCATCTCCTCTCCTTTTCCTTCATGGAGACAGCCCCCACCTCCATACGCTCAACCGACGATGAAGGCTCCAGTTTCACTGGCAACAGAGGAGCATCTCATTGCACAACACCCCTCTTTCTCAGCCTGCGGTCCATACAGACGGCCTGGGTCATGGCCTCCTCCAGAGAGTTGGGTGGTGGGTGCAAGGCCAAGGCATCATTTAAATACTCAGAGAGACCTGGTTGAAATAGCCCCCTGAGTGCCGAGTCATCACAGGAAACCTTGGGTGCCCATCGCCTCTACTCAGAACAGTACCACTCAGCTGAGCGCTTTTCCTGGGTAAGATTCATAATCGTGTCCTCTTCCAATCTCACCTGATCAGGTTCATCGTATATAAGACCCAAGGCCTCAAAGAATTGATCAACAGACATTCTCTCAGGGGAGTTAACAGATACGAAGAAAGTCCAGGATTGCGGCCTCTCATGTAGAAGGGAAATTACTATCCCCGCCCTTTGACTCTCATCATGCGAGGACCGAGGACGCAAGGAAAAAAGTAATTTACAACTCTCTTTAAATACCCGGAATTTTTCTTATCCCCAGAGAAGGTATCCAGAAGTTTTACAGAGGGTTCAGGAGAGGATAAGGAAACATCAGACACAGTACCCTCCCCATTGCCAGATGAGGAAGAGGCACCCCGAACAGCACTGTCAGGGGGGCACGTGAATGAGCACAGGGAGTGCAGGAACAAGGCACGCAGAGTGCAAGGACCTGAAACTAATGCAGTGAACTCAGGACCTGGCACTAAGCAGTCTTGTGACCAGGGGGAGGAGTCACCGTGTGTGAGTACAGGAAAGGAAAATGGTGCATTTTTTAATGCATATTTGATTGAATTGAATGAAATGAATGTCGAAAAATGTGGGGCAAAAATGCACAGAGAATTGACATGCTGCAGATTATTTTCTGCACCAAATCTGCTAGTCAAAAATACTCAACATGTGCATGGCACTTCAAGTTTCTCATTCACTTTGCTGGCATCAGATTTTGCTTCAGGTTTTGTCACAAATCCATGAGAAAAAATGCGACAAAAACACACCAAATCTGCAATATGTGCACACAGCCTTCGTTTTTAAACACATGTTTTGAGGGTTACATACCAACAAATATACACAAGAGTATGCAATACCCTATGGGCGAGCAATATAATACCGATAACTTTTGAACAAGTTTTTTTAGGCTTTTATAGCAACTAAATGTACCCAAGAAGATGTAATAGCTATGGGCGACCAATATAATACCAATACATTTTTCAACAAGTTTTTTGAGAGTTATATACCAACAAAATGTACTCCAGATGATGGAATAGTCTATAGGTCAGGATTATAACAGCGATACATTTTTAAACAAGTTTTTGGAGGCTTATCACTAAAATCTACCTAAGAATATGTAAAAGTCTATGGATGAGCAATATAATACCGATAAATTTTGTAAACAAGTTTTGGGAGGTTAATATATCAACAAAATGTACTTCAGACCAAGGAATAGTCTATGGATGAGTAATAAAATACCAATAAAATTTTGAGCAATTTTTTTACCCTTATATAGCAACGATATTTACCCAAAAAGATGTAATTCCTATGGATGAGCAATATAATACCAATAAATTTTGAACAAGTTTTTTGAGGGTTATATACCAATGAAATGTACCCAAGAACACAAAATGCTGTATGGATGAGAAATGCAACCCAGCAACATTTTTAAACATTTTTTGTTAGTGTTATATATTACAAAAATGTACCCCAGAACACGGAATACTGTATGGCTTTTTCTTTTTTCTACTGTTATATTCCACCAAAACATGAAAGAAAGCACATAATCCTGAAATATTTTTATATTTTTCTACGCTTTTTGTAAATTTTACATACCACCGTAATGCAACAATACTTATGTTCAATTGTATGGATGAGTCATTAAATCCATAAAAATTTTTGGCCAAAAATATTTTGAAAGTGTAGTTGATGTACTTATATAGTCATAAAGGCTTTACAGAAAGTGCAAAGCCAGACAGAAATTATGAGGAGGGTCATCCACAGACCCCTGAAAGGCAACAACTGGTGGGCCTCATTAATATTACAAACACTTTATGTGCTGCTGTCATCTGGTGGTGTGGAAAAGTGTGGGCTAATCAAGGCTTTGTTCATTTTTATGAGAGTGAACCTGTCTGCATGCTCTGTTGACAGTTGAAAGTGCCTGTCTGTTATGAACATCCCCAACAGCACTAAAAACCTGCTCAGACAAGATGCTAGGGCAGGACAGCACAACACCTCCAAGGTATAGAGGGACCACTCATGCCAGGTGTCCAGCTTTGAGACCCAATAGTTGAAAGTCGCAGAGGAATTATAGATTATGCTGGTTTGGACAGCTAGATATTGCTTGACCATCTTTAAAAACCTTCCCCTCCTTCTCAAAAATACCTGGTCATCAGGCCCTGGGCGCTGGGCTGTTGTCATGAAATTGGCCCAGACCTTTGACAGTGTAAGCCTGCCTCTGTTGTGTGTCTCCCTGGCCTCTCCTCTTTGGTTGGGCAAGGAAACTTGCCCCCTGCTACTAGCGTTGTCTACTGGGATTTTTTTATATTTTCCACATTAGCCTTCTGGTATAGCACCATTTTAGAAGACCTCTCCACCACAAGAAGAAGAGATGCAAAGTTCTCCTTGTAGCATGGGATTAGCAGGATGAACAACCAGTACACTTTTTTGGTCAAGATAAATGTAATGTGAATGTACCACTGTACATAAAGCCAGCCATATATGCCAAGCTCCATACAGTCAACACTTTCCTGTCTCTGCTATGATGATAATTCTCCATCTCCTCCACGTCATTCCTCTCTTCCTCCTCATTCCCTTCATCTCATCCACATAGGAGAGACAAGATGAAGGTGCTGTTGCTGCTATCTTCTGTTGCACTAGCCACCAGCTCCTGTTCCTCCTCAGCGTCCACCTCCTCACTGTTACCCAATCCATGCTGAGCAGATAAGATGAAGCTGGGCTGAATGCAATCTCTCTGTTATGTCTATCTCCATCCCCGTCTAGTCCGCATGCAAAGCTTCATGTTTAATTGTGAGCAGCAACTGTTTAAGTAGACACAGAAGCGGGATGGTTGCACTGACTAAGGCATCATCGGTACTCACCATCTTTGTGGAGTCCTCAAAGTCTTGGAGAACCAAACAAATCTCAGAAATCCATTAAAACACTCTTCAGTTGTTTTGCGTAGAGGTTGACCAGAATACCGATGGGCGTGTTTTAGCTGATACTCAACCACTGACTTCTTCTGCTCACAAAGCCTTGCCAGCATGTGCAATGTGGAGATCCAGTGCATGGTTAGGTCACACACTAGTTGATGACCTGGCACTTGCATGTGCTGCTGAAGTACAACCAGAGCGGTGGCAGCTGTAGCCGGCTTACAGAAATTGGCACTGACATTGCGTACATTGACCAGAAGCTCTGGCTAGTTTGGGTATATTTTTAGAAACCACTGAACTACCAAGTTGAGTACATATGCCAGGCATTGTACCTGTGTAAGCTTGCCAAGCTTCACTTCCACCAACTGGTTACACCTATTATCACAAACATGCCTGGTTGGAGGTTCAGCAGCAAAACCACAGATCTATCTGGTCTGTTTTTCCTTTAAGTAACTCTGCCGTGGTGTGCAGTTCATCTCCTAGACAAATTAGCTTCTCCAGAGCCTTTTGCCGCTTTCCTGAAGCAGTGCTGCAGAGTTTACAGCTTCTGGCTGATGTGGACAAGGTGCTCTGAGATACCACATTGGAGATGGAGGATGAGCAGGGGGGGTGCAGAAACTGCTGAATGAGGTGGAGGAAACCCTGATAAAAGTAGGGCTAGCAATCCTCGGCATCAGGAGCACATGCGCCGTGCCAGGGTGTGACTCAGCCACAGCCTCCACAGTGTTTACTCAGTGTGCCATCAGGATAATGTAGCATCCCTGGCCACACGCACTTGTCTACATATCGGTCGGTAAGTGGAGAATGCAAGTAAGTGCATAGGTAAGGGCACGGGTGATGTTCCTGGACATGTGCTGGCACAAGGTGAGATGCCACACTGAAAGAAAAAGTGGTAGCTGGGGACTGAGTACCGAGGGACAGCTGCCACCATGAGTCGGCAACATTTCCATGGCAAGCAGCCTTGAAATGTTCCCATTTAGCATTTAGACCTGTGGGTGGGTGGCTGGGAACTTACCTTTTCGTTTCAAGGCTGAACGCTGGGCTGGGACAAGGATTTTTTAAGCACCTGATGATGGAAAGTCTGAATCTGCAAGGATAGGTACATAGCTGGAGGAATCTGGGCCAGTGTTTTGGACAGATGATTGGGAAGCACCTAGCACAGGGGAAGAGGCAGTGGTGTCACCCAATGGCACCAATTATGGACCCAGGAGTTCTGCCCACTGAGTCGGGTGCTTAGATAACATGTACCTGAGAATGCTGATGGTGGTTATATTCTTAGTGGTCAGGCCCCTGCTGATCTTTGCATGGCACCGATTGCAAATGGCAATTTTGTTTGTCTCTGAACTCTCTTTAAAAAAGTCCCATACCGGGAAACTCCTAACACTTTGACAGATAAATTCAGGCATGTTGGTGAGTTGCAGAACAGTTGTTCGCCTTCTTGCTCTGATCACCCCACTGCCTTTTCCTGTCTGTTTTAGTGCTGCCAATCTCTCCCCCTCAGTGCTGCTGGCCTTTTTCTGGATACCAGCTTCCCTGGTTGGGCCAGTAACTTTATCATCCACCACCTCATCTTTGACCACCACACCCTGGCCCTCCTGACTTTGTGACTTAACAACAACACAACTTAGCAGCAACCGTGTCTCATCATCTTCTTCCTCCTCATCCCAAATTTTCCATTCCCAACCATGATCTTATGGCCATGTCTGTTCTAAGGTTTGTGCATCACTAAACAGCATGTCCCTCCTGGAGCATGCAGGTTTAAAGTCCACAATCAAGAAATTATGTTGTAAAGAGCTCTTCAGAGGGTCCTAGTGTGGGATCACTAGTCTCCTGGGACTCAACATAGTGGAAGGAAGGAGGATCAGGGTGAGGATTAAGTGATGCAGACTTTAGGCTGGTGAGATTAGACTGTGTGGAAGACTGTGTGGTGCTGTTAAGGCTACTTTCACACATCAGGTTTTCGCCGTCAGGCACAATTCGGCGTATTTTTTTTAAAAAAATGGATCAGGCAAAATTTGCCGCCGAATCCATTTTTTTCTCATAGACTTGTATTAGCGCTGAATGGCCTCACATTTCATCCGTTTTTTGCCGGATCCATCAAAACTCCGTTTTCCGGCGGCCGGAGAAAACGTACATAGAAACATTTTTTCTGTCTGTCGAAACACTGGACAGTGATGGTTCCAGCAGAAAACAGGTGAAACGTGAGGTGAAATTATGAATCCGGCAACCAATTCTGTTTTTTTTTTCAATTGAGCATGCCCCGTAGCAGCATTTTTAATTCTGGAGTTCGTTCTCTCTCTCTCTCCTCTTCCCCGGACCAGCTAGAGTCCGGATATCAGCTAGTCAGATCCGGCAAAAAAAATGATCCGTTGCATCAGTTTTTTCACAATTTGCAACGGATCCATTTTTCTCCAAAGTAGCTGGTTTCAGCCTGACGGCGAAAACCTGATGTGTGAAAGTAGCCTAAGCTTGCTGGAAGCATTATCTGCTCTCCAACCAACCACCTGTTTGCACTTCTCTGACTTCAGAAGTTGTGTACCATGCCTCCCTGCAAAGTGGGACAGGAACCTCTGTGTCATAGATGGGCGTGTTTCTTGTGCTCCAGCAACAGGCATAGTCACACCTGCCCCATGACCTTGGCATCTGCATGCACCATTATCAGCACGTCCACTTCCCTGTCCCTTAAGGCACGCCTTACACATTTTGTAATTGCTAGGTCTCTTAAACCAAGTTTATTTTTAATAAAAGAAAAAAAAAGTTCACCTGCAGCAATCAAAGCAGTTTTGGGGAGTTTACTCCACTGTAGTGTAACAGAAAGAACACAAAAGTGTATGGATGACAATCAATTTCAGTCAAGAAAAAATGTTTCAATGCTTTTTTCAGTTTTAGAGATTACAGAAATGTTCACAGAAATGATGTTCACAAACCATGTAACACTGTAAGGCTGACAAATGAAAGCCTACAAAATTTAGAGTTTTAGAGATCACATAAATTTACTCAACACTATGGAATAGTATATGGCTGTGAAATATAGCCCAGAAAAATGTTTCAACGATTTCTAGGTGTGTTATGTAACACAAAAATCCTGCAATACTCTCTCCTTCCCTAGGCTAAATGCAGATTGCATGTGAGACAAACAGCAAAGCAAACAATTAGCCCTTAGAAGGGCTGTAAGAATGATGGCTCAGCTTCAGAACCAGTATTAACACTACAGACCTCTGATTCGTTATACTGTGCACACAGGCCTTGACAAGCACTCTCTCCCTCCAGTACTAAGTGGCCCAGAGCTGTGCAATGGTGCCAGTGTGCCCAGATGAAGTCAGTCGGACAGCCATTCACGTTAATGCATCTTGGTTGATGGCTATGGTATTACAGTGACTCACAGGCAATCCCCGCATGCTTATTGGCTGTGTAACAGACACCAAAGATGCGGGGCAGGGATTTGAGTTTTACATAAAGCACCGTGATACTCGAGTGATAACCATATATCACCAAACACGTTGGCTCATACCTAATTTAACCTATAGGTTCCCCGTGATCATGTCACAGACATAGTCTAAACTTGCATTGTTCAGTTCAAACAAGTTATCACTAGTGTTGAGCATTCCGATACCGCAAGTATCGGGTATCGGCCGATACTTGCGGGTATCGGAATTCCGATACCGAGATCCGATACTTTTGTGGTATCGGGTATCGGTATCGAAACAACATTAATGTGTAAAATAAAGAATTAAAATAAAAAATATTGCTATACTCACCTCTCCGACGCCGGTCTGTTACCCTTGTGAAAATAAAAATTTTGGGGCAAAAATATAATTTTTGTAGAAAAAAATGCAATTTTTTTAATTTCACGGGTCTACTTTATAAACTTCTGAGAATCACCTGGGGGTTTAAAGTGCTCACCACACATCTAGTTAAGTTCTTTAAGGGGTCTAGTTTCCAAAATGGGGTCACTTGTGGGGGGTTTCCACTGTTTAGGCACATCAGGGGCTCTCCAAACGCGACATGGCGTCCAATCTCAATTCCAGCCAATTCTACATTGAAAAAGTAAAACGGCACTCCTTCTCTTCCAAGCTCTGCGGTGCGCCCAGTGGTTTACCCCCACATATGGGGTATCAACATACTCAGGAGAAATTGCACAACAACTTTTGTGGTCTAATTTCTCCTGTTACCCTTGTGAAAATAAGAATTTGTGGGCGAAAAGATCATTTTTGTGTAAACAAATGCGATTTTTTATTTTCACGGCTCTACTTTATAAACTTCTGTGAAGCACTTGGGGGCTCAAAGTGCTCACCACACATCTAGATAAGTTCCTTAAGGGGTCTAGTTTCCAAAACGGTGTCACTTGTGGGGGGTTTCCACTGTTTAGGCACATCAGGGGCTCTCTAAACGTGACATGGCATACGATCTCAATTCCAGTCAATTCTGCATTGAAAAAGTCAAACGGCGCTCCTTCTCTTCCAAGCTCTGCGGTGCGCCCAAACAGTGGTTTACCCCCACATATGGGGTATCGGCGTATTCAGGAGAAATTGCACAACAACATTTATGGTTAAATTTCTGTTTTTACACTTGTGAAAATAAAAAAAAATGGTTCTGAATTAAAATGTTTGCAAAAAAAGTTAAATGTTCATTTTTGCCTTCCACATTGTTTCAGTTCCTGTGAAGCACGTAAAGGGTTAATAAACTTCTTGAATGTGGTTTTGAGCACCTTGAGGGGTGCAGTTTTTAGAATGGTGTCACACTTGGTTATTTTCTATCATATAGACCCCTCAAAATGACTTCAAATGTGATGTGGTCCCTAAAAAAAAAATTGTGTTGTAAAAATGAGAAATTGCTGGTCAACTTTTAACCCTTATAACTCCCTAACAAAAAAAAATTTTGCTTCCAAAATTGTGCTGATGTAAAGTAGACATGTGGGAAATGTTATTTATTAACTATTTTTTGTGACACATCTCTCTGATTTAAGGGCATAAAAATACAAATTTGAAAATTGCAAAATTTTAAATTTTTTTGCCATATTTCCATTTTTTCATAAATAATCGCAAGTAATATCGAAGAAATGTTACCACAAACATGAAGTACAATATTTCACGAAAAAACAATCTCAGAATCAGCAGGATCCGTTGAAGCGTTCCAGAGTTATAACCTCATAAAGTGACAGTGGTCAGAATTGTAAAAATTGGCCTGGTCATTAAGTACCAAATTGGCTCTGTCACTAAGGGGTTAATACCATCTTTTAAAGGGAACCTGTCACCCCCCAGGCATTTGTAACTAAAAGGGCCACCTTGTGCTGCACTAATGCTGCATTTTGACAAGGTGGCTCTTTTAGTTCTTGTTCCTGGCACTGCTGCATTCATTAGCGTCCCGGCGCCTGCGCTGTAAGTTCGAAGGGCAGCGCAACTGCGCATGCCCGAAAAGAAAAATAACAGCACAGGCGCCGGGAACGCTAATGAAGGAAGAGGAGGTGGCGCCTGGTGCGCAGAGGCAATGAGTGACGGCTGTGGTGCGTCTGGATTAGGGGGGAAAGACCTGCCCTTGTGGTGATTTTGAGGTATGAGGGACAAATTTCAAAAACAATTATTGCAGCAGTGCCAGGAACAAGAACTAAAAGAGCCACCTTGTCAGAATGCAGCATTAGTGCAGCACAATGAGGCTCTTTTAGTTACAAACACCTGGGGGGGTGACAGGTTCCCTTTAAGGCTAGTCAAAAAACCTTTTAGTCATTGTTAACCCCATAATTATAGAAAACCTTATCTTACAAGGATATCCCAATGTGCTCTCACTTGCACAATATATCCCATATAAAAAACAAAACAATACCTAATACAATAACCAAAACTGTTTATGGAATAGTTAACGTCATAGGAAATAAGACAATATCCATATCACTATTACTTAGGAGGCCATACCTCCGTATGCAAACTCTTTTTGGGGGAAAAAGTCAGTCAAGGATGTCAATATAAAATGTACCATATAGAAATATCATAATAGATAACACCACTATAGACAAGATAATACATTAATAATGTACTATAACAATTAGTGAGACCAATATGCTCTCCCTATCATATTAACAATCATAAATACATCAAAATATCCATAACAATGGTACATAAATATAACATATTGATCATAAAAAAAACCTTACAATAGAATCATACCTATATCATTATCTCTTAAAAGACCAAATCTTCATATACATAAATCGAGGGATGAAAGAACAGGTAGAGGCAATCATGCTCTTATATCTTTATATGACACCCATAGTTAGTGTTGAGCGATACCGTCCGATACTTGAAAGTATCGGTATCGGATAGTATCGGCCGATACCCGAAAAGTATCGGATATCGCCGATACCGATACCCGATACCAATACATGTCAATGGGACACCAAGTATCGGAAGGTATCCTGGATGGTTCCCAGGGTCTGAATGAGAGGAAACTCTCCTTCAGGCCCTGGGATCCATATTAATGTGTAAAATAAAGAATTAAAATAATAAATATGGATATACTCACCCGTCCGGAGGCACCTGCACCTTACCGCTGTTAACCGGCAGCCTGCTTTGCTTAAAATGAGCGCGTTCAGGACATGACGTCACGGCTTCTGATTGGTCGCGTGCCGCTCATGTGACCGCCACGCGACCAATCACAAGCCGCGACGTCATTCTCAGGTCCTAAATTCCTAGAATGAGGAGTTTAGGGCCTGAGAATGACATCGCGGCTTGTGATTGGTCGCGTGGCGGTCACATGAGCGGCACGTGACCAATCAGAAGCCATGACGTCATGGAAGGTCCTAAACGCGCTCATTTTAAGCAAAGCAGGCTGCCGGTGATTGGTCGCGTGGCGGTCACATGAGCGGCACGCGACCAATCAGAAGCCGTGACGTCATGTCCTGAACGCGCTCATTTTAAGCAAAGCAGGCTGCCGGTTAACAGCGGTAAGGTGCAGGTGCCTCCGGACGGGTGAGTATATCCATATTTATTATTTTAATTCTTTATTTTACACATTAATATGGTTCCGATACCGATTCCCGATACCACAAAAGTATCGGATCTCGGTATTGGAATTCCGATACCGCAAATATCAGCCGATACCCGATACTTGCGGTATCGGAATGCTCAACACTACCCATAGTTCAACTCAATCAACAGATGAAAAATCTGGGGTAAATTAAAAAGAGTTAAAAACCAATACATTAAAGAAAGAGAAGAGAGAATCATCCCAAATATTATCAGTTATAAGTCACTGTCACGCTGCTGCAATGCAGGCAGGTGCAGGCTCCACCAGATGGCAGTAGAGTGGAAGCAGGACTGCACCTAATCAGAGCTGACCTGCAGTGCAGCAGTGAGGCTACCACAAGAGATAGCAGAATAGTCAAACAAGCTGGGTCAAATCCTAAACTGTAGCACAGTACCAAAGGAATAAGCAAACTCACGGTCAGAGACATGCCAAGGAGTCAGTAATGGTCAGGAGCGGATATGCCAAAAGACAAAAAACAGAAACAGGTCAGGATACAGGCCAAGTCAAAACCAGGGAGTCAGCACACTAAAGGGAAACACTGGGTCAAGACAGGAATAGGGGAAAACAGAGACACGGATTCAGACAGCAAACATAGCAGGACAAATCAGAGCAATCAGAGTCAGCTACAGCAGCACTAGGCAAAAACTATAACTGACATCGCCTGCAGGAAGAAGCGGCAATAAATAGCCAACCTGAACTCAGAGAGAGGTTGAGAAAGGTTAACTCTTGACATGACCAAACCGGGAAAAAGGGAAAACAGGACTCATAACCCGGACTGGATCATGACAGTCACTATTAGATCAGACAACCTTGCTGGTTGTATTCTATAGTCATACCCTTAAGTCTTAAAGTTTCCAATTCAAAGACTCATTTTCATTCCTTCCTTTTCAGTAATGCCACCCGATCAAATGTAACTGGTTAACTGAATATTCCATCTCCTTAAAATGTTTAGGTACTTGAAGTTCAATCAACCAAGTTCTGATCGTACTCTTATGCTTACTAATCCTTGCTCTTATTTCCATAGTGCTCTCCCCTACATAGATGAGACCACATGGGCAGCATACTGTATACACCACAAAACTACTAGTACAGGTATACCGCTTATGAATAGTACATTGTTTCTCTGATTGTGGATGAAAAAAATGACAACCTTTGAGCATATTGCCACAACAAGCACACCCAAGACAGGGAAAAATACCCAAACTTGGGCGGCTGTTATGATTTTCCCAATGGCAGGGAAATCAAAATAACAACGGACTAGCTCTCGGGTGATGGGAACTAAAGTGACCGTGACCTGAACCTGACACAACACTGGAAGTAGCCGGGGAGTGTTTCCTACGATGCCCTAGACACCACGCGCCAGCCGGAGATCTAACTACCCCTATCAGAGGAATATACAGGCCTGCCTTACCTCCAGAGATGAACCCCAAAAGGAGATAGCAGCCCCCCACAGATATTGACGGTGAGTCAAGAGGAAAAGACATACGTAGGATGAACAGCAGATTTAGCACAGTGAGGTCCGCTTACTAGATAGCAGAAGTACAGGAAAGAGTCACTTCACGGTCAACTTCAAAACACTACTCAAAAACACCATCCTGAAATTACTTTAAAACTCCAGTGACAACTCATGCCACTGGAGTGGCAATTTCAGTCCACGAGAGCTTCCAGCTACAGAGAGTCACATTGCAAATAGCTGGACAAAAATAGCATTAACTAGAAACAAAATTCAACTTAGCTGAACAGGATCTTGAGGCAGGAGAATGCAACAGAATGCTACTGATACATTGTTGGCCGGCATCGGACCAGCAGCCAAGCAGCCTTAAATAGGAAACTCCCCTAATGGGTGTCAACAGGTGATCAAGGATAGAAGAAGGCAAATAAGTGGCACTACCATAAAACACCACCGGGGGAGCCCACAAACAGAATTCACAACAGTACCCCCCCCTTAAGGAGGGGGCACCGAACCCTCACCAGAACCACCAGGGCGATCTGGATGAGCACTATGAAATGCACGAACCAAATCAGGAGCATGAACATCAGATGCTGTCACCCAAGAATTATCCTCCTGACCATAGCCTTTCCATTTAACCAGATACTGAAGTTTCCGTCTGGAAACACGGGAGTCCAAGATCTTTTCCACCACATACTCCAACTCACCCTCAACCAGCACAGGAGCAGGAGGATCAGCCGACGGAACAACCGGCACCTCATACCTCCGCAACAATGACCGATGAAAAACATTATGAATAGTAAAAGATGCTGGGAGGTCCAAACGAAAGGACACAGGATTGAGAACCTCCAGAATCCTATAAGGGCCGATAAACCGAGGCTTAAACTTAGGAGACGAGACCTTCATAGGAACAAATCGAGAAGACAACCAAACCAGGTCCCCAACACAAAGACGAGGACCGACACGCCGATGACGATTAGTGAACTGTTGAGTCTTCTCCTGGGACAACTTCAAATTGTCCACAACCTGTCCCCAAATCTAATGCATTCTATCAACCACAGCATCTACTCCAGGACAATCCGAAGACTCCAATTGACCGGACGAAAAGCGAGGGTGAAACCCTGAATTACAAAAAAATGGAGAAACCAAAGTGGCAGAACTGGCCCGATTGTTAAGGGCAAACTCTGCCAATGGCAAAAAATCAAGCCAATCGTCCTGATCAGCGGACACAAAACACCTCAAGTAAGTCTCCAAGGTCTGATTAGTACGCTCAGTCTGGCCATTAGTCTGAGGATGGAATGCAGACGAAAAAGACAAGTCGATGCCCATCCTGGCACAGAACGCCCGCCAAAATCTAGACACAAACTGAGTACCCCTGTCAGACACTATATTCTCAGGAATACCATGCAAACGCACAACATTCTGAAAAAATAGAGGGACCAGCTCAGAGGAGGAGGGCAATTTGGGCAAAGGTACCAAGTGAACCATCTTGGAAAAACGGTCACACACCACCCAGATGACGGACATCCTACGAGAAACAGGAAGGTCAGAAATAAAGTCCATAGAGATGTGCGTCCAAGGTATCTTAGGAATAGGCAAGGGCAACAACAACCCGCTGGCCCGGGAACAGCAGGGCTTAGCCCGAGCACAAACATCACAAGACTGCACAAAAATACGTACATCTCGAGACAAGGAAGGCCACCAGAAGGACCTAGACACCAGATCCCTGGTGCCAAAAATTCCAGGATGACCTGCCAACGCGGAAGAGTGAACCTCCGAAATAACTCTACTGGTCCAGTCATCAGGGACAAACAGTCTACCAGGCGGACAGCGATCAGGCCTATCCACCTGAAACTCCTGCAAAGAGCGCCGCAGGTCTGGGGAGACAGCTGACAATATCACCCCATCCTTCAGGATGCCAGTAGGTTCGGAATCACCAGGCGAGTCAGGCTCAAAACTCCTAGAGAGGGCATCCGCCCTCACATTCTTAGACCCAGGCAGATATGAAACCACAAAGTTAAATCGAGAGAAAAACAACGACCAGCGCGCCTGTCTAGGATTCAGACGCCTGGCTGACTCAAGATAAATTAGATTTTTGTGGTCAGTCAAGACCACCACCTGGTGTCTAGCACCCTCAAGCCAATGACGCCACTCCTCAAATGCCCACTTCATGGCCAAGAGCTCCCGATTTCCAACATCATAATTTCGCTCAGCGGGCGAAAACTTTCGAGAGAAAAACGCACATGGTCTCATCACTGAGCAGTCAGGACCTTTCTGCGACAAAACTGCACCTGCTCCGATCTCGGAAGCATCTACTTCAACCTGGAACGGGAGCGAAACATCAGGCTGGCGCAACACAGGAGCAGAAGAAAAGCGGCGCTTAAGCTCCCGAAAGGCCTCCACAGCCGCAGAGGACCAATTAGCAACATCAGCACCCTTCTTGGTCAAATCAGTCAAAGGTTTAGCAATGGCAGAAAAACCCGCTATGAATCAGCGATAGAAATTAGCAAATCCCAAGAATTTCTGAAGACTCTTTAGAGAAGTAGGTTGTATCCAATCACAAATAGCCTGAACCTTAACAGGGTCCATCTCCATAGATGAAGGGGAAAAAATATATCCCAAAAAGGAAATTCTCTGAACCCCAAAAATACACTTTGAGCCCTTCACAAATAGAGAATTAGCTCGTAAAACCTGAAAAACTCTCCTGACCTGTTGAACATGAGATTCCCAGTCCTCCGAAAAAATCAAAATATCATCCAAATACACAATCATAAATTTATCCAGATATTCACGGAAAATATCGTGCATAAAGGACTGAAAAACGGAAGGGGCATTCGCGAGACCGAAAGGCATTACCAAATACTCAAAATGGCCTTCAGGCGTATTAAATGCGGTCTTCCACTCATCCCCCTGCTTAATCCGCACCAAATTATACGCACCACGTAGATCGATCTTAGTGAACCACTTCGCCCCCTTTATGCGAGCAAAAAGATCAGTCAGTAAAGGTAATGGGTACTGGTATTTAACTGTAATCTTATTCAGAAGTCGATAGTCGATACAAGGTCTCAATGAACCATCCTTTTTACCCACAAAAAAAAACCCTGCCCCCAGTGGAGACAAAGAGGGGCGAATATGACCCTTTTCCAAAGATTCTCTGATATACTCCCGCATAGCAGTATGTTCAGGTACAGACAAATTAAACAAGCGACCCTTAGGAAATTTACTACCGGGAATCAACTCAATAGCGCAGTCACACTCTCTGTGAGGGGGGAGAGAATCAGTTTTAGGCTCCTGAAAGACATCATAAAAATCTGACAGAAATGCTGGGATCTCAGAGGGAGTAGATGAAGAAATGGGAACCAAAGGTGCATCCCCATGAATCCCCCGACATCCCCAGCTCAGCACAGACATTGATCTCCAGTCCAAGACTGGATTATGAATTTGTAACCATGGTAATCCAAGTACTAATACGTCATGTAGATTATATAACACAAGGAAACGAATAATCTCCTGATGGTCTGGGGAAAGATGCATAGTCACTTGTGTCCAACATTGTGGTTTATTGCTAGCCAAAGGTGTAGAATCAATACCCTTTAAGGGAATAGAAACCTCCAGAGGCTCTAAATCAAACCCACAACACTTGGCAAAGGACCAATCCATGAGACTCAGAGCGGCGCCAGAATCCACATAAGCATCCACAGTAACAGATGATAAAGTACAAATCAATGTCACGGACAAAAGAAATTTAGACTGCAAGGTACCCATAGAAAAAGATTTATCAACCTTTTTATCAACCTTCTTTATGCGTTTAGAGCATGCTGATATAACATGAGCTGGATCTCCACAATAGAAGCACAACCCATTTTTGCGCCTGTAATTCTGTCGTTCGCCTCTAGACAATACACTATCGCATTGCATATGCTCTGGTGCCTTTTCAGAGGTCACCGCCAAATGATGCACAGGTTTTTGCTCAGAAGATACCGCCATATGGTGCACAGGTTTTTGCTCAGAAGATACCGCCATATGGTGCACAGGTTTTTGCTCAAAAGATACCGCCATATGGTGCACAGATTTTTGCTCAGAAGATACCGCCATATGGTGCACAGATTTGCGCTCCCGTAAACGCCGATCAATCTGGATAGCCAATTTCATGGCATCATTCAGACCTGTAGGCACAGGGAACCCCACCATGACATCCTTCACGGCATCAGAGAGACCTTCTCTGAAATTAGCTGCTAGAGCGCACTCATTCCATTTAGTAAGCACCAACCATTTACGAAATTTCTGGCAGTATATCTCAGCTTCATCTTGCCCTTGGGAAAGAGCTATCAAGGCTTTCTCAGCCAAAATCTCTAAATTAGGTTCTTCATAAAGCAACCCCAAAGCCAGAAAAAACGCATCTACATTTAATAACGCAGGATCCCCTGGCGACAATGCAAATGCCCAACTTTGTGGGTCACCCCGCAATAGAGAAATAACAATTTTAACCTGTTGCGCAGGATCACCAGCAGAGTGAGATTTCAGAGACAAAAACTATTTACAATTCTCTCTGAAATTCAAAAAACGGGATCTGTCTCCGGTAAAAAATTCAGGCATAGGGATCTTAGGTTCAGACATTGGAGCACGTATAACAAAATCTTGTAAGTTCTGGACCTTTGTAGCCAGGTTATTCAGACCTGCAACCAAACTCTGTGGATCCATGATTCAAACAGGTGTAACCAAAGCCATTCAGAGATTAAGAGGAGAGGAAAAAAAAAAAAGGCTGAAGACTGCAGTTTAAGCAAGGAGTACAAATAAGCACTAAGGTGCACTTTCCAAACACAGAAGGAAAAAAAAACCTTTTCATATCCTTTCCTGCTTTAGTGCATAGTTTTAACACATGTGGGCCGGCCAAACTGTTATGATTTTCCCAATGGCAGGGAAATCAAAATAACAACGGACTAGCTCTCGGGTGATGGGAACTAAAGTGACCGTGACCTGAACCTGACACAACACTGGAAGTAGCCGGGGAGTGTTTCCTACGATGCCCTAGACACCACGCGCCAGCTGGAGATCTAACTACCCCTATCAGAGGAATATACAGGCCTGCCTTACCTCCAGAGATGAACCCCAAAAGGAGATAGCAGCCCCCCACAGATATTGACGGTGAGTCAAGAGGAAAAGACATACGTAGGATGAACAGCAGATTTAGCACAGTGAGGTCCGCTTACTAGATAGCAGAAGTACAGGAAAGAGTCACTTCACGGTCAACTTCAAAACACTACTCAAAAACACCATCCTGAAATTACTTTAAAACTCCAGTGACAACTCATGCCACTGGAGTGGCAATTTCAGTCCACGAGAGCTTCCAGCTACAGAGAGTCACATTGCAAATAGCTGGACAAAAATAGCATTAACTAGAAACAAAATTCAACTTAGCTGAACAGGATCTTGAGGCAGGAGAATGCAACAGAATGCAACAGAATGCTACTGATACATTGTTGGCCGGCATCGGACCAGCAGCCAAGCAGCCTTAAATAGGAAACTCCCCTAATGGGTGTCAACAGGTGATCAAGGATAGAAGAAGGCAAATAAGTGGCACTACCATAAAACACCACCGGGGGAGCCCACAAACAGAATTCACAACAGGCGGCTCAAGGTCATTTCTAAGTCCCTTTTGGAACTACCAATGTCTGACTTAACCAACATATCTTACAAGTTCCGACTTCTTCTAAACGAGAAAAGTGGTGGATGCTTAAACTCCTCAATATTAGTATGACCTTTTCCAATAGTGACCAACGTCTCCTGACAATACCAAAAATCCTTCTACTCAAGCCATTATAAGTTGTTACGAAAGGTATCCTTTTGGTCTCTGTGGCATGTTTTTTAGAAAACAAAAGTTCATTTCTAGGCATAACCAAAGATCATCATTTAAACTTTACAAGGCTATCTTTAGGATAACCGCTAGCAAGAAATGTATCACACATTTCATCCAACCATTGATCAACTAGTGTATCACAAGAGACCACCCTTCTGACCCTTAGGAGTGGACTCCATGGTAATGATTCGATCATTTTTCTCGGATGCTCACTGGAGAAATGCGCAGCTCCATTCATTCTCTATTGGGCTGCTGGAAAAAGCTAAGCGCTGCAGTCCGCAGTCCCATAGTGTTGGTTGAGCTTCCATTCTGCTGCTTTATTTTAATGTGGCAAAATGTTCCCCATTATACCATTTGGTGCCGGTATCTTGTGGAAAGGTTTTCATCAGTACAATTACACAAAGTATAGTTGAAGACTTGAAGAGTGAGAATCATTTTGTATTTTAGTTTAATATATTTTTTTGTTTGACTTCATATTGAAAGCTAAAGTTGTTGTTGTAATGTGTTTTCTTGGAGAGTGCATAATGATTTCTGCATCTGACATTTTCTGTTTACAATGACTGCAACACAAATTACAACTTCAGATCTTATGAAATTTCATTTCCAGTGTTAACAATCTATGACACGTGAATGGATTTCTGAGTTCTTGAAGCAGAACAACACGAACTAGCACTGAGGCTAGAAATATTTAGTATTCATAAAGAAAATTCATTATGCATTGACACTTCTTCCCTTGTCTCGAAATTAACATTTCTGCCCCTGGCTATCAAACATCAATGCACAAAATTATTCACAAAGGGTTTAAGGTTCAAGTGGTAAATCCAGTCATTTGCAAAACGTTGACCCATGTGAGTCACAACACAGAGCTTGATCTTTCAATATGATGAAAATGTAGTTTTATAGATGCCAAGGCGAAGTTCAAAAGTGACATAAAGTGTCATCCAGATAAGCAGTTTTGCCGAAAGCAATGCCACACTTCATAAGTACATTGTTGGCTCGTGCTTTCACTAGGTTTAGAGAACTGCCAACCCAAAGGAAATCATTTCATGAGTGACATACAATACATTCTTATTTTCTATTGTTTGCTGAGTATCTGCTTCATCCATTTGTCAATAAAATGATAAAATCTTCCAAACGGTTCTTAATTATTTGCCCTTAATTGACTTAAAAATATGCTAAATATTCTTAAAACGTTTTTAAGGTAACTCTCTCACCAGACAGAAACTCTTTACACCAGGTCATTTACAGAATGTACATAAAAATGTCCTAACTGACCTCTTGAAAACCCAGTGATCTTGAAAATGGGGAGACCTGTTCTTGGGATCATTGCAGTCGAGCCTCCAGCAATCAGTAAGTTATCTGCTATCCTTTGATAAAGGGATACATTTCAATTCTTGGAATATCCTTTTAAGCTTGCGTATACATATAAAATTGGCTTGTTTTGCCAGTTTCTGAGACATCTAAAAAAAATTTTAGATTTGATGGAGCTATTTGAGGGCTTGTTTTTTGCATGGCAAGCTGATACTATTTTAAAGTAAATACAACATTTTCATCATTTTTATTCATTTTTTAGAAAGGTGTGGCAATCAAAAAACCAAAAATCTGTCATTTTGTTTATTTTATTTCAGAGTGGTTTATATTGTACAGGTTAATTTTATGTTTTGATAGTTTTCACTTTTATAAATGAGCTTTTATTTTTTTATTTTTAATGGGGTACAAAATGGGGTGATTCTAATTTTATAGAGCAGTATATAGAGCAAGAGGTGTTCTGCTATTATGTACTTCTGTTGGCTGGGCTTGACAGGAGGATGAAAGTGGCAGCCATGGGGGCTTTCACAGGCACCCAGCTGGCATGAGAAGGTATCAAGACCTTGCAGTTGCATCAAAGCGGCAATTGTGAGGCGGAGCATGGGCACATCGGCAATTATAATATTTATATGCCACTATCGGTGATTGACAGCGGCACTCAATTGGTTAAACAGCAGCGATTGGAGCAAGTTCTGGTTGCCACACTTACAGGAAGATGAATACTTGCAGGAAGATGTAACGCTTTATCACCTAATTCCAGAAGCTTACCATTATAGATGAGTCAGATGGCTGTATAACTCAGACGAGGATTGCAACGCAATACTCAGACTGGCCAGCGGCTCTCACTTCCCGAGCATGACATCACGTACTGAATTTCTATTTTGATCCTTGTCCAAGTTATATGGCCTTCTGACTCTTCCCTTATGCTAATATCTGCAATATCATGGGGATAGAACTGTGGCTGAAAAAGAGCGATTTGTTTTTACACACAATTGCCTAAGTCTGGTAAATGGCACTGGTTAGCACGTTTTACAAATGGAAGTACTGGTATGGCTGTATAAGCATTTGTCCCCCTATAAAAATTATACCTTTTTTGCCAGTCAAGCATAGAAGCCACATGAAAATAAGGCTGAAAGTATACTGGAGCTATGCCACTGCATGTGTTGTACTTCTTACAAGTGTGTTAACATGCCCTAGTGCACATACAGCCTGATTTGCATATTATCATAATAATAATTATTTAATTTATGTGGAAATAATATATTCATCAGTACTTTACAGCTCAAAGGAAACACGTACAAATAATATCAGAAATTATAGAGTAATACACAACTCTAGAATTTAAACAAGAGGAATGAAGTCCCTGCTCACAAGCTTACAATCTGTGAGGAAATAGTTTAGGAATGGAGAACAAGGACCAGCTATGTTAGTGACTTGAGGTGATATGCCTGTCTAAAGAGATGTATCTTTTTTTGGGACAGTGAAAACGGTGGATACTAAGAATTAACTGGATTGTCTGGGGAAGTGTATTCCAAAGGACTGGTGCAACATGAGAGAAGTCTTGGAGACACACTGGGAGCTTCAGATAAAAGAGGACATTAGTTTATTAATGGATTGAAAAGCATGGTAGGTTGGTATACAATTTTAAGAGATGACATCCAGTCTGGTGAAGCACCATGGAGAGCTGTGTGGCTTCTATACTATGGCAATTGCTACACATATGGCTTACGTGCAAGATTGACTGAAAACATCAGATTACTATAAAAAAGGTATCATAGCCATACCACTACTCCCATATGTAAAAATGTGCTGACAGGTTCCCTTTCATAAATCCTTTTGTGCTACTGATCATCTGAACATATGAAAAAATAAAATTTCAAAGGTTCAAAGATGGTCTTGGCTAATATGTGTCATACCTATAAAGTGCCACAATACATTGTTTATTTCATACCAATAAGAAGAGTCGTGACCACCCTGTGGAGGACAAAAAGCGTCAAAATAGATAATTAATTCATGTCCATTAAAGAATAATGAAATGCACTGTTGACGTCATGGGTTGGTAGTAGATTGATATGATGCCTTCAAGGATGTTCAGAATGTGCTATTTCTACAGTGTGATGGTAAAAGTGCTCTCTACTGCCAAATGATTTATGTAAATCTGAGTTTGATAGGTGACCTATGTCAATAATGGTTTGTTAAATTGCTGCTTGAAGCCTCCACCGATCTCCGAGTGTAAATGAAAATCATGATGCAGGACAAGCATTGTGCTACAAATGTGGAAATGTAACACATTAAGACAATCTTTTGTTTGAAGTGATACTTCAGTAGGAATACTAAAGAGATTGTTTTGACCTCTGTTTCATTGATTATTCTAAATGAAAGTCATATTGAAATAGGTTAGATTTCATGCATTTTAATGGAGTGATATTTGCATAAACTGACCTGCTATGTTCTATTACTTTTCTTGCTTCAAGATATCCACGTTGTTTTCAAAGCCCTCTATTTGTCGTACAGTAGCTAGATGGAGAATACTGTGCTCTTCACTTTACCACAAGGTTCCTGGTGAAATATGTAATTTGTTGAAGAACTTGCTACAAAATTAAAGAGAAAAAACAGTAAATGGGTTGGTTACTTTACATTTCTTTTAACAAATGTGCTAGGGACATGATTTTGTGACACTAATATGTAAATATAAAAATTTCCACTGATAGAAAAACTTGTCCTGTGCATCAGATTCCTCCAATTGAGAAATACTGAAGGTAGGAAAGTTGTTTTTCTATTGGAGGAGGCTGATGGACAGGTCTGGTCACCTGCTCCTCCACCAGCAGCCATATTGTTGGCAGGAGAGCTGTGCAGTTGGTGAGGAAAGCTGCAGTAACAAGTGAAGGAGTAGAACTCATATATCCGTAAGGACCACATAATCATGTCCCTAACATTAACCCCTTCACCCCGAAGCCTGTTTTCACCTAAGTGACAGGGCCAATTTTTAGAATTCTGACCACTGTCTTTTTATGAGGTCATAACTCTAAAATGCTTCAACGGATCCTGGTGATTCTGACATTGTTTTCTCGTGACATATTGTACTTCATGATAGTGGTAAAACTTCTTCGATATGACTTGCATTTATTTGTGAAAAAAACAAAAATTTGTCGAAAATTATGAAAATTTAGCAATTTTCAAACTTTTAGTTTTTATGCCCTTAAATTAGAGAGTTATATCTCATAATATAGTTAATAAACAACATTTCCCACATGTCTGCTTTACATCAGCACAATTTTGGAAACATAATTTTTTTTGTTAGGGAGTTATAAGGGTTAAAAGTTGACCAGCGATTTCTCATTTTTGCAACAAAATTTGCAAAACCATTTTTTTTACGGACCACCTCACACTTGAAGTGACTTTGAGGGGTCTATATGACAGAAAATGCCCAAAAGTGACACCATTCTAAAAACTGCACCCCTCAAGGTACTCAAAACCACATTCAGGTGCTTCACAGGAATTTTTGGAATGTTTAAAAAAAATTGAACATTTAACTTTTTTTTCACAAAATTTTTACTTCAGATCCAATTTGTTTTATTTTACCAAGGGTACCAGGAGAAATTGGACCAAAAAAGTCGTTGTACAATTTGTCCTGAGTATGCCGATACCCCACATGTTGGGGTAAACTATTGATTGGGCACATGGCAGAGCTCGGAAGGGAAGCAGCGCCATTTGACTTTTCAATGCAAGATTTGCTGGAATTGAGATCGGAACCCATGTCGCGATTGGAGAGCCCCTGATGTGCCTAAACAGTGGAAACCCTCACAAGTGACACCATTTTGGAAAGTAGACCCTCTAAGGAACTAATCTAGATGTGTGGTGAGCACTTTGAACATCCAAGTGCTTCACAGAAGTTTATAATGTAGAGCCGTAAAAAAAAAATCATATTAATTTTCACAAAAAATGATTTTTTGCCCCAAATTTTTTATTTTCCCAAGGGTAACAGGATAAATTGGACCCCAAAAGTTGTTGTGCAATTTGTCCTGAGTACGCTGATACTTCATATATGGGGATAAACAACTGTTTGAGCGCATGGCAGAGCGCGGAAGGGAAGGAGCACCATTTGACTTTTCAATGCAAAATTGGCTGGAATTGAGATCGGAACCCATGTCGTGTTTGGAGAGCCCCTGACGTGCCTAAACAGTGGAAAACCCCACAAGTGACAACATTTTGGAAAGAAGACCCCCTAAGGAACTTATCTAGATGTGTGGTGAGCACTTTTAACCCCCAATTGTTTCACTAAAGTTTAGAATGTAGCGCTGTGAAAATTAAAAAATCATTTTTTCTTTTCACAAAATGATGTTTTAGCCCGAAATTTTTTTTTCCAAGGGTAACAGGATAAATTGGACCACAAAAGTTATTGTCCAATTTGTCCTGAGTACGCTGATACCCCATACATTGGGGGGAACCACTGTTTGGGCGCACGACAGAGCTCGGAAGGGAAGGAGTGCCGTTTGAAGTGCAGACTTAGATGGATTGGTCTGCAGGTGTCATGTTGCATTTGCAGAGCCCCTGATGTACCTAAACAGTAGAAACCCCCCACAAGTGACCCCATATTGGAAGCTAGACCCCCCAAGGAACTTATCTAGATGTGTTGTGAGAACTTTGAACCAACAAGTGTTTCACTACAGTTTATCACGCAGAGCCGTGAAAATAAAAAATATTTTTTTTTCCACAAAACTGATATTTTAGCCCCCATGTTTTTATTTTCCAAAGGGTAACAGGACAAATTGGACCCCAAAAGTTGTTGTCCAACTTGTCCTGAGAACGCTGATACCCCATATGTTGGGGGGAACCACTGTTTGGGCGCACAGGAGAACTCGGAAGGGAAGGAGCACTGTTTTAGTTTTTCAAAGCAGAATTGGCTGGAATTGAGATCGGACGCCATGTCGCGTTTGGAGAGCCCCTGATGTGCCTAAACAGTGAAAACTCCCCAATTCTAACTGAAACCCTAACCCCAACCCTAACCCCAGCCCTAACCCTAGCCCTAACCCCAACCCTAACCCTAGCCCTAACCCTAGTCCAAACCCTAGCGCTACTTTCACACTAGCGTTTTTTTGCATACGTCGCAATGCGTCGTTTTGGCGAAAAAACGCATCCTGCAAAGTCATCTGCAGGATGCATTTTTTCCCCATAGACTAACATTAGCGACGCATTGCGACGTATTGACACACGTCGCAACCGTCGTGCGACGGTTGCGTCGTGTTGTGGCGGACCGCCGGCAGCAAAAAACGTTACATGTAACTTTTTTTGTGCCGACGGTCCACCATTTCCGACAGCGCATGCGCGGCTAGAATTCCGCCCCCACCTCCCCACACCTCACAATGGGGCAGCGGATGCGTGAAAAAACAGCATCCGCTGCCCCCGATGTGCGGCGCTTGCACAGTATGCGTCGGTACGTCGGGCCGACGCAGCGCGACGGCCCTGTGCCGACGCTAGTGTGTAAGTAGCCTAATGGGAAAATGGAAATAAATATATTTTTTAAAATTTTATTATTTTTCCCTAACTAAGGGGGTGATGAAGGGGGGTTTGATTTACTTTTATAGCGTTTTTTGGGCGGATGTTTATGGTTGGCAGCCATCACACACTAAAAGACGCTTTTTATTACAAAAAATAGTTATTGCATCACCACATTTAGAGAGCTATAATTTATCCATATTTTGGCTCACAGAGTCAAGTGAGGTCTTGTTTTTTGTGGGATGAGTTGACGTTTTTATTGGTACCATTTTCGGGCACATGACATTTTTTTATCGCTTTTTATTCTGATTTTTGGGAGGCGGAATGAACAAAAACCAGCAATTCCTGAAATTCTTTTAGGGGGGCGTTTATACCATTCCACGTGTGGTAACATTGATAAAGCAGTTTTATTCTTCAGGTCAGTACGATTACAGCGATACCTCATTTATGTAATTTTTTAATGTTTTGGGGCTTTTACACAATAAAAACTTTTATATAAAAAAATTATTGTTTTTGCATCGCTTTATTCTGAGAGCTATAACTTTTATATTTTTCTGCTGATGATGCTGTATGGCAGCTTTTTTTTTGCGTAACAAGATGACGTTTTCAGCGGTACCATGGTTATTTATATCCGTCTTTTTGATCGCGTTTTATTCCACTTTTTGTTTGGCGGTATGAGAATAAAGCGTTGTTTTTTTGCCTCGTTTTTTTTTTTTTTTTTTTACGGTGTTCACTGAAGGGGTTAACTAGTGATATAGTTTTATAGGTGGGGTCGTTACGGACGCGGCGATACTAAATATGTGTACTTTTATTGTGTGATTTTTTTTTATTTAGATAAAGAAATATATTTATGGGAATATATATATATATTTTTTTTTCTTTATTTAGGATTTTTTTTTTCTTCTTTTTTACATTTTTGAGTAAAATGTAAATTGTTCTTTTATTCTATAAACTTCTGACAATATGTCTCCGAATTTCCAAGCAATAAATGTATTTTTTTATGACAAAGTGGTCAAAATAAAAAAACAGTGCTTTCAGACCTCAAATAATGCAAAGAAAACAAGTTCAAAATCATTTAGAAGCAACAATACTAATGTTTTAACTCAGGAAGAGTTCATAAATCAATATTTTGTGGAATAACCATGATTTGTAATCACAGCTTTCATGCGTCTTGGCATGCTTTCCACGAGTCTTTCACACTGCTTCTGGAGCAAAAATGTAAGCAGTTCTTCTTTGTTTGATAACTTGTCACTAGTGATGGGCGAACACCCCAATGATCAGGATTGGCGGGTTCACCCAAGTTTTTTTCTAAAGTTCAAGCTTGGGGCCGGAGATGACATGAACTTGTGTCCAAACCCTGAGCTTGGACTTTACAGATATGGCATGAACACTGCCGGAAAAAGCCAAAGACTGCCAAGTGCAGTGAATACTGCAGGAAGGTAATGAGCAGCCCCGGAAGCAGATGCGGCCAGGAGACAGCAGGATAGGAGGACGCATCGCTGGACAGGTAGGTATAATTATTATATTTATTATTAATTTTATGCTATCTTTTACAGGCCCTGGACCCGAACTGTAACACGGGTTTCCCACAGAAACACATGTTCGGGACCTTGTGACCATTGTGTTCCGTACGGGTCCAGAACTTTACACTTGATTATATTCCAGAGGTTTTCAATGGGGTTCAGGTCTGAAGATTGGGTCACCCATGACAGGGTTTTGATGTAGTGGTCTCTTAATTTTTGCCAGAGCTGTATGTGTTAAATAAATGTACTAAATGGGCACGATCCCTCAACTGTACGAATTTTTTTAGTTTTTTTTCTGTCTTCTTTCTGTTTTCTGTAGTGAACTTTGTGTCAAGTTCAAAGTCACACCATGTATTAGAGCAAATTAAAAGATGATTTTTAGTGCCTTATTCTTGTAACACATTGCATAATTCTTTCAATAAGCTTTAAAGAGTAACTAAACTTTCATTTTTATAATTGTATCCAGCATTGAAAATTCTGAAACTTTGTAAATCATTTTTTAAGGGGATTTGTATTGATTCCTGTAAAAAATGCATTTAATTGAGTTGCAAACCTCTGCTTTCCCCCTAGTTTATTTGTCTATCTTCAGCTGAATTGAGAATACATTCATTTGGAGTACAGATGATGGCAGTGAAAGGGCCATAGCCTGCTTTGTCTCCTCCTCTGAGTATTGTACTTATCAGAGCTATCTCCTGCAGCAGATTATCCCCAGAGTTAGTGAGACACAGGTGCTGCGTGGGCCCATCACTGCCATTATCTGTACTCCAAATGAGCATGTTCTAATGTCAATGCAGCTAAAAGCAGGCAAATAGACTGGGAAAAAAGCAGGGGTTTGGAAGCCACTTACCTTCAATTTTCTTTACAGGAAGTAAAACAAGCTTCCTAATAACGTGATCTGCAGCATTTAATAGCTTTTTTGTGCTGGATACAGTTAAAATAAAAAATGAAAGTATAGTTACTTTTACGCTTTAAAGAGTCTTATGTTAGCCTTCAATTGTGCAAATAAAAAAGTAAGATTTTTAAATCCACTAAGTTATTGGAGATAAATTTTTTCCATATTTTGAAAACTACATGTTGAATTTGCTGAGAAAATTTGGATAATGAAAAGCAGGTATACATTGCTCAACAAACCCAAACAATGATGTAGGCTGAAGATAACTAGACAACAAATTAAACAAAAGCCAAAATGAATTTGGCACAAAAATAAAAATACATAAAATTGAAACTTTAAATAAAAAAAAAATAATGGTGAATTGAAGACTTCGAGTCCAACTGCTTTAACATGGTAACTTACTGGAGTAAAGTGTTACAGAATTTTCATTTACACTGACAATCAATAGGGTAACAATGTTTAGAACTTTTGACCTTCAGTCTTCATATCTCACCATCCACTAATGCTTTGAAAATGAGACTATCGTCATTTTATAGACAATCATCTTGGCTATCTCATGCATATATTTGACTTGCAACTATTTTGCATATGATTAGTTATGTGTACCCGGTCACACACCTCTAGCAATTAAATATCATTCAATATTTCTACATCTGAAGCGTTTAAAACCTGGAGGAGTACTTTTATATATATAAAAAAATTCACAATAAGCAGCTCATTCTAAATGTGGCATTTAGAGAAGAATAGAATAGATTTTCAATTTGTTCATCTGTTTTCCTCCTTGTTCTTTTGAAATTAAAATTTCTTAAAGGAAATAGAAAGTGAAGCCGTTTACCATATAAATGCTGAAGCAGAACTTTAAAGTTCCTTTCAAGAAAGCAGACAAATACATAGATAACCCAGTCAGTAATATAAGAAAAAGTTAACTATTGTGTTCACATTAGGTATATATGTAATATTGTGTGTTGCTCACATTCTGTTAAGTGCAAATACAGCTTTTCATGATTCCTTTCTGGGTACACAACTATTACAGTTCTCAGTAGGGAAGAAAATGAAAACCTTGAAGCTGAGGGTGGCCATGTTGAAACAATATCCTTTTATATTATCGTGAATTTCCCATCTTGTGAATGCTGAAATTGCATTTAGATCAGTTATACTTCTGAGATATGAAGCGAAATTGAAAGCTTTATTCTAATGAGCATGTACCATATTTTTGGAATCAGTTTCTCAACTTCCTTCTTTTGTCTTGAATATCTACTATATAAAAAGCTATCAAATATTGAGCATCTTTAAAGTGGAAGCTCACCTGTTTGAAAAGCAATTACTTCATGTAATATTACAATTTCGTAGCTTTTTTTTACTTTATATATTTTACAAAAGAACATGGAATGTCATAGGAATGGAAAAACAGGTAGCCCAGTGGCTCAGTGGTTAGCACTCCAACCTTACTGAACTGGGGTCCAAGGTTCAAATCTAACCATAGACAACATTTGCTTAGAGTTCACATGCACCCCTTCTGAGGAAGAACTGCTGAAATGCGCATTAAGGGGCTTCACTGGAGTTCTCTGGAATCTGGGTAATTATGTCTGAATACTTGTCAGACAGTGATCACCACATGGCCAGGATTTAGCCGTATATTTTCTGCATGATCTCATTTAAAACCATCTGTTTGACACCATATATTGTTTGGTGATGCTTTCTCTGGATCCTCCCATTGAATATTTATGCTTTGTTCATAGAAACACTTATTATGTTGATTAATCATACATCTTTATAGTAGGTACCAGAGATAAATCCCTGCACCTTTCAGTATCTTTTTTCTGTGTCTACAGCCCATGAGCTGTCTGTCTGCACTTTGCACTTTATTGATTATCAATGACATTATTGCAAATCTATTTATTTATTGATCTTTTGATCAAAATTTGACCCATAAGTTTACAGTAATTTCTTCTTACAGTGTGCAATCTCAGACACAATTCATATGGAAACTATGTTGCTCAGTGTTAGTGTTTTTTTCTTTTCTTGTATGGTCTGTTAACTAGAGATGAGCGAATAAGTTAGGAAAACGATTGCCAAACATGAATTCAGCACAAATATGGTACATTCGGATTCATGATCGGTAGCACGAACATTTTTCTTAAAATCGGAAAAAGTCGGTAACATTCGGTAAAAGTGCAGGAAAATAATTGCACAATAATTGCATAATTCAGCACAATTTTTTTGTGCTGAAAATACCCCCCTCGGCTTATACACAAGTCAATTGTCCAGAACGCTTGGGGAGGGGGAGCGGCGTAGCAACTGCAGGAGCTGGCGACTGTGGTACAGTGACAGCTGCAGCTGCTGGCTAACAGAAGACATCATACTCACCTTCCGTCGCTGCATCTCTGTCCCTGCATCTCCATTGTCCCGGTGCTCTCCTCGCCTCTGTTCAGCAGTCACGTGGCTCACTAAGGTAAGGAATATGGACGCGTCTCCACTCCCATAGGCATGGAGCGCATATTCATGACCTTAATGAGGGGTACTACATGACCATTGAGCAGAGGAGAGGAGAGCCGCCGGCGCCAGGACAATGGAGATGCAGGGATGGAGATGCAGGCACAAGGAGGGTGAGTATGACGGGGCAATGTGAGCCATGCATACAACCAGGGGAAGGGGGAGCTGAGCCATGGGGGACAGGGGAGCCGAGCCATGCGGACCAGGGGAGCTGAGCAATGCGAGACCGGGTGAGCCATGCATACAACAGGGGGAGCCACGCATATCAGGACAGGACTGGGGGAGGCACATGCCAGGACTGAACGGGGGAGCCACATACCAGGACAGGACAAGGGGAGCCACATACCAGGACAGGACAGGGGGTGTCACGCATAGCAGAACAGGACAGGGGTAGCCACACATAGCAGGACAGGACAGGTGGAGCCACATACCAGGACAGGACAGAGGGAGCCACGCGTAGCAGGACAGGGATCAGGGGGACAATGCATACCTGGCTTATACTTGAGTCAATAAGCTTACCCATTTTTCTGTTGCAAAAGTAGGTGCCTCGGCTTATACTCGGGTCAGCTTATACTCAAGTATATACGGTAGATAGAATAATAGCCGGCAATTCATGTGCCGCATACAGTAAAATCACAGCGTGACTGGTTAGAATAGAATTCATAGAATAGATATATACACATCGAATACATACACATATAGATGTCAGTGACACACACATATGTGTATATAAATTACATAGATAGAAGAAAAGACGGCAATTCAGCAGCCGTGTAGTGTAAAATCACAGCAGGAGTCGACAGGATTGAATATATGGATTAAATACAGTAAATACAAATAGAATATGTAGATATACAGATGTCTGTGACAAATGCAATTAGTACAGTGTGTGTACAGCTTACTGTACATGTATTTAATTAATGAAAGATAATTTTTCTGAAAGAAGGCGTGGGATCCCGCATAATTTTCTTAACCAGCATAGGGAAAGAATTATAATTAATAACCAGCAAAGTCTATGAAGACAGCTGCAGGCTGATATTAATAGCCTAGGACGGGGCCAAGGATACTGCCCCCCACGCTAAAAACATCAGCTTTCAGCCGCTCCCAAAAAAGTGCACCTCTAAGATGTGCCAATTCTGGCACTTAGCCTCGCTCTTCCCACTTGACCTGTAGCGGAGGGATGTGGGGTGATAGTTGGGGGGTTGATGTCACCTTTGCATTGTCAGGTGACATCAAGCCCAGAAGTTAGTAATGGAGAGGTGTCAATAAGACGCCCCCATTACTAACCCCATAGTCACATTGTATGAAAACAGACACCCAGAATAAAGTACTTTAATTAAAAGAATCACACAGACTCCTTTAATAAATCTTAATTAAACCATACTTTGCCAATTCCACCGATGCCCTGCTCTTGTCATCTGCAAAAGAGTTAAAAAAAAAACAATACTCCTCACCTTTTCGCAGATATGCTGCTAATCCATTTGTCCCAGGATGGGTCTAGCTCTGCTACATCTTGATGGCAGGCTGCATGGTTGCATGATGCGACCATGCAGCTTGTCATCCAGCAAAGACACTGAGCAGGGTCTGCTACTGCTGCCCAGTATCTCGCTGTGAACTGGTAGGACTTGTCTCACGTCACCACAAACGTGAGAAAGACCTCACGCTCCCGATGCCATCAGAAAGGTTCTGGGAGTTCACAGTCAATGAACTCACTTCACCTATAGTGTGAGCGCCATCAGAAATTTTCCCACAGCGCTCACGCTAACATCAAAACAGTACCGTAGATGTCAGTGTCCGTGTGTGTAGTACTTGTGGCTAGTGATGAGCGAGTGTACTTGTTGCTCGTGTTTTCCCGAGCATGCTCGGGTGATCTCCGAATATTTGTTAGTGTTCGAAGATTAAGTTTTCATTACCTCAGCTGAATTATTTACAGCTACTACTCAGCCTGAGTACATGTGGGGGTTGCCTGGTTGCTAGGGAATCCTTCATGTACTCAGGCTGGTAGTAGCTGTAAATCATTCAGCTGAGGAGATGAAAACTTAATCTCCGAACACTAACAAATACTCGGAGATCACCCGAGCGTGCTTGGGAAAACCCGAGCAACGAGTACACTCGCTCATGACTACTTGTGGCAGATATGTGGCAACTGTGTGCCACCTGTGTGCCTCATCAGTACCATACTGTGGGGGCCAGGGAAGCAGCAGTACAGTAAGCAGTGTTCTCTGGTGCCGGATGCTGAAGACGACTCGCATCATACTCCCCTGCTCTGCTGGCGATCAGCATGAGCTGGGGAGAATGATATGAGTTGTAATCAAGTGAGAACAATGACAGCAGGTGGTGGCTTTTGGGACTATTACTCCCATAAGCCTACACCTGCTGCCGCTAATAACAGTGACAGTGGAAGAAGGCTGATGTGAGTATTCATCAGTCACTGCCTTTACTATAAATAAATAAATAAAAAAGTGATGTGGGTTCCCCTGTATTTTTGATAACCAGTCAGGCAAAACTCACAGCTGGGGTTTGCAACCCTCAGCTGTCAGCTTTGGCAAGGCTAGTTATCAAGAATAGAGGGGTCACCAAGCCATATTTTTAATTATTTAAATAAATAGTTTAAAAAAAAGCATGGGGTCTCCTCCATTTTTGACAACCAACCTTGCTAAATCAGACAGCTGGGGGCTGGTATTCTCAGGCTGGTAAAGGGCCATTGATATAGGCCCCCCTAAACATAGCAGCCCGCATCCACCCAGAAAAGGCTCATCTATTTGATGTGCCAATTGTGGTGCTTTGCCAGGCTCTTCCCACTTGCCCTGTAGCGGTGGCAAGTGGGATTCATATTTGTGGGGTTAATGTCACCTTTGTATTGTCCGGTGACATCACGCTCATCGCTTAGTAATGGAGAGGTGTTTATAAGACAACTATCCATTACTAATCCTATAGTTATATAATAAATAAAGACACAGCCAGAATAAAGTCCTTTATTAGAAATAAAACAAAACACACTTTTCCTTTTTTTAAAATAGCCAGCACAGTTATACTCACCTAACGCCTAATTCCACTGAATCCCTTGTCTCCTGTAAGAAAATAAAAATAAAAAAAATATATATCCCTCACCTGTCCATAGTTCTGTCCCACGCTGTCATCCATATCTGGGGGATAAATTTTTCAACCTTGATTGTGCCAAGATGCGACCGTCTAGGCTGAGAACCACTGATGAATGAGCTGCTGCAAGTGCAGCCTCTGTGATTAGCGGTGATGTCATTGAAGTTACCTCCATTCACTGAGGCTACATTCCTAGTAAGGCCCCTGAACTGTGGTGACCTCAGCACTGTGGGAAAAAGTCAGTGTTGAGGTCACCGCAGTTCAAGCTTAGTGACATTTTTTATAGCAGGGCATCGGGGATTTGGTGTTAGGTGAGTATAATGTGTTTTTTTTTACTTTGAGCACAGACGCCAGTTGACAAGAGACTACTCCCATCAGCGACTCCTGATATCACTGTTATCAGTGACAGCAGACATAGTGCAACACTCGTGTTTTGTGCTGTGCATGTTTGGCTATATTTGGCGATTAAATCGACGATTAAATGGATGAATATTGCAAATTCGGCAATTGTGAGCCGAACCGAATATTGAAATATTCACTCATCTCAACTGTTAACATCTCCACAATCTTAATGCTTTTTTTGTGTTTTTTGTTTCAATAAAATTGGATATTTATATTACAAGCTGCTGTTTGGAGGACCTTCTTTTTTCATAGATTTTTCTGTAATCACGGTCCTCCGTGTTATTATGTAGGGCATCCTAGGCTCTTAATATTACAATTTAGTAGCTTTTTAAACTTTTTTTGTACTGCCATATTATACAAAAGAACATGGAATGACATAGGAAAGGAGAAACAAACAACACAGTGTCTAGGTGGTTAGCAGTGCAGCCTTGCAGTGCTGGGGTACAGGGTTCAAATCCCACCATAGACAACCTTCTGCTCAGAGTTTGTATGGTCTCTGTTGGTTTTCTCCGGGTTCTCCGGTTTCCTCCCACACTCCAAAGACATACTGATAGGGAATCTAGATTGTGAACCCCATTGTGTACGATAATGTACTGTAGAATTAATAGTGCTATATAGGTGAGGAAAATAAGTAAGATAAGTAAAATAAGTAAGAACTCTGTCGTTTGAGACAAGAATTGTACTGTGTAGGGCTAATTAGAGGGGTTGCTCAGAATTAGAAAAATATTTAGTCTTTTGTCTAAAAAGTGTCACACATGTCCAAAAATTTGCACTTGATATTGCAGCTCAACCACATTCTTTTCAATACAGCTAAGCTGCCACACCAGAAACAATCCATATACTGGTCTGTTTGTGAAGAAAGTATCCATGCTTTTAATTTATTGATATCTTCTTTAGGAATAGAGATGAGTGGCATCTCATCAAATAAAATTTCTTTCCTTCATTCATTCTCTAGTGGCAAAGCTATATTCACAGCAGTCACAGCTGTGACCAGGTTCTGAAGGCTCAGAGGTCACTTAAGAACTTGTTACTGGGTGACAGAGTGAGTGCAAGAGATCGGGGAGAATTTGTGCCGTCTTCCTTCTTGTTTCTCCTGCCTCTATCACCCAGTATACATCAATCAAGGATAGAAAAAGCTGAGGAGAGATAGAACAAGATAAAGTATAGATATGCAACGCATTTCAGATGCTTCTTCATGGCATGTGAAACGCATTGCATATTTACACTCTGTGTTTTGTTAATATGTTTGTCGATCAAAAAAGCCATATATTATTTTATTTGGATCGTGGCAGCTGGATGTTTCTTCGTTTTACCCACATGCTTGTTTACCTCCGCACACAAAATAATTGAAGGCATTTTGCTTTTGAAACGCGTTGCTACGATTAGTTCTCATGGAAACTCAATTGTTGAGTTGTGCCTACTCTCATCCTTGTCACACAAATATCAGCCAGTGCACACTACCTTAGAGGAGTTCTGCTTTTTTGTTTTGCTCTCACAGATAGAATAGATTATTAATTAAAGCTGCACAGTATTCTTTATACCTTCCTCTCTTTGATCCTTATTAACAGTACAGGAGAAGAAGAGTTAGCTGAACATGAATAGTGTTCCCCTTCCTGTCCAGGAACTATGCTTGTGCTTGGAGGAGTATGTGATCTAATGGGCATCAGCAGGGACAGCTAGTATAGCAGTGATATAGTAGTCATAATTAAAAACAAAGATAATTAAAGTTATTCAATACGTTATGAACACCCCAGAGTAGTGCCATTAAAAATACTACTAGTAGTATTGGTACTAAACCCCAAATCTCCTTCATAAACTTAGCATAACTATTGGATTATTTGTTGACATCGTTAATCTTTAATTGATTCATTATACTGCTTATTTTGCAAACAGTAGTCCCCCATAAAGTAGTATGAAACTCAAGAGACATCAATTACAAAGGTATGGGGGCCCAAATGGTTCTATCATCATGAATTACAGTAATTGGCCAGAAGATTTAAACTCTAGTCCTGAAAAAAAGTCTGATATATGCACATACATACACATATGCTGTATATGGGGTGGACACAGACAGAAAAGAGCCCCTGTGCAAGACCAGCATATGGACCCCTTACATACCAATAATGTGTCTGTGACAGAAGTTGCTGGCTGCTTTTGAGATGTAAGTGGATATTCATACCTCTGCTGCCCCTTTTATTTATTTTTTTATTTTTGGGGGGTCAGTGTGCTGCTTTTCTTTCCTCTTTTTTTTACACAGCTGAACAGCAAGTCAGGATGTTGCATTATTAATAAGATTAAAAAAACAAGGCACTTCTGGAAAGGTTAATGAACAAGTAGGATACCCAAACCATCAGTTATACTGCAAGGATTTGGAACTCTTTTTGGTGTATTCAACGGGAATATTTATTAATTGCGGCAAATCCAGAAAAACAGGAGACGTATCAATCAGTACAAGACCTTCATCAGTCATGTATTCAACAGGAATATTTATTAATTGTGGCAAATCCAGAAAAATACAAGAGATGTTTCAGTCAATACAAATCCTTCATCAGTCATTCAGATGAAGGTCTTGTATTGACCAAAACGTCTCTTGTTTTTTCTGGATTTGCCACAATGAATAAATATTCCTGTTGAATACACCAAAATGAGTGACAAGTATTATTACAGCATTATTAACAAGAGCCAGTGGGGACTTCAACAATAGTAACCAAATACATAAGATTGCATACAAATAGTAAAACATACTGTAATACAATTAGTTTTTGATTTATTCTTAATTGATAAAAAAAGGAAAAGGTGTAATGCTATGTGTGGAGACATAAGGGTTATTGGATGCTCTCGTTGGCTGGCCTTGCTATCTTAACAAAAACCGCATGGACCAGGGCTCATCCCACTGAATGCTCGTACTCCTTTCCTGTGGGCACAATACTACTCAGACAACACAGGGTAAGACTAACACAGTGTGCAAATACTTTACTGAACCATCAACAGTCAATAACATATAGTACAGTTCCAACAAATACACAAGATGTGGCAAATCACAGAGTATCACCCTTCCACTGGCTTGCTGGGAAATGGAACACCTGCAACTTTGGGGCTTCCAGGGCCAACTACCCAAACCAGTAGCACCCCACTTTTGGCGGGCATCCACAGAAAGGAGGTAGCAGCAAGCTTAGGAAACTGGGCTCTCCAAACGTTTCCATGGGTTCAATGATTGGCAGTGGATCAAATCGGTATTCTTCCGGTTGGAGCCATGGTTCCTCTGCTGCTGTCTTATATATATAAAAAAAGCTTGGTTTAAGTTGGTATACATGCAGCACAAAAACACATGTTCATTTTGGCCATAAAGCATAGAAAACCTACAGGAAGCAAAATAAACATAGACCCTTCTGTAACTAAATAAATAAAAAGCAAGAGTGCATCTAAATAACACAGGGTTCTAGCAATACAGTTATTGATCAAAAATAGCATAAAAGCCAGCCCACCATTGACAAGGTGATCCTGATCGTGCCGTTCCTATGCTGTCTAATATTACAAACCTTACCATGTGTCAGCGTTGACCTGAGTGTGTGAATAAGGGCAGACAAAAGGACTGGGTCTCTACCTGTGGACACCAACCTCGGGAAGCCTTTAAATGTGAATTATTCACACACTTGGTACGGTTTTTAAGGCATTGCCTCACCTGCGATTCTTCTTCTTGATGGTACAGATCCACCCATACCAAAGGAATAACTCCTCCAGATCCTTCTCCCGCTTGAGGCTCTGGATCAAGAATTCCAGGATTTGGGCTGGTTGGGCCTGGGCATTTGATTCCAGACTGCCACTGGATCCTTGATTTTGCAGGCAATTCAATTCCTCTTGATTAAATTCATCATCCTCCTCAAAGTTCTGGCAAGCCCAAAGGACCAATTCCTGGATTAAATCCGACTGAGTGTCGGTGGCCTTGTATTTGATCATTAGTTGTCGTTTATATCCACTCCATTCATCTGGGTTTGGACATGGTGACATCAAAAATCTGATGTGTATGACTCACCTGTGGAAGGTCTCCTGGGACTGTCTATGAACACCAGTCCCCTGCAGTTTCCCGGGATTTGCTGGTCTGAGTAACATCCCACTACTGCCACCAAGTGTGGATACACGAGGATTAGTGGGTGCTCTCGTCTGCTGGCCCAGCTGTCTTTAGAAAGACTGCATGGACCAGGGCTCAGCCCACTGAACACTCATACTCCTTTCCTGTGGGCATAATACTACTCAGACAACACAGGGTAAGAGTAAAACAGTGTGGAAATACTTTTCTGAACCACCAACAGTCAATAACATATAGTACAGTCCCAGCAAATACATAACATGGTGCAAATTACAGAGTCTCACCCTACCACTGGCTCACTGAGAGATAGAACATTTGAGACTTCAGGGCTTCCAGGACACACTACTAGTAATGAGCGAATATACTCGTTGCTCGGGTTTTCCCTAACACGCTTGGGTGATCTCCGAGTATTTGTTAGTGTTCCGAGATATAGTTTTTGTTGATTCAGCTGCTTGATTTACAGCTATTAGCCAGCCTAAGCACATGTGGGGGTTGCCTGGTTACTAGCCAATCCCCACATGTAATCAAGCTGTCCAGTAGTCGCAAATCATCTAGCCGTGGCAAGGAAAACTAAATCTCCGAACACTAACAAATACTAGGAGACCACCCGTGCGTGCTTGGGAAAACCCGAGCAACGAGTATATTCGCTCATCGCTACACACTACCTAAACCATTTAAAGAAATAGGAGAAACCGGAGCATAATATATAGAAAAGTACTTTATTAATACAAAAGATTAAAACCAACAACAATAATATATAGAGGTATAACGTAATTACCATGATATACATATACAGGGGGAAACCCACCCCTCTAAGATCCCCATGGTGTGCAAGAGTCCTGGAAGGGGAAAAAATAATAAAACAATCCCTTCCATACAGTACAATATCGCCCGGTATAGAGATCAGCTGAAAACCAGTAACTAACTAAGCAAAGTAAATATGTGAATAATGGATCAGCCTGATGCAACTTACCAGAGCGCAGGAGGGGAGATAGAGGAGTGGGGTCACGCCAAGATACCAGCCCCAACACGTGTTTCGCGGCTAAAAAACGCCGCTTTTTCAAGGAAGTGCTTTGATTCTCATTTGTGATTTAGCACAGGTGAGTCAAAATGTGTTTCCATACTAATTTATTGTAAAGGGTGCAAATACCAGTGTCACAGTAAGCTTTAGGTTTTTCTATTTTTCCCCCCAATGTTTTCTGTTTTAAATTATTGTTTATCATTTGCTCTTTTGTATTTAAAACGAGTGTTCTATACAGAAAAACTGTTACAATTGATTCCTTTTTTCAGGAGATACAGGTGCATCTCTCACAAAATTAGAATATCATGAAAAAATTAATTTATTTCAGCTCTTCAATACAAATAGTGAAACTCATATATTATATAGAGTCATTACTAGGGTTGAGCGAAACGGATCGGTCATTTTCATAAGTCGCCGACTTTTGGCAAAGTCGGGCTTCATGAAACCCGACCCGATCCCTGTGTGGGGTCGGCCATGCGGTGCGCGACTTTCGCGCCAAAGTCGCGTTTCAATGACGCTAAAAGCGCCATTTCTCAGCCAATGAAGGTGGACGCAGAGTGTGGGCAGTGTGATGACATAGATCTCAGTCCCCACCATCTTAGAGAAGGGCATTGCAGTGATTGGCTTGCTTTCTGCGGCGTCACAGGGGCTATAAAGGGGCGTTCCCGCCGACCGCCATCTTACTGCTGCTGATCTGAGCGTAGGGAGAGGTTGCTGCCCCTTCGTCAGAAGCAGGGATAGTGTTAGGCAGGGTACATTCACCCCCAAACCGCTTGTGCTGTAGCGATTTCCACTGTCCAACACCACCTATTGTTTGCAGGGACAGTGGAAGCTACATTTTTTTTTCCTCAGCGCTGTAGCTCATTGGGCTGCCCTAGAAGGCTCCCTGATAGCTGCGTTGCTGTGTGTGTACGCCGCTGTGCAAACCAACTGCTTTTTTCAAAGCACAAATCCTGTTGTTCCTTCCTTTCTGCACAGCTATCTTGTTTGTTTGTCCACACTTTTGTGTGTAGCTGTCCTTTTTATAGCTGCCTGCCATACTTTTCTGAGATTACTGCAGGGAGACAAAGATTGGCAAGCCTGCCTCTGTGCCAGTGCTGTGTGTGGCATCTGTCTCTCATTGTGTGACACAGAAAACCTAGTGTGTAATACTGGGCCTTTTTTTTTTTTTTTAATTCTCCCTGAAAAAAAAATAAATAAATAGTGGGAGATAAAGATTGGCAAGTCTGCCTCTGTGCCAGTGCTGTGTGTGGCATCTGTCTCTCATTGTGTGCCACAGAAAACCTAGTGTGTAATACTGGGCCATTTTTTTTTTTTTAATTCTCCCTGAAAAAAAAAAAAATAGTGGAAGATAAAGATTGGCAAGTCTGCCTCTGTGCCAGTGCTGTGTGTGGCATCTGTCTCTCATTGTGTGCCACAGAAAACCTAGTGTGTAATACTGGGCCATTTTTTTTTTTTAATTCTCCCTGAAAAAAAATAAATAAATAGTGGGAGATACAGATTGGCAAGTCTGCCTCTGTGCCAGTGCTGTGTGTGGCATCTGTCTCCCATTGCGTGCCACAGAAAACCTAGTGTGTAATACTGGGCCATTTTTTTTTTAGTTCTCCCTGAAAAGAATAAATAAATAGTGGGAGATAAAGATTGGCAAGTCTGCCTCTGTGTCAGTGCTGTGTGTGGCATCTGTCTCTCATTGTGTGCCACAGAAAACCTAGTGTGTAATACTGGGCCATTTTTTTTTTAATTCTCCCTGAAAATAAATAAATAAATAGTGGGAGATAATGATTGGCAAGTCTGCCTCTGTGCCAGTGCTGTGTGTGGCATCTGTCTCTCATTGTGTGCCACAGAAAACCTAGTGTGTAATACTGGGAAATTTTTTCTGTTAATTTTTTTAATTTTTTTTTAAATTCTCCCTGAAAACAAAAAATAGTGGGAGATTAAGATTGGCATTTCTGCTTGAGTGCCGGTCCTGTGTGTGCCATCTGTCTCAAATTATTGGTGCACAGAAAAGCTAGTGTGTCATACTGTTAATTTTTTTTATTTTTTTTTAAATTCTCACTGAAAAAAAAAATAGTGGGAGATTAAGATTGGCATTTCTGCTTGAGTGCCGGTCCTGTGTGTGCCATCTGTCTCAAATTATTGGGGCACAGAAAACCTAGTGTGTCATACTGTTAATTTTTTTTATTCTTTTTTAAATTCTCCCTGAAAACAAAAAATAGTGGGAGATTAAGATTGGCATTTCTGCTTGAGTGCCGGTCCTGTGTGTGCCATCTGTCTCAAATTATTGGGGCACAGAAAACCTAGTGTGTCATACTGTTAATTTTTTTTTTTTTTTTTAAATTCTCCCTGAAAGCAAAAAATAGTGGGAGATTAAGATTGGCATTTCTGCTTGAGTGCCGGTCCTGTGTGTGCCATCTGTCTCAAATTATTGGGGCACAGAAAACCTAGTGTGTAACATTGGGCCTGATTTTCCTTTCAGTGTCAGGCACCTATAAAGGTATATATAAATCCTACAGAAGTTTGAGTTCACCTTATAAGTAGTGTTGAGCGATACTTGAAAGTATCGGTATCAGAAAGTATCGGCCGATACCGGCAAAGTATCGGATCTAATCCGATACCGATACCCGATACCAATACAAGTCAATGGGACACCAAGTATCGGACGGTATCCTGTATGGTTCCCAGGGTCTGAAGGAGAGGAAACTCTCCTTCAGGCCCTGGGATCCATATCAATGTGTAAAAGAAAGAATTAAAATAAAAAATAGGGATATACTCACCCTCTGATGCGCCCTGGACTTTACCGCCGTAACCGGGAGCCGTTGTACCTAAGAATGCGCGCTTGAAGGGCCTTAGATGACGTCACGGCGCTCTGATTGGTCCGTAGGGGTCGCGTGACCGCTATGCGACCAATCACAAAGCCGTGACGTCACCTAAGGTCTTTCAAGCGCTTGAAATACCTTAGAAGACGTCCGCAGCTTCTGATTGGTCGCGTAGCGGTCGCGTAACTGCAACGTGACCAATGACAAAGCCGTGACGTCACCTAAGGTCTTTCAAGCGCTTGAAATACCTTAGAAGACGTCCGCAGCTTCTGATTGGTCACGTAGCGGTCGCGTGACCACAACGCGACCAATCAGAGCGCCGTGACGTCATCTAAGGCCCTTCAAGCGCGCATTCTTAGGTACAACGGCTCCCGGTTACGGCGGTAAAGTCCAGGGGCCGCCGGAGAGGTGAGTATATCTCTATTTTTTATTTTAATTCTTTCTTTTACACATTGATATTAATCCCGATACCGATTCCCGATACCACAAAAGTATCGGATCTCGGTATCGGAATTCCGATACCGCAAGTATCGGCCGATACCCGATACTTGCGGTATCGGAATGCTCAACACTACTTATAAGTTGTTTTACAGTAACAAATACCATTACTTTGGTTACGTTTTGCAAACAATGAGGAAGTCTGGTGGAAGAGTTCGTGGCCGTGGGCGGTCATTGTCAGCTGGTAATGATGGTAGTGGTGGTGGAGCATCAGGTGGTCATGGTAAAAGCAGTACTGCACCTAAGTCTCGAGTTGTTGAGCCAGGTTCGTCGTCTGGCTACACAAGGCCGCGAACGCTCCCTTTTCTGGGAGTAGGAAAACCGCTTTTAAAGCCGGAGCAGCAAGAACAATTTTGGGCTTTCCTTGCTGACTCAGCCTCTAGCTCTTTTGCCTCCTCTTCTGAAAGTGCTAAATGTAAAAGCAGCGAGTCGTTAGTGGATGTTCACGATCAGGGACAAGTCGCTTCCTTGTCTTCTTCACCCAGAACAAGAGAGAAGGATGCGTCAGGCGACACAACGGGTTACTCCATGGAGCTCTTTACACATACCGTTCCTGGGTTAGACAGTGAAACAGTTAACAGGCCATGCCCATTAGAAGTTGAATCGGACATGGAGTGCACAGATGCACAGCCACAGCCAGATTACTATGCTGTTCCTTTGACTCAGACCAGAACATTGCACTCGCAGTGTACTGAGCCAGAATCAAACCCAGCGGAGACTATGGTGCCCCGTCACGAACGCTATACCACCGGCTTACACGGTGACACAGATGAAGTTGCACACGACATAGAAGAGGAGGTCATAGATGACCCAGTTGTTGACCCCAATTGGCAGCCATTGGGGGAACAGGGTGCAGGCGGCAGTAGTTCTGAAGCGGAGGAGGAGGAGCCGCAGCAGGCAACAACATCACAACAGGTTCCATCTGCCGGGCCCGTATCTGGCCAAAAACGCTTGGCAAAACCAAAACCAGTTGGAGGACAGCGTGGCCATCCGATTAAAGAAGCTCAGTCTGCAATGCCTGAAAAGGTATCCGATAGTAGAAAGAGTGCAGTCTGGCATTTTTTTAAACAACATCCAAATGATCAGCGCAAAGTCATCTGTCAAAAATGTTCAACTACCTTAAGCAGAGGTCAGAATCTTAAAAGTCTAAATACAAGTTGCATGCATAGACATTTAACCACCATGCATTTGCAAGCCTGGACTAACTACCAAACGTCCCTAAAGGTTGCAGCACCCTCGGCCAATGAAGCTAGTCAGCAACGCTACATCCCTTCCCTCCCTGTAAGCCCACCATTTCCCGCACCACCTGCAGTATCTGTGCAGCTTTCGTCGCCAGGCCAAAGCAGTCAGGGTATCACCAGGTTAGTAGTAGGAAACACTGCATGTAGGGCACCGGCAAGAATACCATCTCCAACCCACTCTCAGTCACCCATGTCCACCGGCACCCCCGCTAGTTCCACCGTATGCTGCTCTCCAGTCCAGCTCACCCTTCATGAGACTCTCGTTAGGAAAAGGAAGTACTCATCCTCGCATCCGCGTACACAGGGTTTGAACGCCCACATTGCTAGACTAATCTCATTAGAGATGATGCCCTACCGGTTAGTTGAAAGCGAAGCTTTCAAAGTGCTGATGGACTATGCTGTACCATGCTACGAGCTACCCAGTCGACACTTCTTTTTGAGAAGAGCCATCCCAGCCCTCTACCACCATGTTAAAGAGCGCATTGTCCATGCACTCAGGCAATCTGTGACTACAAAGGTGCACCTGAAAACAGATGCATGGACCAGTAGGCATGGCCAGGGACGTTACGTGTCCATCATGGCACACTGGGTGAATGTGGTGGATGCAGGGTCCACAGGGGACAGCAATATTGGGACAGTTCTGCCTAGCCCACGGTCTAGTAAACAGTTGGCTGTAGGTGTTCGCCCCCCCTCCTCCTCCTCCTCGTCCTCCTGCAGAAGCGAGAGCTCGTCCACAGACCGCAGTCGCACATCCACTCCATCCGCAGCTGCCACTGTTGCACACCAGGTGTGCCATTATGGGACAGCTAGTGGCAAGCGTCAGCAGGCTGTATTGGCAATGAAGTGTTTGGGCGACAACAGACACACCGCGGAAGTTCTCTCCGAGTTCTTGCAGAAAGAAACCCAGTCATGGCTGGGCACTGTACATCTTGAGGCAGGCAAGGTAGTCAGTGATAACGGAAGGAATTTCATGGCTGCCATAGCCCTTTCCCAACTGAAACACATTCCTTGCCTGGCTCACACCTTAAACCTGGTGGTGCAGTGCTTCCTGAAAAGTTATCCGGGGTTACCCGACCTGCTCCTCAAAGTGCGCAGACTTTGCTCTCATATCCGCCGTTCGCCCGTACACTCCAGCCGTATGCAGAACTATCAGCGGTCTTTGAACCTTCCCCAGCATCGCTTAATCATCGATGTTGCAACAAGGTGGAACTCAACACTGCACATGCTTCAGAGACTGTGCGAACAGAGGCGTGCTGTTATGTATTTGATACACATACATGGGCAGGCAGTTGGATGGCAGACATGGAGTTGTCTGCTGTGCAGTGGTCGAAGCTCCAAGACCTCTGTCAAGTCCTTCAGTGTTTTGAGGAATGCACACGGCTGGTTAGTGCAGACAACGCCATAATAAGCATGAGCATCCCCCTAATGCGTCTGCTGATGCAAAGTTTGACGCACATAAAGGAGCAAGCGTCTGCAGCCGAGGAAGAGGAAAGCCTTGTTGACAGTCAGCCATTGTCTGGTCAGGGCAGTCTACAGGATGAGGCAGCAGGCGAAGAGGAGGAGGACGAGGAGGATGATGGGGATGAGTATTTTTTAAATGAGGAAGCTTCTCCGGGTCCAATGGAAATTGCTTTTGTGGCAAGGCCGGGTTCAGGTTTTTTGAGGGAGACAAGTGACGTAGATTTGCCTGTAACTGCCCCTCAAACCAGCACAACCGCAGATTTGACTACTGGATCTTTGGCCCACATGGCGGATTATGCCTTACGTATCCTCAAAAGGGACCCACGCATTCTTAAAATGATGACGGATGATGATTACTGGTTGGCCTGCCTCCTTGATCCTCGCTATAAAGGCAAATTGCAAAATATTATGCCACATGAGAACCTCGAACAAATATTAGCAACCAAACAAGCAACTCTTGTAGACCGTTTGATTCAGGCATTCCCAGCACACAGCGCCGGTGATGGTTCTCACACGAGCTGCAGGGGGCTACAGGGCAGAGGTGTTAGAGGTGCACAAATCAGAAGTGGCATTGGACAGAGGGGTTTTCTGACCAGGTTGTGGAGTGATTTCGCAATGACCGCAGACAGGACAGGTACTGCAGCATCTATTCAAAGTGACAGGAGACAACATTTGTCCAGTATGGTTACTAACTATTTTTCAGCCCTTATCGATGTTCTCCCTCAAGCGTCATTCCCATTTGATTACTGGACATCCAAATTAGACACCTGGCCTGAATTGGCAGAATATGCATTGCAGGAGCTTGCTTGCCCAGCAGCTAGTGTGCTATCAGAAAGAGTATTCAGTGCTGCTGGTTCAATATTAACCGAAAAAAGGACTCGTCTGGCTACCCAAAATGTTGATGATCTAACCTTCATTAAAATGAACCACTCCTGGATTTCAAATTATTTTGCCCCACCTTTCCTGGCTGACTCCTAGCTTTCCTATGAAAAGGTCTTGCTTGTGGACTGGTCTTACTGAGTGTTCCAATCTCTTAATTTGCAGCAGCTGTTTGTCCAGCATATGACATGTTTACACGTCCCTAAATGGGAAAACTCCCCCCACGGGGCCGTGGTCTCGCCACTTGGCGCAAGCACCCGTTAGAGTGCCGTTTGTCTGAAGAGGTGGGTGTGCCCGCTTTTGGTCGACGGCACTGCCACTGGGTCCCTCATAGTACAATAAAGTGTCTCTGGCGGTGGTGGCACGCAACCAACGTCAGACACACCGTTGTAACATGAGGGGCCCTGGGCCTGTACCGCCAGCCACAAGAGAGTTCCCCCCCCCAGCTCAAACTGTGCTCTACCACGTGCAAAATTATCTCTCACAGCTCCACCAATGTTTAGTCTATGCGCTGACATCCTTCACTGCCTGGCACTGACAATACCAATTTGTTGACATGTATGATGCTAGTTAAAATAGTCAGGGTCAGTGTCCTATATTGACACAAGTAAATACGTATTGCCAAATTACTATGTCTGAAACTCAGTTGAGGCGCCCACCCCTGTACCTAAGTATGCCACACTTTTTTTGTTTTGTTTTGTTGTTTTGCGAGACATTAACATCTATTTATTTTTTGGGAGTACTAACAGTGTCAGACACTCCTTGCAATCATCCTCCGCTGACCACACCAATGCTGCCTGTGTACCCCTGCGAGATAACTGTAAGTGCCTTGAGCCTATTTTTATTTATTTTAGGCCTACTAAGTCTGTCTGCGGTCCCTCCTTGCAATACTCCTCCACTGACCACACCAATGCTGCCTGTGTACCCATGTAACCTATTTAAAACTGCATAGAGTCTATTTTTATTTATTTTAGGCCTAGTAAGCCTGTCTGCGGTCCCTCCTTGCAATCGTCCTCCGCTGACCACACCAATGCTGCCTGTGTACCCCTGCGAGATAACTCTAAGTGCCTTGAGCCTATTTTTATTTATTTTAGGCCTACTAAGTCTGTCTGCGGTCCTTCCTTGCAATCGTCCTCCGCTGACCACACCAATGCTGCCCGTGTACCCCCTGGAACCTATTTTAAAGTGCATAGAGCCTATTTTTTTATTTCATTTAATATTAATAAAGCCATGATGGACTACGCTGTACCACGGTACGAGCTACCCAGTTGACACTTATTTTGCGAGAAAAGCCATCCCAACCCTCCACCAGCATGTAAAAGACCGCATTGTCCATGCACTCTGGCAATCTGTGAGTACAAAGGTGCACCTGACAACAGACGCATGGACCTGTAGGCATGGCCACGGAAGGTTACGTGTCCATTACGGCGCAATGGGTTAATGTGGTGAATGCATGGTCCACAGGGGACAGCCTACTAACTCTGTCTGCAGTCCATAATTCAAATTGTCCTCAATTCAGGTTTTCGGGCTTTTTTAAAAAAATAGGAAACTGCATTTGGGCTACTAGTTTGGTTGGGGCCTACTGTTGATGTCTGCCGCTCCTGGGTGTTCTCCTCCTCCTGGGTGTTCTCCTCCTCCTTGGTGTTCCCCTCCTGGTTTCCTTGTCTGAGCTTCAACCTTCAGGCTCTCATAAAGTATTTTTAAATGTAACACTGCAGTTGCCCTGCTACCTGGGTTGGGGCCTAGTAACGGTGTCTGCCACTCCCTGGTGTTCTCCTCCTCCTTGGTGTTCTCCTCCAGGTTTCCTTGTCTGAGCTTCAACCTTCAGGCTCTCATTAAGTATTTTTTAATGTCACACTGCAGTTGCCCTACTACTTTGGTTGGGGCCTAGTAACGGTGTGTGCCGCTCCCTGGTGTTGTCCTCCACTATATAAAGCTGAGCTTCAACCTTCAGGCTCTCATTAAGTAGTTGTTTTTAAAAATTGGTGGTTGGGGCCTACTAACGGTGTGTGCCGCTCCCTGGTGTTGTCCTCCACTGTATAAACCTGAGCTGCAGTCTTTAGGCTTTCGGCCTATTGTAGCAGATATTAAACTGCATTTGGCCTTCAACTTTGGTTGGGCCCTACTAACGGTGTGTGCCGCTCCCTGGTGTTGTCCTCCACTGTATAAAGCTGAGCTGCAGTCTTTAGGCTTTCGGCCTATAGTAGCAGATATTAAACTGCATTTGGCCTTCAACTTTGGTTGGGCCCTACTAACGGTGTGTTCCGCTCCCTGGTGTTGTCCTCCACTGTATAAAGCTGAGCTTCAGTCTTTAGGCTTTCGGCCTATAGTAGCAGATATTAAACTGCATTTGGCCCTCAACTTTGGTTGGGCCCTACTAACGGTGTGTGCCGCTCCCTGGTGTTGTCCTCCACTGTATAAAGCTGAGCTTCAACCTTCAGGCTCTCATTAAGTAGTTGTTTTTAAAAATTGGTGGTTGGGGCCTACTAACGGTGTGTGCCGCTCCCTGGTGTTGTCCTCCACTGTATAAAGCTGAGCTTCAACCTTCAGGCTCTCATTAAGTAGTTGTTTTTAAAAATTGGTGGTTGGGGCCTACTAACGGTGTGTGCCGCTCCCTGGTGTTGTCCTCCACTGTATAAAGCTGAGCTTCAACCTTCAGGCTCTCATTAAGTAGTTGTTTTTAAAAATTGGTGGTTGGGGCCTACTAACGGTGTGTGCCACTCCCTGGTGGTGTCCTCCACTGTATAAAGCTGAGCTTCAACCTTCAGGCTCTCATTAAGTAGTTGTTTTTAAAAATTGGTTGTTGGGGCCTACTAACGGTGTCTGACGCTCCTGGGTGCTCTCCTCCTCCTGGGTGTTCTCCTCCTCCTGGGTGTTCTCCTCCTCCTGGGTGTTCTCCTCCAGGTTTCCTTGTCTGAGCTTCAACCTTCAGGCTCTCATTAAGTATTTGTTTTTAAAAATTGGTGGTTGGGGCCCACTAACGGTGTGTGCCGCTCCCTGGTGTTGTCCTCCACTGTATGCTGAGCTTCAACCTTCAGGCTCTCATTACCGTATATACTCGAGTATAAGCCGAGATTTTCAACCCAAATTTTTGGGCTGAAAGTGCCCCTCTCGGCTTATACTTGAGTCACGGTCGGCGGCAGGGTCGGCGGGTGAGGGGGAGAGGGCGCTGAGGCATACTCACCTGCTACCGGGGCTCCTGGCGCTCCCCCTGCCCGTCCCACGGTCTCCGGGTGCCGCAGCTCTTCCCCTGTTCAGCGGTCACATGGGACCGCTCATTAGAGAAATGAATAGGCGGCTCCACCTCCCATTGGGGCGGAGCCGCCTATTCATTTCTCTAATCAGCGGTGCCGGTGACCGCTGACAGAGGAAGAGGCTGCGGCACCGAAGACCAGCTGTCCGGGGGAAGGAGCGGGATGCCGGGAGCAGGTAAGTATGTCATATTCACCTGCCCGCGTTCCACACGCCGGGCGCCGCTCAGTCTTCCCGGCGTCTCTCTCTCCGCACTGACTGTGCAGGTCAGAGGGCGCGATGACGCATATAGTGTGTGCGCCGCCCTCTGCCTGATCAGTCAGTGCGGAGAGACGCCGGGACGGGACGCTGAGGAACTGCAAGCAAGAGAGGTGAGTATGTGTTTTATTATTTTTATTGCAGCAGCAGCAGCAATGGCACAGCTTTCTATGGTACAGCTATGGGGCAATTCTGAACGGTGCAGAGCACTATATGGCACAGCTATGGGGGCAATAATGAACGGTGCAGAGCACTATATGGCACAGCTATGGGGGCAATAATGAACGGTGCAGAGCACTATATGGCACAGCTATGGGGCAATTCTGAACGGTGCAGAGCACTATATGGCACAGCTATGGGGGCAATAATGAACGGTGCAGAGCACTATATGGCACAGCTATGGGGCAATAATGAACGGTGCAGAGCACTATATGGCACAGCTATGGGGGCAATAATGAACGGTGCAGAGCACTATATGGCACAGCTATGGGGCAATAATGAACGGTGCAGAGCACTATATGGCACAGCTATGGGGGCAATAATGAACGGTGCAGAGCACTATATGGCACAGCTATGGGGCAATAATGAACGGTGCAGAGCACTATATGGCACAGCTATGGGGCAATAATGAATGGTGCAGAGCACTATATGGCACAGCTATGGGGCAATAATGAACGGTGCAGAGCACTATATGGCACAGCTATGGGGGCAATAATGAACGGTGCAGAGCACTATATGGCACAGCTATGGGGGCAATAATGAACGGTGCAGAGCACTATATGGCACAGCTTTCTATGGCACATCCTATGGGGCAATAATGAACGGTGCAGAGCACTATATGGCACAGCTATGGGGCAATTATGAACGGTGCAGAGCACTATATGGTACAGCTATGGGGCAATAATAAACGGTGCAGAGCACTATATGGCACAGCTATGGGGCAATTATGAACGGTGCAGAGCACTATATGGCACAGCTATGGGGGCAATAATGAACGGTGCAGAGCACTATATGGCACAGCTATGGGGCAATTATGAACGGTGCAGAGCACTATATGGCACAGCTATGGGGGCAATAATGAATGGTGCAGAGCACTATATGGCACAGCTATGGGGCAATTCTGAACGGTGCAGAGCACTATATGGCACAGCTATGGGGGCAATAATGAACGGTGCAGAGCACTATATGGCACAGCTTTCTATGGCACATCCTATGGGGCAATAATGAACGGTGCAGAGCACTATATGGCACAGCTATGGGGCAATAATGAACGGTGCAGAGCACTATATGGCACAGCTATGGGGGCAATAATGAACGGTGCAGAGCACTATATGGTACAGCTATGGGGCAATAATGAACGGTGCAGAGCACTATATGGCACAGCTATGGGGGCAATAATGAACGGTGCAGAGCACTATATGGCACAGCTTTCTATGGCACATCCTATGGGGCAATAATAAACGGTGCAGAGCACTATATGGCACAGCTATGGGGCAATTATGAACGGTGCAGAGCACTATATGGTACAGCTATGGGGCAATAATAAACGGTGCAGAGCACTCTATGGCACAGCTATGGGGAAATAATGAACGGCGCAGAGCACTATATGGCACAGCTATGGGGAAACAATGAACGGTGCAGAGCACTATATGGCACAGCTATGGGGAAATAATGAACGGCGCAGAGCACTATATGGCACAGCTATGGGGAAATAATGAACGGCGCAGAGCACTATATGGCACAGCTATGGGGCAATTATGAACGGTGCAGAGAACTAGATGGCACAGCTATGGGGCAATAATGAAAGGTGCAGAGCACTATATGGCACAGCTTTCTATGGTACAGTTATGGGGCAATAATGAATGGTGCAGAGCACTATATGGCACAGCTATGGGGCCATAATGAACGGTATGGAGCATCTATTTTTATTTTTGAAATTCACCGGTAGCTGCTGCATTTTCCACCCTAAGCTTATACTCGAGTCAATAAGTTTTCCCAGTTTTTTGTGGCAAAATTAGGGGGGTCGGCGTATACTCGGGTCGGCTTATACTCGAGTATATACGGTAAGTAGTTGTTTTTAAAAATTGGTGGTTGGGGCCTACTAACGGTGTCTGACGCTCCTGGGTGTTGTCCTCCACTGTATAAAGCTGAGCTTCAACCTTCAGGCTCTCATTAAGTAGTTGTTTTTAAAAATTGGTGGTTGGGGCCTACAAACGGTGTGTGCCGCTCCCTGGTGTTGTCCTCCACTGTATAAAGCTGAGCTTCAACCTTCAGGCTCTCATTAAGTAGTTGTTTTTAAAAATTGGTGGTTGGGGCCTACTAACGGTGTCTGACGCTCCTGGGTGTTGTCCTCCACTGTATAAAGCTGAGCTTCAACCTTCAGGCTCTCATTAAGTAGTTGTTTTTAAAAATTGGTGGTTGGGTCTACTAACGGTGTCTGACGCTCCTGGGTGTTCTCCTCCTCCTGGGTGTTCTCCTCCTCCTGGGTGTTCTCCTCCAGGATTCCTTGTCTGAGCTTCAACCTTCAGGCTCTCATTAAGTATTTGTTTTTAAAAATTGGTGGTTGGGGCCTACTAACGGTGTGTGCTGCTCCCTGGTGTTGTCCTCCACTGTATAAAGCTGAGCTTCAATCTTAAGGCTCTCGTTAAGTAGTTGTTTTTAAAATGTGTGGTTGGGCCCTTAAAACGGTGTCTGACGCTACTGGGTTTTCTCCTGTTTTGTTGTCCCGACCTTCAATGTTCAGGCTTTCGGCTTACATTTTAAATAATTAAACTGCAGTTGGCCTACTACTTTGGTTGGGCCTAGTAACGGTGTGTGCCGCACCTTGGTGTTGTCCTGTGTTATTTTCCTGACCTTTAATCTTCAGGCTTTCGGCCTTCATTTGTAATAATAAACTGCATAGGGCCTACTAGTGTGGTTCGGCCCTACTAACGGTGTCTGCTGCTCCTGGGTTTTCTACTCCACTGAACTAAGCAATGCCACCTGGTTAGTCCTGTTACCAATTTTGAACTGCATTTTACCCACTTTATTATTTGGGCCTATATCAGTGTTTCGTCCTCATCCTGCCCATTGCCCAGCCGGTGCTAGATGAGTCTTGTGGTACTTTGACCCAGACCACTACATTCCCCTTGCACGCTACACAGCCACAATCTGACCCTGCTGAAAGTCAGGTTCCCCTTCCCGCATACTATACCACCTTACACAGGGACAAAGAGGAAGGTGCAGATGAAAGTGCAGGTTTCTTCAACAGGTAGGGGGGCATACTCGTTGGCGACGTCACAGGCACAGGGCCCCTCAGTGTACGCAAAACTGTCGCTGCCGGTGGGAGGCGCCCCCGCCGTGCAAACACACCGCCGTACTTTGAGTGCCCTGTGCCAGTGCCAATGCGAACGAGTGGGCCTCCCTGCTTGCTCAGGATCACAGCACTTGCAAAGTTGAAATACTTACCTCTCACTGCTTCACCGCCGTGACGTAGTCCACGTTTCCTGGGCCCACTAAAACCTTGAACCAGCCCTACCCCCCAAAACTTTTGCCAAATGACCCCCAATTTCCAATGCCCAACTATTATTATAAAGTTAATTAAGATTGACAAGCTTCAGAAACAAGAATGGATGTTTTTGGCATTAAAATGGGCACTGTAGGTGTTTTCCTGGCCTCCACTCACTGCCGACTATGCTTCCCCATTGACTTGCATTGGGTTTCATGTTTCGGTCGACCCCCGACTTTTCGCGATAATCGGCCGACTTCACTCGACTCGACTTTGGACAAAGTCGGGTTTCGCAAAACCCGACTCGATCTTAAAAAAATGAAAGTCGCTCAACCCTAGTCATTACAAACTGAGTGATCTATTCCAAGTGTTTATTCCTGTTAATGTTGATGATTATGGCTTACAGTCAATGAAAACCCAAAACTCATTATCTCAGTAAATTAGAATACACCAGTTTGAAAAAATGATTTTAAAATCCGAAATGTTGGCCTCCTGAAATGTATGTTCAGTAAATGCACACAATACTTGGTCGGGGCTCCTTTTGCATCAAATACTACATCGATGTGGTGTGGCATGGAGGCGATCAGTCTGTGGCACTGCTGAGGTGTTATAGAAGCCCAGGTTGCTTTGATAGCAGCCTGCAGCTCATCTGCATTGTTGGGTCTGGTGTCTCTCATCTTCCTCTTGACAATACCCCATAGATTCTCTATGGGGTTAAGGTCAGGCGAGTTTGCTGGCCAATCAAGCACAGTGATACTGTTGTTTTTAAACCAGGAATTGGTACGTTTGGCAGTGTGGACAGGTGCCAAATCCTGTTGGAGAATAAAATTTCCTTCTCCAAAAAGCTTGTCGGCAGAGGGAAACAAGAAATGTTCTAAAATTTCCTGTTAGATGGCTGTGCTGACTTTGGTCTTGACAAAACACATTGGACCTACACCAGCAGATGACATGGCTCCCGAAGCCATCATTGATTGTAGATACTTCACACTAGACCTTGGAAATCAAGGTCCCAGTGTCTGGTAGAGACATTCAATCCAAGCTGCTTCAGGTCTAGTGTGAAGTTTCCACAATCAGTGATGGTTTGGCAAGCCATGTCATCTGCTGGTATAGGTACACTGTTTTTTATCAAGGCCAAAGTCAGCACAGCCATTTACCAGGAAATTTTAGAGCACTTCATGCTTCCTTCTGCTGACAAGCTTTTTGGAGATTTAAACTTCATTCTCCAGCTGGACTTGGCACCTGTCCACACTGCCAAAAGGACCAATTCCTGGTTTAAAAACAACAGTATCACTGTGCTTGATTGGCCAGCAAGCTAGCCTGATCTTAACCCCATAGAGAATCTATGGGGTATTGTAAAGAGGAAGATGAGAGACAGCAGACCTAACAATGCAGACGAGTTGATGGCTGCTAGCAAAGCAGACACCAGACCCCACAATGCAGATAAGATGAATGCTGGTATCAAAGCAACCTGGGCTTCCATAACACCTCAGCAGTGCAACAGGCTGATCATCTCAATGCCATGACCCATAAATGCAGTAATTGATGCCAAAGGAGCCCTGACCAAGTATTGAGTGCATATACTGAAAATACATTTCGGTAGTCCAACATTTCATTTTTTAAGCTGGTGTTATAAAGTATTCTAATTTACTGAGATAATGACTTTTCATTGGCTGTAAGCCATAATCATCAACATGAACAGAAATAAACACTTGAAATACATCACTCTGTCTGTAATTACTCTATCTAATATATGAGTCATATACAGTATATGAATATATTGAAGAACTGAAATAAATTAACTTTTTGATGACATTCTAATTTTGTGAGATGCACCTGTATTCCACATTATGTACTTAAACTTCAGGAATGCCAATACTGATGAGCAGGACTGTATGGATATGTTGATGGAAACATTAAAACATTGGGGGAGATTGGAGATTTATGATGCCAAGTATGACAGAATTCTGGAACAATTCGTGTGAAAAAACACTGTTTTTCATTACTTGAACCATGTTTATTATTTGTTCACTTAAGCAGGTTAGGCACCAATTATTTTAGCTTACGCTTGTTTGTTAGACCAACTCGTCATATATCCCTCATTGAATTTCTCAGGATCTCTTCAGGGTAGCGCATTCACATAGTAATTGTAAATGAATCACAAGAGTAAAAAAGAAATGGAGCACTCACCCAATCCTTAGTTATGCATATCTTTAATCCACAATTAGGATGAAATCAAAATCATGTTAAAGTGCGGAGTGCAGGTGGCAGGGGAGTTTAGCAGGTGAAAATCGGGTGAAAGCAGGTGAAACGTCTGTCAGGCTGCATGCCTTTCTGACTCACATATAGTATCTGGGAATAATGTTGTCAGACTATTGCGTCGGTTTTAAGGATTTTTAAACAGACCTACCACACCAAACCCCAAACATTTTTTAAAGGGAAAAATGCTAAGAAATGTTATTTCCTTCAGAATTACATGTACCATATATACTCGAGTATAAGCCGACCGGAGTATAAGCCGACCCCCCTAATTTTGCCACAAAAAACTGGGAAAACTTATTGACTCGAGTATAAGCCTAGGGTGGAAAATGCAGCAGCTACCGGTGAATTTCAAAATTAAAAATAGATGCTCCATACCGTTCATTATTGCCCCATAGATGCTCGACATAAAGCTGCGCCATATATAATGCTCTGCACCGTTCATTATGGCCCCATAGATAGCTGTGCCATATACAATGCTCTGCACCTTTGATTATGGCCCCATAGATAGCTGTGCCATATATAATGCTCTGCACCTTTGATTATGGCCCCAGAGATAGCTGTGCCATATATAATGCTCTGCACCTTTGACCTTTGATTATGGCCCCATAGATGCTCCACATAAAGCTGTGCCTTATATATAGTGCTCTGCACCGTTGCCCCATAGATGCTCCACATAAAGTTGTGCCATTGCTGCTGCTGCTGCAATAGAAAAAAAAAAACATATACTCACCTCTCTTGCTTGCAGCTCCTCAGCGTCCCGTCCCGGCGTCTCTCCGCACTGACTGATCAGGCAGAGGGCGGCGCGCACACTATATGCGTCATCGCGCCCTCTGACCTGAACAGTCAGAACAAGAGGACGCGATGACTGAGAGGCGCCCGGCGTGTGGAACGAGGGAAGGTGAATATGTAATACTTACCTGCTCCCGGCGTCCCGCTCCTTCCCCCGGACAGCTGGTCTTCGGTGCCGCAGCTCTTCCTCTGTCAGCGGTGAGCGGCACCGCTGATTAGAGAAATGAATAGGCGGCTCCGCCCCTATGGGAGGTGGAGCAGCCTATTCATTTCTCTAATGAGCGGTCCCACGTGACCGCTGAACAGGGGAAGAGCTGCGGCACCGAAGACCGTGGGACAGGCAGGGGGAGCGCCAGGAGCCCCGGAAGCAGGTAAGTATGCCTCAGCGCCCTCTCCCCCTCACCCGCCGACCGTGACTCGAGTATAAGCCGAGGGGGCACTTTCAGCCCAAAAATTTGGGCTGAAAATCTCGGCTTATACTCGAGTATATACGGTATATAGTGCAAAAGAAAAAAATATATACCTCCCCTTCAGCATATCTTCACACGGAGAGTTTTGACTTTAGTTCTTTCTTTAACATTTGTGAGGGCTCTCACTCTTACATTTAAGTGGTCACTCCCTCATGCCAAATAGTTAGCAAGATTTGAATTTTGGCTTTGCTCACCATCACCACCATGTCCACAGCCATGCCATTATGGGGGCCTCGCTTTTCATTTTTAGAGGGCCACCATGTGCCATTTTGTAAGGTCCACAATTCATTTTTGCTACCAGATCCCAATGGAACCACTCATAGCGGGTGAAGCCGCTGTAAGGTGAATATATTACAGGAGTTTGGGGAGCTATATAATCAATATCAGTAAATTGGATTCTACCACACACCAAAAGCATTAGAATTAAATTCGGAATACAGTGTATGCAAGCGAGGGCCTGTATTGTGCTCAGTCTGTCAGACCTAGTGTTGAGCGATACCGTTCGATACTTGAAAGTATCGGTATCGGAAAGTATCGGCCGATACCGGCAAAGTATCGGATCCAATCCGATACCGATACCCGATACCAATACAAGTCAATGGGACTCATGTATCGGACGGTATTCCTGATGGTTCCCAGGGTCTGAAGGAGAGGAAACTCTCCTTCAGGCCCTGGGAACCATATAAATGTGTAAAAGAGAGAATTAAAATAAAAAATATCGCTATACTCACCTCTCCGACGCAGCCGGGACTTCAGCGAGGGAACCGGCAGCGTTGTTTGTTTAAAATTCGCGCTATTACTTGGTTACGTGAATTCCCGGCTTGTGATTGGTCAGGTCGGCCATGTTGCCGGGACGCGGACCAATCACAGCAAGCCGTGATTTTTGCGATATTTTTTATTTTAATTCTCTCTTTTACACATTTTAACATTAATGTTGTTGCGATACCCGATACCCGATACCACAAGAGTATCGGAATCCCGGTATCGGAATTCCGATACAGCAAGTATCGGCCGATACCCGATACTTGCAGCATCGGAATGCTCAACACTAGTCAGACCTGAAACCCATGTCAGGAACATATACAAGCCTCATTTTACTTGGAAGCAGCCTCCTCAAGGAAAAGAGACAGGAGTGCCATTGACAAATCTGCACAAGCCAACGCACTTCTTCTGGAAACTAACCAACCAGACAGAATGTATCTTTTGCATGGTTTTTAGCAACAATCGAATAAATACAGGATATGTCCCAGAAAATGTCGAGGTCTGTGCAGTGTATTACTCAGGTGACAGGCAGTACTACAGAGCTCAGGTAAAGGCCTTAGCATGGCAATAACCATGTTCCAATATGTGTAAGGCTGTGACCTGAATAGGGCTGTGGAACATATTAACCCAGTCTCTTAGACGTGCTTAAAATGTATAGAAACTGGCCAACACCCCACCACCATTTTTTTGTAAGGACCCAAATTTAGAAAATGTAAGTAAGCGACAGTTTAATAAAGAGAAGTCTCATTTAGATGCCTGGAAAAGTCAGCAATGGTCTTTGTCCAGCATCAGACAATGTAAATTGCTAACAAATCTGTATGCCCTATCAAATTAAAAATTTGTGAACAGACATATATGCTGACAAGGGACAACTGAACGCTGCGCTGGGACAGCGAACTGGACGTGGTTTCTGATTGTTGTGTCAGTGCAACTACAGGTTGTGGACTGGAGGCCTCAGCGCCTGCTTCCTGGACAGCAGAGTGGAAATGACGTAACACAGGGGAAGGGCCAAAGATTTTACTGTCAGACACAGATTTTGTACCCAGGCGTTCCGCCCACCTACTGGGGTGCTGCGTATATGAGCAGTATATGGCGTATGCTACAGAGGTATTATGTCAAATTTTCCTTCATAAAGGGATATGTGGGTAAGATTTTCAAACTAGCAGCATATACATAGAGCATGTTTCATTACTCATATTGTTATTCTGTGTAAGGCTGAAACATGAAGAATTGTGTGGAGCATATTAATGCATTTATGTTCCAAAATTTCCAAGTGCACAACCAAATATCAGTATCAGGCTATCAGATAGATGCTTAAAGAGACCGTGAGAAGGGCAACAGAATAAAAAAAATTATAATAATAGAATATATAGAAATTGAGAGTAGAAATTTGACTATTGCACAATGTACAAAGGTTTCCAAAAATTACCCAAGAGATCTATATCATACATACTGAAAGAGACCATGATGGGGACATCACAATACACTTTGCAGTTATTACAAGAGGTAGAGAATACAAGTTTCACCATTGCACAATGTCCAAAGGTTTCAAAACGTACAAAACAATACCCACATGGTGTATACATAGATGAACACTACCTACGTGTTGCAGAAGCAGGAGGAGGAGGAGTTAATATCCTAAACAAAGTGGTTTTGGGTGGTAAGGGATAGGCGTTAAGACAACTTCCAAAAAAAAACATTTATCCTGCATTTACATAACGTTGCTGTCATCCGTAGGGCTTACAAAGTTGAAGGAAATCCAGCCCTTGTTCAATTTTAGACGTCAGCCTGTCTGCATTTTCCATTGACAGGCGTGTTCGCCTATCAGTTATGATTGCACCTGCCAAACTAAAAACCCGCTAGGACAACACATTCACGTCAGGGCATCGCAGCACCTGCAAGGCATAAAAGGAGAGGACATGCCAAGTGTGCAGCTTGGACAATGTAAAATATTAGTAGTAATAATAATAAAAAATATAGATTACTTCACAAGCAAGCAGAGACTCTGGTTAGTGAGTGACTGAGTTATTCTGAAAAATATTTAGAATTGAGAGTCCTCAGTGGTTGATACCTTTTAATGGCTAACTGAAAAGATGGTAACAAATTGCAAGCTTTCGAGAATACTCAGGCCTCTTCATCAGGCATAGACTAAAAGAAATTCTGGAGAATCACATATTTATCTACAGTATAACACATCACAGTAAAAAAAAAACATGGAAGACATGAAGACAGGTGACATGAAGCAGAATTACCATGAGTGATAAACAGTTATGTCCATAAATATTGGACCAGTTCTTAGATAAGGAATGTTTTATTGTCCTCTGATTGGGATCTGGTTCTGTTGTGATGACCCCACATGGTCTGAAGTGCAAATTCCTTAGTTCCTTAGTTGATGTAAAAAGACTTAAATCCATGCGACACATTCATTCCTGCACTAAGACTGTCAAAGGTCATCATCAGTTTATATTCCCATATTCTTCTGTCTCCCAACCCCTGGGCAGAGATGATATAGCCCAGGAAAGGTAAGGACTCCTGTTCAAATACACATTTCTCCAACTTGGCGTAGAGGGAATTAGCTCGTAAGAGGTCGAAGACTTTGCAAACATCTCTTCGGTGGGAGTCAATATCTGGAGAGTACAGTTAAGTCCATATATATTTGGACAGAGACAACATTTTTCTAATTTTGGCCATAGACATTACCACAATGAATTTTAAACAAAACAATTCAGATGCAGTTGAAGTTCAGACTTTCAGCTTCCATTTGAGGGTATCCACATTAAAATTGAATGAAGGCTTTAGGAGTTTCAGCTCCTTAACATGTGCCATTCTGTTTTTAAAGGGACCAAAAGTAATTGGACAATTGACTCCAAGGCTATTTCATGGACAGGTGTGGGCAATCCCTTCGTTATGTCATTCTCAATTAAGCAGATAAAAGACCTGGAGTTGATTTGAGGTGTGGTGCTTGCATTTGGAAGGTTTTGCTGTTAAGTAAACATGTGGTCAAAGGAGCTCTCCATGCAGGTGAAACAAGCCATCCTTAAGCTGCAAAAACAGAAAAAAACCCTTCCGAGAAATTGCTACTATATTAGGAGTGGCAAAATCTACAGTTTGGTACATCCTGAGAAGGAAAGAAAGCACTGGTGAACTCATCAATGCAAAAAGACCTGGGCACCCACGGAAGACAACAGTGGTGGATGATCGCAGAATAATCTCCATGGTGAAGAGAAACCCCTTCACAACAGCCAACCAAGTGAACAACACTCTCCAGGAGGTCGGTGTATCAATATCCAAATCTACCATAAAGAGAAGACTGCATGAAAGTAAATACAGAGGGTTCACTGCACGGTGCAAGCCACTCATAAGCATCATAAATAAAAAGGCTAGACTGGACTTTGCTAAAAAACATCTAAAAAAGCCAGCACAGTTCTGGAAGAACATTCTTTGGACAGATGAAACTAAAATCAACCTCTACCAGAATGATGGAAGAGAAAAGTATGGCGAAGGCGTGGTACAGCTCATGATCCAAAGCATGCCACATCATCTGTAAAACACGGCGGAGGCAGTGTGATGGCTTGGGCATGCATGGCTGCCAGTGGCACTGGGTCACTAGTATTTATTGATGATGTGACACAGGACAGAAGCAGCCGTATGAATTCTGAGGTATTCAGAGCCATACTGTGTGCTCAGATCCAGCCAAATGCAGCCAAACTGATTGGTCGTCGTTTCATACTACAGATGGACAATGACCCAAAACATAAAGCCAAAGCAACCCAGGAGTTTATTAAAGCAAAGGTGTGGAATATTCTTGAATGGCCAAGTCAGTCACCTGATTTCAACTCAATTGAGCATGCATTTCACTTGTTAAAGACTAAACTTCAGACAGAAAGGCCCACAAACAGCAACTGAAAACCACCGCAGTGAAAGCCTGGCAGAGCATCAGAAAGGAGGAAACACAGCGTCTGGTGATGTCCATGAGTTCAAGACTTCAGGCAGTCATTGCCAACAAAAGGTTTTCAACCAAGTACTAGAAATGAACTTTTTATTTAAAATTATTTAATCTGTCCAATTACTTTTGGTCCCTTTAAAAACAGGGTGGCACATGTTAAGGAGCTGAAACTCCTAAACCCTTCATCCAATTTTAATGTGGATACCCTCAAATGAAAGCGGAAAGTCTGAACTTCAACTGCATCTAAATTGTTTTGCTTAAAATTCACTGTGGTAATGTCTATAACCAAAATTAGAAAAATGTTGTCTCTGTCCAAATATATAGGGACTTAACTGTAGATGAGAATATCATCCAGATAGACTACGACCGAGGGGGAGAGCATATCCCAGAAGATATCATTTACAAAGTCTTGGAAAACGGTTGGGGCATTACAGAGCCCAAAGGGCATCATTAGATATTCATAGTGCCCATCCCTGGTGTTAAAAGACGTCTTCCATTCGTCCCCCTCACGGATGCGAGTCAGGTTGTAAGCACCCCGCAGATCTAATTTAGTAAATACGCTTGCTCCCCGAAGCCTATCAAAGAGCTCAGATATCAGGGGCAGGGGATATTTATTCTTAACGGTGATGGCTTTAAGACCCCTGTAGTCTATACATGGACGTAGTTCCCCGTTCTTCTTCTGCACGAAAAAGAACCCAGCCTCTGCAGGTGACACTGACTTCCTAATGAATCCCCTTGCCAGATTTTCCTTGATGTACTGTGACATTGCCTCCGAGTCCGGGAGAGATAACGGATAGACTCGACCCCGGGGAGGCTTAGCACCAGGCAAGAGGTCTATAGGACTGTCATAGGGGCGGTTGGGCGTAGGGGGATAACTCAGGAAACTATTTGCGTGGAACAAGACAACTACAGGACACAGTTTTATAAGTGGTAAAGTCTATATTATCACACGGTGATTCAAACAGGTGCAGAGAGAAACTCAAGTCCACAACACTTGGTGCAAATATCAAATGCAGCTCAGCAGTCTATAGGAAACTTCAGAGGAAAATGCAATCACGCAGAAAGTCTATGAAGCACAATTATTCTTGAGGATACTTGACACAAATAAGTCCTTGCTTAGTCCAAAACACAGATAGATATGCTATAAGGCAGTTCAAATAATATCTTAGATCAACCAGGGAGGTCTGGGTAATAGTCTCAGGGTCTTGCAGAGCACCAACAGCTTACATGTCCAGCAAATGCAGATGGAAGTAAACACGAGCAGCAGATGAAGGAGGATTACTGGAACTGGTGTACGCAGCAGGAACTCAGAGCAGAGTAGCAGGATAACCCCACAGGTTCATAGGAGCAGGTATATAGCCAGGGAGTCACCAGAGGTCAGGAGCTGGAAGCAAAGCAGAATACTCTAGCACAGACTGAAGGCTGGTGTGGAGTTTTATAGCAGGAACACACAGGGCACATGAGACCAAAGACGCCATCTTGGAAAAGGGCAGAAATGCACCAAAAGGTAATAAAAAATGTTCAGAGTCCTGACATTACTCCCTCCTTAGAAGCGGCCTCAGGACAATCCTGGACCTGGTTTCTCAGAGAATCTCTGATGAAAATGAGAAATCTTCTGTTGGGCATTGATGTTTTCCACAGGTTCCCAAGAGTCTTCCTCAGTGGGATATCCCTGCCATCTTATCAGATATTGGAGCCGATTCCTGCGAATTCTGAAATCAACAATTTCCTCCACCACAAATTGTTCTTGCCCATCAATCACCACAGGCTGCGGAGGTGGCACAACACATCCCTGGAAGGTATTAGGAGATACAAGCTTTAGTAAAGATACATGAAAAACTGGGTGTACCTTCATAGTCCTAGGCAGCTTCAGCCGGCAGGCCACAGAGCTCAAAATACCGTTGATCTTGAAAGGGCCAATGAATTTCTGTCCAAGTTTTTGTGAAGGAACGTTTAACTTCAGATTCTTAGTTGATAACCACACGGAATCTCCTACCTTGAACATGGGTGCAGGTTTACGTAATCTATCAGCGGATCTCTTATAACTTTCTTGAGCTGTGGTCAGGGATTCCTTCAGAACCTCCAGATTTTGCCTCATCGCAGTCAGCCTTTCCTCCACTGCCGGAACCGGAGAATTAATTGGAGACCTAGATAAGATACACGGATGATAACCCAGATTGGCAAAGAAAGGTGTAAATTTAGTGGAGGCGCTCTGAGAATTGTTATATGAAAATTCGGCTAACGGCAGCAACTCCAACCAATCATCCTGGAGAAGGCTGACATAGCATCTTAGATATTGTTCCAGCATCTGGTTGGTACGCTCAGTCTGACCATTTGTCTGGGGATGGTAAGCGGAAGAGAGACAGACATTAATATTGAGTGCAGAGCAAAACCCCTTTCAGAATCTTGAAGTGAACTGCACTCCACAGTCAGAGATGATCTCATCCGGTACCCCATGCAACCAAAAGACATTCTGTATAACCAAGTTCACTGTATCTTTAGCTGAGGGGAGGCCGGTGCATGGAACAAAATGAGCAGCTTTAGTCAGGCGATAAACTACCACCATGATTGTATTCATGCCCCCCGATGTAGGCAGCTCCACAATAAAGTCCATTGATATAGACCCCCAAGGGCGGGACGGAACAGATAATGGTTGTAGAAGACCCGTAGGTGCCACATGAGGAGTCTTGTAATGAGCACATACCTCGCAAGAGAGAACATAGTCCTTGGTATCCTTCAGGCAAGTTGGCCACCAGAAGAATCGGCTCAGGAACTCTTGTGTCTTCTGTACCACCCTGTGACCAGCTAACTTGGAGTCCTGTACCAACTTGAGGATCTGCAGACGGACGACCTCAGGGACAAAGATACGTCGATCTCTAAACCACATGCCACCCTTAAAGACAAGATTAATATCCACAGGTGGGTTGACAAGAAATACATCACCGTCATAGGCCTCACTGCACTCCTTTCACAAGTCCTGATCGTGGATAACTCCGATGAAATTGGCATCAGATAGAATGGTCTTGGACGGGGCTCCATGTACAGAATCCGCAGCATGGATTATGGAAAAAGCATCAGCCTTCCCATTACGAGAACCTGGATGGTACGAGATAACAAAGTTAAATTGATTTAAAAATAAGTTCCAAAGAGCCTGACGAGGAGAAAGACATCTAGCGGATCTAAGGAACTCTAAATTGCGATGGTCAGTTAGCACTATGATCTGTTGTGCAGCTCCTTGCAGATATGCCTCCATTCTTTGAAAGCCGCAGTAATAGTCAGCAATTCCTTGCCTCCCACGTCGTAATTCTTCTCTGCTGAGGTTAGTCTATGGGAAAAGAAAGCACAAGGATGTAGCAGACCTTTCTCTCCAGTTCTTTGGGAGAGAATAGCCCCCAAAGCATTATCAGAAGCGTCCACCTCCACAATGAAAGAAAGTGTTGGATCTGGGTGTATCAACAGCAGTGCTGATGTGAAACAGATCTTAAGCTGATCAAAAGCTTCTTGAGCCTGTGAAGACCACTTAAAGGGCTTTTCCTTCTTTGTCAAGGAAGTAATGGGATGGACAATATCAGAAAAATTTCGAATGAAGCGTCTGTAGAAATTTGCAAAACCAATAAAACGTTGGACCTCCTTAACGTTCTTGGGTACCGGCCACTCAAGGATAGCCTGAATCTTACCAGATTCCATGTTCAGCCCCTGGGGAGAGATGATATAACCTAAGAACTGTATCTCAGAATGATGGAACTCGCATTTCTCTGGCTTAATATACAGATGGTTCTCTTTCAGACGTCTTAAAACAGTTTTGACATGTTCTTCATGTTCCTGTAGAGAGTCAGAAAAGATTAGTATATCGCCCAAATAGATCACTACAAACTGGTCCAACAAATCTCTGAAAATGTAATTAGCAAGGTGTTGAAACGTTGCAGGGGCGTTACAAAGCCCGAAGGGCATCACAAGAGATTCAAAGTGTCCATACCGACATCTGAATGCTGTCTTCCACTCATCCCCTGGACGAATACGCACCAAGTTATAAGCCCCACGAAGATCCAGTTTAGAGAACACTTTAGCATGGCGGACTCTTTCCAGTAATTTGGGAATCAGAGGCAAAGTAACGGTTTCGTACGGTTACCTTATTGAGTTCCCGATAGTCAACACAGGGTCTCAGGGTCCCATCCTTCTTTACAAAAAAGATAGGTGCCCCTGCTGGTGAGGAAGAAGGACGTATGAAGCCTTTGGCCAGATTTTCATCAATATACTCCTTTAAGGCTTGAAGCTCAGGTGCCACCAAAGGGTATACGTTACCAAAAGGAATAGCTGCCCCAGGAAGCAACTCAATGGGACAGTCATAATGCCTGTGTGGAGGAAGCTGATCTGCATTCTTCTTGTCACAGATGTCAGAGAACTCTTTATATGCTAGAGGTAAAGAAAATACCTGTACATGTGGTTCCGTAGCCGTGGACTCAGGGACAGCTTCTGTTAACTCTGAGTTGCTCCTTGTTGGAAAGATAATCTCCTTGGTCTCCCAGTTGATAATTGGGTTCTGAGAAAGCAACCAAGGAATGTCTAAAATCACAGGAAAATGGGGAGAAAAAATTAGCAAGAAAGAAAGTTGCTCCTGATGATTAGGCTCCAACAAAATTTCAAGGGGTACAGTCTCCTGATCCACAGGCCCAGAGATTAAAGGTGACCCATCCACTGTTTCCATGGTAATTGGAGAGGCTCTTTGCTGAATTTCAATACCATGTTCCTTGGCAAATGCGATATCCATGAAATTGCCACCTGCACCAGAGTCAATCATAGCTGCACAGGAAATCCACTGTCCTGAACACAGGATCTTAATAGGGAGAGAACAGTGAGAGTTCTTTTCCTTAAGCTCCTTGGGGGGTGAAGTCATAGAAAGTGAATGGAATACAGCGTTTAAAGGCAGGCTACATTCAGAGATGTCAGATTCATCATCACAGTTGTCATACTCTCCTACTGCTGCTAGCACCTTGTTAGGCCGTCTAGGACACTTAGGACAATTGATCAAGAAGTGGTCAGACTGGCCGCAGTAGAAACATAGACTTTCACGAAGGTGATGCTCCCGGCACTCATTGATCTCGCGCCTCTGAACGGAATCAATTTGCATGGGCGCCTCCTCCACCTCCTGAGATGTTTTACCTGCAGGCTCTTTGGAAGGAAGGGAAAAGTTAGAAATACGGTTATATGCAGCAAACGTCTCCTGCCTACGCTCAGTAAGGCGAATGTCAATGCACACACAATGCTGTATAAATGTCTCTAGCTCTTGTGGTGACTCAGATCGAGCTAGTTCATCTTTTACAATACTAGACATACCCCTTTTAAAAATAGGCAATTGTGCTTAACTGTTCCAATTGGTATCTACCGCTAATCTCCTGAATTCAGTAGCATACTCAATAACAGAACGTTTTGCCTGGCGTAAAGACAATAAAGCAGATTCAGCGGTTGCACGGCGATTAGGATCATAAAACATTAATGCCATAGCGGCCGAAGAAATCATCCAAGTTATTTAACCGTGGGTCACGAGACTCAATCATCGGATTCACCCAGGCGAGCGCTCGTGCGGTCAGCAGCATTATTACACACAATACTTTGGATCTATCATTAGGAAAATGGTCAGCATGCACATCAAAATATAAACATAACAACAAAACAGATGACAAAAGATGCCATTAGAGTATAAAAAGTAATGCTTTATTGATTAAAACATAGTAGACCATGCTGTTTAGAGATGACAAAATAAATAACAGGGCTGAGTAGTCACAAGAACGATGACAGTGGACAGACTGGGGGAGGATCCCAAAAATAGTATGCAAAAATGAATAAATACGCACCAATGTAGTTAGCTGCTGCCACTGCGGAAGCAGCACTCATATACCTATTGCCAACAGGTCACGAGGGCTGCAGCACCATATCCACCAATATAGACAATCGGATATATTATCCTCAGGGAAAGTATAGATACCCGCACAGTTAAGCTGCCTCAGCGTGCGCTGACGAAGGTGTTTGTGCCGAAACGCGCGTTGGGGCGTTGGACAGGCTCGTGGAGGATCCCCTCACTGCGGTATGTAAGCCTCATTGCCATCTACTTGTTTCACTATTGGTTATGTTATTTATTACTTAATGGGTATGCGGGTGGCGGCGCGGTCAGCGCACGCTGAGGCAGCTTAACTGTGCGGGTATCTATACTTTCCCTGAGGATAATATATCCGATTGTCTATATTGGTGGATATGGTGCTGCAGCCCTCGTGACCTGTTGGCAATAGGTATATGAGTGCTGCTTCCGCAGTGGCAGCAGCTAACTACATTGGTGCGTATTTATTCATTTTTGCATACTTTTTTTGGGATCCTCCCCCAGTCTGTCCACTGTCATCGTTCTTGTGACTACTCAGCCCTGTTATTTATTTTGTCATCTCTAAACAGCATGGTCTACTATGTTTTAATCAATAAAGCATTACTTTTTATACTCTAATGGCATCTTTTGTCATCTGTTTTGTTGTTATGTTTATCTAGTTGATGATATGATGCAATATAGTCCTCTTTTTTGGTACAAGAAATATTCTTTGACTAACATCGATGTACCATGTGTTTTAATACTGTAAGTGTATATTTACATCAAAATATAGCATACATTGATTCACAAAGCCACAAAATTTGTCGCGATCACCATTAAATCTGAATGGGGTAACTTAGGTGGGCTAGCTGGTGGCGGTTGCCCAGAGGGAAAAGTCGCTTGTGCAGCTATTTGCGTGCTTATGTCCTGAAAAGCCCGTACATACTGGGACTCTATACCAGCAAGTTTTTTTTCCTGGGCTGCCATGCGGGTGCTTAAGTCCTGCAAAGTCTGTCCAAACACTTGTTGATTGTGTTCAAAGCTTCCAAACTTCTTTTGCAGACCTTCCACATCTTTCTGCAGTAATCTAATTATGGAAAACACCTGCTCTAGTCTGCTTTCTGCAGTCATTGTTCCAGCAGTCTCCTTTTCTTTAGGCTACAGTATCCTGTAATAATTATAGGGGATAACTCAGGAGACTCTTTGCTTGGAACAAGACAACTACAGGACACAGTTTTATAAGTGGTAAAGTCTATATTATCACACAGTGATTCAAACAGGTGCAGAGAGAAACTCAAGTCCACAACACTTGGTGCAAATATCAAATACAGCTCAGCAGTCTATAGGAAACTTCAGAGGAAAATGCAATCACGCAGAAAGTCTATGAAGCACAATTATTCTTGAGGATACTTGACACGAATAAGTCCTTGCTTAGTCCAAAACACAGATAGATATGCTATAAGTCAGTTCAAATAATATCTTAGCTCAACCAGGGAGGTTTGGGTAATAGTCTCAGGTTCTTGCAGAGCAGCAACAGCTTACATGTCCAGCAAATGCAGATGGAAGTAAACACGAGCAGCAGATGAAGGAGGATTACTGGAACTGGTGTATGCAGCAGGAACTCAGAGCAGAGTAGCAGGATAACCCCACAGGCTCACAGGAGCAGGTATATAGCCAGGGAGTCACCAGAGGTCAGGAGCTGGAAGCAAGGCAGAATACTCTAGCACAGACTGAAGGCTGGGGTGGAGTTTTATAGCATGAAGACACAGTGCACATGAGGCCAAAGACGCCATCTTGGAAAAGGGCAGTAATGCACAAAAAGGTAATAAAAAATGTTCAGAGTCCTGACACCCTTTTGGAGAACATGTCTGCATGGGGCCAATATTGTTTGGGGAGAGAGGATAGATCTGCGGTTACCTCGGTAGTAGCAACCTGAACGCATTCCCTCTGACATCTAGCCCCACAAGATTCACCCCATCCCAAAATTCTGCCTGTGGACCACTCAATATGAGGAGAGTGGTACAGTAACCAAGGTATTCCTAACAGGACCTCATCAATTCTCTCAAGAATGTCAAGCAGAGATATAATCTCCTGATGAGATGGCGACATGGACAGAGTGAAAGGGATGGTCTGGTGTGTTATCTGAGAGGGTAGTATCGACCCATTCACCACTCGTACGGTAACTGGTTGAGCTAACATTACCAGGAGAATTGCGTGATGTTGGGCGAAGGCTGAAGACATAAAATTGCCCTCTGCCCCAGAATCCACGCAGAGCTCTACCGAGTGGGAGAATGAGCCTATAGTAATTGTCCCCTAAAAGGACAATTTGGAGGCAAACGTCGCTGTGTCTAGTGTACCTCCACCTACTCAACCGCTGGGGACTTCTGGTGGCAAGATGTCCTGACTGCTGGCAAACATGACAGACCTTGAGTGTACGAGCGGTCCGGGACTTAGATCTCGCTCGTGACACCTCCATGGCCTCATGTGACTCAGGGACCAGGACCGGAGATTCCAAAGGTTTGGCGAAGGTGGGAGCCAGCCAAAACCTCTGCCTACTCTGGGCTCGCTCTAACCTCCGCTCGTAAAAACAATACGAGTGGACACAGCTATTAACTCCTCCAGTGTGGCGGGAATCTCCCTAGTGGCCAGAGCGTCCTTCACGTGGTCAGCCAGCCCCCTCCAAAATATTGGGATAAGAACTTTATCCAACCACTCCAACTCAGATGCTAGGGTACGGAAGTGGATGGCAAAATGGCTGACCAAGGACGAGCCCTGAGTCAATGCCAACAGTTGGAGCGCCGTATCATGGGTGATTTGAGGTCCTAAAAAAAGACCTGTTTCAGAGTGCTCAGGAACAGTGGAGCACTCTGCACCACATGATTGCCACGCTCCCACAGCAGCATAGCTCACTCCAATAGGAGAGACACAATAAATCCCACCTTTGCCCGCTCTGTGGGGTAACATGCAGCCAGAAGCTCAAGGTGTATAGAGCACTGGCTCACGAAACCCCTGCAAGATTTACTATCACCAGAAAATTTTTCTGGCAGCAGGAGGCGAGATAGAGTCGGAACAGGGGTGGCAGTGGACAAGGTTGCTGCAGCCACGCTAGCAGCCTGAACAGCAACTGCGGTAACATCCACAGCTGAGGTTGTGCGCTCGAGATCCGCCAACCTACCCTCCAGCTGCTGGATGTACAGCAAGGATTGCTGTTTGTCCGCCATTTACTAGCCAGACCCTAGCACTAGTATTCTGTTAGGGTTGGCGGAATGCACCGAGTATATACAGTGGGGCAAAAAAGTATTTAGTCAGTCAGCAATAGTGCAAGTTCCACCACTTAAAAAGATGAGAGGCGTCTGTAATTTACATCATAGGTAGACCTCAACTATGGGAGACAAACTGAGAAAAAAAAATCCAGAAAATCACATTGTCTGTTTTTTTATCATTTTATTTGCATATTCTGGTGGAAAATAAGTATTTGGTCAGAAACAAACAATCAAGATTTCTGGCTCTCACAGACCTGTAACTTCTTCTTTAAGAGTCTCCTCTTTCCTCCACTCATTACCTGTAGTAATGGCACCTGTTTAAACTTGTTATCAGTATAAAAAGACACCTGTGCACACCCTCAAACAGTCTGACTCCAAACTCCACTATGGTGAAGACCAAAGAGCTGTCAAAGGACACCAGAAACAAAATTGTAGCCCTGCACCAGGCTGGGAAGACTGAATCTGCAATAGCCAACCAGCTTGGAGTGAAGAAATCAACAGTGGGAGCAATAATTAGAAAATGGAAGACATTCAAGACCACTGATAATCTCCCTCGATCTGGGGCTCCACGCAAAATCCCACCCCGTGGGGTCAGAATGATCACAAGAACGGTGAGCAAAAATCCCAGAACCACGCGGGGGGACCTAGTGAATGAACTGCAGAGAGCTGGGACCAATGTAACAAGGCCTACCATAAGTAACACACTACGCCACCATGGACTCAGATCCTGCAGTGCCAGACGTGTCCCACTGCTTAAGCCAGTACATGTCCGGGCCCATCTGAAGTTTGCATTTGGATGATCCAGAGGAGTTTTGGGAGAATGTCCTATGGTCTGATGAAACCAAACTGGAACTGTTTGGTAGAAACACAACTTGTCGTGTTTGGAGGAAAAAGAATACTGAGTTGCATCCATCAAACACCATACCTACTGTAAAGCATGGTGGTGGAAACATCATGCTTTGGGGCTGTTTCTCTGCAAAGGGGCCAGGAAGACTGATCCGGGTACATGAAAGAATGAATGGGGCCATGTATCGTGAGATTTTGAGTGCAAACCTCCTTCCATCAGCAAGGGCATTGAAGATGAAACGTGGCTGGGTCTTTCAACATGACAATGATCCAAAGCACACCGCCAGGGCAACGAAGGAGTGGCTTCGTAAGAAGCATTTCAAGGTCCTGGAGTGGCCTAGCCAGTCTCCAGATCTCAACCCTATAGAAAACCTTTGGAGGGAGTTGAAAGTCCGTGTTGCCAAGCGAAAAGCCAAAAACATCACTGCTCTAGAGGAGATCTGCATGGAGGAATGGGCCAACATACCAACAACAGTGTGTGGCAACCTTGTGAAGACTTACAGAAAACGTTTGACCTCTGTCATTGCCAACAAAGGATATATTACAAAGTATTGAGCTGAAATTTTGTTTCTGACCAAATACTTATTTTCCACCAGAATATGCAAATAAAATGATAAAAAAAACAGACAATGTGATTTTCTGGATTTTTTTTTCTCAGTTTGTCTCCCATAGTTGAGGTCTACCTATGATGTAAATTACAGACGCCTCTCATCTTTTTAAGTGGTGGAACTTGCACTATTGCTGACTGACTAAATACTTTTTTGCCCCACTTATATATATATATATATATATATATATATATATATATATTAAGTAGTAGGTGCGTTCCTCACAGAGAAACAGCTACCTAATAGAGCCAACAGTGGTCATGCAGACAGCATAGCACACACAAAACTCCTCACCGGAGGTGCCGGTATTCTAGGGGCTTATTTCAGCCAAACCCTGAATCAACATACACAAACTCCTCACCGGAGGTGCTGGTATTCTAGGGGCTTATTTCTGCCAAACCCTGACCACATGCAAGCATGACCACACTGGCACTGAGCTCATAACTTAGGTTAATACTAGCGCATGGCCGTGCGGCCGTGAGGCCATGCAAACCTTTTATAGCTGCTGCAATGTCAGGACCTTCCTAGAAGACCAATGGGAGCTGCTGCAGTACCTGAGTGTCACGGGGAGACTAGTTAGGCTAAGGCTAGTTACCTGAGCCCCTGCGATATCCCTCAGACTAGGGAAAACCCTGTCTGACCGTCTCCCAGAATTTACACTAATGGTGTGCTTGTCTGGGCCACCAGGCCTGGCCCTGACTCCTGTTTCAGCCCTATGCTGAAACCACCACCCGCCACCCAGTGAATAGACCACACACCAACCCCCACAGAAAGCACAGACAGGGAAAACTAAAAAAATGCACCATGCCGCAGACACACAGGAAAACACAATAATGTGCCCAGGGCAAAACAAATACAAATATAGTAAGGAGAAATATAACAAAGGATAATACACCACCAGATATGATATTTCTTCTTCAAGACCACCACTACAGACCGGAATCACTAGGCATGAGGCACAAGCTATAATCGGCGACTCCCAAAGTCCAGCAATACTATTTAAAGGCCGTGGGCGTGACCCAGCCTCCAACCCGAGTACCAGCTAAATTAACCCTGGGCAACCTGGATAAAAATCTAGCCAGTGCCACTGAGCGTATAGTGGACGAATGTGGAATTACCGTTGTCTGTCGGACGCCCTAGTGTGAATAGCGTCCGACATGACACTGAGCATGTAACCCCCGACCTCCAATGAGAGGTCTTACCCTGGGCATGCTCAGAAGGGGAAAAGCGGGACTTAGTTCCAGAGACGTCTGCTCACCGCTGACCAGTACTGGCTACAATGGCTGAGCCTGGAAAGGCAGCAGTAATCATCCGCACCGTATCAGGCTGAGCCAGACGCCGGGACCGACGTCTCCGCTGAGCAGGCTCCACTGCGGCTGGAGAAGAATGGGAGACTGCAGCGAAGATGGTTCAAGATTCCCCCTGTGCAGAGGCGGGAACTCGACCCCTAACACTGCCCTCTGCTGCTCACTAAGCCGTGCCAACATATGGAAGGTCAAATTCAAGTGTGTGGGCAGGTCAAAAATCAGTCAGTAAAGAGGCAAATTAAAGCACTGCTGCAGCGAAGCTAGACTGGTGAAAGCCTGAGATGACTTTCGATAATGTGCGCTGACATGGCGTACCTTGGCAACTAGGCCAGGCAAGTCAGGGTATGTTTTTAAAAACTGCTGTACAACCAAGTTCAGCACGTGGGTCATGCCAGGAACGTGTACCAGCTTGCCAAGCTTTAAAGCCGCCACCAAGTTACACTCATTATCGCACACAACCAAACCTGGTTTTATCCCTTTTAGCAGCTCAGCTGCATTGTGAGCTATATCACCTAAAAACAGATGAGCTTCAGCAGAGCGTGCTGCTGCTTCGTCAAGGCAGTGCTGCAGATTTCCCAGCTGGAGAGTGATGAGGAGGCTAGTTCCGCCGAGGATGAGGAGACACAGGAAGTGGAATACAAGGAGACTGAAACCCTGATGGAAGTTGTGCCCGCTATTCTTGGTGTGGGTAAGATGTGTGATGTCCCAGCCTCTGACTCTGTCCCATACTCCACCAGGTAAACCCAGTGTGTCATCAGGGAAATGTATCATCCCTGTCCACAAGAACTTGTCCACATGTCTGTGATTAGGTGGACCTTCCCTGTGACTACGTTGGCCAGAGCACGGCTGATATTGTGTAACACGTGCTTATGTAATGCAGGGATGGCACACCGGGAAAAATAGCAATCTGGCAATGTGGGTGTTTAGCATTTGGGCCAGTGGGTGGGTGGCTGAATATTTCTGCTTTCTAGAAAATGTCTGGGGCACGGAAAAATAAACGCTGTGCTGGAACAACAAAGTGGATGTGTTGCTGACTGTTGTATCTGTGCAACCGCTGGTTGTGGGCAGGAGGCATTAGTGCCTGCTTCATGGTCAAAATATTGGGAAGGCCGTAACACAGGGGACAGGCCAGTGGTTTCACTCTCAGACACAGATTTAGTACCCAGGTGTTCCGCCCACCTACTGGGGTGCTTGGCTGCCATGTGCTTTTGCATGCTGGTGGTGCTCATGTTGGCAGTTTTCTTGCCTCTTCTTAGCTTGGTTTGGCAGTGCAAATTACAGTTGTTTTATCTGAAGGACTTTCAGAAAAAAACTGTCATACAGGGTAACAACGCCAACTTGGCCTGTTATATAGCCGAGTGCGGAGGGAACAGTTGACCGAGTTTTACCTCTGGGCAAACCACAACCTCTTCTTGCCTGTTTGTTTGCTATGGATCCATCCTTCTCTGCACTGCTGTGCTTACTAGGCGTACCACAGTGCCAGGTTGGATCAGTGTCCTCATCATCGACCATGTCGGCTTCCAATTCTTCAATCTGATCCTCCTTCTGAGCTGCAATTTGAGGCTGACCTGATGGCAACTGTGCCTCATGATTATTCTCCACCTCTTCAGACATCAATTGACCATCCCCAACGTGCCTTTCTCCTGGCCGTGGGTGCTCAAATGTTTAGGCATCACTGCACTTCACCTCCTCATGACCTTCTTTAACCCCTTCACCCCCAAGGGTGGTTTGCACGTTAATGACCGGGCCAATTTTTACAATTCTGACCACTGTCCCTTTATGAGGTTATAACTCTGGAACGCTTCAACGGATCTTGGCGATTCTGACACTGTTTTCTCGAGACATATTGTACTTCATGATAGTGGTAAAATTTCTTCGATATAACTTGCGTTTATTTGTGAAAAAAACGAATATTTGGCGAAAATTTTGAAAATTTCGCAATTTTCCAACTTTGAATTTTTATGCCCTTAAATCACAGACATATGTCACGCAAAATACTTAATAAGTAACATTTCCCACATGTCTACTTTACATCAGCACAATTTTGGAACCAAAATATTTTTTTGTGACGGAGTTATAAGGGTTAAAAGTTGACCAGCAATTTCTCATTTTTACAACACCATTTTTTTTTAGGGACCACATCTCATTTGAAGTCATTTTGAGGGGTCTATATGATAGAAAATACCCAAGTGTGACACCATTCTAAAAACTGCACCCCTCAAGGTACTCAAAACCACTTTCAAGAAGTTTATTAACCCTTCAGGTGTTTCACAGGAATTTTTGGAATGTTTAAATAAAAATAAACATTTAACTTTTTTTCACACAAAATTTATTTCAGCTCCAATTTGTTTTATTTTACCAAGGGTAACAGGAGAAAATAGACCCCAAAATTTGTTGTACAATTTGTCCTGAGTACGCTGATACCCCAAATGTGGGGGTAAACCACTGTTTGGGCGCATGGCAGAGCTCGGAAGGAAAGGAGCGCCATTTGACTTTTCAATGCAAAATTGACTGGAATTGAGATGGGACGCCATGTTGCATTTGGAGAGCCCCTGATGTGCCTAAACATTGAAACCCCCCACAAGTGACACCATTTTGGAAAGTAGACCCCCTAAGGATCTTATCTAGATGTGTGGTGAGCACTTTGACCCAACAAGTGCTTCACAGAAGTTTATAATGCAGAGCCGTAAAAATAAAAAATCATATTTTTTCACAAAATGATCTTTTCGCCCCCAATTTTTTATTTTCCCAAGGGTAAGAGAAGAAATTGGACCCCAAAAATTGTTGTGCAATTTGTCCTGAGTACACTGATACCCCAAATGTGGGTGTAAACCATTGTTTGGGCGCAGGGCAGAGCTCGGAAGGGAAGGAGCGCCATTTGACTTTTCAATGCAAAATTGACTGGAATTGAGATGGGACGCCATGTTGCATTTGGAGAGCCCCTGATGTGCCTAAACATTGAAACCCCCCACAAGTGACACCATTTTGGAAAGTAGACCCCCTAAGGATCTTATCTAGATGTGTGGTGAGCACTTTGACCCAACAAGTGCTTCACAGAAGTTTATAATGCAGAGCCGTAAAAATAAAAAATCATATTTTTTCACAAAAATGATCTTTTCGCCCCCAATTTTTTATTTTCCCAAGGGTAAGAGAAGAAATTGGACCCCAAAAATTGTTGTGCAATTTGTCCTGAGTACGCTGATACCCCATATGTGGGTGTAAACCATTGTTTGGGCGCAGGGCAGAGCTCGGAAGGGAAGGAGCGCCATTTGACTTTTCAATGCAAAATTGACTGGAATTGAGATGGGACGCCATGTTGCGTTGGGAGAGCCCCTGATGTGCCTAAACATTGAAACCCCCCACAAGTGACACCATTTTGGAAAGTAGACCCCTTAAGGAACTTATCTAGATGTGTGTTGAGCACTTTGACCCAACAAGTGCTTCACAGAAGTTTATAATGCAGAGCCGTAAAAATAAAAAATCATATTTTTTCACAAAAATGATCTTTTCGCCCCCATTTTTTTATTTCCCCAAGGGTAAGAGAAGAAATTAGACCACAATAGTTGTTGTGCAATTTGTCCTGAGTACGACGATACCCCATATGTGGGGGTAAACCACTGTTTGGGTGCATAGCAGAGCTCGGAAGGGAAGGAGCGCTATTTTACTTTTCAATGCAAAATTGACTGGAATTAAGATGGGATGCCATGTTGCGTTTGGAGAGCCCCTGATGTGCCTAAACATTAAAAACCCCCACAAGTGACACCATTTTGGAAAGTAGACCCCCTAAGGAACTTATCTAGATGTGTTTTGATAGCTTTGAACCCCCAAGTGTTTCACTACAGTTTATAACGCAGAGCCGTGAAAATAAAAATTCTTTTTTTTTTCACAAAAATGATTTTTAGCCCCCAGTTTTGTATTTTCACAAGGGTATCAGGATAAATTGGACCCCAAACATTGTTGTCCAATTTGTCCTGAGTACGCTGATACCCCATATGTGGGGGGGAACCACTGTTTGGGCGCATGACAGAGCTCGGAAGGGAAGGAGCGCCATTTGGAATGCAGACTTAAATGGATTGGTCTGCAGGCGTCACGTTGCATTTGCAGAGCCCCTGATGTACCCAAACAGTACAAACCCCCCCACAAGTGACCCCATATTGGAAACTAGACCCCCCAAGGAACTTATCTAGATGTGTTGTGAGAACTTTGAACCCCCAAGTGTTTCACTACAGTTTATAACGCAGAGCCGTGAAAATAAAATTTATTTTTTTTTTCACAAAAATGATTTTTTTAGCCCCCAGTTTTGTATTTTCACAAGGGTATCAGGATAAATTGGACCCCAAAAGTTGTTGTTCAATTTGTCCTGAGTACGCTGATACCCCATATGTGGGGGGGAATCACTGTTTGGGCGCATGACAGAGCTCGGAAGGGAAGGAGCGCCATTTGGAATGCAGACTTAAATGGATTGGTCTGCAGGCGTCACGTTGCATTTGCAGAGCCCCTGATGTACCCAAACAGTACAAACCCCCCACAAGTGACCCCATATTGGAAACTAGACCCCCCAAGGAACTTATCTAGATGTGTTGTGAGAACTTTGAACCCCCAAGTGTTTCACTACAGTTTATAACGCAGAGCCGTGAAAATAAAAATTCTTTTTTTTTTCTTCACAAAAATGTTTTTTAGCCCCCAGTTTTGTATTTTCACAAGGGTATCAGGATAAATTGGACCCCAAAAGTTGTTGTTCAATTTGTCCTGAGTACGCTGATACCCCATATGTGGGGGGGAATCACTGTTTGGGCGCATGACAGAGCTCGGAAGGGAAGGAGCGCCATTTGGAATGCAGACTTAAATGGATTGGTCTGCAGGCGTCACGTTGCATTTGCAGAGCCCCTGATGTACCCAAACAGTACAAACCCCCCACAAGTGACCCCATATTGGAAACTAGACCCCCCAAGGAACTTATCTAGATGTGTTGTGAGAACTTTGAACCCCCAAGTGTTTCACTACAGTTTACAACGCAGAGCCGTGAAAATAAAAAATCTTTTTTTTCCCACAAAACTTATTTTTTGGCCCCCAGTTTTGTATTTTCCCAAGGGTAGCAGGATAAATTGGACCCCAAAAGATGATGTCCAATTTGTCCTGAGTACGCTGATACCCCATATGTTGGGGTAAACCCCTGTTTGGGCACACGGGAGAGCTCTGAAGGGAAGGAGCACTGTTTTCCTTTTTCAACGCAGAATTGGCTGGAATTCAGATCGGATGCCATGTCCCGTTTGGAGAGCCCCTGATGTGCCTAAACAGTGGAAACCCCCCAATTATAACTGAAACCCTAATCCAAACACACCCCTTACCCTAATCCCAACAGTAACCCTAACCACTCCTCTAACCCAGACACACCCAACCCTATTCCCAACCGTAAATGTAATCCAAACCCTAACCCTATCTTTAGCCCCAACCCTAACTGTAGCCCCAACCCTAGCCCCAACCCTAGCCCTAACCCTAACCCTAATGGGAAAATGGAAATAAACACATTTTTTAATTTTTTTATTTTTCCCTAACTAAGGGGGTGATGAAGGGGGGTTTGATTTACTTTTATAGCGGGTTATTTAGCGGATTTTTATGATTGGCAGCTGTCACACACTGAAAGACGCTTTTCATTGCAAAAAATATTTTTTGCATTACCACATTTTGAGAGCTGTAATTTTTCCATATTTGAGTCCACAGAGTCATGTGAGATCTTGTTTTTTGCGGGACGAGTTGACGTTTTTACTGGTAACATTTTCGGACACGTGACATTTTTTGATCGCTTTTTATTCCGATTTTTGTGAGGCAGAGTGATCAAAAACCAGCTATTCATGAATTTCTTTTGGGTGAGGCGTTTATACCGTTCCGCGTTTGGTAAAATTGATAAAGCAATTTTATTCGTCGGGTCAGTACGATTACAGCGATACCTCATTTATATCATTTTTTTTATGTTTTGGCGCTTTTATACGATAAAAACTATTTTATAGAAAAAATAATTATTTTGGTATTGCTTTATTCTCAGGACTATAACTTTTTTATTTTTTTGCTGATGATGCTGTATGGCAGCTCGTTTTTTGCGGGACAAGATGACGTTTTCAGCGGTACCATTCTTATTTATATCAGTCTTTTTGATCGCGTGTTATTCCACTTTTTGTTTGGCGGTATGATAATAAAGCGTTGTTTTTTGCCTCGTTTTTTTTTTTTTTTTCTTACGGTGTTTACTGAAGGGGTTAACTAGTGGGGCAGTTTTATAGGTTGGGTCGTTACGGACGCGGCGATACTAAATATGTGTACTTTTATTGTTTTTTTTATTTTATTTAGCTAAAGAAATGTATTTATGGGAATAATATATATATTTTTTTTTCTTTATTTAGGATATTTTTTTTATTTTTTTTTTACACACATGTGGGGAATTTTTTTTTACTTTTTTACTTTGTCCCAGGGGGGGACATCACAGATCATTGATCTGGCAGTGTGCACAGCACTCTGCCAGATCTGCGATCTGCTGTGCAGGGCTGCAGGCTTACCAAGTGTCTGCTCTGAGCAGACACTCGGTAAGCCACCTCCCTCCCTGCAGGACCCGGATGCCGCGGCCATCTTGGATCCGGGACCTGCGGCGAGGAGGGAGGTAGGAGACCCTCAGAGCAACGCGATCACATCGCGTTGCTCCGGGGGTCTCAGGGAAGCCCGCAGGGAGCCCCCTCCCTGCGCGATGCTTCCCTATACCGCCGGTACACCGCGATCATGTTTGATCGCGGTGTGCCGGGGGTTAATGTGCCGGGGGCGGTCCGTGACCGCTCCTGGCACATAGTGCCGGATGTCAGCTGCGATATGCAGCTGACACCCGGCCGCGATCGGCCGCGCTCCCCCCGTGAGCGCCGCTGATCGGTGATGACGTACTATCCCGTCGGCGGTCATACGGGCCCACCCCACCTCGACGGGATAGTACGTCAAATGTCGGGAAGGGGTTAATGGTGCACATTGAGAAGCCTAACAAATTACAAGGGAACGTAAACAGTTCCTCAGAGTGGCCAGCGTTGGGGTCATATATCTCCTGGGACTCTTGATGGTGAGAAGAAGAAGGACCAGGTTGAAGATTCAGAGGCCCAGCCTCTTGGCTACTGAGACTGGACCATGTGGAAAACTTTGTGGTGATGCTTGTCAACACACTGGAGCCTTTGTCTGCCATACAACCCATAACATCCTCGCACTTGTCTGGGTTCGTTAGTGGTATAGTGCGCTGACCTAATTTTGACAGGGAACTAGAATGATATAAAGTCACCTTCGGATCTGTCACATGCCCTTGGCGGCCACCATTACATTCACATCCCTTAACACCACCCTTTTGCATCTTGAATGTGTTATGCTTATGAAACCAAAAGATACTTGCTTTATTTTTTACAAGTACTCTTACAAAGGTTTTATGTACAAATTCAATGTATCTACCAATGTGTGGCTATTTTTTTGGAGATTCTCTTGCTGACACACTTCAAAGATATGCTATTTTTAGAATAATAAAAAATTAAGAATTTTTTTTAAATTGGCTTGCTGACACAGTGCAAATACCGAGTAATGAACATTATTACCACAGCTAAATTGTCACGTATGATTATCTGTACCCATATTGAGCCAGTTACACAACTGGTAGATAAAGATACCGTATGTTATTTTTTTTTTTAAATTGGCATGCTATAACACTGCAGATGCGGAGTAATGAAGATTATTGGCCCAGCTAAATTTTCAAGTACGATTATCTGTACTCGTATTGCACCAGTGACACAACTGGTAGATAAAGATACACTATTTTTTAAAAAATTGTCTTGTTATAGCATTGGAAATGCAGAGTAATGAAGATTATTACCCCTGCTAAATTGTCACGTACGATTATCTGTACCTGTATTGCGCCAGTCACACAACTGGTGGATAAAGATACACTATTTATTTTTAAATTGGCTTGCTATAACACTGCAAATGCGGAGTAATGAAGATTATTGTCCCTGCTAAATTGTCACGTACGATTATCTGTACCAGTATTGTGCCAGTCGCACAACTGCTAGACAAATATTAAGTATTTTAAGTGGAAAATAGCAGAGACCCTTCCTCCTATTAAATATGTCACTACTAAATCCTCACCTAACAAACAAAAACAAGTAATCTCTTCACAATCTTCAGCTCTTAAAAGAGCTTTTTGGAATGAATAAATGCTCAGTATAAACTCCTATCACTTTCCCTACACTACTTTCCATATGCTCAAACTAGACTCTCCTTATGCTGTTTCTGGCTGCTATGTGTGCAGGATGGTGCCGGCTGCCTTTAAATATCCCCTATGATGCTGGAAGGTAAGCCAATCACAGTAATGCCACACCAAAGATGGTGCTGGCATTACTGTGATTGGCAAGCCAGTCCAGCGTTTTTATTGGCTGCAAATAAAGCGCCAAACATGCTGGGTGGGTCACTTGAATATACCGAGGTGAATACCTAATTACTCGCCGAGAAACTAATACCTAATTACTCGCCATGAAATGGTCCCAGTCTACACGGCTAAGCTCTTCTTTTAGTTTGTTGAAACCGGCTTTCCTAAAATTCGAGTGTCACAACACTGTTGTTGGATATCCTGGGAGCAGGGGCTCCTTTCCTATCCCTAGCTATGTCTGCTCCCTGGATTACTTCTAATGGTGAAGAGGCCACACACACCTTACTGAGCTCCTTAATCTTCCCTTAGGGCTCCTTCTCACATGCGTGAAATACATCAGAGTCTTGCAGGTCAAAACCCGACTCTGCCGCCAGCACTCCAGAGCGGAGCGTGCGGCCGCACAGCAATACATGGAGCTGCATGCTCCGCTCCCAAGTGCCGGCGGCAGATCTGGGTTTTATCGTGCAGATCTGCAGCTTTTTTTTCAGAGCAGAAACGCTGCAGTTCCGCAAGTGATTTACAGTACAATGTAAATCAATGGCAAAAAAAATATGCTGTGCTAATGGTGCGGAAAAAACTGCACAGAAAACGCAGCAGATTCAAAAAAAGGACCATGTCACTTCTTTTTGTAGATATGCTGCGTTTCTGCACCCATGCCATAATAGAAATCTGCAGGGGTAAAAAAAGGAAGGAATCCGCACAAAAATATGCAACGTGCGCACATACCAAAAAAAGGCGCAGATTCTAACCTGCGTTTTCTGCCAAGAAATTCAGAATCTGCACAGAACATTCCACAGTCAAATCTGCAACGTTTGCACATAGCCTTAATCTGTTCTCTCCCCACTTAAGGGAATATGTACTATGATAACACAAAATCCCAGTCACACTAATATAAACAGAGGAAATTTAGGAAAATACAATTGTAAATTATATGGAAAAAATTATCCTCAAATGGCACAAAAAAGTATTTACTAAATTATTCTAAAATAATTTGTGCAAAAACAGCAATTTGATGACAGATGCTCTTTAAACGCCCTGAAAGTCAGACTGACCTTTAGGAGAGAATACACTGGACATGAAAGGAGTGAACAGCTAAATTAGTATAGAAATGTCCCAGAACCATAGTGAAATATATATTTTTTTAGATTTAGGAAAAATTTTAATTCTCACATCATTGAATATAGTCATCTTCAGGATGACAGGTTATGTGTGGATTATAATTAACATGTTCAAGTTAATAGCATAGAAGTGGCATTTTTTATTCAGAAGAGGAATTGCATTTTGACAGTAGCATTGTTTTTCTATATGATAATAAGACATTTATCTAATGTAATATAAATGGAACAATCAGAGCAAATTAAAGTAAAGGACAAGTGCCTGACCTTAATCTGGTTCAAAGAGAGAAACAAGCAGACAGAAATATTAAATATAAGGTAAGGCTACTTTCACACTAGCGTCGGACGATGCACGACGAATTGCGTCGTTGCGACGTACCAATGCTAGCAGTGAATGCGCCACACAACGGGGGCAGCGGATGCTGTTTTTCAATGCATCCGCTGCCACATTGTGAGGTGCGGGGAGGAGGGGGCGGAGTTCCGGCCGCGCATGCGTGGTCGGAAAAGACGGGAACAACGCACCAAACAACATTACAAGCAACGTTTTTTGGTGGCGATGGTCCAATGCAACACGACGCAACCATCGCACGACGGTTGCGACGTGTGTCAAAGCGTCGCACTGCGTCGCTAATGCAAGTCAATGGAGAAAAAACGCTTCCTGCAAGCACTTTTGCAGGATGCGTTTTTTCTCCAAAACGACGCATAGTGATGTGCAGTGCACGACGCTAGTGTGAAAGTAGCCAAAAGGTCAAGGAGGCAAATTTTCTGCCTCACCACCGAGATATAAAATACATTTGTTTGCAGAACATATATCACAAAGAAAGTTCTTTGTTACTGGAGACAATGGCAGGAATCGCTTTTTTCTTTACTATCTTGGGGTAATCAATGTTTATCACATCTGACCAAGCACTCCATCCTTCAGCCTCTGGCAGTTTTAATCATAGCAAGATCCTGGAGATCATCAGAGATTGGGATTTTTTTTATAACCCAACCCTGATTTGCACTTCTTAACACCTTTGTCCCTGAATTGTTTGGATATCTCCTTGGTCTTCATAGTGTTTGGTTAGTGGTGCCTCTTGCTTAATGGGGTTGCAGCCTCTGTGATCTTTCAGAAAAGGTTGTGCATATACAGACAGATCATGTGACATTTAGATTGCACATAGGTGGACTTTCACTAAGCATGTGTCTTATGAATGCAATTGCTTGCATCAGAAATGTTTAGGGTTTTCATTGCAAAAGGGGTGAATACATAGGCCGGTGTCACACTTAGCGTAGGGAAATACGGTCTGTTTTTTACAGGCGTAAAACGCAGAAATTATCCCAAAACAGTGATCCGTATACAGAGCTAGATCGCATAAAAGCCGGTAATTCAATTGCCGGCTTTTGCTATCTCCTTACCAAAGCCGACAGGATATGAGACATGGTTTACATACAGTAAACCATTTCATATCCCTTATTTTTTACATATTACTCACTAATAATGTTAGTAGAGTGTGTGTGCAAAATTTGGGGGCTCTAGCTGTTAAAATAAAGGGTTAATTCACGGAAAAAACTGGCATGGGCTCCCACGCAATTTTCTCTGCCAGAGTGGGAAAGCCAGTGACTGAGGGCTGATATTAATAGCCTAGAGAGGGACCATGGTTATTGCTCCCCCCCGGCTAAAAACATCTGCCCCCAGCCACCCCAGAAAAGGCACATCTGTAAGATGCACCTATTCTGGCACTTAGCCTCTCTCTTCCCACTCCCGAGTAGAGGTGCGATATGGGGTAATAAAGGGTTAATGTCACCTTGCTAATGTAAGGGGAGGGGTTTATCATTATTCCACTCTCAGGGGAGAGTGAAAGTAGCGATCTTCTTGAACAATGGCTTGGCTGGACACCCAAGTGTCATTCATCATCGGCGGGGGAGCTGGAGCGGCAGTGATGTCATCATTGCCTGAGCAGCATTCCAGCAGGTCATGGCCTCCAACCAAGCTTTTGCCTGACATGGCTCCCCTTCAGGGACCATTCAGGCCAGGCGCTTGGCTGGAAATGCATGAGTAGGCCTCGGCCTGGGAGGTATCCAATAGCCTGGCTGAGTCTTGTGGTGGTTAGCAGACCTCTGCCCATGATGGGGATGGAGTCTGAGCACCAAGACTACTGGTATCCATGACATCACAGTGGACCTGCAAAACAATGCCCCTGTCAGGAAACCTGCTTCCTCTTCCCCTGATGACTGGTGAATGTGCCAAGATGCCAGTGGAACATGCAGTAGCCTGTTTTCTGAGGGGTTACTGGCCCATATGGGAAATTCTGTTTCAGCTCCCCCATCCTTATTGTCGATCCCTGTCGGTGCTGCACAGATGTGCCAGGCAGGGCAAGTATTGGACAGCGGGCTGTTCTCTGTGGGGTCACCAGCTAATCTTCAGCTTACTGGTCCATCCTCCTCATCCTTCATGTTGTTCCCTTCCAGTGTGGTGCCGCCTCCTAGGGCCCAGACAATGGGGTCATACATATCTCCATCTTTCGGATTCCATATGGCTGAGGGTTCTGCAGGAAGACTTGAGGAGGCAAACGCGTGCCTGTAATTGTGATTTACGGCTGGAGGGATCATAGCTCCTTTGCAGCCCGGTGAGTATTATTTTTTGCTGTGTTTCTTTACTCCTATCTTTATGTCTTGGATAGTCAGAAGTGGGTAGTCAAGCGGTATGTTTAACAGGATTAGGACAAGCAATTGAGAGGTGGTCAAACATGATTGGTGTTGAGGTGAGGGAAGTGCTGGTGAATTTTAGGGATTTATTAACTCATCTGGAAGGGGGTAGGGCAACTTCTGAGCACTTAGCTGCTTGGGTTAGTCCTCAAGTTAGCAGGCAGAGTGGGTATCTTTGTGGGATTGGGGTCTCGATTTAGAGTTTCTGACCCAGGTTCAGTTTCAGTGCAGACAAAAAAGGAGGAGGAAAATAGGATTTATCTTGATGATAGGGCTCACGGGAAAGTTTATGTTTGCTTCGAAGGTCCCCTGAGAGCCCATCTTAAAAAATAAGTAAGGGAAAAAATTTGGAAGGACAAGTACATCAAAAATTTATCAATTTTATTTATCAAAATAAGTTTTGGCTCATTCAACATTTTTCTTACTCTCTGGGGATGTCCGTGAACGATGAGATTCATCCAGAGCTTTGATCTGTGGCCTATACGTAGTTTGGCAAGGCGTGTTGGGTGAGAAGGTGTGTGAGGGGAGCATTGATGGCCAAGACTGACGTTGAATCTTTTAGGTTATTGCTCGTTCATCCAAAAAGCATCTGATTGTTATTTTGCTATTTGAAGGGGGCATTTTTGGTGGACAGATGTTTGCCCATTGGCTGTTCTTTGTCATGTGTGCTATTTGAAGTGTTTAGTTTCTTTTCGGAGTAAGTTGTTTGTGATGATTTTTAATGTACTGGCCCAATCTACTTGTTGCAAGACCATTCTTAGGGCTAATGAGTGGGTGGCAGGGCACTCCAGGGTTCCCTTGGCGCCCAGTAAAATTGAAGGTGCAACTATGTGTATATGTTTTTGGGGAATTATTATCGACTCACTAAAATGGGAGTTTCGGCTTCCAGAAGAGAAAGCAGTGGCATCGACGGCCGATGTAGGCAGGGTGCAGCGGGTTAAAAAATTAATATTGAGGAAGTGCTGTCACTTCTTGAGAAGCTCAATTTTGTATGCCACATTATCCCTATGGGTAGAGTTTTCTCTCAAATGTTGGCGAATTTAACCACTGGGGTGCGAGCTCCCCATCATTATGTTCGGTTGTCTGCTGAGCGCAAAGCGGATCTGGAAGTTTGGGGGAGGTTTTTTGAGCAATATAACAGGCGATCATTCCTGAAGGATGAGGAGGTGGATAACTCTGAGCTTAACCTGTACAAAGACACAGCTGGCAGCTTCGGTTTTGGGGCCTGCTTCAGGGGTCAGTGGTGTGCAGTCAGGTGGCCTGAAGTGTGGTTTAGGTCGGGGCTAGTTAAAAATATTGCCTTGCTCAAAATTTTCCCCATATTGGTGGTAGAGCATTTATAGAAACAGAGGCTTCAGAACAGGAGAGTATGTTTCAACTGTGATAACATGTGGGTAGTGATTGCGATCAATAATATCACTGCTTCTTCACCTCTCGACTTCAAGTTGCATGTGCAGAAAGATTTGATAAAAAAGATTTTTTGGTAAAACAAGCATTGAAAGGTTTTCATAGGCATAGTAGTTGTAAGGATTCTAGGCGACCACTTTTGCTTGGCTTGTTGTAGTGGTTAATTGGGTAATTGGGCTGAATTTGTAGTTCGCACTTTGAGGTCTGTCTGTTCTGCTAGGCTTTTTTGCTTGCTTTCTTCCGTGCCTTAAGTGTAAGGGAGATGGTGGCCCCTAGCAAGAAGCGGATTCAAGGAATTTTAGCAGTGGATGTTGTTGCTACAATTCGGGTGATAGAATTCTGGATTCGAAAATTGAAAACGTATCAGGCAGGAAAAAGTAGACAGATAATTTTAAGAGCAGTTCTGGAAAACCCTATATGTCCTTTATGTTCACATTGGACATAAAGCAACTTAATCCAAGCTCAATTTTTGCTTTTTTCTTAGTATTTTTGCATTCTGTGCAAGCCGGGGTGTGGCCTTCCTCTCCTGAGATGGAAATTTCATTTAAAGACTTCTCAACACTGGTGTCCATAGATTGGGACTTGGTCCTTTTGCCTGCCCTTTTTCACACACTGAGATCAATTCTGACACTTCCTAAGGGTTTTAATATTAGACAGCGTAGGACAGTCCTGATCAGGGCACCTTGACGATGATGAGATAGCTTTTATGCTATTTTTGATCAAAAACAGTATTACTAAGAACCCTGAGTTATTTAGATGCACTTTTGCTTTTTACTTATTTAGTTACAGCAGGTTTTTTTTGTTTATTTTGTTTCTTGTGGTTTTATATGCTTTCAGGCCAATGTGAACATGCGTTTATGTGCTGCATGTATACCATCTTTATCCAAGCTCAATTTTTTTTGTTTTTTCTATGTGTCCTTTATGTTGCCTGAAGCTTTTTAATGCTTTCGGGCCTACTCGGGAAGGACCTTTCCTATGTCATGAAGACAGTTCCGTTATGTCAAAATACCAATTTACCCCAGGGTTTAGTTGAAGGGTTACCTCTAGTGATGAGCGAGTGTACTCGTTGCTCAGGTTTTCCCAAGCGCACTCGTGTGACCTTTTGAGTATTTATGACTGCTCGGAGATTTAGTTTTCATCGCGGCAGCTGAATGATTTACAGGTACTAGCCAGGCTGAGTACATGTGGGGATTCCCTAGCAACCAGGCAAAACTCGAGCAACTGGTATACTCGCTCATCACTAGTTACCTCCTTTAATTTTGGGGGTTGCATTTTAGATTTAGGTGTTCATTTAGCATTGTTTCCTAGAGTTTGATTGTGGTTTGCTTGTTTTATTAGTTTTCGATCCTCTTTTGATATTGATACTGGGCCAGTCATTTGTCCACTGGAGAGAGCTTTGGGCTGATATAAGGAAAGAGGATAGACAACTTGGTTTTTCCAGGAACATGGCGGTGATCAGATAGCTTGGTTTTAGAGGCATGAGTTGATGGGGAGGGTTTTACAGGAAGTGCACCATAATGCTCTTTTGGAGAGGGCTTAAGACATTTTAGTAACGATCAAGGAATTCAGCCTTTTAGAGATTTGATTGGGCATGTTAAAAATGACTTATTGCACCTTTGGATGTCTTTTTCCGGGATGGTTACAGTTTGGTCTGAAATCATCCCGTTAAAATGTTGGCGAAATGCTTGGTCAGTTGAGAAGGTAAGTAAGTCCAGGATAAAAGTGTATAATGTGGTGTCCAATTCTGTTACTCATAACCAGGGCATTGTAGTTCACCATTTTGATAAGAAAAAGGAGGGGACATTTTTGGTTTGCTGATGGAGTGCACTTGAATACTGAAGGCATTGATCTGTGAGCCTTGGGTCTATAGGAAGGGATTGAAAGGGCCATGACATTGCGGAGTAGAGATTCTCAGGCATTTGAGGTGCTCAAAGTACCCTTGCGTTCCCACAAACAGCAGTGGATGTGTGAGGGGCAGAGCTAGAACTGTAGTCGTGGCTGAGTATATATATCATAGAAACAATGTCCCTTTTCTTGCATACCTTCTGCTGCACCATCTACACCGTCAGGGTCCCATCGAGGCTGATGTAGTTCGGCTGCTGGTGTTATTGAGCAGAAAGAGAGAGAGTCCAATTTAAACTTTAAACGAAGAGCTTTACTGGATTCCAATCGCAGCATATCCACATCAGTTACAGCATCAACACAGGGTAGGGCATTATTCACATTCTTTTCTTTCCCTGTGCCTTTACTTATTCCTCCCAGGGTTTCCCCAGGTTGTACCGACCCATTCGATACTGCAGCATCCTCCTTGTTCAGCATGACTACTCTTAGGAATTCCCTCATCTGTTTCGCACCAGACAGAAAAGTGTCTGCCCAGGTAGAAAGCTGCCACATCTTGGAGTGACCTGCATCTTTATCCTGCTGCAATTCCTAGGCTGTAACTCTTTGACCCACTGGCAATGGATGGCTGGGCCTTTTTCTTCAAATGATGCCATGCTGCTGCACTGTCCCGGGCTCTTAAGCCCTTCAGGATGCCTGAGGCTCCCTGGCCCGTCTGAGCTGTACCAGCTCCCTGTCTTCACTGAACTGTAATCAGGAGTTCCTCTTATCTTATCCCACAGTGACCCCTCCTATGAGTTAGCCATGCACTAATGTGCTCCATCTAGTGCTCCAACTGAGGTACTACATTTTCCCTATAATAAAGTCATATACATTGTACAGCAGCACATAAAATGGCATATAAAATATGGCAACATAGTAGCACACATGAACATATCAGCAATTACAATTATATAAAACATCCACAAGTTACAAAGAGAACTGGGTCGGTTCTTAAAGGGTTAGGGGTGAGCACCAGTCCTTAGAGCCCTTTACATTCCCCTTTCTTTTAAGATGGTCATCCCCGACCATGTCATATGAAAACTTGTGTATTATATGTATTTTTACATATAATACTTTACGCAGGTAGGTAAACAGTTAAACGAGGTAGTAGATCTTTCAGCACGCCTGAATGTGCCGCCATCATCCGCCTCAGAAAGTCTTATGGCTCATGCGGGAGCCCTTTGTACAAAACACATGAATGGCTTTATAAAACATCAATGCCTGGCACAAAGTCATCCAGGTGCACCTACAGTCCATAAGGCCCCGGTCCCGACTGCTCACAGGACCAAAGCTTATAAGCTGTCCATTAATACTTTTTTTTTACAGTACCTTATTAACCTGACCTGTCCATCAGGTTATCAGTTCAAAGGGCTTCTTTCCCTTTGTCCCTTTCTGCAGAGCACAACTTCGGGAGGTGTTTGTGGGCTGCCTGGTCCTGAAACAGTCTGCTTCTAAATCCACACACGGTCCGTCATTCCAAGGACCTGTCCTTCTTTAAAGGCAAAGTTCTGCCATCCAACTTAAAGATGGAGGTCCACACAAAAACGTCAAACTTTGGCTCATACTGGCCTTACTACACCACTGTTCTGGTGCTACAGGGCTTCTTTGCCCACCGGGACGTGAAACAGTCCGCTTTATTTGGTGCAACAAGCACTATAGATATAGTCCACTTATCAGCGGCATCCGTCCCGTGTTGCTTGGTCTCCTCCTGAATAGGGATGAACAAGTAGTGAAATATTCAGACTCGCTATACTCGTAACGAGAATCAAATAAGGAAATTGCGTATAAAGAACAATTAATATAATAATCTTTATTAAAGAAACAAGAAAAAATGAGGGATATAATCCCTATAAGACATACAACACATTTAAAACTGGTAGCCACAAGTGTGTCACAATGGTGAGCCAAAAAATATTGGTGGCACCACACTGAGTGAATATTGTAACAAAACAGTAGTAAGACTAGTGCGCCATGTTACTAGCACTGTCAGATGATACAAAGTACAGCTGTAGACATACAGTCAAAATAATCATTGTGTCAGCCATAATAGTTAAGCTACTGTGGCGTGCGCCAGTAAACACTGCATAAAGCTATACAAAGAGAGTTAGCAGCAACATGGCAAAAAGATTGAACAAAAGAAAAAATACGTAGTACTTTACCAAAACACTCAGAAGATGGTGCCACAACCCCTTGTTGTTGCTAACTCTCTTTGTATAGCTTTATGCAGTGTTTACTGGCGCACGCCACAGTAGCTTAACTATTATGGCTGACACAATGATTATTTTGACTGTATGTCTGCAGCTGTACTTTGTATCATCTGACAGTGCTAGTAACATGGCGCACTAGTCTTACTACTGTTTTGTTACAATATTCACTCAGTGTGGTGCCACCAATATTTTTTGGCTCACCATTGTGACACACTTGTGGCTACCAGTTTTAAATGTGTTGTATGTCTTATAGGGATTATATCCCTCATTTTTTCTTGTTCCTTTAATAAAGATTATTATATTAATTGTTCTTTATACGCAATTTCCTTATTTGATTCTATTCATATAGCGTTGAACGTATATTTATTTCCAGTTATCTTGGACACCACATGTTTTTCCACTGGTGGTTATTGATTATAATGTAGATGCATCCTTTTTGCTGAGGGTAATTATTTGATTTCTTATACTCGTAACGAGTAGTTCTTAATACGTAATTCGTAATGAGTAGTGAGTCCAATGCAAGTCAATGGGAAATGCTGCGCGTCTTTTAAGATCGATGGAGATTTAGATGGAAACCCCGATGTAACTGCTCAACGTAGAGCCCCAGATAAATGTGATGATAAATATTATGTAAAATGTTCCCAATAAAAGTTTCAACTCAATCCACAAAAAAGCAAGCCCTCTCTCAGGTTCGTCATCTGTTAATGGAAAAATAGGGGCTCCCACGTTACAGGTAGCACAAAGGCTCTGGAAAAGCTAAATGGCTCCTCACCCCCAAAAGAAATTCAGCAAATTCTCCACTCCCAAATCCAAATGCCCCCCTCTCTTCTGAGCCCCAGTGTGCCTAAACCACATTTAGCACCCAAATGTTTGGCATTTCTGTAGTGATGAGACCCTGCCTACTTTACAGGTGTGTGTCTCCAGAAGCACAAGCTGGGCATAATGTACTGGTCACTACAACGGCAGTTTGCAATTTTCACTTGGCAACATCCACTGCTGCCTGTTTCTGGAAAACACCCATGGAGTCAAAATTGTCACTACATCTGTAAATATATTCCCAAAGGGTTATAATTTCCAAAATGGGGTGACTTGAGGGGGGGGCTTCTGCTTTTCTAACTCTTAGGGGCTCTTTATATGGAATTTGCAACCTATTCTAGGAAAATCTGCGTTCCAGGAGGCAAATAGTGCTCCGTCGCTTCCGAGTCTCTCCATATGGCTAAGTAGTACTGTACAGCCACATATGGGATGTTGCCACATTCAGTAGGAATTGTGGGACAAATTTTAATGCCATGTTTACTCTTTTCCAGTTTGAAAATGTAAAACTTGGAGCTAACACATAATTTTGGTGGTGAAAATGTGGTGTCAACATAATCACTGCACCTTTAGATGAACTCATTGAGAGGTTTAGTTTGTAAAATGGGGTCAATTATGGGGGGTTCTGCTGTGTCGGCACCTCAGGGGCTCTGCTAATGTAACATGGCACCCTCAAACAAGGGCAGAAAAATCTGCACTGTAATATGGCATTTCTTCCCTTCTGAGCTTTTACATTGTGCCTCAAAAGTAGTTTTCGACGAAATATGGAGTATCAGCAAACTCAGGAGAAATTGCACAAAAATTGCACAAAATACAAAATTTGGAGCTAAAAAAGATTTTTGTGGGAAAAATTAGTTTTTTTTTTATTTTCACGGCTTAACGTTATAAATTTCTGTGAAGCACCTTGGGGTTCAAGGTGTTCAATATACATCTAGATAAGTTCCCAAAGGGGTCTAGTTTCCAAAATGATGTCACTTGTGGGTGGCTTCCACTGTTTAGGCACATCAGGGGCTCTCCAAACACGACATGGCATCCGCAATTTTTTTTGCAAATTTTGCATTCAAAAAGTCAAATGGTGCTCCTTCCCTTCCAAGCCCTGCTGTGTAGCCAAACAGTTGTTTTCCTTCACATATTTGGTATCTGTGCACTCAGGAGAAATTGCAGAACAAATTTTATGGTCCATGTTCTCCTGTTACCCTTGCGAAAGTAAAAAAAAAAAAATAGGTCTAAAGGAAAAAAATGTAAATGTTTGTTCCTTCCACATTCCAATAATTCCCGTGAAGCACCTGAAGAGTTAGTAAACTTTATGAATGTGCTTTTGAGCACCTTGAAGGGTGCAGTTTTTTTTTAGAATGGTGTCACTTTTGGGTATTTTCTGTCACATAGGCCCCTCAAAGTCACTTCAAATGTGAGGTGGTCCCTAAAAAAATGTTTTTGCAAATGTTGTTGTGAAAATGCGAAATCCCTGGTCAACTTTTAACCCTTATAACTTCCTAACAAAAAAATTATGTTTCGAAAATTGTGCTGATGTAAAGTAGACATGTGGGAAATGTTATTTATTAACTATTTTGTGTGACACCACTCTCTGATTTAAGGGCATAAAAATTTTAAGTTTGAAAATTGCAACATTTTCAAAATTTTCGCAAAATTTCAATTTTTTTCACAAATAAACAAGTCATATCAAAGAAATTTTACCACTATTTTGAAGCGCAATATGTCACGAGGAAACAGTCTCAGAATCAGTGGGATCCATTGAAGTGTTCCAGCGTTATAACCACAAAGTGACAGTGGTCAGAATTGTAAAAATTGGGCTGGTCAGGAAGGTAAAAACAGGTTTCGGGGCGATGGGGTTAAATGTGGAATGGAACACTTTGAATTATGGTTCTCCCAAGCCAGTGGGGTAATGGCTGGGAGTAATTATGGTGTATGTTTTTGATAATCACCAGATTTTGGAGCTTCAAGGACACTGTATGTATCAAACATTTGAAATTATAATATTTTCTTTTAAGTAAAGGCTACAGTGGACAAATTATCCAAATTTATTTTATTCATAAAATGGTTGTAAGGGTGGGGGTTTGGAATGGGATATATTGGGGACTGATGATGCAGTGTGATTCATTTTACTGAATGAATCCATCAGGATGTAACAAGGGCGACCGGGGTGGTAGTCATGGCCGAGTTTTACGAAGACGCAGTCAGTGAGCACCCCGGCCCCTTGCACACAAACTGACAAGTGAGGTCCTAGTCCTGTGGTACCGTCAGTTACCGCCATCATACATGTACAGTCGCTGGGGATGAGCTAGCAGGAAAGCACCACAGTCCACAGTTTTGTTCCAACGGGAAAACTTTACTATAACAATGCAATGCTTCCTGCTCTGTCCCTGTAGCTTTGTGAGATGGCACAGTCTCCACAGTTCCCATCCAGGCCAGGAACCATAAAAGTCCTTCTGGGGTCGGTCATCAACATCAGGACCCGTCCACACTGCCTGACAGTCCGTGTTAGCTAGTGTCCCCCTTGACCGGGATACCCTCTGCTTCTGGCAGTGGAGCATGTCCTGCCTTGGGCAAGCCTGCCCGGGCTCTAATGCAAGAACAGGAAATCCTTCTGTAAGCCTGGTGGACCAGCCCTCTTATGTTGCTCCTTCTGTCCCTAAGCCAACTATGTTCAAATGCAGTTGCATAGCATATACAGCACATTACACATCAATACACAGCATAACAATGTAAAACATGAGGGAACCATAGGGGTGCCACATGGGCTCGGTGTGTAGGAGAGAGGAGGCAACTGAGGTTCCCCGGCATCTCCTTACACTCCTCCCTCTTAAAATATGGCTGTCCTTGACCATAATGGCTCCTGTAAACTTAACACAGTTTATTAGATACAATTTCCCTTTAAGGTGGGTCTGATTGACCACGGTACCGTGGCTCCTGGGACCCATCCAGAACAAACATACTGGCCCGGTGACCACTTAACACTAGTCCACATAGTCCTGACCTGGCTCGCTCCTCGGGTCATCCTGCACAGTTTCTCAACCTACCTCCTTTTGATAGTTTACGGGATCATTAACACTTTGGTGCGCTGCTTTTAATGGGTGACAATTCAGGGTTAAAATAGTTTAAGTTCAAGGTTAAACTACTTCAGTCTTTATAGCGCCTACACGCACAGTTCACAGCAACCAACCCTAGTAGGGTTTCAGCCCCATAATCCAGCAAGGGATGCACAACAGTGCGCAAAGGAACTTGGAAGAGGGGAGGAAACAAAGGCTTTCAACTGTGACCATGGGGGTCAGCACTGACACCTAGTCCTCGGTACCATATAGGGCCCACTGCCCTTGCAGAGATGAGGAACATTCCCTTTTTGCTTCCTCAGGTGCAACCAGCACCGCTGTAGTGGGCCACATGTGGGCCTTGTACAATGATGTATATGTGGGCTGAGGATCTACTGGAGGAGGAGTCTCCACTATTTCTCCTGCTCCATGCCCCCTCCAGCTGTGGCCCCATAGCTCCCAGTGTTACCTGCTCTGGGGACTCAACTGTGGCCTCCACATTCGGTCCAGGTGCCGTTTCCTCCCGAATAACTGCCGGAGCTACAACCTTCGCAGCTGGCTGCACATCACGTTGGGCTGCACGTGCCCGCCATTCCTCCGGGCTGGAGAACATCTTGACGGCCACCGCATATGGCCCCAGAGGACCCTGCTTCTTGACAAATGACACCCGGTCCCATTCCTGTATGGGGCCGTTACAGCAAATGGACCCGGCATTGACATGGGTGTTGTGAAATTGGATTTTGGGCTCCCCCGGTGGCCACTGGTGGAATTGAACTGGTGTGCATCATCCTCTCTGTTCACCTGTTTCCATCAGGATGTGGGAGTCGCTATTTAGCCTTGCTCCTCTGTCACTTCCATGCCGGTCAACATTGTAATCAGAAGCCTTTCTGTGCATGTTCCTGCTGCTAGACAACTCCCAGCTAAGTTGGACTTAGTCCTTGTTTGTTTTTGCATTTTGTTCCAGTTCACAGCTGTAGTTTCGTTTCTGTGTCTGGAAAGCTCTTGTGATCTGAAATTGCCACTCTGATGTTATGAGTTAATACTAGAGTCTTAAAGTAATTTCAGGATGGTATTTTGATAGGGTTTTCAGCTGACCATGAAAGTGCCCTTTCTGTCTTCCTGCTATCTAGTAAGCGGACCTCAATTTTGCTAAACCTATTTTCATACTACGTTTGTCTTTTCATCTAAAATCACCGCCAATATTTGTGGGGGCCTCTGTCTGCCTTTCGGGGAAATTTCTCTAGAGGTGAGCCAGGACTATATTTTCCTCTGCCAGGATTAGTTAGTCCTCCGGCCGGCGCTGGGCGTCTAGGGATAAAACGCAGGCTACGCTACCCGGCTACTGTTAGTTGTGCGGCAGGTTTAGTTCATGGTCAGTTTAGTTTCCATCCTTCCAAGAGCTAGTTCGTATGTTTGCTGGGCTATGTTCTCTTGCCATTGAGAACCATAACAGTTTGACCGGCCAAAAGGGTTAAATTAATTGACAGAGAAAGGAGAGAAAAGAGAAGTCTGCTGAAGATTTTTTTTTTTTTTTTTTTCTCAGTTCTGAGTGTGCTTGTAATTGAATCTCTTGCAAGTCTGCCTATATTGCAGCCTTTCTCTCTCTCTCCTTCTAATCCTGGAATGGCTCTGTGTTCACCTGTTTAAAATGGATATTCAGAGTTTAGCTGCAGGTTTGAATAATCTCACCACGAAAGTTCAAAACTTACAAGATTTTGTTGTTCATGTTCCTATATCTGAACCTAGAATTCCTTTGCCTGAATTTTTCTCGGGGAATAGATCTTGCTTTCAAAATTTCAAAAATAATTGCAAGTTGTTTTTGTCCCTGAAATCTCGCTCTGCTGGAGATCCTGCTCAGCAGGTCAGGATTGTGATTTCTTTGCTCCGGGGCGACCCTCAGGATTGGGCTTTTGCATTGGCTCCAGGGGATCCTGCGTTGCTCAATGTGGATGCGTTTTTTCTGGCCTTGGGGTTGCTTTATGAGGAACCTCAGTTAGAACTTCAGGCGGAAAAGGCCTTGATGTCCCTATCTCAGGGGCAAGACGAAGCTGAAATATACTGCCAGAAATTCCGTAAATGGGCTGTGCTTACTCAGTGGAATGAGTGCGCCCTGGCGGCGAATTTCAGAGAGGGTCTCTCTGATGCCATTAAGGATGTTATGGTGGGGTTCCCTGTGCCTGCGGGTCTGAATGAGTCCATGACAATGGCTATCCAGATCGATAGGCGTCTGCGGGAGCGCAAACCTGTGCACCATTTGGCGGTGTCTACTGAGAAGACGCCAGAGAATATGCAATGTGATAGAATTCTGTCCAGAAGTGAACGGCAGAATTTTAGACGAAAAAATGGGTTGTGCTTCTATTGCGGTGATTCAACTCATGTTATATCAGCATGCTCTAAGCGTACTAAGAAGCTTGATAAGTCTGTTTCAATTGGCACTTTACAGTCTAAGTTTATTCTATCTGTGACCCTGATTTGTTCTTTATCATCTATTACCGCGGATGCCTATGTCGACTCTGGTGCCGCTTTGAGTCTTATGGATTGGTCCTTTGCCAAACGCTGTGGGTATGATTTGGAGCCTCTTGAAACTCCTATACCCCTGAAGGGGATTGACTCCACCCCATTGGCTAGCAATAAACCACAATACTGGACACAAGTAACTATGCGGATTAATCCGGATCACCAGGAGATTATTCGCTTTCTTGTGCTGTATAACCTACATGATGTGTTGGTGCTTGGATTGCCATGGCTGCAATCTCATAACCCAGTCCTTGACTGGAAAGCTATGTCTGTGTTAAGCTGGGGATGTAAGGGGACGCATGGGGACGTACCTGTGGTTTCCATTTCATCATCTATTCCCTCTGAGATTCCTGAATTCTTGACTGAATATCGTGACGTTTTTGAAGAACCTAAGCTTGGTTCATTACCTCCGCACCGGGAGTGCGATTGTGCCATAGATTTGATTCCGGGTAGTAAATACCCTAAGGGTCGTTTATTTAATCTGTCTGTGCCTGAACATGCTGCTATGCGAGAATATATAAAGGAGTCCTTGGAAAAGGGACATATTCGTCCTTCGTCATCTCCCTTAGGAGCCGGTTTTTTCTTTCTGGCTAAGAAAGATGGCTCTTTGAGGCCGTGCATTGATTATCGGCTTTTGAATAAAATCACGGTTAAATATCAATATCCGTTGCCACTGCTGACTGATTTGTTTGCTCGCATAAAGGGGGCCAAGTGGTTCTCTAAGATAGATCTTCGTGGGGCGTATAATTTGGTGCGAATTAAGCAGGGGGATGAGTGGAAAACCGCATTTAATACGCCCGAGGGCCACTTTGAGTATTTGGTGATGCCTTTTGGTCTTTCAAATGCCCCTTCAGTCTTTCAGTCCTTTATGCATGACATTTTCCGTGATTATTTGGATAAATTTATGATTGTGTATCTGGATGATATTTTGATTTTTTCGGATGACTGGGACTCTCATGTCCAGCAGGTCAGGAGGGTTTTTCAGGTTTTGCGGTCTAATTCCTTGTGTGTGAAGGGTTCTAAGTGCGTTTTTGGGGTTCAAAAGATTTCCTTTTTGGGATATATTTTTTCCCCCTCTTCCATCGAGATGGATCCTGTCAAGGTTCAGGCTTTTTGTGATTGGACGCAACCCTCTTCTCTTAAGAGTCTTCAGAAATTTTTGGGCTTTGCTAACTTTTATCGTCGATTTATTGCTGGTTTTTCTGATGTTGTTAAACCATTGACTGATTTGACTAAGAAGGGTGCTGATGTTGCTGATTGGTCCCCTGCTGCTGTGGAGGCCTTTCGGGAGCTTAAGCGCCGCTTTTCTTCCGCCCCTGTGTTGCGTCAGCCTGATGTTGCTCTTCCTTTTCAGGTTGAGGTCGACGCTTCTGAAATCGGAGCTGGGGCGGTTTTGTCGCAGAGAAGTTCCGATTGCTCCGTGATGAGACCTTGTGCTTTTTTCTCGCGTAAATTTTCGCCCGCCGAGCGGAATTATGATGTTGGGAATCGGGAGCTTTTGGCCATGAAGTGGGCTTTTGAGGAGTGGCGTCATTGGCTTGAGGGGGCTAGACATCAGGTGGTGGTATTGACTGACCACAAAAATCTAATTTATCTTGAGTCCGCCAGACGCCTGAATCCTAGACAGGCGCGCTGGTCGTTGTTTTTCTCTCGGTTTAATTTTGTGGTGTCCTACCTGCCGGGTTCTAAGAATGTTAAGGCGGATGCCCTTTCTAGGAGTTTTGAGCCTGACTCCCCTGGTAATTCTGAACCTACAGGTATCCTTAAGGATGGAGTGATATTGTCTGCCGTTTCTCCAGACCTGCGGCGGGCCTTGCAGGAGTTTCAGGCGGATAGACCTGATCGTTGCCCACCTGGTAGACTGTTTGTTCCTGATGATTGGACCAGTAAAGTCATTTCTGAGGTTCATTCTTCTGCGTTGGCAGGTCATCCTGGAATCTTTGGTACCAGGGATTTGGTGGCAAGGTCCTTCTGGTGGCCTTCCCTGTCTCGAGATGTGCGAGGCTTCGTGCAGTCTTGTGACGTTTGTGCTCGGGCCAAGCCTTGTTGTTCTCGGGCTAGTGGATTGTTGTTGCCCTTGCCTATCCCGAAGAGGCCCTGGACGCACATCTCGATGGATTTTATTTCGGATCTTCCTGTTTCTCAGAAGATGTCTGTCATCTGGGTGGTGTGTGATCGTTTCTCTAAGATGGTCCATTTGGTTCCCCTGCCTAAGTTGCCTTCTTCTTCCGAGTTGGTTCCTCTGTTTTTTCAAAATGTGGTCCGTTTGCATGGTATTCCGGAGAATATCGTTTCTGACAGAGGTACCCAATTCGTGTCTAGATTTTGGCGAGCATTCTGTGCTAGGATGGGCATAGATTTGTCTTTCTCGTCTGCTTTCCATCCTCAGACTAATGGCCAGACCGAGCGGACGAATCAGACCTTGGAGACATATTTGAGGTGTTTTGTGTCTGCAGATCAGGATGCTTGGGTTGCTTTTTTGCCTTTAGCGGAGTTTGCCCTCAATAATCGGGCCAGTTCTGCCACCTTGGTGTCTCCCTTTTTCTGTAATTCGGGGTTTCATCCTCGATTTTCTTCTGGTCAGGTGGAATCTTCGGATTGTCCTGGAGTGGATGCTGTGGTGGAGAGGTTGCATCAGATTTGGGGGCAGGTAGTGGACAATTTGAAGTTGTCCCAGGAGAAGACTCAGCTTTTTGCCAACCGCCGGCGTCGGGTTGGTCCTCGGCTTTGTGTTGGGGACTTGGTGTGGTTGTCTTCTCGTTTTGTCCCTATGAGGGTTTCTTCTCCCAAGTTTAAGCCTCGGTTCATCGGCCCGTACAAGATATTGGAGATTCTTAACCCTGTGTCCTTCCGTTTGGACCTCCCTGCATCTTTTTCTATTCATAATGTTTTTCATCGGTCATTATTGCGCAGGTATGAGGTACCGGTTGTGCCTTCCGTTGAGCCTCCTGCTCCGGTGTTGGTTGAGGGCGAGTTGGAGTACGTTGTGGAAAAAATCTTGGACTCCCGTGTTTCCAGACGGAAACTCCAGTATCTGGTCAAATGGAAGGGATACGGTCAGGAGGATAATTCTTGGGTGACTGCCTCTGATGTTCATGCCTCCGATTTGGTCCGTGCCTTTCATAGGGCTCATCCTGATCGCCCTGGTGGTTCTGGTGAGGGTTCGGTGCCCCCTCCTTGAGGGGGGGGTACTGTTGTGAAATTGGATTTTGGGCTCCCCCGGTGGCCACTGGTGGAATTGAACTGGTGTGCATCATCCTCTCTGTTCACCTGTTTCCATCAGGATGTGGGAGTCGCTATTTAGCCTTGCTCCTCTGTCACTTCCATGCCGGTCAACATTGTAATCAGAAGCCTTTCTGTGCATGTTCCTGCTGCTAGACAACTCCCAGCTAAGTTGGACTTAGTCCTTGTTTGTTTTTGCATTTTGTTCCAGTTCACAGCTGTAGTTTCGTTTCTGTGTCTGGAAAGCTCTTGTGATCTGAAATTGCCACTCTGATGTTATGAGTTAATACTAGAGTCTTAAAGTAATTTCAGGATGGTATTTTGATAGGGTTTTCAGCTGACCATGAAAGTGCCCTTTCTGTCTTCCTGCTATCTAGTAAGCGGACCTCAATTTTGCTAAACCTATTTTCATACTACGTTTGTCTTTTCATCTAAAATCACTGCCAATATTTGTGGGGGCCTCTGTCTGCCTGTCGGGGAAATTTCTCTAGAGGTGAGCCAGGACTATATTTTCCTCTGCCAGGATTAGTTAGTCCTCCGGCCGGCGCTGGGCGTCTAGGGATAAAACGCAGGCTACGCTACCCGGCTACTGTTAGTTGTGCGGCAGGTTTAGTTCATGGTCAGTTTAGTTTCCATCCTTCCAAGAGCTAGTTCGTATGTTTGCTGGGCTATGTTCTCTTGCCATTGAGAACCATAACACATGGGCCACCTCTCGAGTCTCAGGCTCGTAGATGAAGCCATATCTGTGGGTAGGATGAAAGTAATTAATGTACCCGTAGACAATCCGGTCTGACATGGTTCCCCAGCCGGGGCGCTGTAATTCCCTCACAATTTGGCATTCTCATCGCTTTTTCTCCTCTATCACTCCTTGGATCCAATGGTCTTCCTCGGGAGAACGCTCTCTGGACTCCTCCAGGTAGGCGCCGGAGGAAGCAGTAGGAGTCGACGAAGACAGCAGGGCCGTGGGAGGTGAGGGAGTATGGGTTGATGGAACAGTCCGGCTGGCCGCGGATTCCTTACTCACCACCGCTGCATCCGGTGATGATCCTTTTACATGGCCGTGGGAGTCGGTGACCACGGTCACAATGACCCCTCTCAGAACAGCCTCCAATGTCTTCTGGGCCCCTTCCGGATCAGCCAGCCTCATGAACTCCTCATCCTCTGCAGGCCACTTCTCCATCCATTGGAAAAGTCACCACTCCTCCTACTTGTTCATCCACCAGGTCTCAAAGCACAGGGGACCTGTCTCTGCTCGGGCCACAGATCGCTTCCAGTCCTGGCATCCGATGCCACTGTGGAAGGAAGCTTCACCTCTGCATGTTGTCAGGCAATGGTGTCTCCTCTCTCGACACACTGTCTCGTCCTTCTGGGCTCCACCTGTTCATGGGCGGAGTCACCTCTGGCTGCTTCACTCGTTTCCTCACATTCTGCTGGGAAGGTTGAAGCTTCTTCTTTGCCCGCACCCATTTTGGGTGGCCTTGGTCACAGGGGGACGTGGCCTCCTCCACTTTGGCACCTGTTTCTCTTCAGGACACCCACGAAGGGCGCATCTCCCCAAATTTTCACGCAACTGGCCACCATCTTCTCGGCAGCGTTCGGTGCCATCTTTAAGTCACTAACAGCTGCCATCTTTAACTCTTTCACAGCTGTCAACAGTCCACAAGTCTCAGGGCTCTTCCCCACTAGTTCTGTAGCTGAAGGGTTTCTGGATTTGATCCTGCCGACTACGTCAAGTGTAACAAGGGTGACCGGGGTGGCAGTCATGGCTGCGTTTACTAAGACGCAGTCAGTGAGCACCCTGGCCCCTTGCACACAAACAAACAAAACCTACAAGAAAAAAATGAGCTAAAAACTCTGCTGTAACTAGATACATAAAAAGCAAGTGCATTTAAATAACTCAGGGTTCTTAGTAATACTGTTTTTAACCAAAAATAGCATAAAAGCCCTCCCACCATCATCAAGGTGCCCTGATTGGGACGATCTTACGCTGTCTAATATTAAAAACCTTACCATGTGTCAGAGTTGACCTCAGTGTGTGAATAAGGTCAGACAAAAGGACTTTACGTGCAGCAGTCGTTATTGACCACAGCATGTAAAGAGTTAACTGCTGCAACCACTGCTAGCACCCAATTCCCTCTGCAACCTCTTCGCTAACAGGGGGAATTGAATGCATTTACGCTGCAGTAGCCTTACAAAAGCAATCCTAGGGTTAATGATCACCAACTTTTCACTAATGTAATGTGGCACATCCGTTAGTACATGACAAGACAGTGAAGTGATGGGTTGTGGTTTAAATATCGTTCTTACTGTTTGATAACATTTGACACACACAGTGCTATTTCTTTCTATCTCTCCGCTTATACTGTACATACTAATTATATTAAACAATAGTGTGTTGATTATGATTTGAATATCTATCTAATTATGGTTCTAGCAATGCTCTGATTGACTTGGCTCTTTTCAAGTTCTAAACAGTGATGATGTTTGAGCATTTTTTTGTCATATTCCCAGTTTCAAATTCCAATGATTGTTCAGTTCGTACTTCATTTAGACTTGATGCCATTAGTTGGTAATGTATTCTACCAGCAACTCAATTATTTAATTGTTATTGATTTTTTCCTTCACCAAGAAATGCAGCATCAAGAAAAAAAAATCCATTAGAAATGAAGTATTCAAAATCATTTAATAAACCATCAGCTCTGGACATGTATTAAGTATTAGTATAAAACAATGAAAGAAGTACATTTTACAAACACATCACAATTTGGTACAGGGAAATCTACTCTACTGACTCTAGTGTATTACAGATTATAAATGTCAGAGAAAAGACGGAGACACAAAAGCGCAAATAGGGTCTTATCAAACGTTACACAAAGTTGCCCACCAAGAGAAGTACTCTCCTGGTGAGATTGAAGGAAGGACATATATTAATGGTGGCTGCTGCAGATCCACGGGTCAGTGCAAGACCTGATTGAAACACACACTTAGGTATATATTTGTGGTATGTCCTGATGAAGGGGTCACCTGAACCCTGAAACACGTAGAATAAACTACGTTGAAACCTGTACAATTTTTGGAATTCTTCTTGTAGCAGCGCGGGGATGATCCTTTTTTCTCCTACCTAAGTGTGTGAAATTATAAATGTAACATACAGGTGCTTCTTACAAAATTCATTGGCTGTAAGCTGTAATCATCAACATTAACAGAAATAAACACTTGAAATAGATCACTCTGTTTGTAATGACTCTTTATAATATATGAGTTTCACTTTTTGTATTGAAGAACTGAAATATAACTTTTTGATGATATTCTAATTTTGTGAGAAGCACCTGTATGTGAGCAACTACGTATTTTTCACACAAAGTGAAAAATAGGTATTATTTATTTATTTATGATGAAAATATGAAAATAAAAATTTCTATACATTTCAATTTATTCACTATCAAATATTAGCACCATGTGGATAAATACTGGCACATATACAGGTTAGCATGCCATAAATGGGGTCAATAATGTTTGACTGAGGAATGTTCTGCCACTCTAAATGCACTTGGGTACCCAAAATGGAGTGGGGTCCCCTGCAATTTTCATAAACAGCTGAGAGAAAGCAGACGGCTGGAGACTGATGTTAATATTCTTGGAAAGAGACAATATTCATAAAGGTTCCCAGGCTATTAATATCAGCTCACAGCTGTATAGTTAGCCTTTCCTGTTTATTAAAAGGGGCCCCCCAAAAAAAATGATGTGGGGTTTCTCTGTATTTTTGAAAACCAGCCAGGCAAAACTGACAGCTGCGGGCTGGAACCCTCAGCTGTCAGTTTCAGCAAGGCTGGTTATCAAGAATAGAGGGGTCTCCATGCTGTATTTTTTAATTATTTAAATAAATACCTTTAGCCCCTTTACCCCCAAGAGTGGTTTGAGTGGGCCAATTTTTACAATTCTGACCACTGTCCCTTTATGAGGTTAAAACTCTGGAATGCTTCAACGGATCCTGATGATTCTGAGAATGTTCTCTCATGACATATTGTACTTCATGATAGTGGTAAAAGTTCTTTGCTATTACCTGCGTTTATTTGTGAAAAAAATGGAAATTTGGCAAAAAGTTTGAAAATTTTGCAATTTTCCAACTTTGAATTTTTATGCCCTTAAATCCCAGAGTTATGTCAACAAAATACTTAATAAGAAACATTTCCCACATGTCTATTTTACATCAGTACAATTTTGGAACCAAAAATTTTTCTTTGATAGGGAGCTATAAGGGTTAAAAGTTGACCAGCAATTTCTCATTTTTACAACACCATTTTTTTTTAGGGACTACATGACATTTGAAGTCACTTTGAGGGGTCCATATGATATGAAAATACCCAAGTGTGACACCATTCTAAAAACTGCACCCCTCAAAGTGCTCAAAACCACATTCAAGAAGTTTATTAACCCTTCAGGTATTTCACAGGAATTTTTGGAATGTTTAAAAAAAAATGAACATTTAACTTTTTTTCACAAAAAATTTACTTCAGCTCCAATTTGTTTTATTTTACCAAGGGTAACAGGAGAAATTGGACCCCAAAAGTTGTTGTACAATTTGTTCTGAGTATGCTGATACCCCATATGTGGGGGGTAAACCACTGTTTGGGCGCATGGCAGAGCTCAGAAGGGAAGGAGCGCCATTTGACTTTTCAATGCAAAATTGACTGGAATTGAGATAGGACGCCATGTCGCGTTTGGAGAGCCCTCGATGTGCCTAAACATTGAAACCCCCCAAAAGTCACACCATTTTGGAAAGTAGACACCCTAAGGAACTTATCTAGCTGCGTGGTGAGCACTTTGACCCACCAAGTGCTTCACAGAAGTTTATAATGTATAATGTGCCTAAACAGTGGAACCCCCCCAATTCTAACTGAAACCCTAACCCAAACACACCCCTAACCCTAATCCCAACCCTAACCATAACCCTAACCACACCCCTAACCCGAACATGCCCCTAACCCTAATCCCAACCCTAACCACACCCCTAATTCCAACACACCCCTAACCCTAATCCCAACCATAACCCTAACCACACCCCTAACCCTAATCCCAACCCTAATCCCAACTGCAAATGTAATCCAAACCCTAACTTTAGCCCCAACCCTAAGCCTAACTTTAGCCCCAACCCTAACCCTAGCTTTAGCCCCAACCCTAACCCTAACTTTAGCCCCAACCCTAACCCTAACTTTAGCCCAAACCTTAACCCTAGCTTTAGCCCAAACCTTAACCCTAACTTTAGCCCCAACCCTAAACTTAACTTTAGCCCCAACCCTAAGCCTAACTGTAGCCCCAACCCTAACTGTAGCCCCAACCCTAACTGCAGCCCTAACCCTAACTGCAGCCCTAACCCTAACCCTAATTTTAGCCCCAACCCTAACCCTAACCCTAATGGGAAAATGGAAATAAATACATTTTTTAAATTGTATTACATTTCCTTAACTAAGGGGGTGATGAAGGGTGGTTTGATTTACTTTTATTGTGGGTTTTTGAGCGGATTTTTATGATTGGCAGCTGTCACTGACGCTTTTTATTGCAAAAAATAGTTTTTGTGTCTCCACATTTTGAGAGCTATAATTTTTCCATAGTTTGGTCCACAGAGTCATGTGAGGTCTTGTTTTTTGCAGGATGAGTTGACGTTTTTATTAGTACCATTTTCGGGCACGTGACATTTTTTGATCGCCTTTTATTATGATTTTTGTGAGGCAGAATGACCAAAAACCAGCTATTCATGAATATCTTTTGAGCGGGGCGTTTATACCATTCCGTGTATGGTAAAATTGATAAAGCAGTTTTATTCTTCGGGTTAATGTGATTAAAGCGATACCTCATTTATATCATTTTTTTATGTTTTGGCGCGTTTATACGATCAAAACTATTTTATATAAAAAATAATTATTTTTGCATCGCTTTATTCTGAGGACTATAACTTTTTTATTTTTTTGCTGATGATGCTGTATTGCAGCTCATTTTTTGCGGGATAAGATGACGTTTTCAGCGGTACCATGTTTGTTTATATCTGTCTTTTTGATTGCATGTTATTCCACTTTTTGTTTAGCGGTATGATAATAAAGCGTTTTTTTTTGCCTCGTTTTTTTTTTTATGGTGATCACTGAAGGGGTTAACTAGTGGGACAGTTTTATAGGTTGGGTCGTTATGGATGCGGAGATACTAAATATGTGTACTCTTATTGTTTTTGTTTTTTTAGATAAAGAAATGTATTTATTGGAACAATAGAACAATATTTTTTTTTTCATTATTTAGGATTTTTTTTTTTACACATGTAAACATTTTTTTTTAACTTTTTTACTTTGTCCCGGGGGTGGAAATCATGCTATAGTGTCAGATCGCTGATCTGACAATTTGCAAAGCACTGTGTCAGATCAGCGATCTGACAGGCAGTGCCCCAGGCTTGCCGACGCCTGCTCTGAGCAGGCGCTTGCAAGCTACCTCCCTGCAGGACCCGGAAGGAGCCCCACGGCCATTTTGGATCCAGGGCCTGGAGGGAGGAGGACTTAGGAGACCCTCTGAACAACGCAATCACATCGCGTTGTTCCGAGGGTCTCAGGGAAGCACGCAGGGAGCTCCCTCCCTGCGTGATGCTTCCCTATGCTGCCAGAATGATGTGATCATGTTAGATGGTAGTGTTCCGGGGGTAAATGTGCCAGGAGCGGTCTGTGATAATCAGCTGACACCCGGTGGCGATCGGCCACGCTCCCCCTGTGAGCGTGACTGATCGTCTATGACGTACTATTCCGTCCATGGGAAGTAGGGCCCTGGTCACATGGACGAAATAGTACGTCTAATGGCAGAAAGGGGTTAAAAAACATGTGGAGTCTCCCCATTTTTTAAATCCAGCCAAGCTAAGGCAGACAGCTGGAGACTGGTATTCTCAGGCTAGTAAGGGGTCATGGATATTGGCCCCCAGAATAAAGATAGAAGCCTGCAGTGCTCAAAAAAAGGTGCCAAATCTGGTGCTTTGCCCGCCTCTACCTACTTGCCCTGAGGCAACTGTATCTTTCAGGTTTCGAGGCTGTCACTGGACAACATTGAGTTTCAGCTCCCGCCAATCATATTCTATTGGGTTCAGGTCTGGAGACTGGCTAGGTCACTCCAGGACCTTGAAATGCTTCTTACGGAACCACTCCTTAGTTGCCCTGACTGTGTATTTCTGGTCATTGTCATGCTGGAAGACCCAGCCACAACCTATCTTCAATGCTCTTGAAGGGAAGGAGGTTGCTGGCCAAAAACTCGCAATACTTGGCCCCATCCAGTGCAGTTGTCCTGTCCCCTTTGCAAAAAAGAATCTCTAAAGTGTTCTAGGGGTTGTACTCATCCTTCTTCTTCCTCTAAACACAACGAGTGGAGTTGATACCAAAAAGTTCCATCTTGGTCTCGTGACTAAATGACCCTTTCCCATGCCTCCTCTGAATCATCCAGATTGTCATTGGTGAACTTCAAATGGGCCTGGACGTGTTCTGACATGAGCAAGGGGACCTTGCATACCCTGCAGGATTTTAATCCTTGATGGCGTAGTGTTTTACAAACGTAATGTTTGACACTGTGGTCCTAGCTCTCTTCAGGTCATTGACCAGGTGCTCCCATGTAGTTCTGGGCTGATTCCTGACCTTTTTCAGAATTATCCTTACCCCACGAGGCCATATATGCATGGAGCCCCAGACTGAGGAAGCTTAACAGTCATTTTGTGTTTCTTCTATTTTCTAACAATTGGGCCAACAGTTGTTTCCTTCTCATCAAGCTGCTTACCTATTGTCCTGTAGCCCAACCCAGCCTTGTGCAGGGCTATAATTTTGTCCTTGGTGTCCTTAGATAGATCTTTGTTCATGGCAATGGTGGAGAGTTTGGAGTGTGATTGATTGAGTGCATGGTCAGATGTATTTCATACATTTAAAGAGTTCAATCAGGTGCAATTAATGCAGGTAATGAGTGCAGAGTAGGAGGGTATCTTTAAAAAAAACCTAAGAGGTCTGTGAGAGCCAGAATTCTTGCTGGTTGATAGGTGATCAAATAATTATTTCTTGCAATAAAATGCAATTTAATTTTTTAAAAATCATACAATGTGATTTTCTGTTTTTTTTATTTTTAGATTCTGTCTTTCTCAGTTGAAGTGTACCTATGATAACAATTACAGACCCCTCCATTCTTTGTAGGTGAGAAAACTTGTAAAATTGGCAGCCTATCAAATTATTATCCCCACTGTAAGTAAAATGTGGATTCCTCTGGAATATGACATCAGATTGCAGATGTCAAGGTACCATCTTATTCGACTAATAAATAATAAATAAATAAAGACTTCCTATGCCCTGCATGCCCATGTAGACGGCTTACTTACAGATTCCCTTTAAAAGGTTTGGCCACGTTCTCTCCTTAGTGAAGTTTTCCTCACAACTGACTAGAATTTCTGTCCATAAAATGGCTGCTTATCTAGAAGCATGTGACTGGACCAGTCCGTCAGGCTCCTTTAATTGTAAGACACCTCACATGGAAAAGCTGCTTTTCTATTGGAAGAGGCTGATGGACTCGTCCTGCTCTTCCATCGATAGACATTTTATGGACAGAAGTGCTGATCAGTTTGTAAGGAAAGCTGCACTATCAAAAGAAAGTGGCCAACCTTTTTGATGTATTTTTCTGTCTTTTGACAATCTTTGTCATCTCACAGTATTTACTGCCAATTGAACGCCAGGTTCACATTATGTTAGGCTGAAAACCTGATCTGCTGCTGATTTTTGGCATCAATTACTATACTGTTATTCTATAACTTCTATTAATGTATCTAATTATTCTGTACCTACAGGAATCAGAAATTAGCAAGAATGGCCCCTGTATGTATTGTGAGATAGCACTCACTTATGGGTTGGGGAAAACTAGCTTGGCAGCGATATAACACACAGCAAGACCATATTTTTCTTCAAAAAGTTCAACTGGGTTTTATTACTCCATAAACCCCACTGGCACAGAACACAAAGTAATAGCCTTCATAGCATGGCAAAATAAAGTAACAGTGTTCATAGCATGGTTTTGCTCCATCAAGACTGTGACCATACACTCTTGGTGGAGTCCAATATTCAGGCTCGCTCTGAAGCCAAACACGCACAGTCTTGATTACCTGCTTGTCAGCATTGCAGGTTTTCACTGGCTGGCATCACACGGGTCCTGTCCTCCGGAGAAGCTGCCTACGGGGATCACCAACTTGCCTGGCAGGCACACTTTAGTCTGTTCCAGACCCCTGAAGGATGGTAGCTTCCCCCACACAGTAGCTGTCACCGGCTCTGCAGATCCCTGGCCTCACCTCGTGCTCTCCAGGGATCCGGTCCACACACAGGACCTCTCAACACAGAAGCCACTCAGGATCACAGCCTCACCAGGTGCTTTTCAGGGATCCAGTCCACACTCTAGACCTCCCAACACTCAGGCCTTTCCTCTCACAGGACCTTCCAGCCAAGAACCATTCAGGTCCATACACAGGAACCATGTGACCCACACCCTGGTCACATTATCAAGCTGTAACCACTCCCATAGATGGGTGGTGTATGTGTGGCTAGTTCGACCAGCCCAGCTCTCAAACTAGCCCTGCCAGCCTCCCTCTTAAACAACACAATTACTTGTGGGACTACAGGTCCCAGAACAACCTTACTTCAGGCTGACAGCTCAGAGTATCTTCTTCTGCGACACACATACCAGTCATTCACAATAATGCCAGACTTTGTCTCATCACCATAGTTATGCCTGTGACTGACATGCATTCCTATGGCCTCAATACACCTCCATGCATATTCTGGGGAGACCATGCAGCACCCCCAACCTGTATCAGGAGTCACTGCATCACAGTATGTAAATGTTTGACTATCAATTAACTGAAAATGTGTAAGAATCACAGGAACATGGGATGCAGTGATGATGATGAACAAGAGGCAGAGCAAGGGTTAACAAGTTTAATAACAGGGGAATACTCCACGCAAGGAGGTAAAGGGTCAAACAGTATAAAGGGAAAAGGATGTTGAGAGGTAAAGGGTTAAACAGGGTATTCAACAGTTTAGATGGCAAAGGATATTGTAAGTAGAAGAACGTTGGTTCAGATAACGGCAGCTCTTGTGAAGCAATTGTGCCAGGAGTTCCGCCAACTGTAACTCCTTCTGAGAAGTCAATGGTGCTGGCAACGGCTGGCGAGGAGTCTTTTTCAGAAAAGTCCTGTGGGCATCAATGCCCCATCTTCTAGCAGCAGTGGTCGGTCTCCGGTACCTTCCACTGGACCTAGTCCATAAACTGCGGTGGCTGACAAGGATACAAGCCACAATACTGTACGAGCCCAACGTGGCTCTGCAACTATAATCACTAATGAAGTCAGGTCACAAATCTCAGGGCAATTATTAGCTGGCAACGTCAGGGTATAGATAATTGTCACGCACCTGGTCTCTTTCAGGTGGCACACGCACGGTACTTACGGGCCCGAAGTACCTGGCACCTTGCTTTATAGTGGTCACCGGGCACACACTGCACGTCTCTCCCTCTCTGGTCCCCGCTGTTGGTGGCGGGCAATGGCGGACACTGACCTGAGCGACACTGGTTCTCCCAGGATGGAGCACTCCTCTCTCTGGCTTCTACAGCATGCCTGGCCCTTCCCTCTCTCTGTGTGCACGGCTCTGCTCTGTATGCATGGCTCGGCTCTTTGTGCACAGCTCTGCAGGCAATGGGGGCCCTCTCTATGCAGCCTGTTGCAGCGCTGGTACTCTCTGGTGCAGGGGGAGCAGAGCGCGCCTCCCACCGCTCTGCGCACCGCACTCCTTTGGCGCCAAACTGACCTGTTGTGCACACTTTCTGCTTTTATCCCCTCGCTGCTGTTCGCGCTTTCCTCTTGTCTCTCCACGCCCTCCTCGGTCTGCAGGAAGGTCTGCTTCTCTAGGGCTTCCCCAGGCAATAGGGGAAGGTCTTGCTCACTCAGGCTTCCCCCCAGGAAGAGGGGATGCAGCCTCAACAGTTCCGGACCCGACATGCAGGTAACCGCTGTCCGGTCGTACTCTTTACAAATGTATAAATAATAATCATAAATAATAAAAAATACACCACTCTTCAACATTGAAATTGCAATACTAATATGGAAAAGTTGTAAATCTATGGAAATTACAGGATTTATTTGTTATTAATTATTTGTACAAATGATAAAAAAATGGAAACAAAATTTTCAAAATATCTCAGTTTATTCAGTATCGAGAATGAGTGCCACACACAGAAATACATGCTGACATGCTTTGGCTGCTATCAATGAGGTATTTAATGGCTGTCTGAGGAATGTTCTACCACACCGAATGCACTTGAGTGCGCAAATTATCAAGATCTGCTGGCAGTTCCCTTTGAAACTGGAGGCCAATGACTTCCAAGATGTCAAAACTCAAAGACTGCATTAGCGCTATCTTTTCCCAAAACATACTAAGCTGCATAAAACGCTGCACTTGCTGCCTATGTGCTTATAATGCTATCCAACATTCAAATAAAGGTTAATGCGCTAAACAATCTCTTTATGCCTGAAGCTAAATAAATAAACATAGTTAAAATATAATAAATAATTATTCTCTATGATAAGATGCATAGAATCCTGCAAAAAAAAAATCTTATGCTTACCTGTGCATAGATGTGAATTGGGTCTTTCCAAATCGATTAGAACATAGATATGATTTACTGAATGAGGATTGGCTGAGTGGGGAATAACCTGTTAGACCTCAATCCGTGGTGTTTTCGGTGTCTTCAGAGCTCTGACCTGCTGCACTGATTTGAGACACTCGAAAAAGAGACTGCCACTTTCAGCAAAGGTGATGTCAGAGACCTGTTGCAAGTGAAGTAATTGTTGCTGAAAGTGGCAGTCTTGTTTTGGAGTGTGCAGCAGGCCGGAGCACAGGAGCACAGGATACAACGAAAGCACCAGTGAATCATCTCTATAACAGATTTTGAAAAGCCCAATTCACATCTATGTACAGGAAGGCATAGGATTTATTTGCAGTATTCTATGCATAAAAGCACATAAACAAAAAACGTAAGATGAACGAAGTAGAAAACTTTATTAATAACGAGAACAACAAGTACAGATATAATGATCAAAAAGTGGCCAGTGGTGCTTGAAAAGGAGTCAAACAAATTTAGGTGGCACGACCCTGGGCAGGCAAGTCTGGAAGTAACAACTAGGTGGCATAAAGTAGCGGTGCTGAATAAATGTCTATTCCAAATCCAAGTGAATAGACACTAATAGTCCATAGCATAAAATCAAACAAATAGAGTCATGCAGCATGCCTATATAGGTACAGCAGATAGTAATGAAAAAAATGCCGAAACTACCAATAGGTTTAACAAAAAGCCCCTAAAGGTACATATAGAAACAACTAACCTAAACCAAGGTGATGGTGCCACTTCCCCTACGCACGTTTCGGCGGTGTGCCTTCGTCGGTGGGAGTATTTATTGTATTTTAACTATATTTATTCATTTAGCTTCATTTAGCTTTGGGCATAAAGAAATTCTTACAGAGACACTGCAGGACATTGCAGCACATTTTGGCCACACTGGTTTCACACAGTAGCACGAACAACATTATTCCTCTTGGGACACATTTCTGTTCCCTGATAAAGGCTTTTCATGGTGTTGCCTATGTGTTCTCCAGGTCATTCTCTGGCTATCATTGCATCCAAGAAAAAATCAGGACTCATCGCTGAATCCATTCCTGCTCCCATTGTATTATTCTGCACCACAATAGCCTTTGAGAGTGGTAGTTTGAGGACAGTGGAACACTTGTAGCTGGTTGTCTGGTTCATAGCCCAGCAAACACTGTAATTAGTGTACAGCATGGAAGCTAGGCAGCTGTTAATAAGGCTTCTATGGACGGGATGTGAACTTACACATAGATTCCTGCGCAGGGGCTACAGAGTCAGCTGATAACTAGTGGAGTAAGCAGGCACCAAGAAAGGTCATCACAGGGGGTTGATACCAAGAGGTCAGGCCAGGGACAAAATTGGAAAGCAAGCAGGTGGTACAAGTACAAGCCAAGGTCAGAAAACAGAATATACAAAATAGCACAAAAGGAGCAATTGATCAGAATGACCAGCTAGAGCTGAACTAAGTAACTGGCAGCCAAAGACTGTCTGCTGGGGTGTACAAAAATGGAGCCCATCCATGGCTGCCAGCAGAGAGCTAATTACCTTACCAGCAGCAAATAACAGGTGGACTGGAAAGGGACAACTAGTCTCAGCAATTTTAAAACCAAACTGCCTTATGCTGCCGTCATCCACCATTAACCATGTTGTTAGTGCAATGCAAAGATTGCAGCCCCATGTTCAGACATGGATGTGATAAATGCTTTCTGAGGGCCTGTGTAGACACTATTTGATGCCAGAGGCCTTCATGAGGGAACTTCTCACTGGCTCTACTCTTGGGATTATGTTGTTGGGTAACAATGTACAGTAGCTTGACCCCTTTAGTCATTATTCCAGGTACATTATCAGCTCGGCATTACATTGATTTTGTTGTGGGAAAAAAAGGTATGGCCATTTCTCCACAGTGTCCCATTTTTCAACACAACAATGACAGGCCGAAAGTTGTTGTGTATCTGTTAACAGCCTGTGTGGCCTAAATGAGCTACCATGGCCTGCAGGATCTCCTGACTCGTCTCCCATAGAGCATACCTGGGACTTCATTGATCATCAATTGCAAAGGTAAATGCCAGTAGTTTATCTTGATTTGCGTGCCCAAATGCATTCAGTGAGGCAGAACGTTCCTCAGATAACTATTAATTACTTCATTGATAACATGGCAAGACGTGTGTAAGTGTGTGTGCAAGTGTGTGTAAGTGTGTGTATTTCTCTGCATCACACTCATAACCAATACTGAATAAATTTAGATGTTTTGAGAATTTTATTTCTACTTGATATATGTATATATATATACAGTACAGACCAAAAGTTTGGACACACCTTCTCATTTAAAGATTTTTCTGCATTTTCATGACTATGAAAATTGTAAATTCACACTGAAGGCATCAAGACTATGAATTAACACATGTGGAATTATATACTTAACAAAAAAGTGTAAAACAACTGAAAATATTTATAAACCACAAAACGGTCCCGCATCAAAACCTGGGCACTTCAATTCAACAACAACTGAAAATATGTCTTCTATTCTAGGTTCTTCAAAGTAGCCACCTTTTGTTTTGATGACTGCTTTGCACACTCTTGGCATTCTCTTGATGAGCTTCAAGAGGTAGTCACCGGAAATCGTTTTCACTTCACAGGTGTGCCCTGTCAGGGTTAATAAGTGGGAATTATTGCCTTATAAAAGGGGTTGGGACCATCAGTTGTGTTGTGCAGAAGTCTGGTGGATACACAGCTGATAGTCCTACTGAATAGACTGTTAGAAATTGTATTATGGCAAGAAAAAAGCAGCTAAGTAAAGAAAAACGAGTGGCCATCATTACTTTAAGAAATGAAGGTCAGTCAGTCCGAAAAATTGGGAAAACTTTGAAAGTGCCCCAAAGTGCAGATGCAAAAACCATCAAGAGCTAGAGAAAAACTGGCTCACATGAGGACCACCCCAGGAAAGGAAGATCAAGAGTCACCTCTGTTTCTGAGGATAAGTTTATCCAAGTCACCAGCCTCAGAAATCGCAGGTTAGCAGCAGCTCAGATTAGAGACCAGGTCAATGCCACACAGAGTTCTAGCAGCAGATACATCTCTACAACAACTGTTAAGAGGAGTGTTATGGTTTCCAATGGCAAGGAAACATCAGAAGCATAGAATAAACGGACAAGCTCTCGGGTGATGGAAACTAGAGCTGACCGCGATGCTAAACCTACACACCACACTAGAAGTAGCCAGGGGGCATTCCTGCGTTGTCTCTAGATGCCGCGCGCCAGCCGGAGAACTAACTACCCCTGGTAGAAGAAAACACAGTCCTGGCTTGCCTCCAGAGAATGTCCCCACAGGAGATAGCAGCCCCCCACATATAATAACGGTGAGAGCAGATGAAAAGACACACGTAGTATGAAAGCAGATTTAGCACAGAGAGGCCCTCTAACTAAATAGCAGAAAGATACAACAGAGGACTTCGCGGTCAGCTGCAAAACCCTTCAAAACACCATCCTGAAATTACCTTAACTCATGTGACAACTCATGCCACTGGAGTGGTAATTTCAGCCCAACAAGAGCTTCCAGCTGCAGAGATTCACATAAGTGCAAACTGGACAAAACATACAAAAATAGACTTAAGGACTAAAGTGTCCAACTTAGCTGAGCAGAAAACTGGGAGCAGGAACATGCAACAGAATCACTCTGGATACATTGATGGCCAGCATTAGAATGACTGAGGAGCAAGGTTAAATAGGATACTCCCACATCCTGATAGGAACAGGTGAACTGAGAAGGCAAAGCTTGGGACACCAGTACCACAAGAGACCACCGGGGGAGCCCACGAACCGAATCACAACAGTACCCCCCCTTAAGGAGGGGGCACCGAACCCTCACAAGAACCACCAGGGCGATCTGGATGAGCCCTATGAAAGGCACGGACCAAATCAGAAGCATGAACATCAGAAGCTGTAACCCAAGAATTATCCTCTTGACCGTAGCCCTTCCATTTCACCAGATATTGAAGTCTCCGTCTGGAAACACGGGAGTCCAAGATTTTCTCCACCACGTACTCCAATTCACCCTCAACCAGCACAGGAGCAGGAGGCTCAACAGAAGGCACAAGTGGTACCTCATACCTCCGCAATAATGACCGATGGAAGACATTATGGATAGCAAAGGATGCTGGGAGGTCTGTCATGATTCTCAATGGCGAGAGAACATAGCCCAGCATATATGAGAACTAGCTCTTGGAAGATGGAAACTATACTGACCATGAACTAAACCTGCCGCACAACTAGAAGTGGCCGGGTAGCATGCCTACGTTTTTTTATCCCTAGATGCCCAGCGCCAGCCGGAGAACTACCTAATCCTAGCAGAGGAAAAGACAGTCCTGGCTCACCTCTAGAGAAATTTTCCCAAAAGGCAGACAGAGGCCCCCACATATATTGGCGGTGATTTTAGATGAAATGACAAACGTAGTATGAAAATAGGTTTAGCAAAAATCGAGGTCCGCTTACTAGATAGCAAGAAGACAGAAAGGGCACTTTCATGGTCAGCAGAAAACCCTATCAAAACACCATCCAGAAATTACTTTAAGACTCTAGCATTAACTCATAACACCAGAGTGGCAATTTCCGCTCACAAGAGCTTTCCAGACACAGTAACGAAACAGCAGCTGTGAACAGGAACAAAATGCAAAAACACACAAGGACAAAAGTCCAACTTAGCTGGGAGTTGTCTAGTAGCAGGAACATGCACAGAAAGGCTTCTGATTACATTGTTGACCGGCATGAAACTGACAGAGGAGCAAGGTTATATAGCGACTCCCACATCCTGATAGGAGCAGGTGAACAGAGGGGATGATGCACACAAGTACAATTCCACAAGTGGCCACCGGGGGAGCCCAGAATCCAATTTCACAACAGTACCCCCCCCTCAAGGAGGGGGCACCGAACCCTCACCAGAACCACCAGGGCGATCAGGATGAGCCCTATGAAAGGCACGGACAAGATCATAATCCTCGCCAACCGTTACACCGATGCCTCTACCTTGTGCCAGTCATTACACTGGCTACCCATCCAATCCAGAATCCAGTACAAAACTACTACCCTCATCCACAAAGCACTCCATGGCTCAGCACCACCCTACATCTCCTCTCTGGTCTCAGTCTACCAACCTACCCGTGCCCTCCGCTCTGCTAATGACCTCAGGTTAGCATCCTCAATAATCAGAACCTCCCACTCCCGTCTCCAAGACTTTACACGTGCGGCGCCGATTCTTTGGAATGCACTACCTAGGTTAATACAATTAATCCCCAATCCCCACAGTTTTAAGCGTGCACTAAAAACTCATTTGTTCAGATTGGCCTACCGCCTCAACGCATTAACCTAACTATCCCTGTGTGGCCTATTAATAAAAAACAACAACATAATCACGTTCCTCCATCATGTTCTCATACACTTTATGCAGTTAATAGCCTCTGTGTCTGTACTGTTACATACTTAGGCAGTTAACTGGTTCATGCAGCTTTACATGAACACCCGAGCCTTACACTATGGCTGGTCCAAATAACTAAAGCAATTGTTACCATCCACCTCTTGTGTCTCCCCTTTTCCTCATAGATTGTAAGGTTGCGAGCAGCAGGGCCCTCATTCCTCCTGGTATCTGTTTTGAACTGTGATTTCTGTTATGCTGTAATGTCTGTTGTCTGTATAAGTCCCCTCTATAAGTTGTAAAGCGCTGCGGAATATGTTGGCGCTATATAAATAAAATTATTATTATTATTATTATTATTATTATCGGAGGCATGAACATCAGAGGCAGTGACCCAAGAATTATCCTCCTGACCGTATCCCTTCCATTTGACCAGATACTGGAGTTTCCGTCTGGAAACACGAGAGTCCAAGATCTTTTCCACAACGTACTCCAACTCACCCTCAACCAACACCGGAGCAGGAGGCTCAACGGAAGGCACAGCCGGTACCTCATACCTGCGCAACAATGACCGATGAAAAACATTATGAATCGAAAAGGATGCAGGGAGGTCCAAACGGAAGGACACAGGGTTAAGAATCTCCAATATCTTGTACGGGCCGATGAACCGAGGCTTAAACTTAGGAGAAGAAACCCTCATAGGGACAAAACGAGAAGACAACCACACCAAGTCCCCAACACAAAGCCGAGGACCAACACGACGACGGCGGTTGGCAAAAAGCTGAGTCCTCTCCTGGGACAACTTCAAATTGTCCACCACCTGCCCCCAAATCCGATGCAACCTCTCCACCACAGCATCCACTCCAGGACAATCCGAAGATTCCACTTGACCGGAGGAAAATCGAGGATGAAACCCTGAATTACAGAAAAACGGGGACACCAAGGTGGCAGAGCTGGCCCGATTATTGAGGGCGAACTCCGCCAAAGGCAAAAAAGCAACCCAATCATCCTGATCCGCAGACACAAAACACCTCAAATATGTCTCCAAGGTCTGATTAGTCCGCTCGGTCTGGCCATTAGTCTGAGGATGGAAAGCAGACGAAAAAGACAAATCTATGCCCATCCTAGCACAGAATGCCCGCCAAAATCTAGACACGAATTGGGTCCCTCTGTCAGAAACGATATTCTCCGGAATACCATGCAAACGAACAACATTTTGAAAAAACAGAGGAACCAACTCGGAAGAAGAAGGCAACTTAGGCAAGGGAACCAGATGGACCATCTTAGAGAAACGGTCACACACCACCCAGATGACAGACATCTTATGAGAAACAGGCAGATCCGAAATAAAATCCATCGAGATGTGCATCCAAGGCCTCTTCGGGATAGGCAAGGGTAACAACAATCCACTAGCCCGAGAACAACAAGGCTTGGCCCGAGCACAAACGTCACAAGACTGCAGAAAGCCTCGCACATCTCGTGACAGGGAAGACCACCAGAAGGACCTTGCCACCAAATCCCTGGTACCAAAGATTCCAGGATGACCTGCCAACGCAGAAGAATGAACCTCAGAGATGACTCTACTGGTCCAATCATCAGGAACAAACAGTCTACCAGGTGGGCAACGATCAGGTCTATCCGCCTGAAACTCCTGCAAGGCCCGCCGCAGGTCTGGAGAAACGGCAGACAATATCACTCCATCTTTAAGGATACCTGTGGGCTCAGAATTACCAGGGGAGTCAGGCTCAAAACTCCTAGAAAGGGCATCCGCCTTAACATTCTTAGAACCCGGTAGGTAAGACACCACAAAATTAAACCGAGAGAAAAACAACGACCAGCGCGCCTGTCTAGGATTCAGGCGCCTGGCAGACTCAAGGTAAATTAAATTTTTGTGGTCAGTCAATACCACCACCTGATGTCTGGCCCCCTCAAGCCAGTGACGCCACTCCTCAAAAGCCCACTTCATGGCCAAAAGCTCCCGATTCCCAATATCATAATTCCACTCGGCGGGCGAAAATTTACGGGAAAAAAAAGCACAAGGTCTCATCACGGAGCAGTCGGAACTTCTCTGCGACAACACCGCCCCAGCTCCGATTTCAGAAGCGTCGACCTCAACCTGAAAAGGAAGAGCAACATCAGGCTGACGCAACACTGGGGCGGAAGAAAAGCGGCGCTTGAGCTCCCGAAAGGCCTCCACAGCATCAGGGGACCAATCAGCAACATCAGCACCCTTCTTAGTCAAATCAGTCAATGGTTTTACAACATCAGAAAAACCAGCAATAAATCGACGATAAAAGTTAGCAAAGCCCAAAAATTTCTGAAGACTCTTAAGAGAAGAGGGTTGCGTCCAATCACCAATAGCCTGAACCTTGACAGGATCCATCTCGATGGAAGAGGGGGAAAAAATGTATCCCAAGAAGGAAATCTTTTGAACCCCAAAAACACACTTAGAACCCTTCACACACAAGGAATTAGACCGCAAAACCTGAAAAACCCTCCTGACCTGCTGGACATGAGAGTCCCAGTCATCCGAAAAAATCAGAATATCATCCAGATACACAATCATAAATTTGTCCAAATAATCGCGGAAAATGTCATGCATAAAGGACTGGAAGACTGAAGGGGCATTTGAAAGACCAAAAGGCATCACCAAATACTCAAAATGGCCCTCGGGCGTATTAAATGCGGTTTTCCACTCATCCCCCTGCTTGATTCGCACCAAATTATACGCCCCACGGAGATCAATCTTAGAGAACCACTTGGCCCCCTTTATACGAGCAAACAAATCAGTAAGCAGTGGTAACGGATATTGATATTTAACCGTGATTTTATTCAAAAGTCGATAATCAATACACGGCCTCAAAGAGCCGTCTTTCTTAGACACAAAGAAAAAACCGGCTCCTAAGGGAGATGACGAAGGACGAATATGTCCCTTTTCCAAGGACTCCTTTATATATTCTCGCATAGCCGCGTGTTCAGGCACAGACAGATTAAATAAACGACCCTTAGGGTATTTACTACCCGGGATCAAGTCTATGGCACAATCGCACTCCCGGTGCGGAGGTAGTGAACCAACCTTGGGTTCTTCAAAAACGTCACGAAAGTCAGACAAGAATTCAGGAATCTCAGAGGGAATAGATGATGAAATGGAAACCAAAGGTACGTCCCCATGAGTTCCTTTACATCCCCAGCTTAACACAGACATAGCTCTCCAGTCGAGGACTGGGTTATGAGATTGCAGCCATGGCAATCCCAGCACCAAAACATCATGTAGATTATACAGCACCAGAAAGCGAATAACCTCCTGGTGATCCGGATTAACACGCATAGTCACTTGTGTCCAGTATTGTGGTTTATTACTAGCCAATGGGGTGGAGTCAATCCCTTTCAGAGGTATCGGAGCCTCCAATGGCTCCAAATCATACCCACAGTGTTTGGCAAAGGACCAATCCATAAGACTCAAAGCAGCGCCAGAGTCGACATAGGCGTCCGCGGTAATAGATGACAAAGAACAAATCAGGGTCACAGATAGAATAAACTTAGACTGTAAAGTGCTAATTGAAACAGACTTGTCAGGCTTCTTAGTACGCTTAAAGCATGCTGATATAACATGAGTTGAATCACCACAATAGAAGCACAACCCATTTTTTCGTCTAAAATTCTGCCGCTCGCTTCTGGACAGAATTCTATCACATTGCATATTTTCTGGCGTTTTCTCAGTAGACACCGCCAAATGGTGCACAGGTTTGCGCTCCCGCAGACGCCTATCGATCTGAATAGCCATCGTCATGGACTCATTCAGACTCGCAGGCACAGGGAACCCCACCATAACATCCTTAATGGCATCAGAGAGACCTTCTCTGAAAATCGCCGCCAGGGCGCACTCATTCCACTGAGTAAGCACAGACCATTTGCGGAATTTTTGGCAGTATATTTCAGCTTCATCTTGCCCCTGAGACAAGGACATCAAGGCCTTTTCTGCCTGAAGCTCTAAATGAGGTTCCTCATAAAGCAACCCCAAGGCCAGAAAAAACGCATCCACATTGAGCAACGCAGGATCCCCTGGTGCCAATGCAAAAGCCCAGTCTTGAGGGTCGCCCCGGAGCAAGGAAATTACAATCCTGACCTGCTGTGCAGGGTCTCCGGCAGAGCGAGACTTCAGGGACAAAAACAATTTGCAATTATTTTTAAAATTTTGAAAGTGAGATCTATTCCCCGAGAAGAATTCAGGCAAAGGAATTCTAGGCTCAGACATAGGTGCATGAACAACAAAATCTTGCAAATTTTGTACCTTTGTGGCGAGATTATTCAAACCTGTAGCTACACTCTGAAGATCCATTTGAAACAGGTGAACACAGAGCCATTCAAGGATAAGAAGGAGAGAAAGAGAGGAAGGCTGCAGTATAGGCAGACTAGCAAGTGATTCAATTAAGAGCACACTCAGAACTAGAGGGGAAAAAAAAAAAAAAAAAAAAAAAAATTGTAGCAGACTTCTTTTTTCTCTCCTTTCTCAGCCAGTAATTTAACCCTTTTTTTTGGGCCGGTCAAACTGTCATGATTCTCAATGGCGAGAGAACATAGCCCAGCATATATGAGAACTAGCTCTTGGAAGATGGAAACTATACTGACCATGAACTAAACCTGCCGCACAACTAGAAGTGGCCGGGTAGCATGCCTACGTTTTTTTATCCCTAGATGCCCAGCGCCAGCCGGAGAACTACCTAATCCTAGCAGAGGAAAAGACAGTCCTGGCTCACCTCTAGAGAAATTTTCCCAAAAGGCAGACAGAGGCCCCCACATATATTGGCGGTGATTTTAGATGAAATGACAAACGTAGTATGAAAATAGGTTTAGCAAAAATCGAGGTCCGCTTACTAGATAGCAAGAAGACAGAAAGGACACTTTCATGGTCAGCAGAAAACCCTATCAAAACACCATCCAGAAATTACTTTAAGACTCTAGCATTAACTCATAACACCAGAGTGGCAATTTCCGCTCACAAGAGCTTTCCAGACACAGTAACGAAACAGCAGCTGTGAACAGGAACAAAATGCAAAAACACACAAGGACAAAAGTCCAACTTAGCTGGGAGTTGTCTAGTAGCAGGAACATGCACAGAAAGGCTTCTGATTACATTGTTGACCGGCATGAAACTGACAGAGGAGCAAGGTTATATAGCGACTCCCACATCCTGATAGGAGCAGGTGAACAGAGGGGATGATGCACACAAGTACAATTCCACAAGTGGCCACCGGGGGAGCCCAGAATCCAATTTCACAACAGAGGTCCAAACGAAAAGACACAGGGTTAAGAATTTCCAAAATCTTATAAGGACCGATGAACCGAGGCTTAAACTTAGGAGAAGAGACCCTCATAGGGACAAAACGGGAGGACAACCACACCAAGTCCCCAACACGAAGACGAGGACCAACACGACGATGGCGATTAGCAAAACGTTGAGTCTTCTCCTGGGACAACTCCAAATTGTCCACCACCTGCCCCCAAATACGATGCAACCTATCCACCATGGTATCCACTCCAGGACAATCCGAAGACTCCACCTGACCAGATGAAAAACGAGGATGGAACCCTGAATTGCAAAAGAAAGGGGAGACCAAAGTGGCAGAACTGGCCCGATTATTAAGGGCAAACTCAGCCAACGGCAAAAAGGAGACCCAGTCATCCTGATCAGCAGACACGAAACACCTCAAATAAGTCTCCAAGGTCTGATTAGTACGTTCCGTCTGGCCATTTGTCTGGGGATGAAATGCAGACGAAAAAGACAAATCAATGCCCATCCTGGCACAAAACGCCCGCCAAAATCTGGACACAAACTGGGATCCCCTGTCGGAAATGATATTCTCCGGAATACCATGCAGCTGAACCACATTCTGAAAAAACAGGGGCACCAACTCAGATGAGGAAGGCAGCTTGGGCAAGGGCACCAAATGAACCATCTTAGAAAAGCGGTCACACACCACCCAAATGACGGACATCTTCTGAGAAACAGGGAGATCAGAAATAAAATCCATAGAGATGTGTGTCCAAGGCCTCTTAGGAACAGGCAAGGGCAACAACAACCCACTAGCCCGAGAACAACAAGGCTTGGCCCGAGCACAAACATCGCAAGACTGCACAAAAGTACGCACGTCCCGAGACAGGGAAGGCCACCAGAAGGACCTAGCCACCAAATCTCTGGTACCAAAAATTCCCGGATGACCTGCCAACGCAGAAGAATGAACCTCCGAGATGACTCTATTGGTCCACTCATCCGGCACAAACAATCTACCAGGCGGACAACGATCAGGCCGATCCGCCTGAAACTCTTGTAAAGCACGTCGCAGGTCTGGGAAGACAGCAGACAATATCACCCCATCCTTAAGTATACCCGTAGGTTTAGAATCACCAGGGGAATCAGGTTCAAAACTCCTAGAAAGGGCATCCGCCTTCACATTCTTAGTACCTGGCAGATACGAAACCACAAAATTAAACCGGGAGAAAAACAACGACCAGCGCGCCTGTCTAGGATTCAGACGTCTGGCCGACTCAAGATAAATCAAATTTTTGTGATCAGTCAAGACCACCACCTGATGTTTAGCACCCTCAAGCCAATGACGCCACTCCTCGAATGCCCACTTAATCGCCAAAAGCTCCCGATTACCGACGTCATAATTTCGCTCGGCGGGCGAAAATTTTCGAGAAAAGAACGCACAAGGTCTCATCACTGAACAATCTGAACATTTCTGCGACAAAACCGCCCCCGCTCCGATCTCGGAAGCATCAACTTCCACCTGAAAAGGAAGAGAAACATAAGGCTGGCACAACACCGGAGCAGAAGAAAAACGGCACTTAAGCTCCCGAAAGGCCTCCACAGCAGCAGGAGACCAATCTGCAACATCAGCACCCTTTTTAGTCAAATCAGTCAAAGGCCTGACAACGCTAGAAAAACCAGTTATGAATCGACGATAAAAGTTAGCAAAGCCCAAAAATTTCTGAAGGCCCTTAAGAGAAGTCGGTTGCGTCCAGTCACAAATAGCCCGAACCTTCACAGGATCCATCTCAATAGAAGAGGGGGAAAAAATGTACCCCAAAAAAGAAATCTTCTGAACCCCAAAAACACACTTTGAACCTTTAACAAACAGAGAATTGGTCCGCAAAACCTGAAAAACCCTCCTAACTTGTTGAACATGAGATTCCCAGTCATCCGAAAAAATCAAGATATCGTCCAAATACACAATCATAAATTTATCCAGATATTCACGGAAAATATTGTGCATAAAAGACTGAAAGACCGAAGGGGCATTTGACAGACCAAAAGGCATCACCAAATACTCAAAATGGCCCTCGGGCGTATTAAATGCGGTTTTCCACTCATCCCCCTGCTTAATTCGCACCAAATTATACGCACCGCGAAGATCAATCTTAGAGAACCACTTCGCCCCCTCAATGCGAGCAAATAAATCTGTCAGCAATGGCAAAGGATACTGATACTTGACTGTGATCTTATTCAAGAGTCTATAATCAATACAAGGTCTCAAAGAACCATCGCTTTTAGCTACGAAAAAGAACCCCGCTCCAAGAGGAGACGAAGAAGGACGAATATGTCCCTTTTCCAAGGACTCCCTAATATACTCTCGCATGGCAGCATGTTCAGGTACAGACAGATTGAATAGACGACCCTTAGGAAATTTACTGCCAGGGATCAAATCTATGGCGCAATCGCAATCTCTGTGAGGAGGAAGAGAATTAAGAGTAGATTCCTCAAAAACCTCACGATAATCAGACAAAAACTCAGGAATTTCAGAGGGAATAGATGAAGCAATGGAGACCAAAGATGTGTCCCCATGATTTCCCTGACATCCCCAGCTTAGTACAGACATTGTTTTCCAGTCAAGGACTGGGTTATGAGTCTGCAACCATGGCAATCCCAGCACCAACACATCATGTAGATTATACAGTACAAGGAAGCGAATCACCTCTTGATGGTCTGGAGTCATACGCATAGTCACTTGTGTCCAGTATTGTGGTTTATTACTAGCCAATGGTGTAGAATCAATACCCTTTAAAGGTATAGGAACTTCCAGAGGCTCTAGATCAAACCCACAGCGCCTGGCAAAGGACCAATCCATAAGACTCAAAGCGGCGCCAGAATCCACATACGCATCCGCAACAATAGAAGATAATGAACAAATTAGAGTTACAGACAAAATAAACTTGGACTGCAAAGTGCCAATAGCAGAGGATTTATCAACTTTCTTTGTTCGTTTAGAGCATGCTGATATAACATGAGTAGAATTTCCACAATAGAAGCACAAATGATTTTTGCGCCTATAAATCTGTCGTTCGCTTCTGGACAGAAAGCTATCACATTGCATACTCTGTGGTGCCTCTTCAGAAGACACCGCCAACTGGTGCACAGGTTTGCGTTCCCGTAAACGCCGATCAATCTGAATTGCCATTGTCATGGACTCATTCAGACCAGTAGGCGCAGGAAACCCCACCATGACGTCTTTTACAGCATCAGAGAGACCTTCTCTGAAAATTGCCGCCAGAGCGCACTCATTCCACTGAGTAAGCACAGACCATTTTCGAAATTTTTGGCAATATATTTCGGCTTCATCTTGCCCCTGAGAAAGGGCCATTAGGGCTTTCTCAGCCTGAATCTCCAAATTTGGTTCCTCATAAAGCAACCTCAAAGCCAGAAAAAACGCATCCACATTGAGCAACGCAGGATCCCCTGGTGCCAATGAAAATGCCCAATTTTGGGGGTCACCCCGCAGTAAAGAAATAACAATTTTTACTTGCTGGGCAGGATCTCCAGCAGAATGAGATCTCAGTGAAAGAAACAATTTACAATTGTATTTAAAATTTAGAAAACAAGATCGATCTCCAGAAAAAAACTCCGGTATAGGAATTGTAGGTTCAGACCGAGAAGCATGTAACAAAAAATCTTGTATATTCTGAACTTTAGAGGCAAGATTATTCAAATTGGTAGCCAGACTCTGGGGATCCATATTTCAACAGATAAAGTCTGAGCCATTCAGGGGTTAAGAGGAGAGGAAAACAGGAGACTGCAATTAGAGCTGGAGTGCAACTTCAGAGGAAGGAAAAAAAAAAAAAAAAAAAAGGTTTCACACAGTTCCTTTTCTCTCCTGCTTCAGCCAATAGATTAAACATTTGGGCTGGCCATACTGTTATGGTTTCCAATGGCAAGGAAACATCAGAAGCATAGAATAAACGGACAAGCTCTCGGGTGATGGAAACTAGAGCTGACCGCGATGCTAAACCTACACACCACACTAGAAGTAGCCAGGGGGCATTCCTGCGTTGTCTCTAGATGCCGCGCGCCAGCCGGAGAACTAACTACCCCTGGTAGAAGAAAACACAGTCCTGGCTTGCCTCCAGAGAATGTCCCCACAGGAGATAGCAGCCCCCCACATATAATAACGGTGAGAGCAGATGAAAAGACACACGTAGTATGAAAGCAGATTTAGCACAGAGAGGCCTGCTAACTAAATAGCAGAAAGATACAACAGAGGACTTCGCGGTCAGCTGCAAAACCCTTCAAAACACCATCCTGAAATTACCTTAACTCATGTGACAACTCATGCCACTGGAGTGGTAATTTCAGCCCAACAAGAGCTTCCAGCTGCAGAGATTCACATAAGTGCAAACTGGACAAAACATACAAAAATAGACTTAAGGACTAAAGTGTCCAACTTAGCTGAGCAGAAAACTGGGAGCAGGAACATGCAACAGAATCACTCTGGATACATTGATGGCCAGCATTAGAATGACTGAGGAGCAAGGTTAAATAGGATACTCCCACATCCTGATAGGAACAGGTGAACTGAGAAGGCAAAGCTTGCAGGACACCAGTACCACAAGAGACCACCGGGGGAGCCCACGAACCGAATCACAACAGAGGAGGCTTTGTGCAGCAGGCCTTCATGGTAAAATAGCTGCTAGGAAACCACTGCTAAGGACAGGCAACAAGCAGAAGAGACTTGTTTGGGCTAAAGAACACAAGGAATGGACATTAGACCAGTGGAAATCTGTGCTTTGGTCTGATGAGTCCAAATTTGAGATCTTTGGTTCCAACCACCGCGTCTTTGTGCGACGCAGAAAAGGTGAACGGATGGACTCTACATGCCTGGTTCCCACCGTGAAGCATGGAGGAGGAGGTGTGATGGTGTGGGGGTGCTATGCTGGTGACACTGTTGGGGATTTATTCAAAATTGAAGGCATACTGAACCATAATGGCTACCACAGCATCTTGCAGCGGCATGCTATTCCATCCGGTTTGCGTTTAGTTGGACCATCATTTATTTTTCAACAGGACAATGACCCCAAACACACCTCCAGGCTGTGTAAGGGCTATTTGACCAAGAAGTAGAGTGATGGGGTGCTACGCCAGATGACCTGGCCTGCACAGTCACCGGACCTGAACCCAATCGAGATGGTTTGGGGTCAGCTGGACAGCAGAGTGAAGGCAAAAGGGCCAACAAGTGCTAAGCATCTCTGGGAACTCCTTCAAGATTGTTGGAAGACCATTTCCAGTGACTACCTCTTGAAGCTCATCAAGAGAATGCCAAGAGTGTGCAAAGCAGTCATCAAAGCAAAAGGTGGCTACTTTGAAGAACCTAGAATATAAGACATATTTTCAGCTGTTTCACACTTTTTTGTTAAGTATATGATTCCACATGTGTTAATTCATAGTTTTGATGCCTTCATTGTGAATTTACAATTTTCATAGTCATGAAAATACAGAAAAATCTTTAAATGAGAAGATGTGTCCAAACTTTTGGTCTGTACTATATATATACAGTATATATGTACATCATCAGTATGAAACACTGAAAACACAGCAACTGTTTTTGATCTATTGATGCATTGTTGATGTCATGCAGTATGAAGCAATTCGTTACTATCACTCAATAAACATTCCGGGCATTTATGTATTTTGTGATTATTGGAAAATCACAACAGTTCTCCATATTGTTATGCCCCATAAAATATTTAGCTTTGAGTCAATTAAGAAATAACAGACGGCATCATTACAGGAAGCTGCCTCCAGTTTAATCAGTTGTCTGATTTAATGGTGCATCAGTTCTGCTCTGCTTTTAATATTACTCATCTCAAGCTGAATGTAAAATTGCTTGATTAAATCCATTCTGCACTAGTGTTCTCACCACAACTAATAAGTATTGTGCGAAAACATTGACATGATTTCTTGTAAAGCTGAAGCAAGATACTGAGAAACAGTTGGCTTGTAATTATAACCTATGTGAAAATGAGGAGGAATTAATTGTAATTTCCACAGCTGCAAAATATAAAAATGTGAATAAAAGCTTCTAATTATGTTCAGTGATTACTAAAAGACACTTGGTTAAAGGCAAACAAAATGAAGTTACTACAGTGTAATGCAACTGTGGAACAGTTGCGCTCAGCCACCATCAGGGGGCGATCTTACGGAATAAGTGTTGCACTAACTGTGTAGCACTTCGGTGTAGAAGTGCAGGCCACCACCAGGAGGCGGCAGAATAGTCAGACAGGCCGAAGTCAGCAAGAAACAGGGAGATGAAGTACCAGAGGTCACAGCAAAGCACGAGGTGAGAGACGAGCCAAACGTCAGAGCCAAACGGGAGCACGGTATCCAAAACATGAGACGGAAAGAGGAGTCAAGGTACAAGCCAGACAGTCAAAAGCCAGTTGGGGAACGCAGTACCAGAGACAGAAAACCAGAGGCAGAGTTCAGAGCTCAAGCCGAGTCATACACTGCAGGGAAATCACCAAACGTACACTGAGTCAGGGATAGGGAACAGGTCAGACACACACACGGGAAGTCAGAGGCAGAAGGATCATTAGGGTATACAGATCAGCTGCTCTAGCCTGGAAGCATGAACTATCACTGACAAAGGCTACCTAAAATAGCACCAATAAATAGCCACCCAAGATCCAAAGAGAGGCTAGAAAAGTTAACCCCTCCATGACCAAGCCAGGGAAAGAGAAGCAAGAAGCAAACCCCGACCTGGATCATGACATACAAGTTCCCATTAAGGCAACACTTCACAGTTCATATATAGTGCCACTCTTATAAGTCTTTCACCATAGCAAAAATCAAAATAAAATAAATATTGAAATAATAAATATAATATTAGTCTGGTTTATTTATGTAAGTCAGGGATTTTACAAAGTTGTGTGAATGCACTTTTGTACAATATGTAATCTATTTTACATTCTTTTGTCTACATTTCCTGAGCGGCTAGCATTGATTTATTTGTGCCATGAAAAACACTAAGTAATAAAACTATTATGAAAATGTTCATCTTAGTATGACTTGCTATCCCATTGGAGTTTTAAATCTATTTACAAAGGTGCTTTCTAGTCTCTAAGGTTATTTGGTTTTAAGTACCTAAAAGTAGATTCTATCTAATATTTATAGACAATTATGTTTCATATCACCTTTGGGAAGAGGGAAAGTCTGGATTTAATCGATTTATTCTTTATCATTTCCTGAAATGAGCAATGTGACCTTTTTCTTTTCTATTTTCTTTAAAGTTTTCATCTGTTTCTTTTCAAACAGAGTAATGAGTTTTATCACACAAATTAAAAAAAAAGCAAAATAATATTAATTTAACCCTTGAAGTTGAAATAGTTTACAATTATAATGATTAAAAGGAACTTGTCCTCAGATGCATACTGTCAGTACCATGGGCAGCATGAATCAAAGTCAAGCTGCCATATTGCAGTTAGATATGTTTTACTGTGAAACAATGTTGTGTTACAGAGAATGCATACTTTGGAATGTCAGCAAGGGACTATGTGCTTGATTCATCAAGACTGGCCTTGTTCACGGCAGTCTTGATGAGGGGGCATGCTCATGATTCATGATGAGCTGCACAACTCTTCATGAATCTGGACCTTCTTATAAGTGGCAGATGCCTCCATGAGCTACACCACAGATCTCACTCCAGTCAGGAACTGGAGTGAGATTTCTGGCATGTGGAACGCCCACAGCTTGTCATGAGTTAGAAGAGCTGTGGTGTTACACTCCTGTCACATCCTTGTCCTACCCCAGCTCTGGCCATCTTGGCAGAGCTGGAGAAGTTAGTGTAAAAAATATGAGTCGGTCATAACTTTTGAGACTTTTCAAATCATTTACACCATAATTCCGGTGGCACTAAAAACCTACTCATACAAGACACTAGCAACAGGGCAGCAAAACACCTCCAAGGCATAGAGAGACAGCTCATACCAGGTGTCCAGTCTTGAGACCCAATAGAAGAAGGTTGCAGATGAATTAGGGAGTATGCTGGTTTGGTTGGCCAGGTATTGATTGACCGCCTTTAAAAACTTTCCCTCCTTGTCAAAAATACCCAGTCATCAGGGCATGGATGCCGGGGGGGGGGGGGTGTCATGAAATTGGCCCAGGCCTTTGACAGTGTACCCCCTCCTCTGCTGTACCAGATGTGTATCTCCCTTGCCTCTCCTACTTAGTTGGACAAGGAAGCTTGCCCCTTGGTGCTAACATTGCCTGATGTGAATTTTTTAAACATATTTTCCACAATGGCCTTCAGGTATAGCACCTTTTAGAAGACCTCTCTGCTTCAGGAAGAAGAGCTGCAAAGTTCTTCTTGTAGTGTGGGTCTAGCAGGGTGAACAACCAGTACTCTCTTTTGGCCAAGAGGAATGTAATACATGAATCGTGGGAAACGGAATGGTACAAAAAGTCTCCCATTTGTGCCAAGGTCCTTACAGCCAACACGTCCCTGTCTCCACCATGATGACTACTGTCCATCTCCTCCTCCATCTCTTCCTTCTTATTCCTCTCCTCAGCCCATTCATGTAAGACAGATGAGACGAAGCTTGTGTGGGTACTATCCTCTATTGCGCTCAGCCAACTCCTGTTCCTCCTCCTCCTCCTCAGACTCTAGCTACTTATTATTACACAATCTGTGCTGAGCAGATGAGATGAAGGTGGGCTGGTTAGTATCTCCCTGTCTTATGTCTTTCTCCATTTCCACCTGGTCTGCATGCATAGCATCACTTCATGTTTAATTGTGAGCTGAGCAACATACAAATTAATAGTATAAAAGCTAGCACTCAACTTAAATGTATGATGCAGGAAAATTTATTGTAGTATATACAGGAAGACGTTTCGGTCAGTGATGACCTTCATCAGTTACTACATAAATCAACAAGGATACCAACATATGTGTAAGAATATGAAAAGGACAACAACAAGTAGGAATTAGTCAAAATAAACAATGAAAAACAAAAGTATATACAAGTATTAGTACAAGGTCATATTATATAGTAAAGATGTGTTTGCCGAGCCAGGCAACATGCACTACCCTAGATCTCAATAGGTGAAACTAAATAAAAGGTGAATAATAGAATGCCCAAGTGGGTATGAGGACGTACCATATAGCTATTGTGCGGTAGATATGGATGAATAGGTTATTCCATATATCAGCCTATGTGAAAAAAATGGGGTTGAATAAATAGACTAGGTACTAAAGTGCCGGGTGATCAAGAGAGAACACACTTACTTAGATGTGCTTGTTTATGCAGCAAGTATAAGCCACCCTGCTTTATAATTATGAGGTAATTCCTGGGGAAACATTAAGGGATGAAACCAATGATAATCATGTAAACCGGGAGTTAAGAATAGGGATGTCCGATCCATTTCCTTGAGCAAACGTGCTCAACGACGAGGAGTCCACCGCTTGTCTGGTCATGTCATAGTATCTCGGCGTCCGGGAATAAAAAACGAGGGGGAGGGACTATGGAAAGGAGCGGCCAATAGTAACAGTGTGATGCAGGCCGTCGGCTGGAACTAAGATGGCCGTGCGTTCCATATCACAGTTAAGGTTGCGCTCCAGCGGCAAAGTACTGCTATAGTTCGTTATTCCAGTGGACGAGATACCGCACTAATGGTAGGGGGATAAAACCTAAGTCAGGAACATTGTGCCGTAATGGTGAAACCATAAAACCCGGCTGGGGGTGTGTCCATGACGTCCCACGTAGGCAAAGGGCAGGGCTAAAGATTCAGAAACGCTGTCCTGAGGCTAGTAAAGTGTGTATAGTGGCGAGGAGGTGATCCTTAAGAAAGGGGCTAGGTGGTTGGGATGACACAGAGGTTAGTGCCCGATATGTGAGTGAAAGACCTCTCAGAAGAATGTGACGTCACTGGTAGCAGTGATGGTGATTGATATTCCTGTAATACTTGGGCTTATGACATCCTGGTCCACATACATTAGTAAAGACGACTCTATAATCAAAGAGAAATACAAGTTAATGTATTATATATAGTTAGACCATTATTTACATTTTAAGTCAAGGCTGCAGATAATACCAAATATAAGACAGAACTACTAAGTTGAGCTTGCCAGGCTTCACAGCCACCACCAGATTACACCCACTATCAAACATGACCATGCCTGGTTGGAGATTCAGCCGAAAAAGCCAGAGATCAGTCTGGTCTGTTAATACTTTAACCGCTTAACGACCACTAATATGCTTTTTAACGACGAAAGTTAAGGGTACTTATTCCTCTGTGCCGCTTTTTAACGGTGCTGGGAAATAAGTGGGTAGCACCCCGGAGTGTGCTAAGACCCCGGAGAACATTATCAAGGCTGTTTTTTACCGTCCCCTGTCATGTGATTGCCATTATTCACTGAATAATGGCGATCACATAAAAAAAGTCAGATTTAAAATTCATTTCTCTCTCCTCTGATATGATCTGACATATCAATGAAGAGAGAAATAGGGTCCCCCGAGCCCCCTTCCCCCCTCCCCCAGAATGCGCCAGCCAAGATCTGCCTGCCTGGACCTGGCAACCGCTGAGAATTTTCTCATTGGCTGCTGGCTTTTGATTATTGTGATAGACCCTACCTATCAGAGATCAAAAGCCACCACTATAAGTAAATATGGCAGCACTTGGACTGTGCCTCTCACTTCTCTCCTTGTAGATGTTCTGGGGGAAGGAGAGATACACTACGTCCGAGTACTGCCCTGTCAGAAAGGAAAAAGTGACAAAAAATAATTTCTACATCCTCGACTGCAAGCCCTCTAAACCTTATTGACTTACCCCCCCCCCATTCTGTGTTATCCTAGCTGTCAGATTAGAGTTTTTTCTCATTTATTGTGGTTGGGGTTACATTTATTGGGGCTAGGGTTATGCTTATTAGAGTTAGGCAGTAAAAAAAGTACTAGTGTTAGATTAGGGTTAGTTTTTTCTTTGGCAGGCGAATAAAGCAATGGTCCACAGAATATCTAGCATGGAGTATGCGTACAGCCTGCTTTGCTCGGGCAGCTTTGGCAGTGATACTGAATCTGCCTCTGAAGTAGAGCAAATTTTCAGTGAGTGACGATGACTCTTCCTCCACGGGATCCCACAGCCCGATGGTAGCGGAGTTGGTATTTACTGCTGAAGCTTCAGAAACAGGACGAAGTACTGCAGTCCCCACACTGCTGAGGTATCATGACAGTTCATTTTCCCCTCATATTCCCCATTTCTTAGCAGTCCCTGGATTAAAATTAAATGTCACCAATTTTACCCTCTTTGATTTTATCAAAATTTTCGTTAGCCCAGAAGTCCTGCAATTGATTGAGCACCAAACAAATTTAAATGCCCGATACATGAAATGTGAATAGCATAATGGCTTGTGAAATCTATGAAAAAACACATGAGATGCTTAGCACAAGATTTGGCCAAAAAATGTGAGCCCATCCACCAAACGTCAAGGTAATCTCATGGATCGGATGGGTCCCTGACCTGTCTACCTAGTGTGAACTCTTAACTCTGGCTAATAACATGGTAAAGCCTGCATTTATAGGAAGGTCGGAACCAACTGTGTTTGGATGTAATTAAAATCACAGCATGGTGAAGGGCGGGGCCAAATCTTGTGCTAAGCATCTCATGTGTTTTTTCATAGATTTCACAAGCCATTATGCTATTCACATTTCATGTATCGCACATTCCCTTGCTTTAGTTTAGTACAGTTGAGTGCAGCTATTGATCTATTTGCTATGTAAGTCTATTTTGGTTATGCACCAGTTCAGACTAGATTGCTGTTCAGTCAGTTTACCTATATTTACTATGTACTATTTTTTCTGACTTGAATGCCTATATTTAAATTTAAATGCCCAATAATATATTTCCTAAAAACCTGCTGCCTTTCATTCCCATTTCTGGATCCCCACAAATGTCCCCGAAGTAAAAAAAAATGTTGGGCCGTGTCCTGAACATGGTATTGGTAAAAAAAAAAACACACTCCACTTCTACTGGGCATCAAAATCTGTCCACAGCACTCCTGTATTTGCAGCCATCATGTCCCAAGCCCGTTATGAAGCCCTAATGAGATTTCTCCACCTTAGTGATTATTCCCAAGCCCCCCAAGAACCGAGCCCAGCTATGACCAGCTAAACAAATTGAGACCCCTAATCTCCCTCCTCCAACGTTAATTTATTAATTCCTAGAGCCCAGAGCAAAATGTGGCAGTCAACAAGTCCTTGATGAGTTTCAAGGGACATCTGTCATTCCGCCAAGTCATCCCCTCCAAGCGAGCCAAATACAGTGTCAAACTGTATAAAATGTGTGAGAGCATTTCAGTCTACACATCCACCTTCCTAATATATGAAGGTGGGGACCAACAAATCAGCCCCCCAAACTGCTCCCAGTCAATTGTCAAGCCAGGCAAAATTGTCTGGGAGCTAATGACAATGACAACCTTGCTGCATCAAGGGTACCACATCTACACAGACAATTACTAAATGAGCATCCCCCTGTACAAATCTCTCCATGTTGCAAATACAGGCGCCTGTGGGACAGTCAGGAAAAACCGAGTGGGGTTTTCATCATAGTTGGTGTCCAGACGTTTGGAGAAGGGGGCATGATTCCACTCACAAGTGACCAACTTCTTTCAGTGAAGTGGAATGACCAGAAGGATGTCTACATGCTAACCACTCTGAATGCGGAGACCACTGTACCAGTCAGAGAAAGGGGCACCACCAAGGACAAACAGAAACCAATCTGCATCATAGATTAATAGAATAAATTCATGGGTGGCATTGACCTGTCTGACCAGATGCTGCAACCACATCTGGTGAAGTGGAAGACCATGGCCCAGTACAAAAAGGTAGCAATCTACGTCATCCAGATTGCTACCAACAATAGTTTTGCATCATACAAAAAATCCCAAGGAATGCTCACTTTCCTCCAGTTCCAGGAGAAAATCTCATATTTGAGTCGATAGCACAGGAAGAAGCCTTCGAGTCTGAGGATGTCTGGTGACTTGCAGAACACCATTTTCCCTGCCCTGTCACTGCCACTGTCACCCAAAAGTATCCCGAAAAAACATGGCGGGTTTGTAGGAAGCATGGTAGAAGGAGTGATTCCCAGTACTTTTGCCCCATGTGCTCATCCCAACCAAGGTTTTGTATATCCCCCTGTTTTGAGACCTACCACACATCTTAAAATTATTAGGGTTTTATTCAAATAATTTATATTTTCTGCTTAAGGGGCCCCAGTAGAGTCATTTTTATTTAACAAGTAATGAAGAGAATATTTTTATCAGTAAATCCCATTTTACCCCATTTCACAATTAATTCCAGGAGTTGATTAATCACATGTCAAGCTACTATTCAGACAAACTCTTGTCCACGAACCCACGTCTGTGCACTCCACAGTGGGGACCCCACAAATGTTCTTGAAAAAAGTCAGGTGATCTGACAGTTAAATCCAGGACTTGATTACTCACAAACTTTTTTGACCATTTATCTTAGTTTGACTGTTTTTACGACTATGTCTTGCTACATAAAGCTTTTGTTTTCAATTACATTACTTATATATTTATGCGGGTGATATGGGCATGATCATTTTACTTGGAAGATCTTTAATAATGAGGATGTTCCGTACTTACAGTGGGGGAAATAAGTATTTAATCCCTTGCTGATTTTGTAAGTTTGCCCACTGACAAAGTCATGAACAGTCTATAATTTTTAGGGTAGGGTAATTTTGACATTGAGAGATGGAATATAAAAAATAAATCCAGAAAATCACATTGTATAAATTATATAAATTATTCAACTCGTTACTTGCATTAAAGACAGCTGTCTTACATAGTCACTTTTTAAAAGACTCCTGTCCACAGACTCAATTAATGAGTCAGACTCAAACCTCTACAACACGGGCAAGACCAAAGAGCTTTAAAAGGATGTCGGGGACAAGATCAAAGACCTTCACAAAGCTGGAATGGGCTACAAAACCATAAGTAAGATGCTGGATGAGAAGGAGACTGTTGGTGCAATAGTAAGAAAATGGAAGAAATAAAAAATGACTGTCAATCGACATTGATTTGGGACACAATACAAAATCTCACCTCGTGAGTATCTTTGATCACGAGGAAGGTGAGAGATCAGCCTTAAAACTGCATGGGGGGAGCTTGTTAATGCTTTCAAGACAGCTGGGACCACAGTTGCCAAGAAAACCATTGGCTACACATTACGCCGTAAAGGTGTAAAATCCTGAAGTGCCTGCAAGGTCCCCTTGCTCAAGAAGGCACATGTGCAGGCCTGTTAGAAGTTTGCCAGTGAACACCTGGATGATTTTGTGAGTGATTGGGAGAAGGTGCTGTGGTCAGATGAGACAAAAATTGAGGTCTTTGGCATTAACTCAAGTCACCGTGTTTGAAGGAAGAGAAATGCTGCCTATGACCCAAAGAACACCTTCCCTACTGTCAAGCATGGAGGTGGAAACATAATGTTTAGGGGTGTTTCTCTGCTAAGGGCACAGGACTACTTCACTGCATTAATGGAAGAATTGATGGAGCCATGTACTGTAAAATCCTGAGTGACAACCTTCTTCCCTCTGCCAGGACATTAAAAATAGGTCGTGGCTGGGTCTTCCAGCAGAACAATGAACGAAACATACAGCCAAGGGAACAAAGGAGTAACTCAAAAAGAAGCACATTAAGGTCATGGAGTGGCCTAGCCGGTCTCCAGACCTTAATCCCATAGAAGACTTATGGAAAGAGTTGAAGCTCCGAGTTGCCAAGCGACAGCCTCAAAGTCTTAATGATTTATAGATGATCTGCAAAGAGGAGTGGACCAAAATTCTGCCTAACATGTGCACAAACCTCATCATCAACTACAAGAAACGTCTGACTGCTGTGCTTGTATTAAGTCTTGTTTGCCAGAGGGATCAAATACTTATTTCTCACTGCAAAATGCAAATAAATTTATATAATTCATACAATGTGATTTTCTGGATTTTATCTTTAATATTCTATCTATCAATGTTAAAATTAACCTACCCTTAAAATGATAGACTGTTCATGTCTTTGTCAGTGGGCAAACTTACAAAATCAGCAAGGGATCAAATACTTATTTCCCCCACTGTATACACTATGGGCTTTACTGTATGGTTCTTGTTGAACCTCCTCTACCAGACAATACTTTACGGAGTCTGTAGGGGATTGGTTGTTTTGTGCATATAGTGGTTCCTGCCTTGGCGGGCAGCAGCTTGCTATGGTGTACCATGTCTATTGGCACATTTGGCTCTCATATAGGGATTGATGGAGCTAAACAAATGTTGTACAACCAGTGTCTGAAAGCCTCTGTCATTCTATCCCTGCTGGTGTTTTTTCATCTTTGGAACATACTCAGCTTTGCCACATATTCGGCTGCATTTTCCTACACAGTTTGCCCTTTATTCCAGTACAGATTATTCTTCCTGCTACAATATACACAAATGCGGGACAACTGTTTTGTTAGCAAGACTAAGTTTTATAATCAGCCAATGTGTTTTTAGGAGCATAGCTCCCTCTGTGAGTAATTATCCTAGAAAGATTTTCCTGTTTGCTCAATGTCTCTGTAAGTTTTGAATGGTCGTGGAATTTCATCAATTTTACCCTAAAGACAAGATGGTGTGTCCATGACTAACATTGGTGCCATATTGAATGTATTTTTGAACAATAAAAACTAGTGCAATCAAATTTGAGGTCTGTTCCTCAGAATGTACAAAAAAGAATCATAAAAGTGACAGTGAAAAAAATTCAAATTGTAAATTTTCAAACTTGTTTTGCAACAACTGCATAAAAAATGGTGGTATCAAACTACTCACTATCTCCCTAAATAAATACACTAGAGGGCATAATTTACAAAACAAGACATTTATGGGGGATTTCTGTTGCTCTTGAACCACACAGGCTCTACAAATATGTCAATCTATTTCAAATAAAGCCAAATTTGTGTTCCAAAATTCACATTGTGCCCCTTCCTGTCTGAGCCCTGCTGTTTGTCCAAACAAAACTTTTTGGCTACACATGGGGTATCAACTCGCTTGTAAGAACGTGGGGAACAAATTGTGGGGTACACTTTTTGGCGTAGTCTCTGGCAAAAGTGATAAATTTGGAGCTAAAGCAAGATTTATGTGAAAAAAATGAACTTTTTCAATATGACGACCTAATGTTATCAAATTCTGTGTCCTAACTGTGGGTTCAAAGTGCTCAATATACCCCTGGATAAAATCCTTGAGGGGTGTAGTTTCCAAAATGGGGTTAGTTGTGGGGAGTTTCTGCTGTTTAGACACTTTAGGGACCCTGCAAATGGGATATGGTGCTTGCCATCTTTCAGACAAATTTGTGTTGCAAAATTCAAATATTGTTACTGCCGTTTGTCATACCAGAACATTTTTACTACACGTCGGGAATCTCCATGCTCATATGAAAGTGGATAACAAACTTTGAGGTCTACTTTTTGGTGTAATCTCTAGAAAAAGTGAGAAACTCAGTTCTAAAACAAGATTTTTGTGAGAAAATCAACATTTTTGTTACGCCGCCTTCATATACTTACCTGTCCGGCCGGTGCGCTCCCGATGCTCCCTCCTGCTCTCTGTTTTCCTGCTTCTCCGGCGCTCGTCCCTTTGCCGGTCCGTGCATGCGCAGACGCGCTCCCCGCGTTGCTAGGGCTTCTGGGAGGTCATGACCCGGCGGCTCCGCCTCCAATATGGCGGGGCCCGTCGGGTACTTCTTCCCAGCATCTGCCCTGCTCTGACGCCTTTGCGTCTATTGCGTTCACTGGTCTTATGCCAGTGTCACCTTAGTTTCCTAGGCTCCGTTTCTCATTTCCTGATCTGTGACTCTGCCTGTCTGTGTTCCTACTGTATTCCAGCCAGCCCTGAGTTCCAGCCATGTTCCTGCCAGTCCTGTGTTCCTGCCGTGTCCTAGCCAGTCCTGCGTTCCTGCCGTGTTCCTGCCAGTCCTGTGTTCCTGCCGTGTTCCTGCCAGTCCTGTGTTCCTGCCAGTCCTGTGTTCCTGCCAGTCCTGTGCTTCTGCCGTGTCCCAGCCAGTCCTGTGTTCCTGCCGTGTTCCTGCCAGTCCTGTGTTCCTGCCGTGTTCCTGCCAGTCCTGTGTTCCTGCCTGTCCTGTGTTCCTGCCGTGCTCCTGCCTGTCCTGTGGTCCCATTCCTGCCAGTCCAGTGTTCCTGCCGTGTCTTACCAGTCCTGCGTGTTTGCCGTTCCTGCCAGTCTAGAGTCTCCTTGGTTCCCTCGTGCCTGTACTTCCATTATACCGGTCAGTACTTTGTCTTAGCTTCTGCCATCTGTTCAGTATTCCCGCCATTCTAGTCTCTTCAGTAGCTCTGTCTTTTCCCCATCCTTCGTTGTGTATTTGGGCTATCACCAGTCGTCCCTTTGGCTCCGGCAGTTGTGGCTTCATCCTCCTTGGGTCTGTCCCAAACTCTCCCTGTATAGGGGGAGGCCTCATCTGGTTCACTCATCCTCGGGGGCTCTGAAGCCGTGACCCAGAGGGTCCACTACCTCAGCCCTGATAATTTTCAATATGACGACCTAGTGTTATCAAATTCTGTGTGGTACCTGTGGGCTCAAAATGGTCAACATACTCCTGGGTAAAATCTTTGAGGAGGGTAGTTTCCAAAATGGGGTCAGTCGTGGGGTATTTCTGCTGTTTAGGCACATCAGGGGCTCTCCAAACCCGACATTGCATCCGCTCTCAATTTCAGCCAATTTTTAGATCAAAAAGTCAAACGGTGCTTCTTCCCTTCCAAGTTCTGCCGTGTGTCAGTGGATTTTCCCCACATATGAGGTATCGTCGTATTCAGGAGAAATTGCACAACACATTTTGTGGTTCATTTTCTCATTTTTTACCCTTGTGATAATAAAACAATTTAGTTCTGAAGTAATTTTTTTGTGATAAAAATTAAATGTTCATTTTATCCTTCCACTTTGCTTTAGTTCCTGTGAAGCACGTGAAGGGTTAATAAACTTCTTGAATGTGGTTTTAAGCACTTTAAGTGGTGCAGTTTTTAGAGTGGTGCCACTTTTTAGTTTTTTTTCTGTCATATACCGTAGATCCCTTAAAGTAACTTCAAATGTGATTTGGTCCCTACAAAAGTGGTTTTATAAATCCAGACCCTCGTTACCAGGCATTAACCACAAGTGGTGGAGGTGATCCTGATGAGACTCAGATACAAGAGGCGCATGCAGACTGTACTGTGATGTTACGGCAGGAAGAGGAGGAGGGTGACTCTCAGGGTGAGGCGAGTGAAAACAGAGGATTACAATGACGTTGTAGATCCCACTTGGTGTGATCCTAGAGGTACGCAGCTGAGTAGCTCAGAAGAGGAGGTGGAGGAGGAATATGAGGAGGTTACATTGCAGCTTCCCACAGACATGAAGTGATGGAACCACAACAAGCACTGCATCCTGTCGCGAGTGTGCAGTTCGCAGGGGCAACAAGGATTGCCTAGCCTGGGCCTTTTTTGATACTGGATAGGATGACCCAACTCACATTATCTGCCAAATTTGCAAAAAAAAACTCAGTAGAGGCAAAAATTGCAGTCATTTCACAACTACATGCATGAAGCGGCACATGTGCAATCAACATTCTTTGGTGTCGGAAACTCACTGCGCTAAAATGCGGACTTGTGGACCTTGCCAAAAACCGGCTGTTCCATCAATCGCATCTCCTGCTTCCTCCTCTGTCACCATGTCAAGTCTTCTCACACAGGTCTCTGGCCGCAGAAACTCCACTTGTTTACTCCCTACAGCCGAGGTGAGTGAGAGCCCGTCAGCTGTTATGGAAATGGACATGACTGCTGTTTTTGTGTCACCTAACACAACACATCTTTCTCAATCCAATACAACATCTCCGCCTCCACTTAACTCACAGTCCAGCAGTTTGTCCTCTTCTCCATGCTGCACCCTCTCAAAGCACAGCAGCCAGCTCTCGGTCCCACAGTTGTGGTCACATAAAAGAATGTTTCCTACTACACATGCCAAAGCTAAGAGCTTGAACTTCATCATCTCCAATCTGTTGGCCACGGAATTGATTCCGTTCTGCCTGGTGGATACAGATGGTTTCAGAAACTTGATGGCTGTCGCAGTCCCCTAGTACCAGTTGCCCAGTCGACATTACTGCTCTAAGAAAGCTGCACCTGCACTACACCAGCATGTCACAGACAACATCACCCGTTCCCTGAAAAAATCTTTGTCTGTCATGGTGCATTTTACCACTGACACCTGGATGAGCAAACATGGGCAGGGGTGTTATATCTCACTGACTGGGAATTGAGTAACTTTGGTTACTGTTGGGGCAGGTGGTCAAGGGGCTTCTTCACAAGTCTTTGAATTCCAAAGGCTTGCAGGACAGACTTCCCTATCTAACTGTTCCTCAACTGCTTCTGGCTCCTCTACCTCCTATATGGCCTCCATCTGTTCCCTCAACCCCTCCCTTAATCAGACATGCATTCCAACAGTGCAGATAAAATCCCCCCACCTCTGTACAGTGAAGTCATGGCTCACCGCAATCAGACAGTGTTCACATTTTTTTTCCCGTATGATTTAGGTATGGGGAATTTGGTTTAATATTAGTACTATGAGGTATGCACAATACGGTTTATGGACATATGATAAAACTTTAGTGTTCAAATTAATATGCCTTGGAGTTCACAGCCAAGCAGCTCAGATCAGCTCAAGAGTTGTGGACAACTATCCAGTCCGAGTTAGAGCAATGGCTGTCTCTACTAAACCTGAGGACAGGAAAGGCCACATGCGATAACGGTGTAAACCTGGTGGCGGCCCTCTGCCAGGAAAACCTCACACGTGCCTTGCATTGCTCATATTCTCAACCTGGTGGTATAGCAATTTCTCCGCTACTATCCCAGCCAGGATGCACTGCTGCAGAAAACAAGGTCAATGTGTGCTCACTTCCACCATTCGCACTCTGCAGGTCAACGACGTGAATTGCTTTTGGGCTGCCCATTAACTGTTTGATTTGCAATGTTCCGACACTGTGGAATTCCACTTTGCACATGTTGCAGTGACTGTGGCAGCAGCGACGAGCCCTGGTGCAGAATGTCCTTTTGTACAGCCTGGGCCAACACAGCCGGACGTGGTGCAAATCACACTTGCGGAGTAGGCACAGATAAAGTACCTCTGTACCCTTCTGCACAGTTTTGAAATGGCTACTAAGAAGTTTAACGCTGGCAATGTCATCATCAGCAATGCTGTGCTGGAGCACACTTTGAATAGCCTGCATGAGGTGGTGGTGTTCCCAGAGGAAGAGGTGGAAGCAGAGGAGGATGCGGAAGGGATAACAATATCTCAAATTTTCACACTGTCGTCACACAGGTGGGTGCCATGGGAGGATGACTTACAGTGATCATGTGGGGCTTATGGTACCAGACAAACTTTTAGTGAAGCTGCAGGAGCCAAGGAACAGGAGATGAAGAGGATAATGGTCCCCTCTCTGTTGTCCGTGGTTGGCAGAATGGGATGGAGGAAGCATCCTTGAGTGTTACCCCATCACCAACACACCATGGACATGGACCTCATGGAAGCGCCCAACACATGAGCACCTTCTTGCTGCACTATCTTCAACATGATGTCCGTTAGAATAGTGCTGACTACTGGGTTGCCACTCTGTTAGATCCACACTACAAGAGTAAATTTAACAAGATGCTCCCCCCTGGAAAGGGATGCGTGAATGATGGAGTATTGAAAAACACTTGTAGACAATCTTAAGAGTGGTTTTCCCCAAAACAGCAGTGAGGCATACAGTGTGCCTTCCAATTTTAGACATCCAACTCTGGGAAAATCAAGGCGTCATAGCAAAATCATTAGCAGCAGCAGCAGAAGTGGGGCTATGTGCTCACGTTGCGGATTGAGGTGCAGAATTTTCTGTACAAAATCTGCATCTCCTGGCAGAAAACACAGGTGCAGATTTGATGCGTTTTTTTATGCGGATTTTGTACGTTTTTGCTGCATATTTTGGGCAGATTTCATGTGTTTTTTACCCCAGCAGATTTTCATAATGGAAGGGTGCAGAAACGCTGCAGATCCGCACAAAAGAAGTGACATGCTACTTCTTTTAATCCGCAGCGTTTTCCATGCGGAGTTTTCCGCACCATTAGCACAGCATTTTTTTTTCCTATTGATTTACATTGTACTGTAAATCACTTTGCGGATCTGCAGCATTTCTGCGCGGAAAAAAACACTGCGGATCCGCAGTAAATCCGCATTGTGTGCTTTAGATGCATAAGCAATTTCTGTGAGTCATTTCAAACATTTTTTAGACCAGCCCATGCACCAGCAGAACAGAATACAAGGCTGATTCATTGTGAACGACTGGAGAGGATGGTGCAAGAGTTTTTGGAGATGAAAATCAATGCCATTAGGGAGGTATGGACGCTTTTGCATTTCAGTCTTTACAAATCGAAGAGTGCCCTGAGCTTGGGTCAATTTATTAGTTAGCTACCTGTGTTACTATTCTTACATTTTTCTATCAATAGTAGTCTATAAAACTGATGTTTGTTCAATCTGAGTGTGGATGGAACAAAAAAAAATGGAGGTGTTGCATGAAGTATGAAGTCTCCCAGCTAAGAAGGCTTACACCGCTTCTTTAATCACCAGGTCCTCATTGAGACTTCAATTCCATGCTGTAAATGCTGGGCCAGACCCTGATACCTCATGCATGGCCCATGGCTGACTGCTGCTCTGCCATTTGCAAATTTCTACTGCGGGTCAATTGATGCCAGTTTTCATGGTGTCTGCTCCTAATTTTAGCTGTTTAGGAAGCTTTTTGTCACCCGTTAAGGTGTTGTGCATACGTTTGGTTTGGCCTCCCATTGAATTTAATGGGGTTCGGGTAATTCGTATAACTGCTGTCGAACTGTTTGGTGATTGGCCGTCCGTTTGGCGAATCCAAACTGAATCTTGAAAGGGTCGCTCATTTTTAGTGACTACTGAATAAAACACACTTTTGAAAGTAATGATCACCCTAGTGAACACTTATGTCTTTATGGGATCTAAAACTAAACAAGGGCCCATTAATCTGCACCAGGGCCCATTATAGTCTAGTTATGCAACTAGCTATGGGTAAACAGATAGTAATCATTGTACTATAACATGTGATGTGATGTGATAGAGGCAAGGCAGCGTTATGTGTTGTGAATTCTGCTTTTGGGCTCCCTCCGGTGGTTGTAGGTGGTAATGCAGTTGCCCCTGAGTTGCAGTCCTGGTCAGGTGTATCTGCTGATTGCAGTTCTGACTGGGGTATTTAGGCGTGCAGGATGCATTAGTCCTTGCCAGTTGTCAATTGTTGTTGGGAGGTGTTGGACCTCTGATTGGTTCCTCCTGCCTTTCTGCCAAATCAGCAAAGATAAGTGTCTGGTTTTTTTTTCCTGTGGCACACATGCTATGTGCTTCACAATTCAGTGCTATTCTTTGTGTTTTCTTGTCCAGCTTAGATTGTGTCAGTATTTTCTCAGTCTTGTTGGATTCTCTGGAGTGGCAGATATACATTCCATGTCTTTAGTTAGATTGTGGAACTTTTTGTATTATCTGCTGTGGATATTTTTGGAAGGGTTTTAATACTGACTGCCTAGTAATCTGTCCTATCCTTTCCTATTTAGCTAGAGTGGCCTCTTTTGCTAAATCCTGTTTTCTACCTGCGTGTGCCTATTCTTCTCCTACTCACAATCATTATTCGTGGGGGGCTGCCTATCCTTTGGGGGTCTGCTCTGAGGCAAGGTAGCATTCCTATTTCCATCTATAGAGGTATTTAGTCCTCCGGCTGTGTCGAGGTGTCTAGGGTATTTTAGGCACACCCCACGGCTACTTCTAGTTGCGGTGTTAGTTCAGGATTTGCGGTCAGTACAGGTTCCACCGACTCCAGAGAAAGTTTCATGCGGCTCCAAGGTCACCAGATCATAACAGTACAACTGGCCAATAATGAGTTAAATGCATCTCAGAAGAAGGGAAGAAAGGTGTTGAGCCATTTTTTTTTCTGCAGTCTGTTTTGTCTTCTCTTCCCTCTTTATTTATGGGTGGCTGAGGAGTCTTGTGCCAGCATGGATGTTCAGGAATTAGCTTCTTGTGTAGACCAGCTTGCTGCTAGGGTACAGGATATTTCTGATTATATTGTTCAGACTCCTGCTTTAGAGCCGAAGATTCCTACTCCTGATTGGTTTTTTGGTGATAGGTCCAAATTTTGGGGTTTTAAAAACAATTGTAAACTGTTTTTTGCTCTGAGACCGCGATCCTCCGGTGATTCCATTCAGCAGGTTAAAATTGTCATCTCCCTGCTGCGTGGCGATTCACAGGATTGGGCATTTTCCCTGGAATCTGGGAATCCGGCCTTGCTTAATGTAAATTCCTTTTTTCAGGCTTTAGGATTATTATATGATGAACCGAATTCTGTGGATCAAGCGGAGAAAACCTTGTTGGCCCTGTCTCAGGGTCAAGAGGCGGCAGAATTGTATTGTCTGAAATTTAGAAAATGGTCTGTGTTGACTAAATGGAATGATGATGCTTTGGTGGCAATTTTCAGAAAGGGTCTTTCTGAATCCGTTAAAGATGTTATGGTGGGGTTTCCCACGCCTTCTGGTCTGAGTGATTCTATGTCTCTGGCCATTCAGATTGATCGGCGTTTGTGGGAGCGTCAAACTGTGCGCGCTGTGGCGTCGTCCTTAGAGCAAAGTCCTGAGCCAATGCAGTGTGATAGGATTTTGTCTAGAACGGAACGACAAGGATTCAGACGTCAGAATAGGTTGTGTTATTATTGTGGCGATGCTTCTCATGTCATTTCAGTCTGCCCTAAGCGGACAAAATAATACATGTTGTGGTGATAATAAAACAATTTAGTTCTGAAGTAATTTTTTTGTGATAAAAATTAAATGTTCATTTTATCCTTCCACTTTGCTTTAGTTCCTGTGAAGCACGTGAAGGGTTAATAAACTTCTTGAATGTGGTTTTAAGCACTTTAAGTGGTGCAGTTTTTAGAGTGGTGCCACTTTTTAGTTTTTTTTCTGTCATATACCGTAGATCCCTTAAAGTAACTTCAAATGTGATTTGGTCCCTACAAAAGTGGTTTTATAAATCCAGACCCTCGTTACCAGGCATTAACCACAAGTGGTGGAGGTGATCCTGATGAGACTCAGATACAAGAGGCGCATGCAGACTGTACTGTGATGTTACGGCAGGAAGAGGAGGAGGGTGACTCTCAGGGTGAGGCGAGTGAAAACAGAGGATTACAATGACGTTGTAGATCCCACTTGGTGTGATCCTAGAGGTACGCAGCTGAGTAGCTCAGAAGAGGAGGTGGAGGAGGAATATGAGGAGGTTACATTGCAGCTTCCCACAGACATGAAGTGATGGAACCACAACAAGCACTGCATCCTGTCGCGAGTGTGCAGTTCGCAGGGGCAACAAGGATTGCCTAGCCTGGGCCTTTTTTGATACTGGATAGGATGACCCAACTCACATTATCTGCCAAATTTGCAAAAAAAAACTCAGTAGAGGCAAAAATTGCAGTCATTTCACAACTACATGCATGAAGCGGCACATGTGCAATCAACATTCTTTGGTGTCGGAAACTCACTGCGCTAAAATGCGGACTTGTGGACCTTGCCAAAAACCGGCTGTTCCATCAATCGCATCAATCACAACACATGAGCACCTTCTTGCTGCACTATCTTCAACATGATGTCCGTTAGAATAGTGCTGACTACTGGGTTGCCACTCTGTTAGATCCACACTACAAGAGTAAATTTAACAAGATGCTCCCCCCTGGAAAGGGATGCGTGAATGATGGAGTATTGAAAAACACTTGTAGACAATCTTAAGAGTGGTTTTCCCCAAAACAGCAGTGAGGCATACAGTGTGCCTTCCAATTTTAGACATCCAACTCTGGGAAAATCAAGGCGTCATAGCAAAATCATTAGCAGCAGCAGCAGAAGTGGGGCTATGTGCTCACGTTGCGGATTGAGGTGCAGAATTTTCTGTACAAAATCTGCATCTCCTGGCAGAAAACACAGGTGCAGATTTGATGCGTTTTTTTATGCGGATTTTGTACGTTTTTGCTGCATATTTTGGGCAGATTTCATGTGTTTTTTACCCCAGCAGATTTTCATAATGGAAGGGTGCAGAAACGCTGCAGATCCGCACAAAAGAAGTGACATGCTACTTCTTTTAATCCGCAGCGTTTTCCATGCGGAGTTTTCCGCACCATTAGCACAGCATTTTTTTTTCCTATTGATTTACATTGTACTGTAAATCACTTTGCGGATCTGCAGCATTTCTGCGCGGAAAAAAACACTGCGGATCCGCAGTAAATCCGCATTGTGTGCTTTAGATGCATAAGCAATTTCTGTGAGTCATTTCAAACATTTTTTAGACCAGCCCATGCACCAGCAGAACAGAATACAAGGCTGATTCATTGTGAACGACTGGAGAGGATGGTGCAAGAGTTTTTGGAGATGAAAATCAATGCCATTAGGGAGGTATGGACGCTTTTGCATTTCAGTCTTTACAAATCGAAGAGTGCCCTGAGCTTGGGTCAATTTATTAGTTAGCTACCTGTGTTACTATTCTTACATTTTTCTATCAATAGTAGTCTATAAAACTGATGTTTGTTCAATCTGAGTGTGGATGGAACAAAAAAAAATGGAGGTGTTGCATGAAGTATGAAGTCTCCCAGCTAAGAAGGCTTACACCGCTTCTTTAATCACCAGGTCCTCATTGAGACTTCAATTCCATGCTGTAAATGCTGGGCCAGACCCTGATACCTCATGCATGGCCCATGGCTGACTGCTGCTCTGCCATTTGCAAATTTCTACTGCGGGTCAATTGATGCCAGTTTTCATGGTGTCTGCTCCTAATTTTAGCTGTTTAGGAAGCTTTTTGTCACCCGTTAAGGTGTTGTGCATACGTTTGGTTTGGCCTCCCATTGAATTTAATGGGGTTCGGGTAATTCGTATAACTGCTGTCGAACTGTTTGGTGATTGGCCGTCCGTTTGGCGAATCCAAACTGAATCTTGAAAGGGTCGCTCATTTTTAGTGACTACTGAATAAAACACACTTTTGAAAGTAATGATCACCCTAGTGAACACTTATGTCTTTATGGGATCTAAAACTAAACAAGGGCCCATTAATCTGCACCAGGGCCCATTATAGTCTAGTTATGCAACTAGCTATGGGTAAACAGATAGTAATCATTGTACTATAACATGTGATGTGATGTGATAGAGGCAAGGCAGCGTTATGTGTTGTGAATTCTGCTTTTGGGCTCCCTCCGGTGGTTGTAGGTGGTAATGCAGTTGCCCCTGAGTTGCAGTCCTGGTCAGGTGTATCTGCTGATTGCAGTTCTGACTGGGGTATTTAGGCGTGCAGGATGCATTAGTCCTTGCCAGTTGTCAATTGTTGTTGGGAGGTGTTGGACCTCTGATTGGTTCCTCCTGCCTTTCTGCCAAATCAGCAAAGATAAGTGTCTGGTTTTTTTTTCCTGTGGCACACATGCTATGTGCTTCACAATTCAGTGCTATTCTTTGTGTTTTCTTGTCCAGCTTAGATTGTGTCAGTATTTTCTCAGTCTTGTTGGATTCTCTGGAGTGGCAGATATACATTCCATGTCTTTAGTTAGATTGTGGAACTTTTTGTATTATCTGCTGTGGATATTTTTGGAAGGGTTTTAATACTGACTGCCTAGTAATCTGTCCTATCCTTTCCTATTTAGCTAGAGTGGCCTCTTTTGCTAAATCCTGTTTTCTACCTGCGTGTGCCTATTCTTCTCCTACTCACAATCATTATTCGTGGGGGGCTGCCTATCCTTTGGGGGTCTGCTCTGAGGCAAGGTAGCATTCCTATTTCCATCTATAGAGGTATTTAGTCCTCCGGCTGTGTCGAGGTGTCTAGGGTATTTTAGGCACACCCCACGGCTACTTCTAGTTGCGGTGTTAGTTCAGGATTTGCGGTCAGTACAGGTTCCACCGACTCCAGAGAAAGTTTCATGCGGCTCCAAGGTCACCAGATCATAACAGTACAACTGGCCAATAATGAGTTAAATGCATCTCAGAAGAAGGGAAGAAAGGTGTTGAGCCATTTTTTTTTCTGCAGTCTGTTTTGTCTTCTCTTCCCTCTTTATTTATGGGTGGCTGAGGAGTCTTGTGCCAGCATGGATGTTCAGGAATTAGCTTCTTGTGTAGACCAGCTTGCTGCTAGGGTACAGGATATTTCTGATTATATTGTTCAGACTCCTGCTTTAGAGCCGAAGATTCCTACTCCTGATTGGTTTTTTGGTGATAGGTCCAAATTTTGGGGTTTTAAAAACAATTGTAAACTGTTTTTTGCTCTGAGACCGCGATCCTCCGGTGATTCCATTCAGCAGGTTAAAATTGTCATCTCCCTGCTGCGTGGCGATTCACAGGATTGGGCATTTTCCCTGGAATCTGGGAATCCGGCCTTGCTTAATGTAAATTCCTTTTTTCAGGCTTTAGGATTATTATATGATGAACCGAATTCTGTGGATCAAGCGGAGAAAACCTTGTTGGCCCTGTCTCAGGGTCAAGAGGCGGCAGAATTGTATTGTCTGAAATTTAGAAAATGGTCTGTGTTGACTAAATGGAATGATGATGCTTTGGTGGCAATTTTCAGAAAGGGTCTTTCTGAATCCGTTAAAGATGTTATGGTGGGGTTTCCCACGCCTTCTGGTCTGAGTGATTCTATGTCTCTGGCCATTCAGATTGATCGGCGTTTGTGGGAGCGTCAAACTGTGCGCGCTGTGGCGTCGTCCTTAGAGCAAAGTCCTGAGCCAATGCAGTGTGATAGGATTTTGTCTAGAACGGAACGACAAGGATTCAGACGTCAGAATAGGTTGTGTTATTATTGTGGCGATGCTTCTCATGTCATTTCAGTCTGCCCTAAGCGGACAAAAAGGATTGCTAGTTCATTTACTATCAGTACTGTACAACCTAAATTTCTGTTATCGGTGTCCTTGATCTGCTCATTGTCATCATTTTCTGTCATGGCATTTGTGGATTCAGGCGCCGCCTTGAACTTAATGGATTTTGAGTTTGCCAGGCGTTGTGGTTTTCCCTTGCAGCCTTTGCAGAACCCTATTCCTTTAAGGGGGATTGATGCTACACCTTTGGCTAAAAATAAGCCCCAGTTTTGGACACAGGTGACCATGCACATGGCGCCAGCCCATCAGGAAGATTGTCGATTTCTGGTGTTGCATAATTTGCATGATTTTATCGTGCTGGGTTTCCCGTGGTTGCAGGTACATAATCCTGTGTTGGATTGGAAATCTATGTCTGTGACTAGTTGGGGTTGTCAGGGGGTTCATAATGATGTTCCTTTGATGTCAATCTCCTCTTCTTCCTCTTCTGAAATTCCAGAGTTTTTGTCTGATTTTCAGGATGTATTCGATGAGCCCAAGTCCAGTTCCCTTCCACCGCATAGGGACTGTGATTGTGCGATTGACTTGATTCCAGGCAGTAAGTTTCCTAAGGGCCGACTTTTCAACCTGTCTGTGCCTGATCATACCGCCATGCGGAGTTATGTTAAGGAGTCTTTGGAGAAAGGGCATATTCGGCCATCTTCTTCACCGTTGGGAGCAGGTTTTTTTTTAGTTGCTAAGAAGGATAGCTCCTTGAGACCTTGTATTGATTATCGCCTCTTGAATAAGATCACGGTCAAGTTTCAATACCCTTTACCTTTGCTTTCCGATTTGTTTGCTAGGATTAAGGGGGCTAGTTTGTTTACGAAGATTGACCTTCGGGGGGCATATAATCTTGTTCGTATTAAGCAGGGTGATGAATGGAAAACTGCGTTTAATACGCCCGAAGGCCATTTTGAATACCTTGTGATGCCATTCGGGCTCACTAACGCTCCATCTGTTTTTCAATCCTTCATGCATGATATCTTCTGGACTTATATTGATAAATTCTTGATTGTATATTTGGACGATATTTTGATCTTTTCTGATGATTGGAAGTCTCATGTGGAACAGGTCAGGATGGTATTTCAGATCCTTCGTGACAATGCCTTGTTTGTGAAGAGGTCTAAGCGTCTCTTTGGGGTGCAGAAGGTTTCTTTTTTGGGCTTTATTTTTTCTCCCTCATCTATGGAGATGGATCCGGTTAAGGTTCAGGCCATTCATGATTGGATTCAACCCACATCCGTGAAGAGCCTTCAGAAATTTTGGGGTTTTGCAAATTTTTATCGCCGTTTCATTGCTAACTTCTCCAGCGTGGTTAAACCCTTGACTGATTTGACGAAAAAAGGTGCTGATGTGGCGAATTGGTCCTCTGCGGCTGTCTCTGCCTTTCAGGAGCTTAATCGCCGATTTACTTCTGCTCCGGTGTTGCGCCAACCAGATGTTTCTCTTCCGTTTCAGGTTGAGATTGATGCTTCTGAGATTGGGGCAGGGGCCGTTTTGTCTCAGAGGGATTCTGTTGGTTCTTTGATGAAACCGTGTGCCTTCCTCTCCCGCAAGTTTTCGCCTGCTGGACGCAATTATGATGTCGGCAATCGGGAGTTGTTGGCTATGAAGTGGGTGTTTGAGGAGTGGCGACATTGGCTTGAGGGAGCTAAGCACTGTATTGTGGTCCTGACCGATCATAAGAATTTGATTTACCTCGAGTCTGCCAAACGGCTGAGTCCTAGACAGGCTCAATGGTCCTTGTTTTTTTCCCGTTATGATTTTGTGGTTTCGTATCTTCCGGATTCTAAGAATATTAAGGCTGATGCCCTTTCTAGGAGTTTTTTGCCTGATTCTCCTGAGGTCCTTGAACCGGTCGGCATTCTGAAAGAAGGGGTGGTCCTTTCTGCCATTTCCCCTGATTTACGGCGGGTTCTTCAGGAATTTCAGGCTGATAGACCTGAACGCTGTCCTGTGGGGAAATTGTTTGTTCCTGACAGATGGACTAGTGTTGTGAATTCGGTTTGTGGGCTCCCCCGGTGGTCTGTTATGGTAGTGTCTCTTATGTGCCTTCCTCCATCTCTGATTACCTGTCGCCACCCTCTAGGGGAGTTTCCTATTTAAGGCTGCTTGGCTGTTAGTCACATGCCGGCCAACAATGTGCTAGTAGCATTCTGTTGCATTCACCTGCCTCAAGTTCCAGTTCAGCTAAGTTGAATTTAGTTTCTTGTTTTGCTATTTTTGTCCAGCTATCTGCAATGTGACTCTTCAGTGCTGGAAGCTCTTGTGGACAGAAAATTACTACTCCAGTGGCATGAGTTGTCACTGGAGTTTAAAGTAATTTCTGGATGGTGTTTTTGAATAGTGATTTTTAGGTCGACCGTGAAGTAACTCTTTCCTGTCCTTCTGCTATCTAGTAAGCGGACCTCACTGTGCTAAATCTGCTGTTCATCCTACGTATGTCATTTCCTCTGAACTCACCGTCAATATCTGTGGGGGCCTACTATCATCTTTTGGGGTTCCTCACTGGAGGTAAGGCAGGCCTGTATATTCCTCTTATAGGGGTAGTTAGATCTCCGGCTGGCGCGTGGTGTCTAGGGCATCGTAGGTACATCCCCCGGCTACTGTAAGTGTTGGGTCAGGTTCAGGTCACGGTCGACCTTAGTTTCCATCACCCGAGAGCTAGTCCGTTTTGTATTTTTGTTTCCCATGGTCATTGGGGTAACCATAACAGTTTGGCCGGCCCGTAAAAAATCTATGTGTTAAAATATGCACTAAAGTAGGAAGGAGAAGAAAAGGTTTTTTTTTCTGTGTTTGAAAGTGCACCTTAGTTTGATCATTTGTATTTCTTGCTTAAACTGCAGTCTTCAGCCTTTTTTTTTTTCTCCTCTCCTCTTAACATCTGAATGCTTGGGTTACACCCATTTGAAACATGGATCCACAGAGTTTAGTTGCAGGTTTGAATAACCTTGCGACAAAAGTACAGAACCTACAAGATTTTGTTATACGTGCTCCAATGTCTGAACCTAAGATTCCTCTGCCTGAATACTTTACCGGAGACAGATCCCGGTTTTTGAGTTTCAGAGAAAATTGCAAATTGTTTTTGTCTCTGAGATCTCACTCTGCTGGTGATCAGACTCAACAAGTTAAAATTGTTATCTCTCTACTGCGCGGCGACCCACAAAGTTGGGCATTTGCATTATCGCCAGGGGATCCTGCGTTGTTAAATGTAGATGCGTTTTTTCAGGCTTTGGGGTTGCTTTATGAAGAACCTAATTTGGAGATTTTGGCTGAGAAAGCCTTGATAGCTCTTTCCCAAGGGCAAGATGAAGCTGAGATATACTGCCAGAAATTCCGTAAATGGTCGGTGCTTACTAAATGGAATGAGTGCGCTTTAGCAGCTAATTTCAGAGAAGGTCTCTCTGATGCCGTGAAGGATGTCATGGTGGGGTTCCCTGTGCCTACAGGTCTGAATGATGCCATGAAATTGGCTATCCAGATTGATCGGCGTTTGCGGGAGCGCAAATCTGTGCACCATATGGCGGGGTCTTCTGAGGAAAAATCTGTGCACCATATGGCGGTATCTTCTGAGCAAAAACCTGTGCACCATATGGCGGTGTCTTCTGAGCAAAGACCTGTGCACCATTTGGCGGTGACCTCTGAAAAGGCATTAGAGCATATGCAATGCGATCGTGTTTTGTCTAGAGGCGAACGTCAAAATTACAGGCGCAAAAATGGATTGTGCTTCTACTGTGGAGATCCAGCTCATGTTATATCAGCATGCTCTAAACGTATAAATAAGGTTGATAAAAAGGTTGATAAATCTTTTTCTACAGGTACCTTGCAGTCAAAATTTCTTTTGTCCGTGACATTGATTTGTACCTTATCATCTGTGACTGTGAATGCTTATGTGGATTCTGGCGCCGCTCTGAGTCTCATGGATTGGTCCTTTGCCAAGCGTTGTGGGTTTGATTTGGAGCCGTTGGAAGTTTCTATTCCCCTGAAGGGTATTGATTCTACACCTTTGGCTAGCAATAAACCACAATATTGGACACAAGTGACTATGCGTCTTACCCCAGACCATCAGGAGATTATTCGTTTCCTTGTATTATATAACCTACATGATGTCTTAGTGCTTGGATTACCATGGTTACAGATTCATAATCCCGTCTTGGACTGGAAATCTATGTCTGTGTTGAGCTGGGGATGTCGGGGTATTCATGGGGATGCACCTTTGGTTCCTATTTCTTCATCTACTCCCTCTGAGATCCCAGCATTTCTGTCAGATTTTTATGATGTCTTTCAAGAGCCTAAAGTTGATTCTCTCCCTCCCCACAGAGAGTGTGACTGCGCTATTGAATTGATCCCCGGTAGTAAGTTTCCTAAGGGTCGCTTGTTTAATTTGTCTGTACCTGAACATACTGCTATGCGGGAGTATATCAGAGAATCCTTGGAAAAGGGTCATATTCGCCCCTCGTTGTCTCCACTAGGGGCAGGATTTTTCTTTGTAGGTAAAAAGGATGGTTCATTGAGACCTTGTATCGACTATCGACTTTTGAATAAGATTACAGTTAAATACCAGTACCCGTTACCTTTACTGACTGATCTGTTTGCTCGTATAAAGGGGGCTAAGTGGTTCACTAAGATCGATCTACGTGGTGCGTATAATTTGGTGCGGATTAAGCAGGGGGATGAGTGGAAGACCGCATTTAATACGCCTGAAGGCCATTTTGAGTATTTGGTAATGCCTTTCGGTCTTGCAAATGCCCCTTCCGTTTTTCAATCCTTTATGCACGATATTTTCCGTGAATATCTGGATAAGTTTATGATTGTGTATTTGGATGATATTCTTGTTTTTTCGGAGGACTGGGAATCTCACGTTCAACAGGTCAGGAGAGTTTTTCAGGTTTTGCGAGCTAATTCTCTTTTTGTAAAGGGCTCAAAGTGTAGTTTTGGAGTTCAGAGAATTTCCTTTTTGGGATATATTTTTTCCCCTTCATCTATGGAGATGGACCCTGTCAAGGTCCAGGCTATTTGTGATTGGATGCAACCTACTTCTTTGAAGAGTCTGCAAAAGTTCTTGGGTTTTGCTAATTTCTATCGCCGATTTATAGCGGGTTTTTCTGCCATTGCTAAACCTTTGACTGATTTGACCAAAAAGGGTGCTGATGTTGCTAATTGGTCCTCTGCGGCTGTGGAGGCCTTTCAAGAGCTTAAGCGCCGCTTTTCTTCCGCTCCTGTGTTGCGCCAACCTGATGTGTTACTTCCGTTCCAGGTTGAGGTGGATGCTTCGGAGATCGGAGCAGGTGCAGTTTTGTCGCAGAAAGATCCTGACTGCTCAGTAATGAGACCATGTGCGTTTTTCTCCCGAAAGTTTTCGCCCGCTGAGCGAAATTATGATGTGGGAAATCGGGAACTTCTGGCCATGAAGTGGGCGTTTGAGGAGTGGCGTCATTGGCTTGAGGGTGCTAGACACCAGGTGGTGGTCCTCACTGACCACAAGAATCTAATTTATCTTGAGTCGGCCAGGCGTCTGAATCCTAGACAGGCGCGCTGGTCGTTGTTTTTCTCCCGATTTAACTTTGTGGTGTCATATCTGCCTGGGTCCAAGAATGTGAAGGCGGATGCCCTCTCTAGGAGTTTTGAGCCTGACTCGCCTGGTGATTCCGAACCTACCGGCATCCTGAAGGATGGGGTGATATTGTCAGCTGTCTCCCCAGACCTGCGGCGTTCTTTGCAGGAGTTTCAGGTGGATAGGCCTGATCGCTGTCCGCCTGGTAGACTGTTTGTCCCTGATGATTGGACCAGTAGAGTTATCTCGGAGGTTCATTCTTCCGCGTTGACAGGTCATCCTGGAATTTTTGGCACCAGGGATTTGGTGTCTAGGTCCTTCTGGTGGCCTTCTTTGTCTCGAGATGTGCGCATGTTTGTGCAGTCTTGTGATGTTTGTGCTCGGGCCAAGCCCTGCTGTTCTAGGGCCAGTGGGTTGTTGTTGCCCTTGCCTATTCCTAAGAGGCCTTGGACGCACATCTCTATGGACTTTATTTCTGACCTTCCGGTTTCTCGTAGGATGTCTGTCATCTGGGTGATTTGTGACCGTTTTTCCAAGATGGTTCATTTGGTACCTTTACCCAAATTGCCCTCCTCCTCTGAGTTGGTTCCTCTATTTTTTCAGAATGTGGTGCGTTTGCATGGTATTCCTGAGAATATAGTGTCTGACAGGGGTACTCAGTTTGTGTCTAGATTTTGGCGGACGTTCTGTGCCAGGATGGGTATCGATTTGTCTTTTTCGTCTGCATTCCATCCTCAGACTAATGGCCAGACTGAGCGTACTAATCAGACCTTGGAGACTTACTTGAGGTGTTTTGTGTCCGCTGATCAGGATGATTGGCTTGACTTTTTGCCATTGGCAGAGTTTGCCCTTAACAATCGGGCTAGTTCTGCCACTTTGGTTTCTCCATTTTTTTGTAATTCAGGGTTTCACCCTCGGTTTTCGTCCGGTCAATTGGAGTCTTCGGATTGTCCTGGAGTGGATGCTGTGGTTGATAGGATGCATCAGATTTGGGGACAGGTTGTGGACAATCTGAAGTTGTCCCAGGAGAAGACTCAACAGTTCACTAATCGTCATCGGCGTATTGGTCCTCGTCTTTGTGTTGGGGACCTGGTGTGGCTGTCTTCTCGATTTGTTCCTATGAAGGTCTCGTCTCCTAAGTTTAAGCCTCGGTTTATCGGCCCTTATAGGATTCTGGAGGTTCTTAATCCTGTGTCCTTTCGTTTGGACCTCCCAGCATCTTTTAATATCCATAATGTTTTCCATCGGTCATTATTGCGGAGGTATGAGGTACCGGTTGTTCCTTCTGCTGATCCACCTGCTCCTGTGTTGGTTGAGGGTGAATTGGAGTATGTGGTGGAAAAGATCTTGGACTCCCGTGTTTCCAGACGGAAACTTCAGTATCTGGTTAAGTGGAAAGGTTATGGCCAGGAGGATAATTCTTGGGTGACAGCATCCGATGTTCATGCTCCCGATTTGGTTCGTGCATTTCATAGTGCTCATCCAGGTCGCCCTGGTGGTTCTGGTGAGGGTTCGGTGCCCCCTCCTTAAGGGGGGGGTACTGTTGTGAATTCGGTTTGTGGGCTCCCCCGGTGGTCTGTTATGGTAGTGTCTCTTATGTGCCTTCCTCCATCTCTGATTACCTGTCGCCACCCTCTAGGGGAGTTTCCTATTTAAGGCTGCTTGGCTGTTAGTCACATGCCGGCCAACAATGTGCTAGTAGCATTCTGTTGCATTCACCTGCCTCAAGTTCCAGTTCAGCTAAGTTGAATTTAGTTTCTTGTTTTGCTATTTTTGTCCAGCTATCTGCAATGTGACTCTTCAGTGCTGGAAGCTCTTGTGGACAGAAAATTACTACTCCAGTGGCATGAGTTGTCACTGGAGTTTAAAGTAATTTCTGGATGGTGTTTTTGAATAGTGATTTTTAGGTCGACCGTGAAGTAACTCTTTCCTGTCCTTCTGCTATCTAGTAAGCGGACCTCACTGTGCTAAATCTGCTGTTCATCCTACGTATGTCATTTCCTCTGAACTCACCGTCAATATCTGTGGGGGCCTACTATCATCTTTTGGGGTTCCTCACTGGAGGTAAGGCAGGCCTGTATATTCCTCTTATAGGGGTAGTTAGATCTCCGGCTGGCGCGTGGTGTCTAGGGCATCGTAGGTACATCCCCCGGCTACTGTAAGTGTTGGGTCAGGTTCAGGTCACGGTCGACCTTAGTTTCCATCACCCGAGAGCTAGTCCGTTTTGTATTTTTGTTTCCCATGGTCATTGGGGTAACCATAACAGACTAGTAGAGTGATTTCTGAGGTTCACTGTTCTGTGTTGGCTGTTCATCCTGGTATTTTTGGTACCAGAGATTTGGTTGGTAGGTCCTTCTGGTGGCCTTCGTTGTCACGTGATGTGCGTTCTTTTGTGCAGTCCTGTGGGACTTGTGCGCGGGCCAAGCCTTGTTGTTCCGTGCTAGTGGGTTACTTTTGCCATTGCCGGTCCCTGAGATGCCATGGACGCATATTTCTATGGATTTTATTTCTGATCTTCCGGTTTCCCAGAGGATGTCGGTTATCTGGATTGTTTGTGACCTGTTTTCTAAGATGGTTCATTTGGTGCCTTTGCCTAAATTGCCTTCCTCTTCAGAGTTGGTTCTGTTGTTTTTTCAGCATGTGGTTTATTTGCATGGTATTCCGGAGAATATTGTGTCCGACAGAGGTTCCCAGTTTGTTTCTAGGTTTTGGCGGGCCTTTTGTGCTAGGCTGGGCATTGATTTGTCTTTTTCTTCTGCATTTCATCCTCAGACAAATGGCCAGACCGAGCGAACTAATCAGTCTTTGGAGACTAATTTGAGATGCTTTGTGTCTGCCGATCAGGATGATTGGGTGGCCTTTTTGCCATTGGCCGAGTTTGCCCTTAATAATCGGGCTAGTTCGGCTACTTTGGTTTCGCCTTTTTTTTGTAATTTTGGTTTTCATCCTCGTTTTTCTTCTGGGCAGGTTGAGCCTTCTGACTGTCCTGGTGTGGATTCTGTGGTTGACAGGTTGCAGCAGATTTGGGCTCATGTGGTGGACAATTTGGTGTTGTCTCAGGAGGAGGCTCAACGTTTTGTGTTGTGAATTCCGTCTGGGTTCCCTCTGGTGGCCTTTAGCGATACTGCGGGTCTGGAGCTGGGCTCAGCTGCCTCATTTCCTGCTATGCTGGTTCCTATTTAACTTCACCTGGACCTTTACTTGTTGCCTGCTGTCGTTGTATTCAGTACTGGTTCTGACCTCTCCTGGATTTTCCTGGTGACCTGTCTATTTCTGAGAAGCTAAGTCTTGCTAGTTCTTTTTGCTCATTGTTTCCTTGAATATGTTTCTCAGTATATGATGTGTTCAGTCCAGCTTGCTTATATGTGATTTTTCGCTTGCTGGTAGCTCTGGGGAGCAGAGGTGCGCCCCTCACATCGTGAGTCGGTGTGGGGGTTCTTGTACTTTCTGCGTGGATAGTTTTTGATAGTTTTTGTACCGACCACACAGATCCCTGCTATCTTCTGTCTATTTAGTGTTAGCGGGCCTCATTTGCTTAAACCTGTTTTTCATTCCTACGTTAGTATTTTCCCCTTAACTCACCGTTATTATTTGTGGGGGCTGTCTAAACTTTGGGGTTATTTCTCTGAGGCAAGTGAGGCTTTGCTTTCTCTCTAGGGGTAGCTAGTTTCTCAGGCTGTGAAGAGGCGTCTATGTTTTTAGGTAACGCTCCACGGCTGCCTTTAGTGTGTGTGGATAGGATCAGGATTGCGGTCGGTATAGTTCCACATTCCCGGAGCTTGTCCTACTATTCAGGTTTACCTATCAGGTCAGTTTGGTGATCCTACCACCGGATCATAACAGTGCAGCAGGCCCATAAAGAGTTAATGCATCGCAAAAGAGGGATTCGAGAAATCCTGAGTTCATTTTTTTTTTTTCCTTTGCAGTGTGTCTAGCCTCTCTCCTCCCCTTAATCTCTGGGTGGTTCAGAATTCAGCTGCAGCTATGGACCTTCAGAGTCTGTCTTCTAGTGTGGATCATCTCACTGCTAGGGTACAAGGCATTCAGGATTATGTAGTCCGCAGTCCTATGTCAGAGCCTAAGATACTTATTCCTGAGCTGTTCTCCGGAGACAGATCTAGGTTTTTGAACTTTAAAAATAATTGCAAATTATTCCTTTCTCTGAGACCTCGTTCCTCTGGTGATCCGGTTCATCAAGTTAAAATTATTATTTCTTTGGTGCGTGGTGACCCTCAAGATTGGGCATTCTCTCTGGCGCCGGGAGATCCTGCATTGCAAAATGTGGAAGCGTTTTTTCTGGCGCTTGGAGTGCTTTATGAGGAACCTAATCTGGTAGACCAAGCAGAAAAGGTTTTGCTGGCTCTCTCCCAGGGTCAGGATGAAGCAGAGGTTTTCTGTCAGAAGTTTAGGAAATGGTCTGTGCTCACTCAATGGAATGAGTGTGCCCTGGCAGCGATTTTCAGAAAGGGTCTTTCTGAAGCCATTAAGGATGTTATGGTGGGGTTCCCCATGCCTACGGGTCTGAATGAGTCAATGTCTTTGGCCATTCAGATTGATCGGCGCTTACGGGAGCGCAAACCAGTGCACCATCTGGTGGTATTTTCTGAGCAGAAGCCTGAGTCTATGCAATGTGACAGGATTCTGACCAGAATTGAACGGCAAAATCACAGACGTCAGAATGGGTTGTGCTTTTACTGTGGTGATTCTGCTCATGTTATCTCAGATTGTTCTAAGCGCATAAAAAACTTCGCTAAGTCTGTCACCATTGGTACTGTACAGCCTAAATTCATTTTGTCTGTTACTTTGATTTGCTCTCTGTCATCCTACTCAGTTATGGCTTTTGTGGATTCAGGTGCTGCCCTGAATTTGATGGATTTGTCTTTTGCCAGGCGCTGTGGTTTTATCTTGGAGCCTTTGCAATTCCCTATTCCACTAAAGGGAATTGATGCCATTGGCCAAGAATAAACCTCAGTACTGGGCTCAAGTGACCATGTGCATGACTCCTGCACATCAGGAGGTGATTCGCTTTCTTGTGTTACATAATTTGCATGATGTTGTCGTGTTAGGTCTGCCATGGCTGCAGGCTCATAATCCAGTCCTGGATTGGAAAGCAATGTCTGTGTCAAGTTGGGGTTGCCAGGGGATTCATGGCGATGCTCCTTTGATGTCTATTGCTTCTTCTACTCCTTCTGAAGTCCCTGAATTTTTGTCGGACTACCAGGATGTATTTGATGAGCCTAAGTCCAGTGCCCTACCTCCTCATAGAGATTGTGATTGCGCCATAAATTTGATTCCTGGTAGTAAGTTCCCTAAGGGCCGACTTTTTAATTTGTCTGTACCAGAACATGCCGCTATGCAGAGTTATATCAAGGAGTCTTTGGAGAAGGGGCATATTCGCCCGTCCTCGTCCCCTTTGGGTGCGGGGTTCTTTTTTGTGGCCAAGAAGGATGGTTCTCTGAGACCCTGTATAGATTATCGCCTTCTAAATAACATCACGGTCAAATTTCAGTATCCTTTGCCACTGTTGTCCGATCTGTTTGCTCGGATTAGGGGGGCCAGTTGGTTCACCAAGATAGATCTTCGTGGAGCGTATAATCTTGTGCGTATAAAGCAGGGCGATGAATGGAAAACAGCATTCAATACACCCGAAGGCCATTTTGAGTACTTGGTGATGCCTTTTGGGCTTTCTAATGCCCCTTCTGTGTTCCAGTCCTTCATGCATGACATCTTCCGAGAATATCTGGATAGGTTTATGATTGTGTACCTGGATGATATTTTGGTCTTTTCTGATGATTGGGAGTCTCATGTGAAGCAGGTCAGGATGGTATTTCAGGTCCTGCGAGCCAATGCCTTGTTTGTGAAGGGCTCTAAATGTCTCTTCGGAGTCCAGAAGGTTTCCTTTTTGGGCTTTATTTTTTCTCCTTTTACCATTGAGATGGATCCAGTCAAGGTCCAGGCTATTTATGACTGGACTCAACCTACATCGGTAAAGAGTCTTCAGAAGTTCTTGGGTTTTGCTAATTTTTACCGTCGCTTCATCACTAATTTTTCCAGTGTGGTTAAGCCTTTGACGGATTTGACCAAGAAGGGTTCTGATGTGACGAATTGGTCTCCTGCGGCCGTGGAGGCCTTTCAGGAGTTCAAACGTCGGTTCTCTTCGGCTCCTGTCTTGCGTCAGCCGGATGTCTCTCTGCCCTTCCAGGTCAAGGTTGATGCTTCTGAGATTGGAGCTGGGGCTGTCTTGTCACAGAGAAGCTCTGATGGCTCTGTGATGAGGCCATGTGCTTTCTTTTAAATAAAGTTTTCGCCTGCCGAGCGGAATTATGATGTTGGTAATCGGGAGTTGTTGGCAATGAAATGGGCATTTGAGGAGTGGCGACATTGGCTAGAGGGAGCCAAACATTGTGTGGTGGTCTTGACGGATCACAAGAATTTGACTTATCTCGAGTCTGCTAAACGGCTAAATCCTAGACAGGCTCGATGGTCGCTGTTTTTCTCCCGTTTTGATTTCGAGGTTTCGTACCTGCCTGGTTCGAAGAACGTGAAGGCTGATGCTCTTTCTAGGAGCTTTGTGCATGACTCTCCGGGAGTTTCTGAACCGGCTGGTGTCCTCAGAGAGGGATTGATTTTGTCTGCCATCTCCCCTGATTTGCGACGGGTACTGCAGGAGTTTCAGGCCAATAGACCTGACCGTTGTCCACCGGAGAGACTGTTTGTCCCGGATAGATGGACTAGTAGAGTCATTTCCGAGGTTCATTCTTCGGTGTTCGCGGGTCATCCTGGGATTTTTGGTACCAAGGATTTGGTGGCTAGGTCCTTTTGGTGGCCTTCCTTGTCGCGGGATGTGCGTTCCTTTGTGCAGTCCTGTGGGATTTGTGCTCGGGCCAAGCCTTGCTGTTCTCGTGCCAGTGGACTGCTTTTGCCTTTACCTGTCCCGAAGAGGCCCTGGACGCATATTTCCATGGATTTTATTTTGGATCTTCCAGTCTCTCAGAAGATGTCTGTTATCTGGGTGGTTTGTGATCGTTTTTCTAAAATGGTCCATTTGGTGCCCTTGCCTAAGCTGCCTTCCTCCTCCGATTTGGTTCCACTGTTTTTTCAGAATGTGGTTCGTTTGCATGGTATTCCTGAGAATATTGTGTCTGACAGAGGATCCCAGTTTGTGTCCAGATTTTGGCGGTCCTTTTGTGCTAAGATGGGCATTGAATTATCTTTTTCATCGGCCTTCCATCCTCAGACGAATGTCCAAACCGAAGAACTAATCAGACCTTGGAGACTTATCTGAGATGTTTTGTTTCTGCGGATCAGGATGATTGGGTGACTTTTTTGCCATTGGCTGAGTTCGCCCTCAATAATCGGGCTAGTTCTGCTACTTTGGTTTCACCTTTTTATTGCAATTCTGGTTTTCATCCTCGTTTTTCCTCAGGTCAGGTTGAGCCTTCTGACTGTCCTGGGGTGGATTCTGTGGTGGATAGGTTGCAGCAGATTTGGAACCATGTGGTGGACAATTTGACGTTGTCACAAGAGAAGGCTCAGCGCTTTGCTAACCGCCGTCGCTGTGTGGGTCCCCGACTTTGTGTGGGGGATTTGGTATGGTTGTCTTCTCGTTATGTTCCGATGAAGGTTTCCTCTCCTAAGTTCAAGCCTCGTTTCATCGGTCCTTATAAGATTTTGGAAATCCTCAACCCTGTGTCATTTCGTTTGGACCTCCCAGCATCATTTGCCATTCACAATGTGTTCCATAGGTCATTGTTGCGGAGATATGTGGTGCCTGTGGTTCCTTCTGTTGACCCTCCTGCTCCGGTCTTGGTCGAGGGAGAATTAGAGTATGTGGTGGAGAAGATCTTGGATTCTCGTGTTTCGAGACGGAAGCTTCAGTACTTAGTTAAATGGAAGGGCTATGGTCAGGAGGATAATTCCTGAGTTGTCGCCTCTGATGTCCATGCGGCCGATTTGGTTCGTGCCTTTCATTCGGCTCGTCCTGATCGGCCTGGGGGCTCTGGTGAGGGTTCGGTGACCCCTCCTCAAGGGGGGGGGTACTGTTGTGAATTCCGTCTGGGTTCCCTCTGGTGGCCTTTAGCGATACTGCGGGTCTGGAGCTGGGCTCAGCTGCCTCATTTCCTGCTATGCTGGTTCCTATTTAACTTCACCTGGACCTTTACTTGTTGCCTGCTGTCGTTGTATTCAGTAATGGTTCTGACCTCTCCTGGATTTTCCTGGTGACCTGTCTATTTCTGAGAAGCTAAGTCTTGCTAGTTCTTTTTGCTCATTGTTTCCTTGAATATGTTTCTCAGTATATGATGTGTTCAGTCCAGCTTGCTTATATGTGATTTTTCACTTGCTGGTAGCTCTGGGGAGCAGAGGTGCGCCCCTCACATCGTGAGTCGGTGTGGGGGTTCTTGTACTTTTTGCATGGATAGTTTTTGATAGTTTAGTGTTAGTTGGCCTCATTTGCTTAAACCTGTTTTTCATTCCTACGTTTGCATTTTCCCCTTAACTCACCGTTATTATTTGTGGGGGGCTGTCTAAACTTTGCGGTTATTTCTCTGAGGCAAGTGAGGCTTTGCTTTCTCTCTAGGGGTAGCTAGTTTCTCAGGCTGTGAAGAGGCGTCTATGTTTTTAGGTAACGCTCCACGGCTGCCTTTAGTGTGTGTGGATAGGATCAGGATTGCGGTCGGTATAGTTCCACATTCCCGGAGCTTGTCCTACTATTCAGGTTTACCTATCAGGTCAGTTTGATCCTACAACCGGATCATAACAGTTTTGCTAACCGTCGTCGGTGTGTTGGTTCCCGGCTTCGGGTTGGGGATTTGGTTTGGTTGTCTTCCCGTCATGTTCCCATGAAGGTCTCTTCCCCTAAGTTTAAGCCTCGGTTTATTGGTCCTTATAGGATTTCTGAGATTATTAATCCGGTGTCTTTTCGATTGGCGCTTCCGGCCTCTTTTGCTATCCATAATGTCTTCCATAGATCTTTATTGCGGAAATATGTGGTGCCCGTTGTTCCCTCTGTTGATCCTCCGGCCCCTGTTTTGGTTGATGGGGAGTTGGAGTATGTGGTTGAGAAGATTTTGGATTCTCGTTTTTCGAGGCAGAGGCTTCAGTACCTTGACAAATGGAAGGGTTATGGCCAGGAGGATAATGCTTGGGTTTTTGCTTCTGATGTCCATGCTGCTGATTTGGTTCATGCTTTTCATCTGGCTTGTCCTGATCGGCCTGGGGGCTCTGGTGAGGGTTCGGTGACCCCTCCTCAAGGGGGGGGTACTGTTGTGAATTCTGCTTTTGGGCTCCCTCCGGTGGTTGTAGGTGGTAATGCAGTTGCCCCTGAGTTGCAGTCCTGGTCAGGTGTATCTGCTGATTGCAGTTCTGACTGGGGTATTTAGGCGTGCAGGATTCATTAGTCCTTGCCAATGGTCAATTGTTGTTGGGAGGTGTTGGACCTCTGATTGGTTCCTCCTGCCTTTCTGCCAAATCAGCAAAGATAAGTGTCTGGGTTTTTTTTCCTGTGGCACACATGCTATGTGCTTCACAATTCAGTGCTATTCTTTGTGTTTTCTTGTCCAGCTTAGATTGTGTCAGTATTTTCTCAGTCTTGTTGGATTCTCTGGAGTGGCAGATATACATTCCATGTCTTTAGTTAGATTGTGGAACTTTTTGTATTATCTGCTGTGGATATTTTTGGAAGGGTTTTAATACTGACCGCCTAGTAATCTGTCCTATCCTTTCCTATTTAGCTAGAGTGGCCTCTTTTGCTAAATCCTGTTTTCTACCTGCGTGTGTCTATTCTTCTCCTACTCACAGTCATTATTATTTGTGGGGGGCTGCCTATCCTTTGGGGGTCTGCTCTGAGGCAAGGTAGCATTCCTATTTCCATCTATAGGGGTTTTTAGTCCTCCGGCTGTGTCGAGGTGTCTAGGGTATGTTAGGCACACCCCACGGCTACTTCTAGTTGCGGTGTTAGTTCAGGATTTGCGGTCAGTACAGGTTCCACCGACTCCAGAGAAAGTTTCATGCGGCTCCAAGGTCACCAGATCATAACAGTTATGTGAAGCATGGTGGAGGCAGCATTATGCTTAGGTGTTGTTTTTCGACAACTGGAACTTGGGATTTAGTCAAGGTGGAGAAAATTATAAGCAGTTCCACATGTCAGTCAATTTTGCATCAAAACCTTCTGACAGTTGCTAAAAAGCTTAGGATGAAGAGAAATTTCATATTTCACGATAACAAATACCCAAAGCATACCTCCAAACAAACCAAAGACGAGCTTCTGCAGAACATCAAAGTTTTGAATGGCCCAGACCTAAATCAAATTGAAAATCTGTGGGTGACCTGAAAAGGGCTGCACAGAAGAGATGCCCGTGCAAACAGACAGATTTGGAGCACTACTGCAAGGAAAAGTGGGCAAACATTGGCCATTTTAAATGTGCCATACTGATAGACTCCTACCCGAAAAGATTGAATGCTGTCAAAAATTCAAAGGATACTTCAACAAAATATTAGTTTAAGGGTGTGCATATTTATGTAACCACATAATTTTAGTTCTCTATTTTTCTTTTTTCATCTGAAAAGATTTCAGTTTGTGTTTCTATTGAATTGTACAGATTATGGTAGACATTGAAGATGGAAAAAGCTCTGATATTCTTTTTACATGACGAAAATCTAGCATTTAATATGGGTATTCTTTATATATTCACTATATATATCTGACAACAATAGATTGCTATCTAGAACAGGTACCTGCACTTTGGTGTAGTGCAGATTTTGCACAGAAGGTGGCACTGTAGCCCTGGAATAAGATATAACAAATTTTACAGACAGCTGTTGTTGCATTAACCAAGGTTTAGTTTTGTTAAACACAAATTCTACCAATTATATACTTTTAATTAAAAATATTACACTTTCAGGTGTGTTTTGAAATCCTCATGCAAAAGCAACAAGAATGTACAACACACGTGTACACATGTAAGTAGAACCACTGACAGTATTTCAATGTAATTATTTATGATCGTATATATATATACAGTGCCTACAAGTAGTATTCAACCCCCTGCAGATTTAGCAGGTTTAATAAGATGCAAATAAGTTAGAGCCTTCAAACTTCAAACAAGAGCAGGATTTATTAACAGATGCATATATCTTACAAACCAAAAAGTTTTGTTGCTCAGTTAAATTTTTATAAATTTTAAACATAAAAGTGTGGATCAATTATTATTCAACCCCTAGGTTTAATATTTTGTGGAATAACCTTTGTTTGCAATTACAGCTAATAATCGTCTTTCATAAGACCTGATCAGGCCGGCACAGGTCTCTGGAGTTATCTTGGCCCACTCCTCCATGCAGATCTTCTCCAAGTTATCTAGGTTCGTTGGGTGTCTCATGTGGACTTTAATCTTGAGCTCCTTCCACAAGTTTTCAATTGGGTTAAGGTCAGGAGACTGACTAGGCCACTGCAACACCTTGATTTTTTGCCTCTTGAACCAGGCCTTGGTTTTCTTGGCTGTGTGCTTTGGGTCGTTGTCTTGTTGGAAGATGAAATGACGACCCATCTTAAGATCCTTGATGGGGGAGCGGAGGTTCTTGGCCAAAATCTCCAGGTAGGCCGTGCTATCCATCTTCCCATGGATGCGGACCAGATGGCCAGGCCCCTTGGCTGAGAAACAGCCCCACAGCATGATGCTGCCACCACCATGCTTGACTGTAGGGATGGTATTCTTGGGGTCGTATGCAGTGCCATCCAGTCTCCAAACGTCACGTGTGTGGTTGGCACCAAAGATCTCGATCTTGGTCTCATCAGACCAGAGAACCTTGAACCAGTCAGTCTCAGAGTCCTCCAAGTGATCATGAGCAAACTGTAGACGAGCCTTGACATGACGCTTTGAAAGTAAAGGTACCTTACAGGCTCGTCTGGAACGGAGACCATTGCGGTGGAGTACGTTACTTATGGTATTGACTGAAACCAATGTCCCCACTGCCATGAGATCTTCCCGGAGCTCCTTCCTTGTTGTCCTTGGGTTAGCCTTGACTCTTCGGACAAGCCTGGCCTCGGCACGTAAGGATACTTTCAAAGGCTGTCCAGGCCGTGGAAGGCTAACAGTAGTTCCATAAGCCTTCCACTTCCGGATGATGCTCCCAACAGTGGAGACAGGTAGGCCCAACTCCTTGGAAAGGGTTTTGTACCCCCTGCCAGCCTTGTGACCCTCCACGATCTTGTCTCTGATGGCCTTGGAATGCTCCTTTGTCTTTCCCATGTTGACCATGTTTGAGTGCTGTTCACAAGTTTGGGGAGGGTCTTAAATAGTCAGAAAAGGCTGGAAAAAGAGATAATTAATCCAAACATGTGAAGCTCATTGTTCTTTGTGCCTGAACTACTTCTTAATACTTTAGGGGAACCAAACAGAATTCTGGTGGGTTGAGGGGTTGAATAATAAATGACCCTCTGAAAAAACTTTTCCCAATTTAAAAAAAAAAATAAACAAAGAAATAACATTCTTTTTTGCTGCAGTGCATTTCACACTTCCAGGCTGATCTACAGTCCAAATGTCACAATGCCAAGTTAATTCCAAATGTGTAAACCTGCTAAATCTGCAGGGGGTTGAATACTACTTGTAGGCACTGTATATATGTATATATATATATATATATATATATATATATATATATATATATGTATATATATATATATATATGTATATATATATATATATATATGTATATATATATATATATATATATACACTCACCGGCCACTTTATTAGGTACACCTGTCCAACTTCTTGTTAACACTTAATTTCTAATCAGCCAATCACATGGCGGCAACTCAGTGCATTTAGGCATGTAGACATGGTCAAGACAATCTCCTGCAGTTCAAACCGAGCATCAGTATGGGGAAGAAAGGTGATTTGAGTGCCTTTGAACGTGGCATGGTTGTTGGTGCCAGAAGGGCTGGTCTGAGTATTTCAGAAACTGCTGATCTACTGGGATTTTCACGCACAACCATCTCTAGGGTTTACAGAGAATGGTCCGAAAAAGAAAAAAAATCCAGTGAGCGGCAGTTCTGTGGGCGGAAATGCCTTGTTGATGCCAGAGGTCAGAGGAGAATGGGCAGACTGGTTCGAGCTGATAGAAAGGCAACAGTGACTCAAATCGCCACCCGTTACAACCAAGGTAGGCCTAAGAGCATCTCTGAACGCACAGTGCGTCGAACTTTGAGGCAGATGGGCTACAGCAGCAGAAGACCACACCGGGTACCACTCCTTTCAGCTAAGAACAGGAAACTGAGGCTACAATTTGTACAAGCTCATCGAAATTGGACAGTAGAAGATTGGAAAAACGTTGCTTGGTCTGATGAGTCTCGATTTCTGCTGCGACATTCGGATGGTAGGGTCAGAATTTGGCGTAAACAACATGAAAGCATGGATCCATCCTGCCTTGTATGGAGCATCTTTGGGATGTGCAGCTGACAAATCTGCGGCAACAGTGTGATGCCATCATGTCAATATGGACCAAAATCTCTGAGGAATGCTTCCAGCACCTTGTTGAATCTATGCCACGAAGAATTGAGGCAGTTCTGAAGGCAAAAGGGGGTCCAACCCGTTACTAGCATGGTGTACCTAATAAAGTGGCCGGTGAGTGTATATATATATATATATATATATATATATATATATATATATATATATATATATATATATATATATATATATACACACACTTACAGCGTACATTCAGAAGTACCTCAGGCACATCTGGGTGGGTTTTTAGAAACCACTGAACTACAAATTTGAGCATGTGGTGGGCCAGGTACAGTATGGTATGTATGCGAGCTTGCCAAGCTTCAGAGCCAGCACCAGGTTACAGCCATTATCGCTTATCACTAGTGTTGAGCGATACCTTCCGATATCGGAAAGTATCGGTATCAGAAAGTATCGGCCGATACCGGCAAAATATCGGATCTCGCCGATACCGATACCCGATACCAATGCTAGTCAATGGGACGAAAATATCGGAATTAAAATAAACCCTTTCTTTCCTTGTAGGTTCATTCTACATGAAGTAAAGCAACTAAGAATAATGTAGGATGTATTGGGGGAGGTGGTGGAGACATTAAAGGCATAGAGGTTTAGCCCAATCAAATAAAATGGCATGAATTTTAAATTTTTGTTAAGACGTTCGGAGTTACAAAGATATTGACTATGTTAAGATTTTTTTTATTTTGTCAGATATTGATGTTTCACTACTTCCACGCCCTTCACCCTCTTTTTTACTTCTCCCACACTTTCTTCTTCATCATCATCAGCATCTTTGACATCAACTTCTTCTTCACCTTATTCATCTTCTTCTTCATCTTCTACCTATTATTTTTTTTTTACATTGTTCATATTCTTTTTATTTAACTATTATTCTTCTTCATATTCAACTTCTTCATCATATTCTTATTTGTGACAGGCATTCCTGTAGTTGTTATCTCTAAAAGTTTGAAGATTACACCTTCCGTTCTGCCTGTCACAAAAGAGTTACGTTTGTCCGCGTTCAGTTTGGCCTGCAGCATCAGGCTTTATCCAGGGGCACCACGAGGAGGAACGGACTCACCCCCATACACTGCTTAGTCTTCTTCTGCTTATAATTTAGATAATATCTTTTGCTCTGATATTTAGTGTTATGTTAATGTTCTTCTGCTCTTTGTTCTGCAGCCTCTTGTTCTTCTGCTTCTCGGTCTTCCAGGTCGTCGTCTTTAGGGTCTTGAACTATGAAATTTAGCAGAAGGTACAAGAAGGCTGAGAAAATGCCGAGAAACAGCTGATGGAACTGGAACTCGGATAGCTACCCGAAGGTCCAAGAGCCAATGGAACTACCGAGGACCAGCTGACGTTACTGGAACCCGGTTACTAAGCAGGAGGTACCCGTGCCTGAAAGCACTACCAAGGACCACCTGACGTTGGTGGAACTCGGATACCCAGAAGGAGGCACCTAAGCCAAAGGCTCTGCCTGGAACCAGCTGACGGTACTGGAACCAGGATGGGGAGCAGAAGGTACAAGAGCAAAAGACACTGCTGAGAACCAGCTGACGGTACTGGAACCCGGATGGGTAGCCGAAGGTCCAAGAGCCAATGGAACTACCGAGGACCAGCTGACGTTACTGGAACCCGGTTACTAAGCAGGAGGTACCCGTGCCTGAAAGCACTACCAAGGACCACCTGACGTTGGTGGAACTCGGATACCCAGAAGGAGGTACCTAAGCCAAAGGCTCTACCCGGAACCAGCTGACGGTACTGGAACCAGGATGGGGACCTATTCAAGCTTGTCTACCTAGAGCCCCAACTAGTGGTGTTGGAGCAAAGCTTCAGCAGGGGGAGCAGAGTGTAGGCCGAAGCCTGCACTGGAGGCATTTGGAGGTCTGTTGTGTCTGCATGGTGTTTGCAGGACACGATGCCGGCTACACAGCAGGGGAACAGCTGGTGTTGCTGAACCCCACTGACACATTGGCGGGTGTTTTTTCTCTGTGCAGCCAGCACTTCTGGGCGCCAACCGGCGTTGTTAGAGCCCAGGGTCAGCAGGAGGAGCAGAGGGAGCAGAGTGTAGGCCGAAGCCTGCACTGGCGGCAGCTTTGTGTCCGCGTGGCGTTTGCAGGACACGTTGCCGGCTACACAGCAGGGGCACAGCTGGCGTTGCTGAACCCCACTGACAGATTGGCGGGTGTTTTTCTCTGTGCAGCCAGCACTTCCGGGCACCAACTGGTGGTGTTAGAGCCCAGGGTCAGCAGGAGGAGCAGAGGGAGCAGAGTGTAGGCCGAAGCCTAATTGAACCAATTTTAAAGGTAACCTTTAACCCCCCCTCAGGTGTTACAAACTAGAAGAGCCACACCTTGTGCAGCTGTAATGCTGCACAAGTGAAAGGTTGCTCTTTAAGTTTTGAATCTTGCAGACGCTGAACGAAACACGTATAAAATTTAGCCCCTTATACAGTCAAACTGTCTTGGAGGCGTGACTTTCCTTCTTAATGAGACGCAGCACAGCTGTCAAAAATCCCACCTTGGTGCTGGGCGCAGCCTCCTGAGCGTCGTTATTAGCTGTACAGGAGTCTGCACTGTTGTGTTATCCCTTGGCCATGCGCTGTTGGCGCTGCCCGTCTTCTGACATCATTTCATGTCGGCCGGTGCGGTTCGCGTTGCCCATGAATCCCAGCCTCACAGTGTCTTTTCCTTAATTCACACTGCGGGGCTGGGATTCATGGCCTTGCGCAGTCAATATGTTCGCCTCTCACTCATGTCCTTACACGTGCTTCAGACTGTGCAGCGTCAGCTGATCCCTTATCGCATGCCATGGCCATGACGCCGCACAGTCTGAAGAAGGCGGAAGGAGATGAGTGACAGGCGAAGACATGCACTGCTCATGCCCAGCAATCACACCCTCGCAGTCAAAATAAATAAGACACCGAGGGGCGTTGTGTCGGGCAGGGCGGCCGCAGAGGCGCAGCCAGCCAACCAATGATGCCAGAAGATGGGCAGCGCTACCAAGGGGGTTGCAGCATGTCATTACAAAGGAAAGTCACACCTCAGGGATGGTTTAATGGTCTCAGGGGACACATTTTAGACGTGTTGAGTTCGACGTGTGCAAGGAGAATAACTGAATGAGCCACCTTGTACAAAATGCAGCATTACTGCTGTACAAGGTGGCTGTTATACATGCCAACGCCTGGGGGGGGCAGGTTCCCTTCAATTTCAGTTCTTGTGTCTGCGTGGTGTTTGCAGGACATGATGTAGGCTACACAGCAGGGGAACAGCTGGCGTTGCTGAACCCCACTGACACATTGGCGGGTGTTTTTCTCTGTGCAGCCAGCATTTCCGGGCGCCAACTGGTGGTGTTAGAGCCCAGGGACAGTAGGAGGAGCAGGCTGGCGCTATTGCCGCAATACAGCAGGGGAGCAGCTGGCGTTACTGAACCCCAATAACAGAGGAGCGACTGTTGACTGTGCAGACAGCACTTCTGGGCAGCAACTGGCGGTGTTGAAGCCCAGGGACAGCAGGAGGAGCAGATTTGTTTTGCCAGATACACAGCTGGGAATCAGCTGACGTTACTGAAACCCAATAACACGGCAGCAAGTGTTAACTGTGCAGCCAGCACTTCCAGGCACCAACTGGCAGTGTTAGAGCCCAGGGACAGCAGGAGGAGCAGAGGAACACAGTGTAGGCCAAAGCCTGATTGTAGCAAGTCGAAAGGGATCCTTTAACCCCCCCAAGGCGTTTGTAGCTGAAAGAGCCATCTTGTGCAGCACTAAGGATGCAAAAGGAAAAGGTGGCTCTTTTAATTATGCTCCTTGCAAACACAGAACTAAACACTTATAAAATGTGTCCCCTGATACAGTGAGACCGTCCCGGAGGTGGGACTTTCCTTCATAATGGGACGCAGCTCATCCGTCATTCCTACCCCCTTGGTGGCGTGCGCCGCCTCCTCAGCGTTGTTTGAATCTGTCCCGGAGCCTGCGCTGTTATGTTATCCCTTGGCAAGGCACAATTAGCACTGCCCATCTTCTGACATCATTCAGGTGTCAGGCTGGCAGCGCCTGTGCGGCCACGCTGCCCGAGATCCCACCTCGCAGTGTTGTCTAATGTAATCCCACTGGGGGCCTGGGATCCATGGGCATGCGCAGTGCATATCCTCGCCTCTCACTCCCCTCCCTCTGGCTTCTTCAGACTGTGCGGCATCACGGCCGTGGCATGCTATTAGGGATCAGCTGATGGTGCAGAGTCTGAAGAAGGTGGAGGGAGATGAGTGAGAGCCTGAGGTGAAGATATGCACTGCGCATGCCCATGGATCCCAGGCCTGCAGTGTGATTAAATCAGAAGACACTGCGAGGCGGGATCTCGGCCAGCACGGCCGCACATCTGCAGTCTGCCTGACACCAAATGATGTCAGAAGACGGGCAGCGCTAGGTGTGCATGGCCAAGGGATAACATAACAGCGCAGGCTCCCTTAAATTTTGTTGTGCCAGCGTGGCGGTCGCATGACACGTTGCCGGATACACAGCAGGGGAGCAGCTGACGTTACTGAACCCCACTAACACATTGGCGAGGTGTTTGGCTCTGTGCAAACAGCACTTCCGGGCAACAACCAGCAGTGTTGGAGCCCAGGGACAGCAGGAGGAGCAGAGTGTAGGCCGAAGCCTGCACTGGAGGCATGTAAATGTCTGTTAGTGTGCCAGTGTGGCAGTCGCATGACACGTTGCCGGATACACAGCAGGGGAGCAGCTGACGTTACTGAACCCCACTAACACATTGGCGAGGTGTTTGGCTCTGTGCAAACAGCACTTCCGGGCAACAACCAGCAGTGTTGGAGCCCAGGGAAAGCAGGAGGAGCAGAGTGTAGGCCGAAGCCTGCACTGGAGGCATGTAAATGTCTGTTAGTGTGCCAGCGTGGCAGTCGCATGACACATTGCCGGATACACAGCAGGGGAGCAGCTGACGTTACTGAACCCCACTAATACATTGGCGAGGTGTTTGGCTCTGTGCAAACAGCACTTCCGGGCAACAACCAACAGTGTTGGAGCCCAGGGACAGCAGGAGGAGCAGAGTGTAGGCCGAAGCCTGCACTGGAGGCATGTAAATGTCTGTTAGTGTGCCAGCGTGGCGGTCGCATGACACGTTGTCGCACACACAGCTGGGGAGCAGCTGATGTTACTGAACCCCAATAACAGAGGAGCGACTGTTGACTGTGCGGACAGCACTTCCAGGCACCAACTAGCGGTGTTAGAGCCCAGGGACAGCAGGAGGAGCAGATTGGAGGTATTGCCGCACACACAGCTGGGGAGCAGCTGACGTTACTGAACCCCAATGACAGAGGAGCGACTGTTGACTGTGCGGACAGCACTTCCAGGCACCAACTAGCGGTGTTAGAGCCCAGGGACAGCAGGAGGAGCAGAGGAACACTGTGTAGGCCGAAGCCTGATTGGAGCAAGTCGAAAGGGAACCTTTAACCCCCCCCCAAGGCGTTTGTAGCTGAAAGAGCCAGCTTGTGCAGCACAAAGGATGCAAAAGGAAAAGGTGGCTCTTTTAATTATGCTCCTTGCAAACACAGAACTAAACACTTATAAAATGTGTCCCCTGATACCGTGAGACAGTCCCGGAGGTGGGACTTTCCTTCGTAATGGGACGCAGCACAGCCGTCATTCCTACCCCCTTGGAGGCGTGCGCCGCCTCCTCAGCGTTGTTTGATTCTGTCCCGGAGCCTGCGCTGTTATGTTATCCCTTGGCCAGGCGCACTTAGCGCTGCCCGTCTTCTGACATCATTTGGTGTCAGGCTGGCTGTGCTTGTGCGGCCGCGCTGGCCAAGATCCCGCATCGCAGTGTCGTCTAATGTAATCCCACTGCGGGCCTGGGATCCGTGGCCATGCGAAGTGCTTATCCTCGCCTCTCACTCCCCTCCCTCCGGCGTCTTCAGACTGTGCGCCGTCAGGGCCGTGGCATGCTATTAGGGATCAGCTGACGGCGCACAGTCTGAAGAAGGCGGAGGGAGATGAGTGACAGCCTGAGGTGAAGTTATGCACTGCGCATGGCCATGGATCCCAGGCCCGCAGTGTGATTAAATCAGAAGACACTGCGAGGCGGGATCTTGGCCTGCGCGGCCGCACAGACGCAGTAAGCCTGACACCAACTGATGTCAGAAGACGGGCAGCGCTAAGTGTGCCTGGCCAAGGGATAACATTATAGCGCAGGCTCCGGGACAGAATCAAACAACGCTGAGCAAGCAGCGCACGGCACCAAGGGGGTAGGAATGACGGCTGTGCTGCGTCACATTACGAAGGAAAGTCCCACCTCCGGGACGGTTTTACGGTATCAGTGGACACATTTTATAAGTATTAAGTTCTGCATGTGCAAGGAGCTAAACAAAAATAGCTAACTTTTCCTTGTGCAGCATTACTGCTGCACAAGGTGGCTCTTTCAGTAACAAACGCCTGGGGGGGGACAGGTTCCCTTAAATTTCAGTTGTTATGTCAGCGTGGCGGTCACAGGACACATTGCCGACTACACAGCTGGGGATCAGCTGACGTTACTGACACCCAATAACACTGGGTCGTATGTTTTGACTGTGCAGACGGCACTTCTGAGCCTCAACTGGCGTTGTTGGAGCCCAGGAATTACAGTTCAGGTGGTAGAAAGATGAACACAACAGGAGACCTGGATACTGTAGACAGTCACCCAATTATTTAATCAGGAAGAGGAGTGGCAAATTCCTGTGAGATCCAGGCCTGGTTCATTTTCAGGAAAGTAAGCCGGTCAACGTTATCGGAGGATAGTCGCATGCGACGGTCTGTTAGTACACCACCTGCAGCACTAAAGACGCGTTCCGATAATACACTAGCCGCAGGGCAAGCCAGCACCTCCAATGCATACTGGCTTAGTTCTGGCCATGTATCCAGCTTAGAGACCCAAAACTTGAAAGGGGAAGAGCCGTCTGGGAGTACAGTAAGAGGGCTAGACATGTAGTCTGTCACCATCTGACAGAACCGTTGCCTCCTGCTGACTGGAGCCGCCTGTGATGGTGTAGACATTTGTGGCGGGCACACAAAACTCTGCCACAGTTGTGCCATACTGGTCTTGCCTTGGGCAGACACACTGCTTCTGCTCCCTCTTTGTACAGAGCCTCCTCCACTGCCAGGATGCACTGAGCTGCTTTGTAAAGCACTAGCAGCACTTCTCTCAGTTGGACTGGAGAAGATGATGGAATTCACCAGTGTGTCTTGGTACTCCCACATTTTACGATCCCGGTTCAACGGTGTGATGAGGCTTTGTACGTTGTCCCGGTAGCGAGAATCGAGGAGGGTGTATGAATGTGGGCGATGCGCCGGTCGTTTCTCAGGCACTGCAGCATGTAATCAACCATGTGCTGCAGACTGCCAACTGGCCAAGAAATGCTGTCCCCTGCTTGAGGCCTGAGCTCTGCCCGCTCTTCATCACCCCACCCTCGATGTACACACTTACTACTGGACAATTGTGTAACTTCCTCCTCTGGGCGGATGTCTTCCTCCTCCATTGACTCCTCCTCATCCTCCTCACAAAGTGTCCCCTGCCTACGCGTTTGTGAGGAACCACGTGGCGCTGACTGTCCAGAAGCTGATGGAAATGGTGAGTCCTCATCCTCTACCTCTTCCACAACATCATCCCTTAGCGCTTGCAGTGTTTGTTGAAGCAAGCTGATAAGGGGGACAGTCATGCTGACTAGTGCATCATCTGCACTCGCCATCCGCGTGGAATAATCGAAGGGACGCAAAACCTGGCAGACGTCCTTCATAGTGGCCCACTCTGTGATTGTGAAGTCTGAACGGCGCGGTGTGCGACTTCTTTGCACCTGATGCAGCTGGTACTCCATTACTGCTTGCTGCTGCTCACACAACCGCTCCAACATATGTAACGTGGAACTCCACCTGGTAGGTAGGTCACATATGATGTGATGTTCCGGAAGGCGGAATCGGCGCTGCAGAGCTGCAATGCGCGATCTTGCAGTGCTGGAACGCCGCAAGTGAGCACACTCTAGGCGGACCTTGTGCAGCAGTGCATCAAGATCCGGATAGTCCCTCAAAAAACTCTGCATGACCAAGTTGAGCACATGTGCCAGACATCGGATGTGAGTGAGGTTGCCGAGGCCCAGAGCTGCCACCAGATTTCGTCCATTGTCACACACTACCATGCCTGGCTGGAGATTCGCTGGCACAAACCACACATCGCTCTCCTGCTTGATGGCATTCCAGAGCTCCTGCGCTGTGTGGCTTCGATTCCCCAAACAAATTAATTTCAAGACGGCCTGTTGACGTTTGGCCACGGCTGTGCTCATGTCGGTCGTAACAGGTAAACGTTGACGGGTCCATGTGGAGGTGGACTGTGACGGCTCCTGCAGCGATGATTCTGAGGAACTTGTGTATGAGGAGGAGTCAATGCGTACAGACTGGATTCCTGCAATCCTTGGAGTGGGCAGGACACGTCCTGTGCCACTCGCACGATCTGTACCCGGCTCAACAACATTAACCCAATGGGCGGTGAGGGAAAGGTATCGCCCCTGTCCATGGTGACTGGTCCACGCATCTGTGGTGAGGTGGACCTTGCTACTGACGGCGTTCAGTAGCGCGTGTTTTATGTGTCCCTCCACATGCTTGTGCAGGGCAGGGACGGCTTGCCTGCTGAAATAAATGCGGCTGGGCACATTGTACTGTGGGACTGCCAATGCCATCAAGTCCCGGAAGCTGTCAGTCTCCACCAGCCTGAATGACAGCATTTCCAGTGACAGAAGTTTGGCAATGCCTGCATTCAGAGCCTGTGCTCGTGGGTGGTTTGACGAGAATGGCCACCTTTTCTCCCATGCCTGTACTACCGATGGCTGTAGACTGGCCTGGGAGTGTGAGGATGACTGGGAACATGGTGCTGCGGGTGGAATTACAGTGGGTCTCTGGACAACAGTGCCAGAGGTTCTTCCATGGCGATCCTGGGAGGAAGCCGAACCAGCTGTGTGTGAGCTGGAGGAAGAGGCAACACGAGCTGAAGAGGTAGTAGCTGCCGCTGTTGGTTGGCCTAGCTCTTCAGTGTGTTTTTGTAACTCCGCCACGTGCCTGGTCCGCACATGTTTCCACATATTTGAGGTATTGAGGCTGCTGACAATGCTCCCTCTTTTGATTTTCTGATGACACACCTTGCATTTGGCAAAGCAAATGTCATCTGCAACTGTGTCAAAAAAGGCCCAGGCACTGCAAGTCTTGGGAGCGCCCTTTTTGGCTGTTGAAAGAGGCATGCTCCTAACGGGTGCCGAAGTGGAGGCTACAGGCTCCGCTGTCTTCCCCCTCCCTCTCCCTCTTTGGCCCGTTCGGGGAATCTCTTCCTCAGAGCTGCTCCTACCACTTTCCTGTCCCTCACGCCACGATGGGTCAAGGACCTCATCATCTACACTACCCTCTGCCACCAACTGCTCCTCCTGGGTAGTCTCAGCAGCACATCACGCACCAGAAAGTGGCAGCTGAGTGTCATCAGCGGATGCGTACTGCGGTGTGGTGACCGGAGGCACTGGCCCACCCGCCTCCTCAGACTCAAAGAGAAAAAGCTGTTGGGCATCACTGCACACTGCCTCTTCTTCCATTTCTCCAATGCTGCTTGGCTGGCCCCCTGTTTCCAAGCCAAGAGATTCAGAGAACAGAAGTAGAGACGGCTCCTGTCCTGGGCTCTCTGACTGCCTGGGCAATTTGGCAGGTGGTGAAGAGACAGATGGGTGCTCTCCAGTGCTCTGTGCCTGAGAGGATGTAGCACTAATTGAAGTCGATGCGTTAGCTGCCATCCATCCGACAACGGCTTCAATTTGGTCTTCACGCAGCAGCGGTGTACGGCGCTCTCCGACAAAGCTGCGCATGAAGGACTGTTCCCTGCTGAAACTGGGTGATGATGAGTCACCGGTGCCCGTAGCAGGCACAGAATCCCCACGTCCTCTCCCTGCTCCGCACCTACGTGCCTTACTCCCTGCATTCTTCATCTTGGTTGACTGATAAAGATAAGCAGAAAAGTACTAACGGCTTAGTGTGCTTATTCCTGAACAGCTCCTAACAGGTATAAGAAACACTAATTTTCTAAAGTGTGGACTAGACTTTAATATGAGCTAATGTGGCCTACACAACTGTAAAGTGGTGTTTGGTGAACTTTATTATTTATTTTTTGGGGGCTGAACTGACTACAGTGCGAGCTGCACTCACACGGAGACCGTGCAGACAGCCGTAAACGGCGCTGCAAGGCCCAAAAAACCTCCTCTATGTTATCCTATGTAGTGTTTTTCCACAATTTAGCTGGATACGGGTGGAAAGCCACTAATAGGATTTATTTGAAAAAATGTGCAGCGGGCTGCACTCTTTGCAAAAAGGGACAATGTATTTTACGCTATGAGGCAGTGACGCACCCTGAGCTGGATACAACCGGCTGTGGATGCACACAGACTATAGGGCGAGCTGCACTCACACGGAGACCGTGCAGACAGCCGTAAACGGCGCTGCAAGGCCCAAAAAACCTCCTCTACGTTATCGTATGTAGTGTTTTTCCACAATTTAGCTGGATATGGGTGGAAAGCCACTAATAGGAATTATTTGAAAAAATGTGCAGCGGGCTGCACTATTTGCAAAAAAGGACAATGTATTTTACGCTATGAGGCAGTGACGCACCCTGAGCTGGATACAACCGGCTGTGGCTGCACACAGACTACAGGGCGAGCTGCACTCACACGCAGACCGTGCAGACAGCCGTAAACGGCGCTGCAAGGCCCAGAAAACCTCCTCTACATTATCCTATGTAGTGTTTTTCCACAATTTAGCTGGATACGGGTGGAAAGCCACTAATAGGAATTATTTGAAAAAATGTGCAGCGGGCTGCACTATTTGCAAAAAAGGACAATGGAATGGATAGAACAGTATGAGACAGTGAACCACCCTGAGCTGAATACAACCGGCTATGGCTGCACACAGACTAGAGAGTGGGCTGCCCTCACACACACACACAGAGACCTTGCAGATCGCTGTGAAAACAGCGCTGCAAGGCAAAAGCAAAGTGAACACACAGCGGTTGCTAAATTAGCCTGGGAAAAGCACAAAGAAGCAAATCGCTATCTCAACTGGCCCTCAGTCAGAACACCGCGTCCTCTGTCTAACTGAATTCACAGCAGAGTGAGCCAGAAAGGGCGGCAGCGTTTTTTATAGTGCATCATGACATCATTTCAGCAGCCAATCACAGCCTTGCCAGTAGTTACATGCCCACCATGCTGAACAGGATGTGCCCACACTTGGAATCATTCCTCATTGGCTGAATTTGTGCTGTTTGAATTATGGGAACTTCCGATTCCGGTATCCGATATGCGGTAAGTATCGGATCTCGGTATCGGAATTCCGATACCGCAAGTATCGGCCGATACCCGATACTTGCGGTATCGGAATGCTCAACACTTTATCACTCCTACTTAGGATGCACAAATAGAATTCCACTCCACAATAAGCAAAAAATTTGAATTTGGCACTCCGAGGTTGATACGAAAAATAATAGACTTAATAGACTTTTATTACACAGATTATCCATTGTTTGCAATTTTTACATTTCAGGAATTGGTAGCATTCTTCAGAACTAAGGAAACAACCAACAACAGAAAAGTGTAAGCTACCCAAAAAAGTATGTATACAAGTTCATTATGCAAAATATATGGATCACATAACAATATAGATGATGGAACAATTGACAAAACAAAAATTATCAGAGCATATGAGAAAAAATAGCGTCAAATATGTCATGAAATACTAGCCTAATACAGATTGGAGAACTTTACCACATCACATGCACAGAGTGAGGCAGGTAAACTGAATCCACATCACAGGGCTGTAACAGTAGAATAGTCATGTAATAATACAGACAGATGAGATAAAAGAAAAATGAATTGTCCATGATACTCTCAGTACAGCAAGTAATGCTGTTGAGACTGCAAAGAAAATAAATGTTATATATTATGGTGAAACTCCTATTAAAAGTCATAGCAATAAAAACATAATAGTCTATATTAATTAGAATAGATTTTAGGTAACCCAAAGTCCCTAGACTGGCGTTCGAGTGATATACAGGGCTGCCATCAGGGTTTTACTACCCTTACTGCTTTATGGGGCCCGGTGAGCAACAGTACACAGAGGGACCAGCAGATGGGGGCCCTGCTCTTGTGCTTCTGCTGATCAGGCCCCCTCGTGCACTAAAATAATGTGCACTGCGGTGTACATGACGGCGCTGGGGCCCGGGAGCCATTTTGGAGCTGTGCACGGCCGTCTAAGGCCAGGTTCAGCGTATGATCCGCATACATCCACATGCGTCATGCGTATATATCTTTAACATGGTGTACGCAGGGACATGCGTTCGCATGCAGATGCGTACGCATGCGTTGTTTCGCGGTGTGTGGCGTTGTCTGGCTAACGCAACATGTTACATTTTTTGAGGTGTCAAATATTGCGCAATCATGCGCATGCGGATGAATGCTGATGAGTGCGTCAAAAAACGCATTACTGTCTATGGGAATGCATTGGTACGCAAGGACATGCATACGCATGCGTTCGATACGCATGCATACTTCACACTAATCATGTCCAGGAAATGATGTTACCATCTGCAAAATCCTGATGTATAAAAGGGGGTCTGGAGACAGGTAGTCCACTGCTGTCAAGACTGTGGATGGAAGCACAAGACTCTGGACAAGACTCTGGATGCAAGTATAGAAGCTTTGAAAATGTCTGCTTGTCTTTGCAGTCTGTACTCTGTACTAATTTTTATCTGTTCATTGTAGACTGTTTGCTGCTTTGGTCCTGGTGCTTCCATTCTGGTGCTGCTGCCGTCCTGGTGCTGCTGCCTTCATGGTGCTGCTCTGGTCCTGGTGCTGCTGCCTTCCTGGTGCTGCTGCCATCTTGGTGCTGCTGCCGTCCTGGTGCTGCTGCCATCCTGGTGCTGCTGCCTTCCTGGTGCTGCTGCCATCCTGGTGCTGCTATCATCCTGGTGCTGCTGCTTTCCTGGTGCTGCTGCCGTCCTGGTGCTGCTGCCTTCGTGGTGCTGCTGCTGTCCTGGTGCTGCTGCCGTCATGGTGCTGCTGCTTTCCTGGTGCTGCTGTTGTCCTGGTGCTGCTTCCATCCTGGTGCTGCTGCCTTCCTGGTGCTGCTATCATCCTGGTGCTGCTGCCGTCCTGGTGGTGCTGCCGTCCTGGTGCTCCTATCATCCTGGTGCTGCTGGCGTCCTGGTGCTGCTGCTTTCCTGGTTCTGCTGCTGTCCTGGTGCTGCTGCCTTCCTGGTGCTGCTGCTGTCCTGGTGCTGCTGCCGTCATGGTGCTGCTGCTTTCCTGGTGCTGCTGTTGTCCTGGTGCTGCTGCTGTCCTGGTGCTGCTGCCGTCCTGGTGGTGCTGCTGCCCTCCTGGTGCTGCTGCCCTCCTGGTGCTGCTGCCTTCCTGGTGCTGCTGCCTTCCTGGTGCTGCTGCTGTCCTGGTGCTGCTGCTTTCCTGGTGCTGCTGCCGTCCTGGTGCTGCTATCATCCTGGTGCTGCTGGCGTCCTGGTGCTGCTGCCGTCCTGGTGCTGCTGCCGTCCTGGTGCTGCTGCCTTCCTGGTGCTGCTGCCTTCCTGGTGCTGCTGCTGTCCTGGTGCTGCTGCCTTCCTGGTGCTGCTGCTGTCCTGGTGCTGCTGCCTTCATGGTGCTGCTGCTTTCCTGGTGCTGCTGTTGTCCTGGTGCTGCTGCCGTCCTGGTGTTCCTATCATCCTGGTGCTGCTGGCATCCTGGTGCTGCTGCCGTCCTGGTGCTGCTGCCTTCATGGTGCTGCTGCTTTCCTGGTGCTGCTGCCGTCCTGGTGCTGCTGCCGTCCTGGTGCTGCTATCATCCTGGTGCTGCTGCCGTCCTGGTGCTGCTTTCCCACTGTTATATCAGTTGTAGCGCTCCCACTGCCGCAGGGCCGAGGGGTACCCGGTACCGGGCCTCTAAGTCTCTGCTCTGGGGTTGTCACGGTGGCTAGGCCCGGTCCGTGACCCTGCCGAGGGGCGCACAGTCAATAAGTATGATGGATGATGGTGGTGGTGAGGCTGTGGTGGTGCGGTGCAGTAAATAACGAGGACACCAAGTTGCAGTCTCTTTACCTCTTTACTGAAGATCTCTGAATCCTCAGTCCAGAATCCGGATAACCAGGCTGCGCAAGTCCGGCCGGTCCAATGGCACCTCCAGAGTTCTCTTAGCAGGTGGAAATCTGTGCCTTCCTTCTAGCGCTATGTGTTGCGGTCCTTCCCTGCTGTGCTTACAGAAAGTCCCCACAACTGTTGTGTCTGTTTCTTAAGTTCCCTCACAACTCGATTAGATGATGTTCTGCTAATCCTCCGTCCCTCCCTGATGTTCTGGTTGGGACGGCACCCGTTTGACGGGTAGGCTCGGAGCTCTTCCGGGACCCTAGAGTCGCCCCTCTCCACAAGTTGCCCCCCAAGACTGCATAGGTGATTTAAGTTAGACAGCCCGCCTTAGACTGACTGCCCTGCCGCTGTTTGGAGTATCGCTTGAAGCTGAATGTTGTAATACTCCCTCGGCGTTCCGGCCACCGGTAGTGCGCCTCAGTAGGGTGTTGCTTCGGTCTTACAGCACGACCCCTACTGGTATTCTCCTATTGCTTGATCTCGTTTCTCACTCAGCACAATCTATCTCGCTTCTGGTCCTTCCTTGGGCACCGCTGCTATCCTGAGCAGGCACGGTCCCGTTACGTTCGGTCAAGTTGCCAAGCCTCTGTCAGGATCCCACCCCTGACAGAGACCCTACTGTATCTTCCCCACAACACCCTCTGCCACAAGGTGTTGCCTGGTTCCAACCCAGTCAGCTTTCTCATCTAACTTCCTGCCTGACCCCCAGTTTACCCACTATGGTGGTGAGTGGCCTAGTGAATAGAACCCTTAGCTCCCCCCGGAGGCCCGGCTGTGAAATGTATTGGTGTCTGTGATACCTGATCAGATGAACTCCTTCAGTGCCATCAGACGCACCATAGCTCCCCATAGTGGCGGAGCCACAGTACTGCAACGACCAGGACTCTGGGGCGCTGCACTTATTATATATATTTTAATAAAATTTGTAATTTATATTTTGGACTTTGTTTCGGTTTTTTCTTCGTTTGTTGTTACATAACTGGTCTCTGCACGCTAAATATTCTGTGCCTGCTTGTTACTGATGATCTGAGACGGTAACCGAGAGAGCGCTGTCACTGTGCTTATCGCACATTGCACATCATGCAGGGACTAGCCCAGCCCAGAAAGGGAATGATATGGATTTTTTTATTCAATCATATTGGAAAATAGTTTAAATACAGTAGATAGGAAGATAGGATGAAAAATAATTTGGACTTTTCACCACATGTTTAAAATGTAGCACTATATTTTATATTTTTATTAAAAAAATGTAACTTTTTATTTAAACGTATTAAAAATACAGTTTGCGGAAACTGGGCTGGTGCTTGTATAGTTCTTTCTTTTTAATTCATTTATATTTTCCTTTTTTTAATGTTTTTACTGTCTTTTCCCCAAAGGCCAGTAAAGGCCTGGCTTCACAAAGTAACTGTGGCTCACTGTATGTACAGATTGATTGGGCAATACTTCATATGATTTTTGCTTGGGAACAGGACTCATTGCAAGCATCATTCATATTAGCAGTGAGAATGATGAGTACAATCTCATCTATAGAATTATTTATGAAAGAGGTGACCCATGCCAATATCTGGAACATCTTTACACTGGCTTTATATAATATAGCTATAGCTATTAATGATTGGTCTTTAACACATGGAAACATGATTTTAAAAAAAAATTGGAAATAGATGTGCTCTATAAATCCTAACTTTCCATTCTTTCTTATAGGCATGCCACATGCTACTTTATGGAAATATCCTCAGCGTGCTCTGCCATAGTTTTTTGCATTCTTATTATCTGCATTTTAATGAGTATTATTTTGATTAATTATTGACTCCTTGATCTACTCCTCTTAAACAATTCAAACATAGCTATAATTCTGTTAATCTCCCCATGATATCCAGGTGAATTTGTGATCATGTTCCTCAACATTTGCTCCAGATGTAAATGCTACTTTGTGTAATTGACCGAAAAACAATACGGATGTTTTCTGTTCAACCAAATAATCAGCTTTGTGACAACATAATAATATAAGGGATATAAGGTAGACTGTATGACACCACATTTCCCAGCATGAGCCGATGCCCGAGTTTTGTCTTCTCATCTCCAGCAGTTTGTTTGGCTCCGATATCTGATCTAGTTTCTCAGCATGGTGGCTGCATCGCTGGGCTCTGTATTTATTTCTTTATCAGTTATTATGATCATGAATGCTTATTCTCAGCGTTGTTTTGCATTCAGTGCATTGCTATCCTGTTTGGCATAGGGCAATGCATGAGTTTAGTGTTTATTGGTTGTGTATTTATTTATTTTACCTACTTATATAGCACCATCATATTCTATAGTGCTTTACCGCCATTGTGCATTAGCATTATTTGCGCAGATGCTTGCTTATGTGGAAAGCAGTCTGTGTTTTATCTTTGGATATTTTGCATTATCCCTTAACCCCTTAACCCCCAGAGCTTTTTTTGGTTTTGCATTTTTGTTTTTCGCTCCCCTTCTTCCCAGAGCCATAATTTTAACTTTTTCCATCAATATGGCCATGTGAGGGCTTGTCATTTGGGTAATGAGTTGTACTTTTGAACGACATCATTGGTTTTACCATGTTGTGTACTAAAACACAGGAAAAAAATTCCAAGTGCTGTGAAATTTTAAAAAAAGTGCAATCCCACACTTGTTTTTTGTTTGCCTATTTTGCTAGGTTCAGTTAATGCTAAGACTGCCCTGCCTTTATGGTTCTCCAGGTCATTACGAGTTCATATGTGGTGGACAAAGACGTGAGCACTGCCGTGGAGGTGCACGGGTAGGTTCCCACACCTTGAGACTATAAATGTAAATAAACTCGGCACTCAACTTAATGCTAGTAGCTTGAGAATTTATTATGTAGAACCAACAAAAACGTTTCGGTCTCATGCGACCTTCTTCAGTTACTACAATGTATAAGGAAATGAACATAAAAGATAAAGAAATAAACAAACAAAATATAAAAAAACAAAAGTATATACAGTGTACGAGACAGGCCATATCTTAGTACAGACATATGAAAACAACGCTTGGAATCCACAAAAACATCCTATACCCACAACAAATAATGTTATAGTGGAAGCTAGGACAAGAAGGGCTAGCGTACCGTATTTTGAGAAGATAACGTGTTACTTCGTGACCATAAATAGTAGGGCAACTTGGAGTTACTGAGGAGAAGGGGAATGCGTATGGGTGTTATTATAGAGTAAGGCGAGATGTCACACGTGCCCCACTTGGATCGCTATTACCTGAGGTGCCAGTGCCCTGCTAATGGAACGCGCTGAAAGCTGTGGAGAGAGGAGGCGTTTTGGTAAGAGCTGGTAACTATGCTGAAGAATCAGCTGAAAAATCGGTACAGCTCAGTGTTAGTGGCGCTAGGGGTGGGTGGCGATGCTGCAGTTACCTTGTTATATCCGGAGCTTGACGCGATGTCCACCGCTGGTCTGTGTGTGTGCCGGAGTGAGAAGGTGCTGTCAGCGTGCCCCTTTTGTGAGCGCCGAGAGCTGGCCGGAAGTGACGTACCAGAAGTGCATCACCGAGATGCTGTGACAGGCATATGGGAATAGTCCAATGGGGAGGTAGGAGCAGAGGTGGAGGGCGGGACAAAGGGATAGTGCTGCGTAGGAATGTGACAGTAGTGAGGTCTACGATGTACATTGTGAGTTTTCAGAGCTCTATGGAAGCTGTGACTGGGTGACCATTTCTATGCCGTCCAAGGTGGTGGGAGGCGGAGATATAATAGCGATGCCTCAGTAAAGGTGGCTCTAGGAAAATAGACAGCAGTATTTGTACATTGCAATTTAGGAACAGTATATAAGCATTGGTCATAATAACAGAGCAACAGAACATTGAACAATAGGTACTTAAAGGATATGTTGTCATTTGCAGGGGACAGAGAATCGGCTCTTAGGTATGGTGAGGTGTATACACCAGGATATAAACGCCATACTTATGGTGTAGACCTATCACATGAAAGACAGAAGGTCATAATCCCTATTTAGTCCCTTGGGGTGTAGGGTGTCCAGGATGTGAATCCAATAAGCCTCCTGGCGTTTGAGGGAGGCTAGTCTGTCACCCCCTCATCTGGGAGCTGAAATCTGTTCTATCACCTGGAACCTCAACTGGGATATGTTATGTCCCTTAGATATAAAATGATGGGGGATTGGTAGGAGCATGTTGCCACACCTGATTGTCGATTTATGCTTTGAGATCCGATTGCGAATTGGCTGTGTAGTTTCTCCCACATATAACATGCCACATGGGCACTTTATCAGATAGACCACGTATGAAGAGTCACATGTGGAGTAGTGTTTAATGGGAAAGCTTTTGCCCGAGCGTGGATGGAGAAAAGAACTCCCTTTAAGGACATTGCTGCATTGCGTGCAATGCAGCCATGGGAAAGTTCCGAACCTAGGGTTCTGTAGGAAACGTTGTTTGGGTTAATAGCCGCAGGTGGATCGCAATTCCACCCTCGGCTATTGCGGGCATGTAAGCTGTTCAAAACAGCTGACATGTCCCGGGAAAGATGTGGGCTCACTGCTGGAGCCCACATCAAAACGTGGGAGTCCAACATCGGAGTAAATTTACGCCCGATGTCAGAAAGGGGTTAAAGGGGTTTTCCCACCAATGAAGTAAATTTAATTGATAGATCTTGGAAAAAAAATTACTTTCCACAATTGGATGTGTTAAAAATAATGTTCCTGTGCTGAGATAATCTTATAAATCTTAGAAATGTGCTGCTGCTATGTACTGTGTAATGGCTGTGTCTGACAGCGACATGGTCTGATTATACCCCAGCTCCTGGGCAGGGGAGTAAGCAAAAGAGTATACAGAGGACAGTACGGGATCACAGCTTATTCTGTGAGGTAAAACATTTCACTGCCTGTTTTTAAACAATGTTTTATCTCAAAGAAAGAATCAGCTGTGCTCCCATGCTGTCCTGCCTGTATCCTCTTTTGCTTCCTCCCCTGCCTAGTTTTTTTTTCATTCTTCCAAGAGTCATAACTTTTTTGTAATTTTCTACACAGTCATACGAGGGCTTACTTTTTTTGCAAGACAAACTGTAGTTTTAAATGTCAACATAAAAAAGCAATTGCTTTCTGGGTTTTATTTTTTAAAACTGTTTATCATGTAGCTAAAAGGAATTGGCATCATGATTTTCCAGGTTACTACAATTACGGATATAGCAAACATGTATAGGTTTTGTAAAGTTAGTGGTGAAACATTTTTTTAGAAATTGCCATTTTTTAAGACCTGTAGCATTTTCGTTTTACCATCCATGGAGCTGTGTCAGGGCTTGCTTTTGCATGGTAAGCTGACTTTTTTATTGATATCATTTTGGAGTGGGTACGATTTGATTGCTTCTTATTGCAATTTTTTACTGTGTTGTGGCGACCAAAAAAACCCAACAATTCTGGTATTTCGATTTTTTTATCGGCATTTACAGATTGAATCAAATAAGTTTATATTTTGATAAATTGGACTTTTGCAGACACATCACACAGACACGTCATACATTAAAAGTACTTTGCAAAAACAGTTCTAATTATAATACAGTACAGACCAAAAGTTTGGACACACCTTCTCATTTAAAGATTTTTCTGTATTTTCATGACTATGAAAATTGTACATTCACACTGAAGGCATCAAAACTATGAATTAACACATGTGGAATTATATACTTAACAAAAAAGTGTGAAACAACTGAAATTATGTCTTATATTCTAGGTTCTTCAAAGTAGCCACCTTTTGCTTTGATGACTGCTTTGCACACTCTTGGCATTCTTTTGATGAGCTTTAAGAGGTAGTCACTGGAAATGGTTTTCACTTCACAGGATAAGTTTATCTGAGTCACCAGCCTCATAAATCGCAGGTTAACAGCAGCTCAGATTAGAGACCAGGTCAATGCCACATAGAGTTCTAGCAGCAGACACATCACTAGAACAACTGTTAAGAGGAGACTTTGTGCAGCAGGCCTTCATGGTAAAATAGCTGCTAGGAAACCACTGCTAAGGACAGGCAACAAGCAGAAGAGACTTGTTTGGGCTAAAAAACACAAGGAATGGACATTAGACTAGTGAAAATCTGTGCTTTAATCTGATGAGTCCAAATTTGAGATCTTTGGTCCCAACCACCGTGTCTTTGTGTGACGCAGAAAAGGTGAACGGATGGACTCTACATGCCTGGTTCCCACCGTGAAGCATGGAGGAGGAGGTGTGATGGTGTGGGGGTGCTTTGCTGGTGACACTGTTGGGGATTTATTCAAAATTGAAGGCATACTGAACCAGCATGGCTACCACAGCATCTTGCTGCGGCATGCTATTCCATCCGTTTTGCGTTTAGTTGGACCATCATTTATTTATTTATTTTTCAACAGGACAATGACCCCAAACACACCTCCAGGCTGTGTAAGGGCTATTTGACCAAGAAGTAGAGTGATGGGGTGCTACGCCAGATGACCTGGCCTCCACAGTCACCAGACCTGAACTCAATCCAGATGGTTTGGGGTGAGCTGGACTGCAGAGTGAAGGCAAAAGGGCCAACAAGTGCTAAGCATCTCTAGGAACTCCTTCAAGATTGTTGGAAGACCATTCCCGGTGACTACCTCTTGAAGCTCATCAAGAGAATGCCAAGAGTGTGCGAAGCAGTCATCAAAGCAAAAGGTGGCTACTTTGAAGAACCTAGAATATAAGACATAATTTCAGTTGTTTCACACTTTTTTGTTAAGTATATAACTCCACATGTGTTAGTTCATAGTTTTGATGCCTTCAGTGTGAATGTACAATTTTCATAGTCATGAAAATACAGAAAAATCTTTAAATGAGAAGGTGTGTCCAAACTTTTGGTTTGTACTGTATATCAGTATCATTTCATACTAAAGAAAAGAATAAAAGAAAAAACACGTATTTATCTGAGAGATATACTTATTCACAATGATCCAAATGTAATAAAGAAAATTGCTGAACTAGATAGAAACATCTCTTTAAACTTTTTAGTATTAATTCTATACGTATGACATACAGTATATTACAAAAGTGAGTGTACCCATAACATTTTTGTAATATTTTATTATATCTTTTAATGAGACAACACTGAAGATATGACACTTCGATACAATGTTAAATAGTCAGTGTACAACTGGTATAACAGTGTAAATTTTGTGTACACTTTAAATAACTCAACACACTGCCATTAATGTCTAAAGTTCTGGCAACAAAAGTGAATACACCCCTATGTGAAAATGGCCAAATTGTGGCAAATTTCACATTTTCCCTTCCTGGTGAAATTTGTTTTTACAAGATCTCATGTGTGAATGAGGAATAACTATGGTAAATTTGGTATTTTCTCTCTCACTTTCTCTCATACAGGTCACTGGAAGTTCAACATGACACCTCATGGCAAAGAACTCAGTGAGGATCTTAAAAATAGAATTGTTGCTCTACATAAAGATGGCCTAGGCTTTAAGAAGATTTCCAACAACCCGAAACTTTGCTGCAGTATGGTGGCAAGACCATAAAGCGGTTTAACAAGACAGGTTCCACTCAGAACTGGCCTTGCCAAATGAGTTGAGTGCACGTGCTCAATGTCATATCCAGAGACTGTCTTTTCATAACAGATGCATGAATGCTGCCAGCATTTCTGCAGAGGTTAAAGGGGTCAGGGGCCTGCCTATCAGTGCTCAGACCATACGCCGCACACTGTATCAAATCGGGGTGAATGTATGTCGTCCCAGAAGGAAGCCTCTTCAAAAGATGATGCACAAAAAAGCCCTAAAACACTTTGTTGAAGACAAGCAGACTAAGGACATGGTTTACTGGAACCATATTCTGTGGTTTAATAAGACCAAGATAAACTTATTTGGTTCAGAGAATGTCAAGAGTGTGTGGAGGCAATCAGGTGAGGAGTACAAAGACTAGGGTGTCTTGTCTACTGTCAAGCATCGTGGTGGGAGTGTCATGGTTTAGGGCTGCATGATTGCTGCCGGCTGTGAGGAGCTAAAGTTCATTGAGGGAACGATGAATGGTAACATGTACTGTGACATAAAAAAAAACTACAAAAACAAACTAGGAGTATATAGCCAAAACATGTAGAAATACATTTTATTAAGTCAAAGCATCCAGAATGAAAATATGACATAAAAGTTTTTTAAAACGTACTGTGACACACTGAAGCAGAACATCCCCTCCCTTCAGAAATTGGGCCACAGGGTGGTATTCCAACATGATAACGACCTCAAACACATGTCAAAGTTGACCACTGCCTTCCTAAAGAAACTGAGAGTATAAGTGCTGGACTGGCCAAGCATGTCTCGAGACCTAAATCCTATTGAGCCTCTTTGGAGTATCCTCAAGTGGAAGGTGGAGGAGCGCAAGGAGTGGAGGAGCTTCATGATGTCATCATGGAGGAGTGGAAGAGGATTCCAGTGGCAACGTGTGAATCACTAGTGAACTCAATGCCCAGGAGAGTTAGGGTACTGTCACACAGTACCATTTTGATCGCTACGACGGCACGATCCGTGACGTCGCAGCGATCGTATGAATATCGCTCCAGCGTCGTAGACTGCGGTCACACGTTGCAATCACGGCGCTGGAGCGATGCCGAAGTCCCCGGTAACCAGGGTAAACATCGGGTAACTAAGCGCAGGGCCGCGCTTAGTAACCCGATGTTTACCGTGGTTACCAGCGTAAAAGTAATAAAAAAACAAACAGTACATACTTACATTCCGGTGTCTGTCCCCGGCGTTCTGCTTCTCTCCACTGTGTAAGCGCCATAGCCGGCAAGCACAGCGGTGACGTCAGACGTCACCGCTGTGCTCGCTTTCCGGCTGGCAGACGCTCACACAGTGGAGAGAAGCTGAGACGCTGGAGGACAGACACCGGAATGTAAGTATGTACTGTTTGTTTTTTTACGTTTACGCTGGTAACCACGGTAAACATCGGGTTACTAAGCGCGGCCCTGCGCTTAGTTACCCGATGTTTACCCTGGTTACAAGCGAACACATCGCTGGATCGCTGTCACACACAACGATCCAGCGATGTCAGCGGGTGATCAAGCGACGAAAGAAAGTTCCACACGATCTGCTACGACGTACGATTCTCAGCAGGATCCCTGATCGCTGCTGCGTGTCAGACACTGCGATATCGTAACGATATCGCTAGAACGTCACGAATCGTACCGTCGTAGCGATCAAAATGGTACTGTGTGACAGTACCCTTAAGACAGTGTTGGAAAATAATAGTAGCCACACAAAATCACAAAATATTAACACTTTGGGCACAATTTGGCCATTTTCACTTAAGAGTGTACTCACTTTTGTTGCCAGTAGTTTAGACATTAATGGTGGTATGTTAAGTTATTTAGAGGGCACACAAAATGTACACTGTTATACAAGCTGTACACTGACTACATTATATTGGATTAAAAGTATCATATCTTCAGTGTTGTCCCATGAAAAGATATAGTAAAATATTTAGAAAAATGTGAGGGATGTACTCGTGATGATATACTGTATATGCAAAAGATCTAAGTCATATTAGTTTGTTATGGACATGCCCAAAATAATAACTATATAATATATATATATATACTAGCTGTACTACCCGGCTTCGCCCGGGTTAATGACTGCTGTTAGCAAAATAGAATGTGTTAACAAAAATTTATTCTGCACACAAAAACCACAAAACAAATAGATAGAAATGTAATTATTAAAAGGCAAAAACTAAGCAAATAGAAGCATTTCACAACATATATTAGCTTTGTTATACTGAGAATGTCTTTGTTGCCTATATTAACCAATCAGAGCTCAGGTTAATTAACTGTAGCAAAATAGAAGCTGAGCTGTGATTGGTTGCTATTGGCAGCCTGATAAATCCCCAGCCAACAGGAAGCCCTCCCCCCTGGCAGTATATATTAGCTCACACATACACATAATAGACAGGTCATGTGACTGACAGCTGCCGTATTTCCTATATGGTACATTTGTTGCTCTTGTAGTTTGCTTATTAATCAGATTTTTATTTTTGAAGGACAATACCAGACTTGTGTGTGTTTTAGGGCGAGTTTTATGTGTCAAGTTGTGTGTGTTGAGTTGCGTGTGGCGACATGCATGTAGCGACTTTTGTGAGATGAGTTTTGTGTGGCGACATGCGTGTAGCAACATTTTGTGTGTTGAGTTGCATGTGACAGGTTAGTGTAGCAAGTTGTGTGCAGCAAGATTTGTGCATGGCGAGTTTTGCGCGTGGCGAGTTTTATGTGTGGTGCATTTTGAGTATGTGCAAGTTTTGTGTGAGGCAACTTTTGCATGTGGTGCAACTTTTGTACATGTGGCAATTTTTCTGTGTGTGCAAGTTTTGCATGAGGTGAGTTTTCCATGAGGTGAGTTTTGCACGTGTGGCGAGTTTTGCGTGAGCCTAGTTTTGCATATGGCGAGTTTTGCATGTAGCGAGTTTTGAGTGGTGACTTTTGTGTTTCGACTTTTATGTGGCGAGGTTGGTGTGTGTGTGTGGTGAAATGTGTGCTGAGGGTGGTATATGTGTTCAAGCACGTGGTAGTGTGTGGCGCATTTTGTGTTTGTGTTCATATCCCCGTGTGTGGTGAGTATCCCATGTCGGGGCCCCACCTTAGCAACTGTACGGTATATACTCTTTGTCGCCATCGCTCTCATTCTTTAAGTCCTCATTGTTCACATCTGGCAGCTGTCAATTTTCCTCCAACACTTTTCCCTTCACTTTTTCCCCATTATGTAGATAGGAGCAAAATTGTTTGGTGAATTGGAACGCGCGGGGTTAAAATTTCACCTCACAACATAGCCTATGACGCTCTCGGGGTCCAGACGTGTGACTGTGCAAAATTTTGTGGCTGTAGCTGCGACGGTACAGATGCCAATCCCGGACATACACACATACATACATACACACATTCAGCTTTATATATTAGATATACCTGTATGTAATCTCCTGTATATAGTATATACCTGTGTGTCATCTCACCTATATATAGTATATATCTGTGTGTCATCTCCTGTATATAGTATATACCTGTATGTCATCTCCTCCTATACATAGCATATACCTGTGTCATCTCCTCCTGTATATACTATATACCTGTAGGTAATCTGCTCCTGTATATAGTATATACCTGTGTGTCATCTCCTCCTGTATATAGTATATACCTGTATGTCATCTCCTCCTGTATGTAGTATGTACCTGTATGTCATCTCCTCCTCTATATAGTATATACCTGTGTGTCATCTCTCCTGTATATAGTATATATCTGTGTGTCATCTCCTCCTGTATATAGTATATACCTGTGTGTCATCTCCCCTGTAAATAGTATATACCTGTGTGTCATCTCCTGTATATAGTATATAGCTGTATGCCATCTCCTCCTGTATTAGCCCTCGTTCACACGTTATTTGGTCAGTATTTTTACCTCAGTATTTGTAAGCTAAAATGGCAGCCTGATAAATCCCCAGCCAACAGTAAGCCCACCCCCTGGCAGTATATATTAGCTCACACATACACATAATAGACTGGTCATGTGACTGACAGCTGCCGGATTCCTATATGGTACATTTGTTGCTCTTGTAGTTTGTCTGCTTATTAATCAGATTTTTATTTTTGAAGGATACCAGACTTGTGTGTGTTTTAGGGCGAGTTTCGTGTGTCAAGTTGTGTGTGTTGAGTTGCGTGTGGCGACATGCATGTAGGGACTTTTGTGAGATGAGTTTTGTGTGGCGACATGCGTGTAGCAACTTTTTGTGTGTCGAGTTGCATGTGACAGGTTAGTGTAGCAAGTTGTGTGCAGCAAGTTTTGCGCATGGCGAGTTTTGCGCGTGGCGAGTTTTATGTGTGGTGCCTTTTGAGTATGTGCAAGTTTTGTGTGAGGCAACTTTTGCATGTGTTGCAACTTTTGTGCATGTGGCAATTTTTCTGCGTGTGGCAATTTTTCTGCGTGTGCAAGTTTTGCGTGTGGCGAGTTTTGCACGTGTGGCGAGTTTTGCATGTGGAGAGTTTTGCGCGTGGCGAGTTTTGAGCGGCGACTTTTGTGTTTCTACTTTTATGTGGCGAGGTTGGTGTATGTGTGGTGAAATGTGCACTGAGGGTGGTATATGTGTTCGAGCACGTGGTAGTGTGTGGCGCATTTTGTGTGTGTGTTCATATCCCCGTGGTGGTGTGATTATCCCATGTTGGGGCCCCACCTTAGCAACTGTACAGTATATACTCTTTGGTGCCATCGCTGTCATTCTTTAAGTCCCCCTTGTTCACATCTGGCAGCTGTTAATTTGCCTCCAACACTTTTCCTTTCATTTTTTCCCCATTATGTAGATAGGGGCAAAATTGTTTGGTGACTTGGAAAGCGCGGGGTTAAAATTTCACCTCACAATATAGCTTTGACGCTCTCAGGGTCCAGACGTGTGACTGTGCAAAATTTTGTGCCTGTAGCTGCGACGCCTCCAACACTTTTCCTTTCACTTTTTCCCCATTATGTAGATAGGGGCAAAATTGTTTGGTGAATTGGAAAGCGCGGGGTTAAAATTTCACCTCACAACATAGCCTATGACGCTCTCGGGGTCCAGACGTGTGACTGTGCAAAATTTTGTGGCTGTAGCTGCTACGGTTCAGATGCCAATCCCGGACATACATACATACATACATACATACACACACACACACATTCAGCTTTATATATTAGATATATATATATATATATATATATATATATATATATATATTGTGACAAAGTCAAGATACGTTTCACTGAGGTTAATGGCTTCAGTGATGTTGTGAGACCCAGGAGTTTTTCCTTCAGCTCATTAAGTGTTGCAAGGAGTTAAAGGGAACCAGTCAACAGGATTGTGCACAGTAACCTACACACAGTGTCAGGACGGTGCCATTATACTGATTACTGAGAGAACAGTGACCTGTCAGCAGTCTGCATTATAAATATATAATCCGAGCACCACATACACCAACTCCGCCTTAGGGCACGAGAATCTCATTAACACAAAACTGAAAGTAAAGATTAAGAAACAACCACAAGACGGATTTCATCACCCATGGTATCATTTTAATCAGTATAACAGCACTGACCTGACACTGTGTGTAGTTTACGGTGCACAAAACTGCTGACAGGTTCCCTTTAACAGCCAGTTTGTAAAAGGGCTGAGTTTTTTGTAGACAACCGTAGAGCAGGTGGGAGGTTGTCCACCTTATCTCCACCCCAGGGTGTGGTCTGGGACTTAAATAACTGGCCACCAGAGGCAGTCAGGGTTCAGCAGGGCTGGAGAGATGAACTTCAGTGGTTTGTGTTCTGAGGAGGAAATACTGAACCTGTGCTATCCCTGTGTTTCTCCAAAGCGGTCATCTCCCCTCAGATGTATGGACTGTGTTACAGCATTTTGTTTTGTTTCCCTGTTTTGCTTGAAGTGCTTAGCTTATTTTTCCCTTCATGTTGAGTTATGACATCTATATAATAAACCAACAGAAGATTTAAAGACACAGTGTTCCTGTTTTCTACCTCTGTGTACTACTAAGTGAGTGTTAGATAATTTAAATTCACTCACCTATTGTGGTTGTGTGAGACACAACCACTATACTTAATAATAATAATAATAATAATAATAATCTTTATTTATATAGCGCCAACATATTCCGCAGCGCTTTACAGTTTAACAGCTTCAAACACAACAGTCATAAGTAATAATGTTAACAATACAATAATTAAAGCAACACAAGACGACCCTGCTCGTGAGAGCTTACAATCTACAATGAGGTGGGGGAGATACAAAGTACAGGTGTGTATTTACAATGATGTATTTACAATGATGGTCCGGCCATCTTCAGGGATTGGGGGATAGATGGAAGTAGTGAATGGGCTACACTCAAACAAAATAACTGATTAGGGAACATGATAGGCTGCTCTGAACAAATGTGTTTTGAGGGAGCGCCTAAAACTATGCAAATTGTGGATGGTCCTAATTTCTTGGGGTAGAGCATACTTAGCATTGGCGGTGGCTGCAAGCCCCGGAGTGATGATCCTTATTGGGTAAAGAGAATGGGGCATCAGAATGCGCTGCTCACCTGTCAGAATAATGAACCAGGGGAGTCTAAGTGGATGCAATAGAGAAATAGACTTTATTTCTATGCGTTTCATGGTGATCACACCACTTCCTCAGGACATTCTATACACATGAACATAAAGAGTCTGTTATTTATAGCAAAAGAGGCTAATGAAAAATGAAAACAACTCCTTTCAAGAAAAAAAACAAAACAAAAAAAACACACCACACCCAATGGGTGGCAAATCAGACAGAAACACATGTAAAATACACACAAAACAATCCTAAAGCATAATGTGGTATATCACTAAAAAAATTACTCATACATTTAAAAGTAAAAGTAATAAAGAAAAAAAAAATCTTTAAAACCATAGTTATTAAAAGGTAGTTAAATTAATAAATGAACTTTGCAAGCTGGAAGAGTGCTTGAACCTGTGGTGTTAACCCATTCATTCTTTGTCAAGATCCATTCTGACAGGTGAGCAGCAGAGACTGGTGCCCCATTCTCTTTACCCAACAAGGAACTACCACAAAGTATGTAATATTTGTGGCAAAGTCAATGGCAAGGTACTAGAGGGGAGAAATGTAGCACTAAAGTTGTTAGCTTCGGTAATATAAACCTAGGAAAAATCATCCAGCACACTAACTGATGAGAGGGATTAATCAGCCATGTTTAGTGCTGGAATGATTGAACAGCTGTAGAGTGGCAGGAATTCAGAGCATAAATACCCAGCTTTCTAAAACATTTGAGTGCGGGTGGGTCTGGAGGTGAAAGCTCTGGAGATGTTCTTTTGTGTTAAGGAAAGCTGGACATACGGGGATTGTAGGTCTCCTGGACTGAATGTCCTTTGCTAAAGGACATGGACATTGGAATCTAAACCAGGTGGGCTAATTAGCATTATCGTATGGACTTGTTACTTTATGTTTTACCTTCTGCCAGACAAAGGCTATATTTATGTTTCCTGGTGACCTGGTTTATGAGGCCTGCAATAAACCAGGCGGACTTTAAAAAGAAACGGTTCCAGTGTCTACCTCTTTAAGAAGCCGAGTGAGTCATCCTACATATATATATATATATATATATATATATATATATATATATATATATATATATATATATATATATATACAGCTCTGGCAAAAATTAAGAGACCACTGCACAGTTTTCTAAAACTCACCATCTCTACATGTCTGACAGCCATTCCATTACAGTGTCAGTTGAATTCCAACCAAAGTACACCTCATTCTACTTAATGTGCTTCTGATTAGGTGATCACCTGAACCAAATCTTATTTAATGAGGGAAAGTATAAAAAAACACTGCTGTGGTCTTCACAATCCTGTTGCAATAGGACAAGCTGGATGGCGAAACAAGTACTAGGAATAGCCCAAAAGTAATAGGAATGAAAGAATAACTTTTAACCATGTCAAAGGAGTTGAAAAGAAAAGTCTAGTGTGTTGAAAAGAAGGGCTCAATTCTGGCTTTACTAGCAGAGACACACAGTGAGCGTCATGTTGCCTCCATCCTAAAAATTTCGAAGATGGTAGTCCATTACAACAAGGTCAAACAGCAGACATTGGGGACAACAAAGCTACAGACCGGCAGAGGGCGAAAATGACTCTCCACTAGCCGGGCTGACCATCATCTTATTTGAATGTCTCCCAGCAACCACAGGATGACATCAAGTGACCTACAAAAGGAATGGCAAATGGCAGCTGGGGTGAAGTGCACAGCAAGAACAGTTCATAACAGACTCCTAGAGGCAGGCCTCAAGTCATGTAAAGTTAGAAAAAAGCCTTTCATCAATGAGAAGCAAAGGAGAGCCAGGCTGAAGTTTGCCAAAGACCATAAGGATTGGACCATAGAGGACTGGAGTAAGATAATCTTCTCTAATGAGTCTAATTTTCAGCTTTGCCCAACACCTGGTCATCTAATGGCTAGACGGAGACCTGGAGAGGCTTACAAGCCACAGTGTCTTGTACCCACTGTGAAATTTGGTGGAGGATCGGTGATGATCTGGGGATGCTTCGGCAAGGTTCGAATTGGGCAGGTTAATCTTTGTGAAGTATGTATGAATCGAGCCTCATACAAGGTTATCCTTGAAAAACACTTGCTTCCTTCTGCTCAGGCAATGTTCCCCAACTCTGAGGACTGTTTTTTCCAGCAGGACAATGTATGGATGAAGAAACACTACATCAAGACCCTGTCATGGCCAGCCCAATCTCCAGAACTGAACCCCATTGAAAACCTCTTGAATGTAATCAAGATGAACATGGATAGTCACAAGCCATCAAACAAAGAACTGCTTAAATTTTTCTGCCAGGAGTGGCATAAGGTCACCCAAAAGCAGTGTGAAAGACTGGTGGAAAGCATGCCAAGACGCATGAATGCTGTGATTAAAAATCAAGATTATTCCACCAAATACTGATTTCTGAACGCTTCCTGAGTTAAAACATGAGTATTGTTGTTTCTAAATTAATAAGAACTTGTTTTCTTTGCATTATTTGAGGTCGGAAAGCACTGTTTCTTTTTTATTATTTTGACGATTTCTCATTTGCTGCAAATAAATACAAAATTTTTAGCTTTGAATTTCGGAGATATGTTGTCAGTAGTTTATAGAATAAAACAACAATGTACATTTTACACTGAAAATTTTGCAGTGGTCTCTTACTTTTTGCCAGAGCTGTATATACGGTATATATATATATATATATATATATATATATATATATATATATATATATATATATATATATATATATATATACACACACACACACACATAATCTGGTCATTGTAATGGCAAAAGAAAATTAAATGGAACAGGCGGTATACTATGCTCACCAAAAGTTGAAAGTGTGGGAGTGATTTACCTAAAGTGTAACTGTTACGCCCACAGGGCTTGATGATATATAGTGAACTGACTAGACCACTGATGGTGCAGTGGTAGCTGTATGCCCGATACTCAAGAGACAGGAGAATGAGTTTCAAAAAACCATGAACCACGTAGTGGAGCACCGGGCAAGGTATACCCCTATACAGGGATTCCCCCATCGCAACACTAGGTGGCCTAAATGCTGCGAAACCCGGACCAGTGGGATGACCCATACAGAAGAGGCTGTGGAATACTGGCTCTGTCGGTGAAGAGAATCCCAGAAACTCCATGTAATCCCGGATAGGCTGATCCAGCCGGCAGTGATAGCTGGATGGTTCTGTGAGGAGAGGCTTGGTCAGCCTAGAGTGGAAACCGGAGTGTCCAGAAGGGTCCAGGATAGAGAACTGCCAGCAGAGGATTCTTAGGAGACAGAGGTATTAGTATAATGCAAAGCAACAGTCTTCAAATCGTATAGCACAGCAGAGAGTAGCCTGAGCAGGAGGCAACGATCCTACAGAATGAACATGTTGCCCAGGCACCTCCCTCAAGGGGAGGATGCCTTTTATGCAGAGCATCACAGCACAGAGAGCCCTAATAGAGAACAGGTGCTCTGCTGCTTTAAATATGTGCAGGAAGCGGGGCGCCCCTCCTAGGAGCATTTCCAGGAGACTTGCCAAGGTAATGCAGGTTCCTAGCAGAGAATGGAGCCGACAACCATTTGGAGCAACGGACAGGGTGAGCAGTACCAGTGGAGCTGCGTGATAGACGACGGTCTCCCTGCACAACGGAGACAGGACCCGCAGCAGGGACAGATCGGGTGAGGTGCATAGCGCCACGTGAGGAGCGCCAGTCTCCCTGTCCATGAGAGACCGGACCCATCTCTGAGGGCATGACAGTAACTTTCAGACAGATGCACTAAACTTTCAATCAAAGTGTATCACTGACTTTGACTTTTCATTCAAATCTGCACTTGCCTAAAGGAGGTATAGATTTTAGTTTCTAACTTTAGGACAGTCTAAAAATGCATCAAAATTATTAAATTGGCATGCATTTGCAAAAATTATTCCAATTATTTTTTTTAAACTAGTGCAAATATGCTATTTTTTATTTTTATAAAGGTTCCCAAATATATCTAATGAATCTTGATCTAAACAATTAGTCTCTTCAACCCTCCCCCCCCTTCATGATAGTGGTAAAATTTGTTCGATATGATTTGCGTTTTTTTGTGAAAACATCGGAAATTTGGCAAAAATGTTGAAAATTTAGCAATTTCTAAACTTTCAATCTTTATTCCCGTAAACCAGAGAGTTATGTCACACAAAGTAGTTAATAAATAACATTTGCCAGATATCTTCTTTACATTAGCACAATTATTGAAACATAATTTTTTCCGTTTGGAATTTAGAAGGGTTAAAATTTGACCAGTGATTTTGTTTTTCAACAAAATGTACAGAACCATTTTTTAGGGACCACATTACATTTGAAATGACTTTGAGGAGTCTATATAACAAAAAATACCCAAAAGTGACATAATTCTAAAAACTGAATCCCTCAAGGTGCATAAAACCAAATTCAAGAAGTTGATTAACCCGTCAGGTGCTTCATCAGGAACAGAAGCAATGTGTAAGGAAAAATGAATATTTCCCTTTTTTTTTCTAAAAAAGGTAAATATAGACCCAATTTTTTTATTTTCACAAGGATAACAGGAGAAAATGGACCCCAAAAATTGTTGAGGTCAAATTGTTGACCTTTCAAGAAAATTACCTAGATGTGTGGTGAGAACTTTGAACCCCAAGGTGCTTCACAGAAATTTATATAGTTGAGCTGTGAAAATAAAAAAAGCATTTTCTTCCACAAAAATGTTTCTGTTCTTTTAGCCCCCAGTTTTTTATATGCACAAGAGTAGCATGAGAAAATGGACCCCCAAAACTGTTGTGCAATTTCTCCTGAGTACGCCGCATAGCAGAAATCGGAAGGGAAAAAGCACCATTTGACTTTTTGAGCTCAAAATTGGCTGGAATCGAGAGCGGACACCATGTCACGTTTGAAGAGCCCCTGATGTGCCTAAACAGTGGAAACTTCCCACAAGTGACCCCCATTTTGGAAACTAGACCCTCCAAGGAATTTAACATCATAACACGTCCCCTTTGAAATTAGTTTTAAGGAGAAGAAGGGTACATTGCAAAACGAGTATCATTTAAAACTTTAAATTTTAATGATTTTTTTTTAATTTTACAATAAAAATTCAAGCAGAAAGAACCATATTATAAGAGTGTATCAAAAATGGTGCACTGTACTTAAGTAAACAGAGTAAATAGATTAAATATACTAGTATCACATGTTAAAGGCAGATTGATTTTTATATAAGACTCCAAAGAGGCTGCAAAGTATATATTGTTCCCATTCAGTAATGCTGCAAAAATCGCAAATTGCCAATTATAAGGTGCAAGTGCATTATTATATAGCAAGAGATCTGCTTAATATGGAAAGAAAACATATATAGTTGTTATAATAAATGACCTGTCAGTCTTAAGTACTAGGGATCATATTAACATTATAGCACTCCATTTGGTAAGAGCGAGGTGAAGGAGTAAATCAAAGTAAAGTTAATATACTTATAAAGTGTCTCGTACCTTATGATGATACCGATGATACCATTTCACCTATGCTTTCTCAAAAAGGAATGTGTCTAGATGTATGTTGAGCACGTTGCACCCCCAGGTGCTTTACAGAGTCGTGAAAATAAACAGTATCATATTTTTCCACCAAAATGTTCTTTTATCCCCATTTTTTTCACAGGGGTAACAGGAGAACATGGACCCAAAATTTGTTGTGCAATTTCTCTTTAGTACACTGATATCCCATATGGGGAGAAACCACTGTTTGATTGCAAGGCAGGGTTCGGAAGTCAAGGAGTGACATTTTGGAATGCAGACTTTGATGGAATGGTCTGTGGGAGTCATGTCGCGTTTGGAGAACCCCTGATGTGTCTAAACAGTGGAATCCTCCACAAGTGACCATATATTGGAATTGATCTAGTGCTTCCTGATATGTGAATTTTATAATGTAGTGGCATACGTGAGATGGGTACTGTACAACAGGTTGTCATATCTGAGTTGTCAATAAATAAAACCAAAGGAGAGCTCACAGTAGTAGTAGGGAAATAGTACAAGATGGATATTGGATACATTTCTGAATATTATAAGCTACTGATAAGCTGGACGAGTATAAAAAAGGTGGACAGTCGGAAAATTCTAAATTAAAAACCAAAAAACGCACCACAGAACCGACCATATGTCCAATATAAAATAGTTTTTATTAATATAAAATTCTAATAAGAAGAGACAATATATAGGGGAAAACCAATATAGATACAGATTACAGATTGTAGGCCACATTGCCTTAATCTACATGGTATAGGAATATTATATACATAGAAAAGCAAGGACGTATATCCAGGAGACGATGTGTTATGGATATAGCTATGTAAACCACAAAAATATGAAGTCATACAAATTATAAAGAGATCACAACCCAGTTATGTGAGCGGACAAGAGAAAAATCTCAAAAATTGTGTATAACTAAAAAGTATTCATATGTGATTATAAAAAATTGTTACCCTATCAGTCAAAGTGAGTACCAAACTAAAATAATAATCAAAACAACAGCAAAAGTGTATATAATGTGTGGCAACCATGTGTCTACCAACATAATAAAACAACCATCAAATAAAAAACCAGTAAACAACAATTGAATTCTATGTTTACAGGGTAACACAAAGTATTATATGTGTTATAGTGAAGAGAAAGTAATTAGTAACAGTAAAGGAGGAAGGATTGGATGTAAATGTGAATAGTCACTCACAATGAGTCCGTGGATCCCTGGCTCCTGGATGGCGTCCTCCCCAACGCGCGTTTCGGCTGTTTGCCTTCGTCCTTCTAAAGATCCTAATAACTGTAAGATAAAATATTGTTATGCTCCAGGAAGACATCCAGGCCTCTCTTGAACCCCTCGACTAAGTTCGCCATCACCACCTACTCAGGCAGGGAATTCCAAATTCTCACTGCCCAAACAGTAAAGAATCCACTTTTATGTTGATGGAAAAACCTTCTCTCCTCCAGAAGCAGAGAATGCCCCCTTGTGACCGTCACCTTCCTTGGTATAAACAGATTCTCAGAGAGATATTGGTATTGTCCCCTTATATATTTACACATGGTTATTAGATCGCCCCTCAGTCATCATTTTTCTAGACTAAATGATCCTAATATTGCTAATCTCTCTGGGTATTGTAGTTCCTCCATCCCCTTTATTAATTTTGTTGCCCTCCTTTGTACTCGCTCTAGTTCCATTATATCCTTCCTGAGCACCGATGCCCAAAACTGTACACAGTACTCCATGTGCGGTCTAACCAGGGACTTGTACAGAGGCAGTATAAGGCTCTCATCATGTGTATCCAGACCTCTTTTAATGCACCCCATGATCCTTTATGCCTTGGCAGCCACTGCCTGGCACTGGCTGCTCCAGGTAAGTTTATCATTAACTAGGATCCCCAAGTTCTTCTCTATGTCAGATTTACCCAGTGGTTTCCTGTTCAGTGTGTAATGGTGATATTGATTCCATCTTCCCATGTGTATAACTTTACATTTACCATTGTTAAACCGCATCTGCCACCTCTCGGCCCAAGTTTCCAACTTATCCAGATCCATCTGTAGCAGAATACTATCTTCCCTTGTATTGACCGCTTTACAAAGTTTTGTATCATCTGCAAATATTGATATTTTACTGTGTAAACCTTCTACCAGATCGTTTATAAATATGTTGAAGAGAATAGGTCCCAACATCGACCCTTGAGGTACCCCACTGGTCACAGCGACCCAGTTAGAGAATATACTATTTAGAACCACCCTCTGCTTTCTATCACTCAGCCAGTTACTTACCCATTTACACACATTTTGACCCAGACCCAGCAATCTCAATCTGTGTACCAATCTCTTGTGTGGTACAAACGCTTTGGAAAAATTAAGATATACCACATCCAATGACTCACCTTGGTCCAGTCTATAGCTTACCTCTTCATAAAAACTGATTAGATTGGTTTGACAGGAGCGATTCCTCATAAACCCATGCTGATATGGAGTTAAACAGTTACTTTCATTGAGATAATCCAGAAGAACATCCCTCAAAAACCATTCAAATATTTTACCAACAGTAGAGGTTAGACTTACTGGCCTATAATTTCCAGGTTCACTTTTAGAGCCCTTTTTGAATATTGGTACCACATTTGCTATGTGCCAGTCCTGTGGAACAGACCCTGTCACTATAGAGTCCCTAAATATAAGAAATAATGGTTTATCTATTACATTACTTAGTTCTCTTTGTACTCATCGGTGTATGCCATCCGGACCCGGAGATTTATCTATTTTAATCTTATTTAGCTGGTTTTGCACCTCTTCTTGGGTTAGATTGGTGACCCTTAATATAGGGTTTTCTTTGTCTCTCGGAATTTCATCTAGCATTTTATTTTCCACCGTGGAGAAGAAGATGTTTAATATATTAGCTTTCTCCTTGTCATCTACAACCATTCTTTCCTCACAATTTTTTAAGGGGCCTACACTTTCACTTTTGATTCTTTTACTATTGATATAGTTAAAGAACAGTTTGGGATTAATCTTACTCTCCTTAGCAATGTGCTTCTCTGTTTCCTTTTTGGCAGCTTTAATTTGTTTTTTAGCTAAATTATTTTTCTCCCTATAGTTTTTTAGAGCTTCAACGGTGCCATCCTGCTTTAGTACTTTAAATGCTTTCTTTTTACTGTTAATTGCCCCTCTTACTTCTTTGTTTAGCCACATTGGGTTTTTCCTATTTCTTGTCCTTTTATTCCCACAAGGTATAAACCACTTACAGTGCCTATTTAGGATGTTCTTAAACATTTCCCATTTATTATCTGTATTCTTATTTCTGAGGACATTGTCCCAGTCAACCAGATTAAGGGCATCTTTAAGCTGGTCAAACTTTGCCTTCCTAAAGTTCAGTGTTTTTGTGGCAAGTCTTCCTAGCGAAAGACAAGTGAAACTGTACAATATTGTGGTCGCTATTTCCTAGATGCCCCATGACCTGCAGATTTGTTATTCTGTCAGGTATATTAGATAGTATTAGGTCTAAAAGTGCTGCTCCTCTGGTTGGATTCTGCACCAATTTTGAAAGATAATTTTTCTTGGTTATTAGCAGAAACCTGTTGCCTTTATGGATTTCGCAGGTCTCTGTTTCCCAGTTAATATACAGGTAGTTAAAGTCCCCCATAACAAGGACCTCATTATGGGTTGCAGCTTCATCTATCTGCCTAGTAGTAGACTTTCCATGATTTCTGTTATATTTGGGGGTTTGTAGCAGACCCCAATGAGAATTTTGTTACTATTTTTCCCTCCATGTATTTCGACCCATATGGACTTCACATCCTCATTTCCTTCGCTAATATCCTCCCTTAAAGAGGACTTTAGACAAGACTTTACATAAAGACAAACCCCTCCTCCTCTCAGATTTTTACGATCCTCTCTAAATAGACTGTAACCCTGTAAGTTAACTGCCCAGTCATAGCTTTCATCTAACCATGTCTCGATTATACCCACTATGTCATAGTTACCTGTAGATATTTCTCCTTCTAGTTCTTCCATCTTGTTTGTCAGGCTTCTGACGTTTGCGAGCATGCAGTTTAGAGGATTTTGTTTTGTTCCAATCTCCTCCCTGTGGATTGTTTTAGAAATTTTCTTACCTCCCTTCCGAGTATGTTGTCTTGGGTCTTCTTTGCCACACCTCATATCCGTCAAGAGTATATTTTCTGGCTTCATGTTCGTGTCTAATTTTTTCTTCCCATTCCCTCTTCTTCTAGTTTAACGACCTCCTGATGAGTGTAGCGAGTCTTCTGGCAAATGTGTGTTTCCCAGGTTTGTTGAGGTGTAGTCTGTCTCTGGCGAGGAGTCCGTCGTACATATAATTCACACCATGGTACAGAAACTCAAATTCTTGTTGTCTGCACCATGGTCTTAGAATTGCTTGCATCAAGGGTCCTGTTCCATATCCCAGTGCCATGCCCGTCTACTGGAAGGATAGAAGAAAAAATTACTTCCAATTCCTTTACTTTCTTCCCCAACTCTTCAAAATCCTTGGAGATTGTTGGTAGGTCCTTCCTTGCCGTGTCATTGGTGCCAACATGTATCAGAAGAAATGGGTGGACATCCTTGGAATTGATAAGCTTTGGTATCCTATCCGTCACATCCTTGATCTTCGCACCTGGGAGGCAGCATACTTCTCTTGCGGTTACGTCCGGTCTGCAGATGGCTTCTTCTGTGCCTCTCAGTAGTGAGTCTCCCACCACTACCACTCTTTGCTTCTTGGCTGTACCTTTTGTTGTCACTTCTGGGTGTTGCTGTGTGCCCTTTACTTCTTTGCTTGCTGGTAGTGCCTCATCCTTAGGTGTGCCATCTTCGTCCTCCACAAGGCCTTGGTATCGGTTTCTCAGTTGTGTGGTTGGTGATGTCTCCATGGTCTTCTTGCTTCTTTTGGTCACATGCTTTCACTCGTCTGCTGTTGGAGGTTCTCTGACACTTTCTTCACCTTCTGTGACCAGTAGAGATGCTTCTGTTCTGTCTAGAAATTCTTCATTTTCTTTGATGAGTTTCAAAGTTGCAATTCTTTCTTCCAGACCCCGCACATTTTCTTCTAAAAGGGCCAGTAGTCTTCATTTCCAGCAGGTGAAGTTGGATTCTTCTTCTGGTCGATCAAGGAACATGTAGCACATGTTGCAGCTCACCATGTAGGTTGTCACATCTGCCATGTTGCTCCTAGATCCTGCTGACATGCTGTGTGTCTTCCTTCTTGTGTAATCTACTGTGTGTAACCTTCTTGTGTAATCTGCTGTGTTTTTTCCTTCTTGCGTAACCTACTCAATCAGCCAAGCTTTCATGCAATACTGTTCTAGAGGCAAAAATTTGCACGCTGAAAGGGAGTTAGAATCTTCACTTTTCCCAGAAGGTACCTGGAATATGCAAATTGTCCATTTCAAGCTGGTCTGGCAATGTTTTCCAAGCAGCTGGTCCCGGCTGTACCCATCAATCTTTTTGCTGAGGTAAACTCTTCACTTTTCCCAGAAAGCACCTGGAATATGCAAATTGTCCTCTTGAAGCTTCAATCCCTAGTTTGGTGATGCGTTCCAAGCAGCTAGTCCCACCTGCACCCAACAATATTCTTGCTGAGACTCTTCCCTTTTCCCAGAAGGCACCTGGAATATGCAAATTGTCCTCTTCAAGCTTCAAACCCTGGTTTGGCGAGGCTTTCCAAGCAGCTGGTCCCGGCTGTACCCAACGATCTTCTAGCTGAAGGAGACTCTTCACTTTTCCCAGAAGGCACCTGGAATATACAAATTGTCCTCTTCAAGCTTCAATCCCTGGTTTAGCGATGCTTTCCAAGCAGCTGGTCCCTGCTGTACCCATCGATCTTCTTGCTGAGGGAGACTTCACTTTTCCCAGAGCTCCTCTTTCACAAACCTGCTGTGAGCACTCTGCACGTGACTCAGTGGGAGAATTAAGCCAAAAAGCCACTATGTATACTCTGCAACCCATATCTGTGGGAGTACTATGCCAAAAGCCGCTGTGTGTACTCTACAGCCCCTCCTATGGTAGTACTGTGCCTTTAAGCCTGTGGGAGTACTGTGCCAAAAAAACTCTGCAACCCATATCTGTGGAACTACTGTGAAAAAAACTGCTGTATGTTCTCTGCAACCCATATCTCTGGGAGTACAGTGCCAAAAGCCGTTGTGTGTACTATGCAACCCTGCTTGTGGGAGTACTGTTACACAAGGAGCTGTGTGTACTCTGTAACCCATATCTTTGGGAGCACTTTGCCAAAATCAGCTGTGTGTACTCTAACCCTGCCTGTTGGGTTACTGTGCGAAAAACCGATGTGTTTAATCTACAACATCGCCTGTGGAAGTACGTGCCAAAAGCCGCTGTGTGTACTCTGCAGCCATGTCTGTACAAGCAGTGTACATAAAAAATAATTCTACTCTGCAGCCACCCCTTTGCCACTTTTACAACAAACAAATAATTTTTCTGGACCGCTGTGTGTTTTCTAGTAGTGTGGCAAATAGATAAATCTTAACAGCTGTCTCGTTGCCATCTGTGGGCCAAAACAAATAACGTTACTGTACCTCTATACGAGTAGTGTGTCAAAAAATAAATCTATTCTTCTGCCATTTCTTTGCAAGTATTTTCAAGAAAAAACACTTCCAAACATGAAGAAACCATTAAATATGGGACTTGGTTGTGTCTGTGGTGTAGGTGTAGCTGCTGATGGTGGTGGTGTAGCTGTTGCAGGTAGAGGATGTGCTTGCAACATACCCAAATACATCACCTTCATTTGGTGCATGCAGGCGACAGGACATTATGCGTTCTTTCGTATGGCTGAACACCGCTGCAGGAATGATGAGGCCACAAGATGTTGAAAAGCTGTTAAATTGGATATCTGAGAGTGCCTCCAGTTCCTTCACATTATGTTCCACCCGGTTCACTGCAGACAGTGCAGAGTTGGCACATGAGGACCATCGTCATCTGTGCTTCCACTTTAACCCCTTGCAAATCAACCAAGCAGTCTGAACCCCAAGTCTCTTTTGTCTTTTGATGACTCTGCTGTCTGGGGTTCTGTGGCCAATCCACCTGCCCCTGCTTCAGACGTAGAAGAGACTGAGTGCCAGGCCCGGATTGCTAATCTGCCCAGCTGGGCACATGCCCGGTGGGCCGACAGTTCTCCATCACAAAGTGGGCCGCTGGCCCTTTAAATCTTTGACTGTGTGCGCACGTTATCTAGTTGCCCGCGCTGACAAGGGCCGCAGTCCTCGTTTGTGCATGTGCACGGCTGCTGCCCGTGTCAGCATGGGCAAGCAGAAATCATGCGCGCACAGGGGGTCAAGATATTTGAAAAGGCCACCGCGCAGCGCCAGCCACTCTCCTCTCTCCCATCAGGCTGTGTGCATGCGCCGTTCTATCTGCACACGTGCGAGGTCAGGGATGTCGCGCGGATCAGGAGAGTGGAGGCGGCCCTTGTTTTGAGGAGACGGCGCGCGTGCCCACAGGTAGGACTGATCTATGCAGAGACCAGATCAGCATTGGAAGGGGCGGTGAGTAGTTTTTTTTTTTTTTTTTATATCGTGGGGCCATTATACTGTATGCATCATCATGTGTGGGGCAATTATACAGTATGGAGCATCATGTGTGGCAACTATATAGTATGGAGCATCATGTGTGACAATTATATAGCATGCAGCATCATATGTGGCAATTATACAGTATGGAGCATCATGTGTGGAGCAATTATATAGTATGGAGCATCATGTGTGGGGCAATTATACAGTATGGAGCATCATGTGTGGGGAAATTATATAGTATGAAGCATCATGTGTGGGGCAATTATACAGTATGGAGCATCATGTGTGGGGCAATTAAATAGTATACAGCATCATGTGTGAGGCAATTATACAGTATGGAGCATCATGTGGGGCCATTATACAGTGTAGAGCATCATGTGTGGCCATTTTATAGTATGGAGCATCATGTGTGGCCATTAAATAGTACACTGCACAGTACCACTCGTCCTGTCCTGTATATATACAATGCACAGCACCACTTCTCCTGTCCTGTATATATATATACTGCACAATACCACTCCTCCTGTATATATACACTGCACAGTACCACTCCTCCTATCCTGTATATATACACTGCATAGTACCATTCCTCCTCTATATGTACACTGCACAGTACCACTCCTTCTGTCCTGTATATATACAATGCACAGTACCACTTCTCCTGTCCTGTATATATATATATATACTGCACAATACCACTCCTCCTGTATATATACACTGCACAGTACCACTCCTCCTATCCTGTATATATACACTGCACAGTACCACTCCTCCTGTCCTGTATAAATACACTGTACAGTACTACTCCTCCTGTATATATACCGCGCAGTACCACTCCTCCTGTCCCGTATATATACACTGCACAGTACCACTCCTTCTGTCCTGTATATACACGGCACAGTACCACTTCTCCTGTTCTGTATATATACACTGCACAGTACCACTCCTTCTGTCCTGTATATATACACTGCACAGTACCGCTCCTCCTGTCCTGTATAAATACACTGTACAGTACTACTCCTCCTGTATATATACCGCGCAGTACCACTCCTCCTGTCCCGTATATATACACTGCACAGTACCACTCCTTCTGTCCTGTATATACACGGCACAGTACCACTTCTCCTGTTCTGTATATATACACTGCACAGTACCACTCCTTCTGTCCTGTATATATACACTGCACAGTACCGCTCCTCCTGTCCTGTATATATACACTCCACAGTACCACTCCTCCTGTATATATAAACTGCACAGTACCACTCCTCCTGTCCTGTATATATACACTGCAAAGTACCACTTCTCCTGTTCTGTATATATACACTGCACAGTACCACTCCTCCTGTCCTGTATATATACACTGCACAGTACCACTCCTCCCGTCCTGTATATATACACTGCACAGTACCACTCCTCCCGTCCTGTATATATACACTGCAAAGTACCACTTCTCCTGTTCTGTATATATACACTGCACACTACCACTCCTCCTGTCCTGTATATATACACTGCACAGTACCACTCCTCCTGTATATATACACTGCACAGTACCACTCCTCCTGTCCTGTATATATACACTGCACAGTACCGCTTCTCCTGTATATATGCACTGCACAGTACCACTTCTCCTATTCTGTATATATACACTGCACAGTACCACTCCTCCTGTTCTGTATATATACACTGCATAGTACCATTCCTCCTGTCTAGTGTTGAGCATTCCGATACCGCAAGTATCGGGTATCGGCCGATATTTGCGGTATCGGAATTCCGATACCGAGTTCCGATATTTTTGTGATATCGGAAATCGGAATCGGAAGTTCCCAGTGTATGGTTCCCAGTGTCTGGAGGAGAGGAAACTCTCCTTCAGGCCCTGGGATCCATATTCATGTGTAAAATAAAGAATAAAAATAAAAAATAGGGATATACTCACCCTCTGACGTGCCCTGGTTGTAACCGCTGCAACCGGCAGCCTCCGTTCCTAAGAATGAGCGAGTGAAGGACCTGCGATGACGTCGTGGCTTGTGATTGGTCGCGTGAGCGGTCACGTGAGCGGTCACGTGACCTATCACAAGCCGCGACGTCATCGAAGGTCCTTAACTCGGCATTCTTAGGAACGGAGGCACCGCTAAGAGCAGGGGCCGCCGGAGGGGTGAGTATATCAATATTTTTTATTTTTATTCTTTATTTTATACATGAATATGGATCCCAGGGCCTGAAGGAGAGTTTCCTCTCCTTCAGACCCTGGGAACCATTCCGATATTTTGTGTCCCATAGACATGCATTGGTATCGGGTATCGGTATCGGCGAGATCCGATATTTTGCCGGTATCGGCTGATCCAATCCGATACCGATACCTTTGCATATCAGAAGGTATCGCTCAACACTACTCCTGTCCTGTATATATACACTGCACAGTACCACTTCTCCTGTCCTGTATATATACACTGCACAGTACCACTCCTCCTGTCCTGTATATATACACTGCACAGTACCGCTTCTTCTGTCCTGTATATACACTGCACAGTACCACTCCTCCCATCCTGTATATATACACTGCACAGTACCACGTCTCCTGTATATATACAGTGCACAGTACCACTCCTCCTGTCTTGTATATATACAGTGCACAGTACCACTTCTCCTGTCCTGTATATATACAGTGCACAGTACCACTTCTCCTGTCCTGTATATACACTGCACAGTACCACTCCTCCTGTCCTGTATATATACACTGCACAGTATCACCTCTACTGTACATATACACTGCACAGTACCATTCCTCTTGTCCTGTATATATACACTGCACAGTACCACTCCTCCTGTCCTGTATATATACACTGCACTTGTACCACTTCTCCTTTTCTGTTCTAGGAGAGGCGACATTGGTCTTTGGGAAGGTCAATACAGGTTTATTATTTTCAGTTGTTCTATAAGAAAATAAAAAAAATATTGGAAAACCCATTTAAATGGATTATCCCAAGTAATCTCCTATCCTGAGAACTTTCCAATCGCTGGGACCCCCGTGATCACGAGAACTGGAGCTCTAAAAAGCACCATGTAAATGGACCTGTGGTCAATCATGTGCACTACGGCGCCATTCACATGTGGCTCTTCAAATAACGCCTTTAAGAGAAGTGTTGAAGGGCACGACAAAGCATAGCAACATCCACTGATCGGGGGTGGGGGGAGTGTTATAGTATGGGGGCTGGTGGGGTTTGTGTGGCAGGGCTGCTTTTTTGTCCCAGTCCGGCCATGCTGAGTGCACTGATGCCCAACCACTTGTTAGGTTGGAGGATGAGTACCTGGGAGGGCTAGTGCATATGGTCAGTGAAACACTGCCGTGCATGTTAGAAAAGAGGCCTAATTTGCATTATGTAGAACTCAAACACCCTCTATATTTATATTACTTTATCTTGATGAATTGCAAAGTCCAGTTTGACGTAGAGCATAGCCTTTTTATAGGTATTACAAAATTGTAGAACATTTCTACCTTTGTATAGTCTCCTGTTTGTGGATTTTGAATAACATCTATACACTGTATATTTCTTGGATTTTTTTTACAGGTACTTATTGATGCAATACATGCAAGAAAGGACTGTTAATAGCAATCACTTCAATGCATGTAAAATATATGGATGTAAAATTATTGCTCAAACATGTATTATTAAAAAGCTGGAAACCAGAAATCAGCATGCTGTGACCTAACCTGGTTTCTCATCATCATAAAACTAGAAAACATCAAAAGAAGTGATTATTTGCTGAAAGGAAATAATGAGAAAGGGAGAAAGGAACAACCTAACTGATTTTAATAAAGGTTAGAAAAAGGCATGTATAGGAGAATTATTACTATATTGCAGCAGTGTGGAATCTGAGCATAATTCCTTGTAAAATGTACACATGTACACAATCTGAATTTATACTGTAATATAATGGATTTAAAAAAAATGTTTCAAAGGATATTTTCACATTTGCAACTATTTTGCAGTAGAGCAGGGTACAGTGCGCCTGCTCAAGCCGGCGATGTCCCTGCACAGGTGCAGGATTTCATTCAGCTATGTGAATGACGCAGGAGTTAGGACACATCATCCTCTTTAATCAAAACTGGAGGGTGGTGATTACCAGAGAAGAGGAAGGACAGACACTGCAGCAATGATGCCCATCGGACCGGACCATCCTGATTTGCATACAGCGCAAGAGCAATTCAAAAGGATTTTTTGGGTATATACAGGAGTCAGGAGATAACATACAACTTTGTTGATTGCTGTACAGAACCTATAAAAGGTGGTGGCATTTGTTCATAAATTAAAAAACTGGTGCCAGGTTCCCTATAACAGACTTTGAAAAAAATTGTTACGAGTCCTACCGAGGGATGCAGCACTATTGAAGTTTCTAAGATATTGGGGTGTGATCAAAGAACAATCAAAAACTTTTGTTGAAAATAGTCAAGAGAGTCACATAAACATGTTGGCAAAAATGCACATTAATTGCTAAAGATTTGAGAGAATCAAATGCGAAGCGACCAGGAACCCAATATCCACAAGTGATGTCAGGTTCAAAAACTGCAACTTCCCTGGCGAGCCCAGAAGTACAAGGTGTTCAGTGCTAGAGACATGGTGAGGAACAATGAAACCCAATCATTACTGAACAAGACACGGAAATGGTGATTGGGCCAGAACATGGCTAGCCAAGAAGTGAAGTGCATCAAAGCATGTGATGGAACAATGTCCTACATAAAAATTAGGGTTTTCTTGAAAGAGTCAAATCAACTAAAGTCCTATAACTTAATAGGGGCACTTCAGATAAATGCTAAACCAAATCCCACGTAAACAATCCAGGGGACAAAGAAGAGTTCCCACATACTTATTAAAATCAATATTTTATTAAGTCACAAATGACACCACATAATAAAAACTAACAATAAAAAAGCAAAATACCGTCTAGGAGACGCTAGGTTTACACAAAGAAAATTCCCCACAAATAGTAACCTAATACATAGTCAGCCAAATTGCATCCACCAAAAAGCAGTTATATGTTGGCAAAAAGAGCCTGTGTTAAATTAACATACAGGGTCATACACAATAGTATCTATAGTTGCTGCATAATCTGATGACACTGAGCACAATACGGCACAATAAGGTATTTACCAGTAGTTAATGTAAACTACTGGTAAATACCTTATTGTGCCGTATTGTGCTCAGTGTCATCAGATTATGCAGCAACTATAGATACTATTGTGTATGACCTTGTATGTTAATTTAACACAGGCTCTTTTTGCCAACATATAACTGCTTTTTGGTGGATGCAATTTGGCTGACTATGTATTAGGTTACTATTTGTGGGGAATTTTCTTTGTGTAAACCTAGCGTCCCCTAGACGGTATTTTGCTTTTTTATTGTTAGTTTTTATTATGTGGTGTCATTTGTGACTTAATAAAATATTGATTTTAATAAGTATGTGGGAACTCTTCTTTGTCCCCTGGATTGTTTACGTGGGATTTGGTTTAGCTTTTCTTGAAAGAGGCAGACTTTTTTCTGTACCACTGCTTAAAACATCTATCTTCTAAAAATTGGTAGTAGGTTTGGGAGTTGATTTTGCACACACAGAGGCTGTGCGCACGTGATCGCTTGCGGGATGTCAGCTGATTCTGACAGCTGACACCTCGCACTGCTTTAAGCATTTTACCCCACTAAATATTTTGATTGCAGCATTTAGCTGACATGCAGAGGGAGGGAGCCCCCTCTGCACTCCAATTAGTGCCCCCACGACATAATAGCAAGGGCCCGATTGTTGCCATGGTGACTCAATATCGTCTTCGGGTTACCAGGCATTAGCAAGTTAGTTAAATCATGTGTAGTGCATGATCTTACTAACTTGTGTCAGTTTAGCACTGACAGTTCTAATGCATTGCATCCATGGCATAACATGACATCCGCTAATCATTCCAGCCAACTGTGCGCTTCAAAAGTCAAATAACGATCCTTCCCTTCTGAGCCCAGCCATGCGCCAAAACAGTAGTTTTCCTCCACATATGTTGCATCAGCATTCTCAGGAGAAATTGCACAACAAATTGTATTGTCTACTTTCTCCTGTTACCATTTTGAAAATAGAAAGAAATGGTTCTAAAACAACATTTTTATGGAAAAAATGTGTTTGTTTGCTCTTTTTTTATCATCACGGCTCTACGTTATAAACTTCTGTGAAGCACTTGGAGGTTCAAGGTACCCACCACCCATCTATATACATTCTTTGAGGAGTCTAATTTCCAAAATGGGGTTACTTGTGGGGGATTTCCAAAGCGATATGGCATTAGCTCTCGATTCCAGCCATTTTTGCATTCAGAAACTCAAATGCTGCTGCTTCCCTTCCGAACCTTGCAATGCGCCCAAATAGTAGTTTTCCTCCACATAGTGACTATAAAAAATTGGAGCTGAAATAACATTTTTGTGTGAAAAATTAGTTTTTTTTATTTTCACGTCCTCATCATCACCCAACTTCACAGGGCTATTTTTGAATTATGGTAACCTGGAAACACGTAGACAAATATATTAGCTATAATCACAAAGTTACAAATTTGCTTTGATTATTTTTTTTTTTTTATATTAGAAGCACAGGAGCAAGCCAAAAAGTTAGTAATGTAGCTGTAACCGTTTAGTAAGAATGTCTGCATAGCTGGTAAACTACAACAGGAAAGTTACCAATATGCATTTTGTGCCGACATACAAGTGTTGTACAGTTACTGTAATTACATCTCTCTCTATCTCAAAATCTAAAATCTCTTTTTTTTAGCATTCATTACAGAATAATTGTATTATTCTGACAAATAAAACTAGATCCTAGATCCTAGATGTAGCTGCTACAAATGTCTTTCCAATTTTCTTCCATATGTCAAAAGTCGATTACTCGGTCATAATCATATGAACATAATCTGGCAACATATATTGCTTCAATGTAACAGAAAAAGTCCTCTGACTGCGGTGTAATTTAGCATCGCATTCTGGCACTGCATTTCCAAAACTGTAGTTAGTGTGTGAGATATTACAGCCTAGACTTCCCATGATGTATTTATTGTAGATTATTTTCCATAATCCATAACCTGGTATGTTTCACAAGCACTGCATTCACACACCACGCAAGTTCATTACGAGAGGAAAATTTCTTTATTAGGCTCTACCTTGGTAAACCACATAATTATGCCTGCCTCCCAGGTGTAGAATAATATACAAAACATCTCTTCATTAGCATTAGTTCAGTAAATTGAGCCAAGACGCCTTACTTCAGCAATATGTTCAGAATTTTAGTTCAACACCAAGCGCCGAATGTGTTTATTTTTGTGAAGTTAGCTCATTTATGTGCATAAGACATGTCAGACCTTTGTGGAATGATTGATTTTGGAAACGTATGAATGTTAAATTTAGATAAGTGTTTATGTCTTTGTGAATGAGTTCGGAGAATATTCTTTTTTAATATGTGTCTCAGTCTTCTTTGTGTATTACTGAACAATTTAAGGCACACTTGACAGTTCTATAGCTATCATCCCAATGTTGTTGTGGGTCAGACATTTGCTGGTAGTCTGATCGCTGTGTGCACAGTTCTCATATTTGCTTACAGTTGGTTATATAGATAGCACCAACCTTTTTAGCAATGTTCTACTGATATTGTCTTTATTCAATTCATTTCCCATTCGTAATCCCCATTCACAATCCAATTTTCTTATCATTTATATACACATATATTAGAGTCAATATCACAAGAAGCCAAATAACCTAAAACTATAGGCCTGATTCATCAAGACTGGGGGATTTGTATGCCAGTATTAATGGATCATGCTTTGCAGTACGATGCATCTAATTCATCAAGAGGTATGCGCCACCAGTAGAAAGGTGGAGCGAATCTCTATTATAATTTGTGCCACCTTAGTGGCGTAAACTAACATGATTTAGTTGGGTGCGTTTCGTCATGCCCCCTCCTTTCTCAACTGTGCCCACTTTTCTAAAAGTTGTAAGAGCTGCTTGAAAGTGACATAAAACCTCCAAAAGTATCAACATTTATTGCATGATTTTAAATTAAAGCCAGAATTCTGACGAAAACATATTGATGGATCTGGTTCTAATGTTTTTGGAGTAAGGAAAGAAACAGGAGAGCCCAGGGAAAATCGAGACATAGAAAACTCACCATTTACAGATGCTATCCGTGTGCAGGTGTAAAAAAAAAAGGACCCTCATAAAGAGACTTTTCCCCTTTCAGCTTTTTTTAGCAGTTTATCGTATTGGAATAAAAATAATAAAATCGGGGGTCCAATGTTACATTTCTGTCGCTGTTCTGGCGATTGTCCACATGTTGCAGCAGTGATGGCATAAGCCATGGAGCCCAGTGACTGGCTGCAGAGATGTTGACATGACTTCATGGCTGCAGCCTGTACATAATCAAGTGTTGGAGCCTCGGCGCTGGACCCGATGAGGGTGAGTCCAAGTAATTTTATTATTTTTAGTCATTTTAACATGGCCAAGTTACTAAAAAAGGTTGACAGAGGAAAACTCCTTAAATGATAATCCAATTGAAATTATCTACCCCTTTTCTTCATCTTGAATTTTTAATAACTTGGTGTTTAATGCTGATTTGAAAATTTCAGGTTGGTCCTGTTCACCTTTACTTCCTAAGATGTCCAATTTCTGGGCTAGATATTGCATTTGATTGTATATTTGGAAATTTAGTATTAGATTTTGTACATTGATATGGTAAACTACATGTAATATATTATAAAGAATATTGGTCAGTATTATCCGGACAGAGCTGCATATAGAAATGATTAAGTGAACTGATATTTTTTGGAAGCCCATCTGTACAAGTCTGGTGTTTCAGTACATGCATTTATTTTTGTTATAAAGTTTTAGGCTCCATAAAAGCTTTTCATGTGTAGACATTATTTTTTATGTCTTATAAAGTTCTTGGCTTAAAATCTCATTGTTTCCTATTTCGACTTTGCCTCTTTTGACTTTTCTATGTTGTTTTTGAAAAACTGCAGCTGCTAGCAAGATTTTCTAAAATGTACAAGAAACTAATTTTCCAGTCTTTGTACTTCACACAACTGTTTAAAAGTATTTCAGAGATATAACCTGCCAGGATTTCTTTTTATGTATCAAAATGTATCAAAAGAAAATAAACATTCCAGATAAAGTGTTAATGAAACACAGTATACACTATACATACTATATATATATATATATATACTCACCGGCCACTTTATTAGGTACACCTGTCCAACTTCTTGTTAACACTTAATTTCTAATCAGCCAATCACATGGCGGCAACTCAGTGCATTTAGGCATGTAGACATGGTCAAGACAATCTCCTGCAGTTCAAACCGAGCATCAGTATGGGGAAGAAAGGTGATTTGAGTGCCTTTGAACGTGGCATGGTTGTTGGTGCCAGAAGGGCTGGTCTGAGTATTTCAGAAACTGCTGATCTACTGGGATTTTCACGCACAACCATCTCTAGGGTTTACAGAGAATGGTCCGAAAAAGAAAAAAAATCCAGTGAGCGGCAGTTCTGTGGGCGGAAATGCCTTGTTGATGCCAGAGGTCAGAGGAGAATGGGCAGACTGGTTCGAGCTGATAGAAAGGCAACAGTGACTCAAATCGCCACCCGTTACAACCAAGGTAGGCCTAAGAGCATCTCTGAACGCACAGTGCGTCGAACTTTGAGGCAGATGGGCTACAGCAGCAGAAGACCACACCGGGTACCACTCCTTTCAGCTAAGAACAGGAAACTGAGGCTACAATTTGTACAAGCTCATCGAAATTGGACAGTAGAAGATTGGAAAAACGTTGCTTGGTCTGATGAGTCTCGATTTCTGCTGCGACATTCGGATGGTAGGGTCAGAATTTGGCGTAAACAACATGAAAGCATGGATCCATCCTGCCTTGTATGGAGCATCTTTGGGATGTGCAGCCGACAAATCTGCGGCAACTGTGTGATGCCATCATGTCAATATGGACCAAAATCTCTGAGGAATGCTTCCAGCACCTTGTTGAATCTATGCCACGAAGAATTGAGGCAGTTCTGAAGGCAAAAGGGGGTCCAACCCGTTACTAGCATGGTGTACCTAATAAAGTGGCCGGTGAGTGTATAGATATATATATATATATATATATATATATATATATATATATATATATATATATATATATATATATATATATATAGTGGGAAATAATTACTTGATCACTTGCTGACTTTGTAAGTTTTCCCACTGACAAAGGCATGAGCAGTCTACAATTTTTTAGGGGAACTTTAATTTTAACACTGAGATATAGAATATCAAAAATAACATCCAGAAAATCACATTGTATAAATTATACAAAATGTATTTGCATTTTGCAGTGAGAAATAAGTATTTGATCCCTCTGGAACACAAGACTTAATACTTGATAGCAAAACCCTTGTTGGCAAGCACAGCAGTCAGATGTTTTTTGTAGTTGATGATGAGGTTTGCCCACATGTCCGGAGGAATTTTAGTCCACTTCTCTTTGCACATCATCTCTAAATCATTAAGATTTTGAGGCTGTCACTTGGCAACTTGGAGCTTCTACTCCCTCCATAAATTTTCTGTGGGATTAAGGTCTGGAGACTGACTAGGCCCCTCCATGACCTTAATGGGCTTCTTTTGAGCCACTCCTTTTTTGTCTTGGCTGTATGTTTTGGGTCATTGCCTTGCTGGAAGACAAAGCCACGATCCCTTTTTAATGTCATGGCGGAGTGTTGTGAAATTGGATTTTGGGCTCCCCCGGTGGCCACTGGTGGAATTGAACTGGTGTGCATCATCCCCTCTGTTCACCTGTTTCCATCAGGATGTGGGAGTCGCTATTTAACCTTGCTCCTCTGTCACTTCCATGCCGGTCAACATTGTAATCAGAAGCCTTTCTGTGCATGTTCCTGCTGCTAGACAACTCCCAGCTAAGTTGGACTTTAGTCCTCGTTTGTTTTTGCATTTTGTTCCAGTTCACAGCTGTAGTTTCGTTTCTGTGTCTGGAAAGCTCTTGTGATCTGAAATTGCCACTCTGATGTTATGAGTTAATACTAGAGTCTTAAAGTAATTTCAGGATGGTATTTTGATAGGGTTTTCAGCTGACCATGAAAGTGCCCTTTCTGTCTTCCTGCTATCTAGTAAGCGGACCTCAATTTTGCTAAACCTATTTTCATACTACGTTTGTCATTTCATCTAAAATCACCGCCAATATATGTGGGGGCCTCTGTCTGCCTATCGGGGAAATTTCTCTAGAGGTGAGCCAGGACTATATTTTCCTCTGCCAGGATTAGTTAGTCCTCCGGCCGGCGCTGGGCGTCTAGGGATAAAAACGTAGGCAACGCTACCCGGCTACTGTTAGTTGTGCGGCAGGTTTAGTTCATGGTCAGTTTAGTTTCCATCCTTCCAAGAGCTAGTACTATAAGTTTGCTGGGCTATGTTCTCTTGCCATTGAGAACCATAACAGTTTGACCGGCCAAAAAGGGTTAAATTAATTGACAGAGAAAGGAGAGAAAAGAGAAGTCTGCTGAAGATTTTTTTTTTTTCCCTTCCCTTCAGTTCTGAGTGTGCTTGTAATTGAATCTCTTGCAAGTCTGCCTATATTGCAGCCTCTCTCTCTCTCTCTCTCCTTCTAATCCTGGAATGGCTCTGTGTTCACCTGTTTAAAATGGATATTCAGAGTTTAGCTGCAGGTTTGAATAATCTCACCACGAAAGTTCAAAATTTACAAGATTTTGTTGTTCATGTTCCTATATCTGAACCTAGAATTCCTTTGCCTGAATTTTTCTCGGGGAATAGATCTTGCTTTCAAAATTTCAAAAATAATTGCAAGTTGTTTTTGTCCCTGAAATCTCGCTCTGCTGGAGATCCTGCTCAGCAGGTCAGGATTGTGATTTCCTTGCTCCGGGGCGACCCTCAGGATTGGGCTTTTGCATTGGCTCCAGGGGATCCTGCGTTGCTCAATGTGGATGCGTTTTTTCTGGCCTTGGGGTTGCTTTATGAGGAACCTCAGTTAGAGCTTCAGGCGGAAAAGGCCTTGATGTCCCTATCTCAGGGGCAAGACGAAGCTGAAATATACTGCCAGAAATTCCGTAAATGGGCTGTGCTTACTCAGTGGAATGAGTGCGCCCTGGCGGCGAATTTCAGAGAGGGTCTCTCTGATGCCATTAAGGATGTTATGGTGGGGTTCCCTGTGCCTGCGGGTCTGAATGAGTCCATGACAATGGCTATCCAGATCGATAGGCGTCTGCGGGAGCGCAAACCTGTGCACCATTTGGCGGTGTCTACTGAGAAGACGCCAGAGAATATGCAATGTGATAGAATTCTGTCCAGAAGTGAACGACAGAATTTTAGACGAAAAAATGGGTTATGCTTCTATTGTGGTGATTCAACTCATGTTATATCAGCATGCTCTAAGCGTACTAAGAAGCTTGATAAGTCTGTTTCAATTGGCACTTTACAGTCTAAGTTTATTCTATCTGTGACCCTGATTTGTTCTTTATCATCTATTACCGCGGATGCCTATGTCGACTCTGGCGCCGCTTTGAGTCTTATGGATTGGTCCTTTGCCAAACGCTGTGGGTATGATTTGGAGCCTCTTGAAACTCCTATACCCCTGAAGGGGATTGACTCCACCCCATTGGCTAGTAATAAACCACAATACTGGACACAAGTAACTATGCGGATTAATCCGGATCATCAGGAGATTATTCGCTTTCTTGTGCTGTATAACCTACATGATGTGTTGGTGCTTGGATTGCCATGGCTGCAATCTCATAACCCAGTCCTTGACTGGAAAGCTATGTCTGTGTTAAGCTGGGGATGTAAGGGGACGCATGGGGACGTACCTGTGGTTTCCATTTCATCATCTATTCCCTCTGAGATTCCTGAATTCTTGACTGAATATCGTGACGTTTTTGAAGAACCTAAGCTTGGTTCATAACCTCCGCACCGGGAGTGCGATTGTGCCATAGATTTGATTCCGGGTAGTAAATACCCTAAGGGTCGTTTATTTAATCGGTCTGTGCCTGAACATGCTGCTATGCGAGAATATATAAAGGACACAGGGTTAAGAATCTCCAATATCTTGTACGGGCCGATGAACCGAGGCTTAAACTTAGGAGAAGAAACCCTCATAGGGACAAAACAAGAAGACAACCACACCAAGTCCCCAACACAAAGCCGAGGACCAACCCGACGCCGTCGGTTGGCAAAAAGCTGAGTCTTCTCCTGGGACAACTTCAAATTGTCCACTACCTGCCCCCAAATCTGATGCAACCTCTCCACCACAGCATCCACTCCAGGACAATCCGAAGATTCCACCTGACCAGAAGAAAATCGAGGATGAAACCCCGAATTACAGAAAAAAGGAGACACCAAGGTGGCAGAGCTGGCCCGATTATTGAGGGCAAACTCCGCTAAAGGCAAAAAAGCAACCCAATCATCCTGATCTGCAGACACAAAACACCTCAAATATGTCTCCAAGGTCTGATTCGTCCGCTCGGTCTGGCCATTTGTCTGAGGATGGAAAGCAGACGAGAAAGACAAATCTATGCCCATCCTAGCACAGAATGCTCGCCAAAATCTAGACACGAATTGGGTTCCTCTGTCAGAAACGATATTCTCCGGAATACCATGCAAACGGACCACATTTTGAAAAAACAGAGGAACCAACTCGGAAGAAGAAGGCAACTTAGGCAGGGGAACCAAATGGACCATCTTAGAGAAACGGTCACACACCACCCAGATGACAGACATCTTCTGAGAAACAGGAAGATCCGAAATAAAATCCATCGAGATGTGCGTCCAGGGCCTCTTCGGGATAGGCAAGGGCAACAACAATCCACTAGCCCGAGAACAACAAGGCTTGGCCCGAGCACAAACGTCACAAGACTGCACAAAGCCTCGCACATCTCGAGACAGGGAAGGCCACCAGAAGGACCTTGCCACCAAATCCCTGGTACCAAAGATTCCAGGATGACCTGTCAACGCAGAAGAATGAACCTCAGAAATGACTTTGCGGTCTAATTCCTTGTGTGTGAAGGGTTCTAAGTGCGTTTTTGGGGTTCAAAAGATTTCCTTTTTGGGATATATTTTTTCCCCCTCTTCCATCGAGATGGATCCTGTCAAGGTTCAGGCTATTTGTGATTGGACGCAACCCTCTTCTCTTAAGAGTCTTCAGAAATTTTTGGGCTTTGCTAACTTTTATCGTCGATTTATTGCTGGTTTTTCTGATGTTGTTAAACCATTGACTGATTTGACTAAGAAGGGTGCTGATGTTGCTGATTGGTCCCCTGCTGCTGTGGAGGCCTTTCGGGAGCTTAAGCGCCGCTTTTCTTCCGCCCCTGTGTTGCGTCAGCCTGATGTTGCTCTTCCTTTTCAGGTTGAGGTCGACGCTTCTGAAATCGGAGCTGGGGCAGTTTTGTCGCAGAGAAGTTCCGATTGTTCCGTGATGAGACCTTGTGCCTTTTTCTCGCGTAAATTTTCGCCCGCCGAGCGGAATTATGATGTTGGGAATCGGGAGCTTTTGGCCATGAAGTGGGCTTTTGAGGAGTGGCATCATTGGCTTGAGGGGGCTAGACATCAGGTGGTGGTATTGACTGACCACAAAAATCTAATTTATCTTGAGTCCGCCAGACGCCTGAATCCTAGACAGGCGCGCTGGTCGTTGTTTTTCTCTCGGTTTAATTTTGTGGTGTCCTACCTGCCGGGTTCTAAGAATGTTAAGGCGGATGCCCTTTCTAGGAGTTTTGAGCCTGACTCCCCTGGTAACTCTGAACCTACAGGTATCCTTAAGGATGGAGTGATATTGTCTGCCGTTTCTCCAGACCTGCGGCGGGCCTTGCAGGAGTTTCAGGCGGATAGACCTGATCGTTGCCCACCTGGTAGACTGTTTGTTCCTGATGATTGGACCAGTAAAGTCATTTCTGAGGTTCATTCTTCTGCGTTGACAGGTCATCCTGGAATCTTTGGTACCAGGGATTTGGTGGCAAGGTCCTTCTGGTGGCCTTCCCTGTCTCGAGATGTGCGAGGCTTTGTGCAGTCTTGTGACGTTTGTGCTCGGGCCAAGCCTTGTTGTTCTCGGGCTAGTGGATTGTTGTTGCCCTTGCCTATCCCGAAGAGGCCCTGGACGCACATCTCGATGGATTTTATTTCGGATCTTCCTGTTTCTCAGAAGATGTCTGTCATCTGGGTGGTGTGTGACCGTTTCTCTAAGATGGTCCATTTGGTTCCCCTGCCTAAGTTGCCTTCTTCTTCCGAGTTGGTTCCTCTGTTTTTTCAAAATGTGGTCCGTTTGCATGGTATTCCGGAGAATATCGTTTCTGACAGAGGAACCCAATTCGTGTCTAGATTTTGGCGAGCATTCTGTGCTAGGATGGGCATAGATTTGTCTTTCTCGTCTGCTTTCCATCCTCAGACAAATGGCCAGACCGAGCGGACGAATCAGACCTTGGAGACATATTTGAGGTGTTTTGTGTCTGCAGATCAGGATGATTGGGTTGCTTTTTTGCCTTTAGAGGAGTTTGCCCTCAATAATCGGGCCAGCTCTGCCACCTTGGTGTCTCCTTTTTTCTGTAATTCGGGGTTTCATCCTCGATTTTCTTCTGGTCAGGTGGAATCTTCGGATTGTCCTGGAGTGGATGCTGTGGTGGAGAGGTTGCATCAGATTTGGGGGCAGGTAGTGGACAATTTGAAGTTGTCCCAGGAGAAGACTCAGCTTTTTGCCAACCGCCGGCGTCGGGTTGGTCCTCGGCTTTGTGTTGGGGACTTGGTGTGGTTGTCTTCTCGTTTTGTCCCTATGAGGGTTTCTTCTCCTAAGTTTAAGCCTCGGTTCATCGGCCCGTACAAGATATTGGAGATTCTTAACCCTGTGTCCTTCCGTTTGGACCTCCCTGCATCTTTTTCTATTCATAATGTTTTTCATCGGTCATTGTTGCGCAGGTATGAGGTACCGGTTGTGCCTTCCGTTGAGCCTCCTGCTCCGGTGTTGGTTGAGGGCGAGTTGGAGTACGTTGTGGAAAAAATCTTGGACTCCCGTGTTTCCAGACGGAAACTCCAGTATCTGGTCAAATGGAAGGGATACGGTCAGGAGGATAATTCTTGGGTGACTGCCTCTGATGTTCATGCCTCCGATCTGGTCCGTGCCTTTCATAGGGCTCATCCTGATCGCCCTGGTGGTTCTGGTGAGGGTTCGGTGCCCCCTCCTTGAGGGGGGGGTACTGTTGTGAAATTGGATTTTGGGCTCCCCCGGTGGCCACTGGTGGAATTGAACTGGTGTGCATCATCCCCTCTGTTCACCTGTTTCCATCAGGATGTGGGAGTCGCTATTTAACCTTGCTCCTCTGTCACTTCCATGCCGGTCAACATTGTAATCAGAAGCCTTTCTGTGCATGTTCCTGCTGCTAGACAACTCCCAGCTAAGTTGGACTTTAGTCCTCGTTTGTTTTTGCATTTTGTTCCAGTTCACAGCTGTAGTTTCGTTTCTGTGTCTGGAAAGCTCTTGTGATCTGAAATTGCCACTCTGATGTTATGAGTTAATACTAGAGTCTTAAAGTAATTTCAGGATGGTATTTTGATAGGGTTTTCAGCTGACCATGAAAGTGCCCTTTCTGTCTTCCTGCTATCTAGTAAGCGGACCTCAATTTTGCTAAACCTATTTTCATACTACGTTTGTCATTTCATCTAAAATCACCGCCAATATATGTGGGGGCCTCTGTCTGCCTATCGGGGAAATTTCTCTAGAGGTGAGCCAGGACTATATTTTCCTCTGCCAGGATTAGTTAGTCCTCCGGCCGGCGCTGGGCGTCTAGGGATAAAAACGTAGGCAACGCTACCCGGCTACTGTTAGTTGTGCGGCAGGTTTAGTTCATGGTCAGTTTAGTTTCCATCCTTCCAAGAGCTAGTACTATAAGTTTGCTGGGCTATGTTCTCTTGCCATTGAGAACCATAACAGCGGAGGGAAGGAGGTTGTCACTCAGGATTTTATGGTACATGGGTCCATTCATTCTCCCCTTGATGTGGTGAAGTAGTCCTGTGCCCCTGTGCCCTTAGCAGAGAAACACCCCCAAAACATAATGTTTTCATCTCCATGCTTGACAGTGGGGATGGTGTTCTTTGATTCATATTTCTATGGGATTAAGGTCTGGAGACTGACTAGGCCACTCTATGACCTTAATGGGCTTCTTTTGAGCCACTCCTTTTTTGCATTGGCTGTATGTTTCGGGGGCATTGCCTCCTGGAAGACCCAGCCACGACCCCTTTTTAATGTCCTGGTGGAGGGAAGGAGGATGTCACTCAGGATTTTATGGTACATGGCTCCATTCATTCTCCCCTTGATGTGGTGAAGTAGTCCTGTGCCCCTGTGCCCTTAGCAGAGAAACACCCCCAAAACATAATGTTTCCATCTCCATGTTGGCAGTGGGGATGGTGTTCTTTGATTCATAGGCAGAATTTCTCTTCCTCCAAACACGGCGATTTGAGTTAATGCCAAATACCTCATTTTTTGTCTCATCTGACCACAGCTCCTTCCCCCAATCACTCACAGAATCATCCTGGTGTTCATTGGCAAACTTCAGAACTTCAGACGGGCCTGCACATGTGCCTTTTTGAGCAGGAGGACCTTTCGGGCAGGATTTTAAACCTTTACGGCATAATGTGTTACCAATGGTTTTCTTGGTGACTGTGGTCCCAGTTGCCTTGAGATCACTAACAAGTTCTCCCCCCGTGTAGTTTAAGAATGATTTCTCATCTTACTCATGATCAAGGAAACCCCATGAGGTGAGATTTTGCACGGTGGGCCAGATCGATGTCGATTGACAGTCATTTTGAGTTACTTCCATTTTCTTACTATTCCACCAACAGTTGAAACTGAATGGGAGGAGACACAGATTAGATATTAGAAAAAACTTTTTGACAGTTAGGGTGATCAATGAGTGGAACAGGCTGCCACAAAAGGTGGTGAGTTCTTTTTCCATGGAAGTTTTCAAACAGAGGCTGGACAGACATCTGTCTGGGATAATTTAGTGAATCCTGCTTTGAGCAGGGGGTTGGGCCAGCTGACCCAATAGGTCCCTTTCAACTCTACCAGTCTATGATTCTATGAGTTGTCTCCTTCTCACCCAGTGTCTTTTGTAGCCCATTTCAGCTTTGTGCAGGTCTATGATCTTGTGCCTGACATCCTTAGAAAGCTCTTTGGTGCTTTGGTTCTTCTTGCTCATTTTGTGGAGGTTTGAGTCTGACTGATTGAATCTGTGGACAGGAGTCTTTTATAAAGGTGACTATGCAAGACAGCTGTCTTTAATGCAGGTAATGTGTTGATTAGGAATGTCTAACTGATCTGTTGAAGACAGAATTCTTAATGATTGGTAGGTGATCAAATACTTATTTCTCACTGCAAAATGCAAATAAATGTATATAATTTATACACTGTGATTTTTGGGGTTTTATTTTTGATATTCTTTCTCTCAAAGTTAAAATTAACCTACCCTTAAAATTATAGACCGTTCATCTCATTGTCAGTTGGCAAACAAAATCAGCAAGGGATCAAATACTTATTTTATTTCCCCCAATGTATATACATATGTATATATAAATATATTTATATATACAGTGGGGAAAAAAAGTATTTAGTCAGCCACCAATTGTACAAGTTCTCCCACTTAAAAAGATAAGAGGTCTGTAATTGACATCATAGGTAGACTACAGCTATGAGAGTCAAAACGAGAAAACAAACCTAGAAAATCACCTTGTCTGATTTGGCAAGATTTATTTTGCAAATTATGGTGGAAAATAAGTATTTGGTCACCCAAAAACATGCAAGATTTATGGCTCCCACAGACTTGCAACTTCTTCTTTAAGAGGCTCCTCTGTCCTCCACTCATTACCTGTAGTAATGGCACCTGAACTTGTGCTCAGTATAAAAGACACCGGTCCACAACCTCAAACAGTCACACTCCAAACTCCACTATGGTGAAGAGCTGTCGAAGGACACCAGAAGCAAAACTGTAGCCCTGCACCAAGCTGGAAAGACTGAATCTGCAATAGGAAAGCAGCTTGGTGTGATGAAATCAACTGTGGAAGCAATAATAAGAAAATGGAAGACATACAAGACCACTAATAATCTCCTTCAATCTGGGGCTCCATGCAAGATCTCCCCCCATTGGATCAAAATGATCACAAGAACGGTAAGCAAAAATCCCAGAACCACACGGGGGGACCTAGTGAATGACCTGCATAGAGCTGGGACCACCGTAACAAAGGCTACCATCAGTAACACACTACGCCACCAGGGACTCAGATCCTGCAGTGCCAGACATGTCCCCCTGCTTAAGCCAGTGCATGTCCGGGCCTGTCTGAAGTTTGCTAAAAAGCATTTGGATTATCCAGAAGAGTATTGGGAGAATTTCATATGGTCTGATGTAATCAAAGTAGAACTGTTTGGTAGAAACAAAACTTGTCGTGTTTGGAGGAGACAGAATGCTGAGTTGCATCCAAAGAACACCATACCTACTATAAAGTATGGGGGTGGCAACAACATGCTTTGGGGATGATTCTCTGCAAAGGGACCAGGACAACTGATCAGTGTACATTAAAGAATGAATGGGGCCATGTATCGTGAGATTTTGAGTGCAAACCTCCTTCCATCAGCAGGGGCATTGAAGATGAAACGTGGATGGGTCTTTCAGTATGATAATGATCCTAGCACACCACCAGGTCAACAAAGGAGTGTTATTGTAAGAAGCATATGAAGGTCCTGGAGTGGCCTAGCCAGTCTCCAGACCTCAACCCCATAGAAAACTTTTGGAGGGAGTTGAAAGTTCGTGTTGCCCAGCGACAGGCCCAAAACATCACTACTCTAGAGATCTGCATGGTTGAATGGGTCAACAGACCACAAACAGTGTGTGCCAACCTGACGGTGACATCAACCCCCCCAACTGTCACCCCACTTGCCACCGCTACAGGGCAAGTGGGAAGAGCGAGGCTAAGAGCCAGAATTGGCACATCTTAGAGATCCACTTTTTCTGGGGTGGCTGAGAGCTGATGTTTTTAGCCTGGGGGGCAGTATCCAAGGCCCCTTCCTAGGCTATTAATATCAGCCCACAGCTGTCTGCATAGCCTTTACTGGCTATTAATTATAGGGGAACCCTATGTCATTTATTGTTGGGGTCCCCCATTTTAATAGCTAGTAAAGGCTAATTAAACAGCTGTGAGCTGATATTAATAGCCTGGGAAGCTCCATGGGTATTACCCCCATCCCAGGCTGTAAACATCTGCCCTCAGCCATTGGCTTTCCCTCGGCTGGTTACAAAAATTACACGGGAGCCCACGCCATTTTTTTCTGAAAAATTATATTTTATTAATTACATACATGTCCAGTAATTTGCACTCACACAGTACTAATTGTATTTGTCACTGACATCTATATATCTACCTATTCCATTCATATTTACTGTATGTAATCCATCTCTTCTATCCTGTTGGCTCCTGCAGTGATTTTACAGAACATGGCAGATGAATTACTGGCTTTTCTTCTATCTATCTATCTATCTAACTATCTATGTAATATATACAGTTATAGGAAAAAGTTTTGGCACCCCTATTAATCTTAAGCTTAATGTTTTATAAAAATAGTTTTTTTTGCAACAGTTATTTTAGTTTCATATATCTAATAACTGTTGGACACAGTAATGTTTCTGCCTTGAAATGAGGTTTATTGTACTAACAGAAAATGTGCAATCTGCATTCAAACAAAATTTGACAGGTGCATAAGTATGGGCACCCTTATCATTTTCTTGTTTTAAATACTCCTACCTACTTTTTACTGACTTACTAAAGCACTTTTTTTTGTTTTGTAACCTCATTGAGCTTTGAACTTCATAGCCAGGTGTATGCAATCATGAGAAAAGCTACTTAAAGTGGCCACTTGCAAGTTGTTCTCCTGTTTGAATCTCCTCTGAAGAGTGGCATCATGGGCTCCTCAAAACAACTGTCAAATGATCTGAAAACAAAGATTATTCAACATAGTTGTTCAGGGAAAGGATACAAAAAGCTGTCTAAGAGATTTAACCTGTCAATTTCCACTGTGAGGAACATAGTAAGGAAATGGAAGAACACAGGTACAGTTCTTGTTAAGGCCAGAAGTGGCAGGCCAAGAAAAACATCAGAAAGGCAAAGAAGAAGAATGGTGAGATCAGTCAAGGACAATCCTCAGACCACCTCAGACTGATGAAACCAAGATTTAGTTGTTTGGTCATACAAAAACGCGTTATGCATGGTGGCCAAAAAACACAGCATTTCAAGAAAAACACTTGCTACCCACAGTAAAATTTGGTGGAGGTTCCATCATGCTTTGGGGCTGTGTGGCCAATGCCGGCACCGGGAATCTTGTTAAAGTTGAGGGACGCATGGATTCCTCTTAGTATCAGCAGATTCTTGACAATAATGTTCATGAATCAGTGACAAAGTTGAAGTTACGCAGGGGATGGATCTTTCAGCAAGACAATGATTCAAAACACCGCTCCAAATCTACTCAGGCATTCATGCAGAGGAACAATTACACTGTTCTGGAATGGCCATCCCAGTCCCCAGACCTGAATATCATTGAACATCTGTGGGATCATTTGAAGAGGGCTGTCCATGCTCGGCAAGCATCAAACTTAACTGAACTGGAATTGTTTTGTAAAGAGGAGTGGTCAAAAATACCTTCATCCAGGATCCAGGAACTCATTAAAAGCTACAGGAAGCGACTAGAGGCTGTTATTTTTGCAAAAGGAGGATCTACTAAATATTAATGTCACTTTTCTGGTGACGTGCCCATACTTATGCACCTGTCAAATTTTGTTTGAATGCAGATTGCACATTTTCTGTTAGTACAATAAACCTCATTTCAAGGCAGAAACATTACTGTGTCCAACAGTTATTAGATATATGAAACTGAAATAGCTGTTGCAAAAAAAAACAATTTTTATAAAACATTAAGCTTAAGATTAATAGAGGTGCCCAAACTTTTTCATATAACTGTATCTATATACATAAAGCTGAGTGTCGGTGTGTGTGTATGTATCAAGCCATGCCCACTCCACAGAACCCCGCCCACTCCGCATAGCCACAGGGAAAGAGACCCTGGTCCAGGGACACCCGACAACATTTGTCACACACAGCTTGGCCACACATACATTGCACACACAGCTCTGCTGCAGGGACCCTCTGATTCCATGTATACAGGGTTACTATACTTCCCCCAGTGATGGATATAAGACCCTGCTCTGTGACATGAGCTGACTCTTCTACTCCAGCACCAGCACAGCCCTGCATCTGACTCCTCCCAACCATGTGACTGGTCACATGGTTGTGACATCATCACAGGTCCTTTAGCTGCCCTGGATCTCGCATCTACCGACAGTTCAGCCAGGGAAGAGAGGAAAAAAGTAGCAGCAAGCAACACGGGGCAGTGCCATCCTCTCCGGCAGCAGCGACGGCCCCTCTCTGGAGTTTCACTCTGTCTGTGCTGCTCGCCGCCACCAATGTGCTGATTAAAAGCTCAGAAACTCTCCGGACCCAAGATTCGATCTGTGCACCAGCTGCTGGCCTGGCAGGAAGGAGGAAAGAAGAAACCCACCACACACAGGCAGAGCCCCCGCTGTCAGTATGTGCTCTAGAATTACAGCGACATGAACACCAAAATCATGTACGCCAGCAGGAAGAGGTGCAAACCCATGCAGAAGGTGTAAGTCACACCCTTGACCTGCTATGGGCCCCTGCAGGCCTAATAGGGGTTAACGGGAACGATCTGAAAGTGTCGGAGGCCGACTGCTGGCATGGAGGGGATGGGGTAGTGCTGGCATGGAGAGGATGGGGCAGTGCTGCCATGGAGGGGATGGGGCAGTGCTGGCATGGAGGGGATGGGGCAGTGCTGCAATGGAGGGGATGGGGCAGCGCTGGCATGGAGGGGACAGGGCTGCGCTGTCTGCCCAGTGACACTGCCTGCCACTGTGTGTATATAAAAGCTGTGCTGCAGAAGAATGCTGTGTATAAAGGAGGAGTGTGAGGTGCAAGAGGAGGTTGTGTAAAAAGAAGGAGCATGATGTATAGGAGTAATAAGGCCCCTTAACTTCTGCCATTACTTGTTATAACTAAATACAGTTAGTTACTGTGCCCGGGCAATGCCGGGCTCTTCAGCTAGTACATATATATATATATACACTCACCGGCCACTTTATTAGGTACACCATGCTAGTAACGGGTTGGACCCCCTTTTGCCTTCAGAACTGCCTCAATTCTTCGTGGCATAGATTCAACAAGGTGCTGGAAGCATTCCTCAGAGATTTTGGTCCATATTGACATGATGGCATCACACAGTTGCCGCAGATTTGTCGGCTGCACATCCCAAAGATGCTCCATACAAGGCAGAATGGATCCATGCTTTCATGTTGTTTACGCCAAATTCTGACCCTACCATCCGAATGTCGCAGCAGAAATCGAGACTCATCAGACCAAGCAACGTTTTTCCAATCTTCTACTGTCCAATTTCGATGAGCTTGTACAAATTGTAGCCTCAGTTTCCTGTTCTTAGCTGAAAGGAGTGGTACCCAGTGTGGTCTTCTGCTGCTGTAGCCCATCTGCCTCAAAGTTCGACGCACTGTGCGTTCAGAGATGCTCTTAGGCCTACCTTGGTTGTAACGGGTGGCGATTTGAGTCACTGTTGCCTTTCTATCAGCTCGAACCAGTCTGCCCATTCTCCTCTGACCTCTGGCATCAACAAGGCATTTCCGCCCACAGAACTGCCGCTCACTGGATTTTTTTTCTTTTTCGGACCATTCTCTGTAAACCCTAGAGATGGTTGTGCGTGAAAATCCCAGTAGATCAGCAGTTTCTGAAATACTCAGACCAGCCCTTCTGGCACCAACAACCATGCCACGTTCAAAGGCACTCAAATCACCTTTCTTCCCCATACTGATGCTCGGTTTGAACTGCAGGAACTGCAGGAGATTGTCTTGACCATGTCTACATGCCTAAATGCACTGAGTTGCCGCCATGTGATTGGCTGATTAGAAATTAAGTGTTAACAAGAAGTTGGACAGGTGTACCTAATAAAGTGGCCGGTGAGTGTATATATATGTATATATACATATATATATATATATATATATATATATATATATATATATATATATATATATATATATATATATATATATATGTGTGTGTGTGTGTGTGTCACTGACATCTATATATCTATGTATTCTATGTGTATACATCTATTCTATCTATTCTATTCTAATCTGTCAGTGTGATTTTACTGTACACGCACATGAATTGCCGGCTTTTCTTCTATCTATTATATATATATATATATATATATATATATATATATATATATATACACTGCTCTTAAAAATAAAGGGAATACTAAAATACTACATCTGTGATATCACTGAATGAAATATTTCAGTTGCAAATCTTTACTCATTACATAGTGGAATGTGTTGAGAACAATAAAACATTAAAATTATAAATGTAAATCAAAATAAATATCCCATGGAGGTCTGGATTTGGAATGATACTCAAAATCAAAGTTGAAAATCAGATTACAGGCTGGTCCAACTTCAGTGGAAATGCCTCATGACAAGGAAATGATGTTCTTTTGTGTGTGTGTGCCCTCCACGTGCCTGTATGACCTCCCTACAATGCATGCTCCTGATGAGGCGGTGGATGGTCTCCTAAGGGATCTCCTCCCAGACCTGGACTAAAGCATCCACCAACTCATGGACAGTCTGTGGTGCAACGTGACATTGGTGGATGGTGCAAGACATGATGTCCCGGATGTGTTCAATCGGATTCAGATCTGGGGAACGAGCAGGCCAGTCCATAGCTTCAATGCCTTAATCTTGCTGGACCTGTTGACAGACTCCAGCCACATGAGGTCTGGCATTGTCCTGCATTAGGATGAACCCAGGGCCAACCACACCAGCATATGGTCTCACAAGGGGTCTGAGGATCTCATCTCGGCACCTAATGACAGGCTACCTCTGGTGAGCACATGGAGGGCTGTGTGGCCCTCCAAAGAAATGCCACCCGACACCATTACTGACTCACTGTCAAACCGGTCATGCTGAAGGATGTGGCAGGCAGCAGATCGCTCTCCATGGCATCTCCAGACTCTGTCACATCTGCTCAGTGTGAACCTGCTTCCATCTGTGAAGAGCACAGGGCGCTAGTGGCAAATTTGCCAATCCTGGTGTTCTGTGGCAAATGCCAAGCATCCTGCACGGTGTTGGGCTGTGAGCACAACCCCTATCTGTGGACGTCGGGCACTCAGATCATCCTTATGGAGTCGGTTCCTAATTTGTGGCCTGCTGGAGGTCATTTTGCAGGGCTCTGGCAGTGCTCCTCCTGTTCCTCCTGGCACAAAGGCTGAGGTAGCGGTCCTGCTGCTGGGATGTTGCCCTCCTATGGCGTCCTCCACATCTCCTAGTCTACTGGCCTGTCTCCAGGTAGCACCTTCAGCCTCTGGACACTACGCTGACAGACACACCAAACCTTTCCACAGCTCGCATTGATGTGCCATCCTGGATGAGCTGCACTACCTGAGCCACTTGTGTGGGTTGTAAAGTCCATTTCATGCTACCACAAGTGTGAAAACACAACCAAAATTCAAAAGTGACCAAAACATCAGCCAGAAAGCATTGGTACTGAGATGTGATCTATGGTCCCCACCTGCAGAACCACTCCTTTATTGAGTGTGTCTTAATCATTACCAATAATTTCCATCTGTTGTCTATTCCATTTGCACAACAGCATGTGAAATTGATTGTCAAACAGTGTTGCTTCTTAAGTGGACAGTTTGATTTAACAGAAGTTGGATTTACTTGGAGTTATATTCTGTTGTTTAAGTGTTCCCTTTATTTTTTGAGCAGTGTATTTGTTTGTGTGTTTTGACGAAACTTCCTTTGAAAATGATGTGTAAATGATAGAGAATTGCTGTATATAAAAGCTCATGTTAAAATCCCATTGCGTCGGATAGCAATCGCACTGCACTTGGATGTAAATCGGATGCTAGGTGTGAAAAATTGGATTGTACTCACATGGCACACACATGACACTCGTGCGACTCTCGGCAGGGAGACTCAGACCGATTTTTCACACTTGCGAGTGTGATGCGAGAAACTATGCAGCCACATTCCAGTCCCGAGTGACGGCGGCAGTGCTGGGTATTGATGCAAGAGACTCGTGTGACTTTCTCGCATCACACTCGCAAGCTTGTCCCCGGCCTAAGATTGAAAAAAAAAGAATGCTTTGAACTCCTTATCAAACAATAAATTGTCAGGGTAGGATGGGCTTCCAGTGGAAATATGTAAAATAATAATAATAATAATCTTTATTTATATAGCGCCAACATATTCCGCAGCGCTTTACAGTTTAACAGTTTCAAACACAACAGTCATGGGTAACAATGTTAACAATACAGTAATAAAGCAAAATAAGACAAAATAAGACGACCCTGCTCGTGAGAGCTTACAATCTACAATAAGGTGGGGAGATACAAAGTACAGGTGTGTGTTTACAATGATGTATTTACAATGATGGTCCAGCCATCTTCAGGGAGTGGGGGGTAGATGGAGATAGTGAATGGGCTACACACACACAAACATAAAATGAGTTTGATTAGGGAACGTGATAGGCCTCTCTGAACAAATGAGTTTTGAGCGAGCGCCTAAAACTATGCAAGTTGTGGATGGTTCTAATATCTTGGGGTACAGCATTCCAGAGGATTGGCGCAGCACGGGAGAAGTCTTGGAGTCGGGAGTGGGAGGTACGGATTAGTGCAGAGGTTAGTCGAAAGTCGTTTGCAGAGTGCAGTGGTCGGCTAGGCCGATAGACAGAAATGAGGGAGGAGATGTAAGGGGGTGCCACACTGTGGAGAGCTTTGTGGGTGAGAACAAGTACTTTGAATTGTATCCTGTAATGAATGGGCAGCCAGTGTAATGACTGGCGAAGAGCGGACACGTCCGAGTAACGATTAGCCAGATGGACAACCCTGGCTGCTGCATTAAGGATAGACTGGAGAGGGGAAAGTCGCGTGAGGGGGAGGCCAATTAATAGAGCGTTACAGTAGTCCAGACGGGAGTGGATTAGGGCGACAGTGAGAGTTTTTGTTGTCTCCATGGTGAGAAAAGGGCGGATTCTAGAGATGTTCTTTAGGTGTAAGTGGCACGAGCGGGCAAGAGATTGTATGTGGGAGGTGAAGGAGAAATCAGAGTCAAACATAACACCCAGACAGCGCCGGGGTGTTATTATGGTGCCACCCACAGAGAGGGAAATGTCAGATTTAGGGAGGTTAGTAGAAGGCGGGAGCAGAAGAAGCTCAGTTTTGGAGAGGTTGAGTTTCAGATAGAGAGCGGACATGATGTCAGAGACTGCGGACAGACAGTCAGTGGCGTTCTGTAGTACAGCGGGGGTAAGGTCAGGGGATGACGTGTATAGTTGTGTGTCATCAGCATAAAGATGGTACTGAAAGCCAAATCTGCTGATGGTCTGTCCAATTGTAGAGGGAGAAGAGAAGGGGGCCAAGGACTGAGCCCTGAGGTACCCCGACAGTGAGAGGAAGAGGAGATGAAGTGGAGCCAGAGAACAGAACACTGAAGGAGCGTTCAGAAAGATAGGAAGAGAACCAGGAGAGAGCAGTGTCCTTAATGCCTAGTGACTGGAGCCTAGAGAGTAGGAGAGGGTGGTCAACCGTGTCGAAAGCTGCAGGAAGATCGAGGAGAATGAGCAGAGAGTGGTCACCGTTACATTTTTCTGTCAGAAGGTCATTGGTCACCTTGATGAGTGCAGTTTCTGTCGAATGTAGGGGGCGGAACCCAGACTGTGAAGGGTCTAGGAGGGAATGAGTGGAGAGGTAACGGGTAAAGCGGGAGTAGACTAGGCGCTTCAGGAGTTTAGAGATGAAGGGGAGATTGGAGACCGGTCTGTAGTTGTTTGTGCATGATGGGTCAAGGGTGGGTTTTTTTAGTAATGGAGTAATGATAGAGTGTTTGAAGGAGGAGGGATTAAAAATTGTAGTTAGGTGAGTTGTGACGACTGGAGAGAGAGACTGGAGGAGGTGTGAGGGAATGGGGTCGGTGGTGCATGTAGTCAGACGAGAAGAGGAGAGGAGCTTGGAGACTTCTTCTGTGATGGGATCGAATGTGGAGAGTGAGCCAGGGGAGATGCAGGGAGGAATGGGAGTCATTGCACTTGGTGTCTGGGAGCGGATTTCCTGATGGATATTGTCTATTTTCTCTATAAAGTGGGAGGCCAGGTCATCAGCACAAATGTCTGTGATAGGGTCTTGTGCTTTTGGCCTGAGGAGGGAGTGAAAGGTGTTAAAAAGTTTCTTGGGGTTGTTGGATAGTGAGATCAGGGTGGTGTAGTAGGACTGTTTGGCGAGGTGAAGGGCAGACTTATAGGTCCTTAACATAAATTTGAAGTGTACGAAGTCTTCTGGGGTGCGAGTTTTCCTCCATAAGCGTTCAGCACTCCTAGAGCATCGCTGGAGAAATCGGGTTTGCGATGTGAGCCAGGGCTGTTTCACTCTGTGTTTGGAGGTTCTGAGGGTGAGGGGAGCTACTTGGTCTAGGGTGCTTCTAAGAGTGTCATTGTAGTGATGTACAGCCAGATCAGGACAGATAAAAAATATAGTAAACTTATTCTTACACAACTATTAGAGGTTTTTAACAATGCGTTACAAGATGATAAACAATCACCATCAATGAATGAGGCTACCATTGTAGTAATCCCAAAGAAGGGAAAGAACCATTACTTCCAGAATCCTATCGTCGTATTTCACTATTTACAGTAGACATTAAGATTTTAGCAAAACTGTTAGCTAACATACTCAATAATGTGATATAGTTCATAATGCACCAAGATCAGGCCGGATTTATGCCAAACATGTCAACGACAGTTAATATTCACAGACTATTTTTAAATCTTCAATTCCCTCCAAAGAATTATCAATATAACGCAATAGCATCTCTCGATGCAGCTAAGGCCTTTGACAGCATTGAATGGACCTTTTTATGGAGTACGTTATCTCATATGGGATCAGGGGATAAATTTATCTCATGGATTAAACTTCTCTACTCTGCCCCTCAGGCCAGGATTCAGGTAACCAACCTTAAATCAGAAGCTTTTCCCTTACAGAGAGGCATGATCCAGATATGTCCTCTCTCCCCATTGCTGTTAGCTATTGATAATGAAATGTTGGCTGCAGCGAATAGTCTCTTCTCAGAGATTCAGGGCTCGTCAATTTGACAGTATTGCTGACAGCAGCCATGGGTATCTATGTATATAAATATAGTTCGCTGTCAGGCCTTTCTGTTAACTGGGGCAAATCGATACTTATGTCAGTGGCAATGAAACCCCCAAACGAAATAGCAGCTCCACGACAACTTAGAGTGGTACATTCATTTGAATACTTGGGCATAATAGTTAGTCAGTACATTTCAGATTATGAATCCCTAAATACCTAAATATTGATACCCTCTTAGCTAAATTTCAAACTAAAACAATAGCCTAGGGTAAATTTGATCAAGATGATTTTCAAGCCACAAATGCTTTACCTACTGCATAACGCACCACCATGGCTTCCTTTTTTGTTTACAGAATAAATAGCATTTTTAGAGATTTGATTTGGAGAAAGACCACTCTAAGAATACCACTTGAAACCCTTTAGGGACCCAAAAAAGTGGTCCTCATATGACCTGGAGCGTGGGAAAAAGTTCCCAGGCTGCAGTTCATGAGAACATCCAGCAGGGGCGCATCACCGCGACTGAAGGAAATGTAGGTCAATGACCTACATTTCCTTCATTCGCCGGGGAATTACAAGCACGAGCACAGCTGCATTTGCAGGGCTCCTGCTTGTAAATTATTTTAACCCCTTCAGATGGATTACCTCGTGGGACGTGACAGGTCAGCAGAAGGTATGTATATTGTGGGTTTATTGTTTTGCCAAGCGAGGGTCTGCAAATGGATTGAGAGAGCAATAAAATATTAAAACAACCGCTGTGTTTATTTCATTAAAATACTTTTAAATCATGCGTGTGTGTGTTTTTTAACCCTTTCAAACAATTGGATTAATAATGGATAGGTGTCATAATTGACGCCTCTCCATTATTAATCTGGCTTAATGTCACCTTACAATAGCAAGGTGGCATTAACCCTTCATTACCCCATATCCTACCGCTACACGGGAATGGGAAGAGAGAGGCCAAGTGCCAGAATAGGCGCATCTTCCAGATGTGCCTTTTCTGGGGTGGCTGGGGGCAGATGTTTTTAGCCAGGGGGGGCCAATAACCATGGACCCTCTCCTGGCTATTAATATCTGCCGTCAGTCACTGGCTTTACCACTCTGGCTGAGAAAATTGCGCGGGAGCCCACACCAATTTTTTCCGCCATTTAACCCTTTATTTTAGCAGCTACAGCACTGAAATTTTGCACATACACACTACTAACATTAGTAGTGTGGAATATGCAAAAAAAAAAGGGGATATGAGATGGTTTACTGTATGTAAACCATGTCTCATATCCTGTCGGGTTTAGGCAGGAGAAATGAAAAGCCGGCAATTGAATTACCGACTTTTCACTAACACCGCTGCGTATTTCTCGCAAGTCACACTGCTGGTCCGTGTGGAATCCGTATTTTTCTCGCCCCCATAGACTTTCATTGGCGATTTTTTTGCGCAATACGCTGACAAACGCAGCATGCTGCGATTTTGTATGGCCATAGAAAGCCGTATAATACCGAACCGTAATATACGGCTGATAGAAGCAGCCCCATTGAGAATAATTGTGCCGTTTATTTTGCGAGTTTGACGGACGTATTTTCTGCGCTCTTACGTCCGTAAAACTCGCCAGTGTGACGCCGGCCAAACTCTGAAGAAAAATTCAGACATGTGCATAACTGCACTTGCATAACATTGGTCCTAGTGTGTTCTGAGTCCAAATGGACAAATACTCCAGACAGTAATATATTGCACAACTAAATCACTGAAGACGATGAGAGTAGCAGTCTGGAAATATTACAGATATTCAATTAATAGTGGAAGAGAAACTGATATAGACACAATCTATGAGATTGCCAGCAATCCAATGATGGATATATAAACTGCATAAGTAATGCGTTCTGACAATTGTCTGCTCTGACACTTCAAACTAAATAAAGCAGTTATTTTGATTTAAGTACATTACTAAATAGTGAATATGATGATCTATTAAGGGAAAAGGATGGAATAAAAGGATGAAATCATAAAATTGAAAACTAAGAAGCTATCCTTTTGAAGTTATACTGTCAACATACTAGAATTTTGTTTTAAGAACTAGAGGAACTCTTACTTTGATGAGCATCAGTCAGCAGGACATACATAAAGCCTGAAAGCACTTTTATTGAGAAAAGGAAACTCAGTGACTTATTGAACACAGCAATGCATTAGTAAAGAACAGAGTTTGTGGAATAGCATCATAAAATGGGAATATAGATCCATGTGCCTCCTGTACTAATGATCAGTAAATATATATTTTAATATCTTCCCTTTTTGACATTCACATGGCACCCTGAAATGACAAATAAAAGTTTCCTATAATACACTGTATTATTATTATTTATTACTAGCTGTACTACCCGGCTTCGCCCGGGTTAATGACTGCTGTTAGCAAAATAGAATGTGTTAACAAAAATTTATTCTGCACACAAAAACCACAAAACAAATAGATAGAAATGTAATTATTAAAAGGCAAAAACTAAGCTAATAGAAGAATTTCACAACATATATTAGCTTTGTTATACTGAGAATGTCTTTGTTGCCTATATTAACCAATCAGAGCTCAGGTTAATTAACTGTAGCAAAATAGAAGCTGAGCTGTGATTGGTTGCTATTGGCAGCCTGATAAATCCCCAGCCAACAGGAAGCCCACCCCCTGGCAGTATATATTAGCTCACACATACACATAATAGACAGGTCATGTGACTGACAGCTGCCGTATTTCCTATATGGTACATTTGTTGCTCTTGTAGTTTGTCTGCTTATTATTATCAGATTTTTATTTTTGAAGGACAATACCAGACTTGTGTGTGTTTTAGGGCGAGTTTCATGTGTCAAGTTGTGTGTGTTGAGTTGCGTGTGGCGACATGCATGTAGCGACTTTTGTGAGATGAGTTTTGTGTGGCGACATGCGTGTAGCAACATTTTGTGTGTCGAGTTGCATGTGACAGGTTAGTGTAGCAAGTTGTGTGCAGAAAGATTTGTGCATGGCGAGTTTTGCGCGTGGCGAGTTTTATGTGTGGTGCGTTTTGAGTATGTGCAAGTTTTGTGTGAGGCAACTTTTGCATGTGGTGCAACTTTTGTACATGTGGCAATTTTTCTGTGTGTGCAAGTTTTGAATGAGGTGAGTTTTCCATGAGGTGAGTTTTGCACGTGTGGTGAGTTTTGCGTGAGCCTAGTTTTGCATATGGCGAGTTTTGCATGTAGCGAGTTTTGCGCGTTGCGAGTTTTGAGTGGTGACTTTTGTGTTTCGACTTTTATGTGGAGAGGTTGGTGTGTGTGTGGTGAAATGTGTGCTGAGGGTCGTATATATGTGTTCAAGCACGTGGTAGTGTGTGGCGCATTTTGTGTTTGTGTTCATATCCCCGTGTGTGGTGAGTATCCCATGTCGGGGCCCCACCTTAGCAACTGTACGGTATATACTCTTTGGCGCCATCGCTCTCATTCTTTAAGTCCTCATTGTTCACATCTGGCAGCTGTTAATTTTCCTCCAACACTTTTCCCTTCACTTTTTCCCCATTATGTAGATAGGGGCAAAATTGTTTGGTGAATTGGAATGCGCGGGACTAAAATTTCACCTCACAACATAGCCTATGACGCTCTCGGGGTCCAGACGTGTGACTGTGCAAAATTTTGTGGCTGTAGCTGCGACGGTGCAGATGCCAATCCCGGACATACCCACATACATACATACACACATTCAGATTTATATATTAGATATACCTGTATGTAATCTCCTGTATATAGTATATACCTGTGTGTCATCTCACCTATATATAGTATATATCTGTGTGTCATCTCCTCCTGTATATAGTATATACCTGTATGTCATCTCCTCCTATACATAGCATATACCTGTATGTCATCTCCTCCTGTATATACTATATACCTGTAGGTAATCTGCTCCTGTATATAGTATATACCTGTGTGTCATCTCATCCTGTATATAGTATATACCTGTATGTCATCTCCTCCTGTATGTAGTATGTACCTGTATGTCATCTCCTCCTCTATATAGTATATACCTGTGTGTCATCTCTCCTGTATATAGTATATATCTGTGTGTCATCTCCTCCTGTATATAGTATATACCTGTGTGTCATCTCCCCTGTAAATAGTATATACCTGTGTGTCATCTCCTCCTGTATATAGTATATATCTGTATGTCATCTCCTCCTGTATTAGCCCTCGTTCACACGTTATTTGGTCAGTATTTTTACCTCAGTATTTGTAAGCTAAAATGACAGCCTGATAAATCCCCAGCCAACAGTAAGCCCACCCCCTGGCAGTATATATTAGCTCACACATACACATAATAGATTGGTCATGTGACTGACAGCTGCCGGATTCCTATATGGTACATTTGTTGCTCTTGTAGTTTGTCTGCTTATTAATCAGATTTTTATTTTTGAAGGATAATACCAGACTTGTGTGTGTTTTAGGGCGAGTTTCGTGTGTCAAGTTGTGTGTGTTGAGTTGCGTGTGGCGACATGCATGTAGCGACTTTTGTGAGATGAGTTTTGTGTGGCGACATGCGTGTAGCAACTTTTTGTGTGTCGAGTTGCATGTGACAGGTTAGTGTAGCAAGTTGTGTGCAGCAAGTTTTGCGCATGGCGAGTTTTGCGCGTGGCGAGTTTTATGTGTGGTGCCTTTTGAGTATGTGCAAGTTTTGTGTGAGGCAACTTTTGCATGTGTTGCAACTTTTGTGCATGTGGCAATTTTTCTGCGTGTGCAAGTTTTGCGTGTGGCGAGTTTTCCATGAGGTGAGTTTTGCACGTGTGGCGAGTTTTGCATGTGGAGAGTTTTGCGCATGGCGAGTTTTGAACGGCGACTTTCGTGTTTCGACTTTTATGTGGCGAGGTTGGTGTATGTGTGGTGAAATGTGCGCTGAGGGTGGTATATGTGTTCGAGCACGTGGTAGTGTGTGGCGCATTTTGTGTGTGTGTTCATATCCCCGTGGTGGTGTGGTGATTATCCCATGTTGGGGCCCCACCTTAGCAACTGTACAGTATATACTCTTTGGCGCCATCGCTGTCATTCTTTAAGTCCCCTTTGTTCACATCTGGCAGCTGTTAATTTGCCTCCAACACTTTTCCTTTCATTTTTTCCCCATTATGTAGATAGGGGCAAAATTGTTTGGTGAATTGGAAAGCGTGGGGTTAAAATTTCACCTTACAACATAGCTTTGATGCTCTCGGGGTCCAGACGTGTGACTGTGCAAAATTTTGTGCCTGTAGCTGCGACGCCTCCAACACTTTTCCTTTCACTTTTTCCCCATTATGTAGATAGGGGCAAAATTGTTTGGTGAATTGGAAAGCGCGGGGTTAAAATTTCACCTCACAACATAGCCTATGACGCTCTCGGGGTCCAGACATGTGACTGTGCAAAATTTTGTGGCTGTAGCTGCGACGGTTCAGATGCCAATCCCGGACATACACACATACATACATACATACATACACACATTCAGCTTTATATATTAGATTATAGCATCATTTATTTCATGGCGCTTTACATGTGAAAAGGGGTACACATAACAAAAAACAAGTGCAATAATCTTGAACAAAACAAGTCACCGACTGGTACAGGAGGAGAGAGGACCCTGTCAGCGACGGCTCACAATCTACTGTATAATAGCGTATGATATTTTACAGATTTTGCATAAGAAACTTGCCACTAAATAGCTGCACATATACAATGCAAATATCTATTTTATTATAAAATGGCCCCCAAGGACAGCTTCTTCAACATAAAATGGTGTCAAGTCATGATACTATATACGTAGACAATATCCTTCACGATGTGCAATGTTGTAAGAACAATGTACCGTATTTTTCGGACTATAAGACACACTTTTTCCCAAAAAAATTTGGGAGGAAAATGGGGGGTGCGTCTTATAGTGTGCACGCAGGCTTACTGGGGAGGTTGTGGCAGAGGTGTGGCAATGCTGCAGTGGTGGGCAATGCAGAGTGCACCTGAGAAGGGTCCCTTCTTTAGGATGCCGGTGGCAGAAATGTGGCGGCACCTCGGCCCGGTGTCCACGATGAGCAGAGTGCATCACAAGTTTCCCTGCGGCCATCTTCCTGAAGCCGTGGGCCGCCAGAGGCTTCAGGAAAATGGCTGCCAGAGGCCGCACGTGTGCAGATTGAGATCTTGGCGACACTCGGCTTCAGAAAAATGGCTGCCGAGATATCAATCTGCGCACGCGCGGCCTCCGCCACATTTCTGCCGCCGGCATCCTAAGGGAGGACCCTGCTACATGATCCACAGCAAGGCCCCCCGGGACTGCAGCATTGCCCCGCTTCTGCCGCCACCGGCATCCTGAGGATGGGACCCTGCTCCAGCTCTGCCTCACCGCCGACACCGGACCCGCAGCATTACACCCCGGGACTGCATCATTGCCCCACTTCTGCCGCCGCTGGCTTCATGAGGAAAGGACCCTGCCTTCTGTGACCCCGCTGTACCACTGTTGGCTCTCAGGTAAGATACCTTAAATTTGGACAATAAGACAGACCCCGTCTTATAAAAATTTTTTTTCTATTTTCCACCCCAAAATTTGGGGTGCGTCTTATGGTCCGGTGCATCTTAGAGTCTGAAAAATACGGTACTATCTAAGATCTTATCACAGTGGTCATTTTGTAAAATAGCAATATCTTTAAAGGGGGTGTTTTATGAAAATTGCTGTAATTTTTGACAGCATGGTGGCTCAGTGGTTAGCACTGTTGATTTACATGTACTGGTGTCTTCAGTTTAAAACTCACCAAGGACTGTATCTGCAAGATGTTTACAAGTTTATTTAGTGTTTGCATGGATTTCCTCCCACACTTCTAAGGAATTTAGAATGTGAGCCCCAATGAGGACAGTGATGATGATGTCTTTGAAGTGCCATGGAATTAATGGCGCCATATAGGTGAGGAAAATAACTTTCGATGATCATCCATGTCATTCTAAAAACAAGAGGAGCAAATTCACTGCAGCAAGTAAATAAATAGCAATAGTGCATGAAAATAATATAACGTACTACTTAGTTAACATAATTTTAATAAAAAAATAAAGTAAAAATCATCCCACCATGTCATGGTGACCCTATTTGGAATGGTTCTAACATGTAGTATTAAAACCTTACCATACCAAATGACGTATATGTGAATAAGGTCTGGGTAGGACCGAGGCTTTGACTATTGGACACCCAGCCATGGGGAGCTATATAAATGTAATGTCCAGCTCAAAGAAAAGTGAGGTCACAACCTTACTTTCACAGAGTGCAAAAAACCTAAAACACAAACCGAAATAAATGAACAGGAATATAAGTCAGTTTGCATGTAACATGTGCAGCGCCCCAGGGTCCTGGTCGTTGAAGTAATGTCATTCTTCCACCAGGGGGAGTGATGTTACGTCTGAAGGCAATAAAGGAGATCTCTTTACCAGGTATCACAAACCATACAACACACTTCACACTCCAGTCCACCAGGGGGAGCTATGCTCCTATCTATTAGGGCACTCCTCACAATTAGGTAAAACTGGTGGTCTGGATAGGAAGTTAGGCAGAAGCTGACTGGGCTTCACCCAGGCAGCACCTGTCAGGCAGACAGAGAGGGAGGAAGAACACCTAATAGCTGCTGACAGAATGGGTCCCTGACAGGGGTGGGATCCTGTCAGGAGCCTAGATAGAAGGCCACGGAGCTGCGCCTGCCCGACGTGCGGCAGCATCCTAAGAAAGAGACACGAACAGCAAATTGTATTGTAGAGGGTGAGAAATGAAGTCATAGAAAAAGGAGAGGAAACAAGAAGGAGTTCTGCCCTGCAAAGGCTGCCTCCTTCTGAGGCGCAGGATCCGGTAGCCGGAACACCGAGGGAGCAACAGTCTCCAAGCCTTGCTCCACAGACCGGCAGGACAGATAATTCCACGTTACCTGCCCGACCTATACCCAGGAGGCACAGTGGCAACTTGCGGGGGCTGGGGCATGCTAGAGTCCCTGTAAAAAGCCTCAGGCCATCAGTCATACGGGTTGTTCCTATCCATCTGGGGGACAGAGAGAAAGACATCTAGAACATCTACAACAGTCGGGAGGACCTTATGAGAGGCTTAGCAGTAAGGTACTACAACATTCAGGCGCGAGAGGAAGGCTACTGATTTCCACCTGGATAAGGGGACTCTGGATTTGCCTTCAGACCGGCCGGACTCTGCCTGCCCTGTGATCTGGTGCTCTGGACTGTGGATGCTGAAGCCTTCAGTAAAGGTAAAGAGAATGCAACCTTGTGTCCTCGTTCTTCACTGCGCCTTTCACCATTCACCATCTTTATTATTATTTATTTATATAGCACCATTAATTCCATGGTGCTGTACATGAGAAAGGGGTTACAAACAGTTACAGATATCATTTACAGTAAACACGTTTACAGTGACAGACTGGTACACAGGAGAGAGAGGACCCTGTCCTTGCAGACTTACATTCTATGGGATAGTGGGGAAGAGACAGAAGGTCAGAGGTGCTGCAGCTCTGTCGGTGGTGAGGCGGCTGCTCTGGCGATGGCGAGGTGGCAGAATGGTTATTGCAGACTGTAGGCTTTCTTGAAGAGATGGGTTTTCAGGTTCTGTCTGAAGGATCCGAGGGTGGTGGATAGTCAGACGTGTTGAGGCATGGAATTCCAGAGGATGGGGGATATTCGGGAGAAATCTTGGAGGCGGTTGTGTGAGGAACGAATAAGTGTGGAGGAGAGTAGGAAGTCTTGGGAGGATCGGAGATTACGTGAGGGAAGGTATTGGGAGATTAGTTCAGAGATATAGGGAGGGGACAGGTTGTGGATGGCTTTGTAGATCAGTGTTAGTAGTTTGAACTGGATTCGTTGGGGAATTGGGAGCCAGTGGAGAAATTTGCAGAGGGGAGAAGCAGGGGAGTAGCGAGGAGAGAGGTGGATTAGCCGGGCAGCAGAGTTGAGGACAGACTGGAGTGGTGCAAGAGAGTTAGCGGGGAGGCCTCAGAGGAGGGTGTTGCAGTAGTCGAGGCGGGAGATGATGAGGGCATGCACAAGAGTTTTGGTAGATTGTGGGCTGAGGAAGGGACGGATTCTGGCAATATTTTTGAGTTGGAGGCGACAGGAGGTGGCAAGAGTTTGGACGTGCGGTTTGAAGGACAGGGCAGAGTCGAGAGTTACCCCAAGGCAGCGGATTTCAGGTGCGGGAGAGAGCGTGATGCCGTTTACCATAAAAGATAGGTCAGGTAGGGGGGATACATGAGATGGGGGAAAGATGATGAGTTCGGTTTTGTCTACATTGAGTTTTAGGAAGCGAGAGGTGAAGAAGGAGGATATGGCTGACAGACACTTCGGGATTCTGGACAGCAGAGAGGTGACATCTGGGCCAGAGAGGTAGATCTGAGTGTCGTCCGCCTACAGGTGGTACTGGAAGCCATGGGACTTTATGAGTTGTCCTAGGCCAAGGGTATAGATGGAAAAAAGTAGGGGCCCTAGGACAGAGCCTTGAGGGACTCCAACAGAGAGAGGGTGGGATGAGGAGGTGGTGTGGGAGTGGAAAACACTAAATTTGCGGTCGGAAAGGTATGAGGCAATCCAGGACAGGGCAAGGTCCTTGATGCCAAGGGAAGAAAGAATCTCTAGCAGTTGGCAGTGATCGACTGTGTCGAAAGCAGAGGACAGGTCAAGAAGGAGGAGGATGGAGAACTGTCTGTTAGCTTTGGCTGTGACTAAGTCATTAGTAATTTTGGTCAGAGCAGTTTCGGTGGAGTGGTGGGGGCGGAAGCCAGATTGGAGGTTGTCAAGGAGAGAGTTAGATGAGAGGTGGGAGGAAATTTGAGCATGGACATGCTGCTCAAGGAGTTCCGAAGCAAACAGGAGAAGTGATATGGGGCGGTAGCTGGGCATAGCAGTTGGGTCAAGGTTAGTTTTTTTGAGGATGGGTGTGATGGTGGCATGTTTGAAGGCAGAGCGGAAGGTACCAGAAGATAGCGATAGGTTGAAGAGATGGGTTAGGGCTGGAATGAGCATGTTAGTGAGGTTGGGGAGCAGGTGGGAGGGGATGGGGTCAAGTGCACAGGTGGTGAGGTGCGATTTGGAAAAGAGGCGAGTAAGCTCTCCTTCAGTGATGTTGGAGAGGGAGGTTATCTTCACACTGGGAAGCCCTGGGGATATACTTCACCTGTGGGAAGGTATACCATCTAGCTGCCATAACATCACCCAGCGGACCCCTAAGCAGCGTTGGTCACCCTGACCGAATACCACAGGTGGCGTCACAAACATTATCCCTTTAAAGACCTTTACCCCATTTACAACGGACCTCCCGAGGGTCACGGACCGGGTCAGACACCGTGACATCCCCCCTGAGAACCGAAGGGCCCGGTACCGAGTTCCCCACCACCCAAGGCGCAGTCTGCAAGCCTGGCTGTGACGTCAGAGGGCCAGAGCTCACTGCGCCTGCACCAGACACTACTACACAGCGCAGGCGCCGGATTTCATACGAACACAGAGCGGAGGGGGAAGCGCCCAGCGCCCCTGAAGATTTGAGTGACTGCAGTGTGGCGTTTCAAGCAGGGGGGTAAGGACCTGCCTCCCTGGCGAAAGAAAGGTATTTTGGAGAATTTATAAAATGCATTATTTTGGGAATACATGCACCAAAAACTAAAAGAGCCACCTTGTTAGAATGCAGCATTACTGCTGCACAAGGTGGCTCTTTTAGTTTATAACGGCTGGAGGGGGTGACAGTGGCCCTTTAAACATACAAAACCTAAGACACACACAAAATGAGCAAATACACTGCTCATAGCAAGTGAGCATATCTCCTACATAGATACATACAGCAGGACTACAGCCCTGCTCTATATAGTACAAGCGATCGGATAATCGCAGCTTCTAGTCTCCCATGGAGATTACTGAAGCAAGTAAAAAGTAAAAAATAAAAAAAGTTTTTAAATATTAAATATATATACATAGTTCAAATCACCCCCAAATAAAAAAATAAAAAAATCAAATATGCACATTCGGTATTGCTGTGATCAAAATCACCCTATCTTTCAATATGTAAAAATATTTAATCCAATCAGTAAACGGCGTAGCAAGAAAACAAGTTGAAACGCCAGAATTAAGTTTTTTTGGTCGCTCTAACATTGTAATAAAATGCAATAACAGGTGTTCAAAAGATTGTATACAAACCAAAATGGCATCAATAAAAACATCAGTTCGTCGCGCAATAAATAAGGCCTCACTCGGCCCCAGATCCTGAAAAATTAAGATGCTACGGGTCTCGGAAAATGGCAACATTTTTTTTTTTTTTTTACAAACTTTTGATTTTTTTTCACCACTTAAATAAAAAGAACCTAGACATGTTTGGTGTCTTAGAACTCGAAATGACCTGGAGAATCATAATGGCAGGTCAGTTTCAGCATTTAGTGAACATGGCAAAAAAAAACAAAAAAACAATTGTGGAATTGCATTTCTTTTGCAATTTCACCACACTTGGAATTTGGTTCCTGTTTTCCAGTACAGGATATGATAAAATCAATGGTGCTACTCAAAAGTACAGCTCGTCCCACAAAAAACAAGCCCTCACATGGCCATATTGACGGAAAAATTAAAAAAGTTATTGCCGTGGGAATAAGGGGAGCAAGAAATGGAAATGCAAAAGTGGAAATGCAACAACAGATCCTTAAAGGGAACCTGTCACCTCGTTTTTTCGGTATGAGATAAAAATACTGTTAAATAGGGCCTGAGCTGTGCATTACAATAGTGTACTTTGTGGACCCCGATTCCCCACCTATGCTGCCGAAATACGTTACCAAAGTAGTCGTTTTCGCCTGTCAATCAGGCTGGTCAGGTCGGATGGGCGTGGTGTCTTCCCCCAGATCTTGCGTAGTTTTCCGTTGGTGGCGTAGTGGTGTGCGCATGTCCAAGGTCCCGAATCCTGCACAGGGGTGTGAAAATAGCAGCGATGTCCGTTATTCCATTGGTGGTCGGTGGGCGCGGCCATCTTGCTTTGGCCACGCGTGCGCAGAAGCGGCGCTCTGCTGGCCGCGGCTTCAGGAAAATGGCCGCGGGCATCTGCGCGTGCGCAGATGGCTATCGCGGCGGCCATTTTCGTGAAGCCGAGTTCGCATCTCGGCTTCACGAAAATGGCCGCCGCGATAGCCATCTGCGCACGCGTGGCCAAAGCAAGATGGCCGCGCCCACCGACCACCAATGGAATAACGGACATCGCTGCTATTTTCACACCCCTGTGCAGGATTCGGGACCTTGGACATGCGCACACCACTACGCCACCAACGGAAAACTACGCAAGATCTCGGGGAAGACACCACGCCCATCCGACCTGACCAGCCTGATTGACAGGCGAAAACGACTACTTTGGTAACGTATTTCGGCAGCATAGGTGGGGAATCGGGGTCCACAAAGTACACTATTGTAATGCACAGCTCAGGCCCTATTTAACAGTATTTTTATCTCATACCGAAAAAACGAGGTGACAGGTTCCCTTTAAGGGGTTAATCTTAGATGGATGTTTACTGTCAGAAGTACACTGAAACAAGCAAGGAAATACTTAGCTTTTATCTTTACAGCAGATAATTGTAGCCACATTTCCAATACCGATGTTCTGTATATACAATAAGATACATCTGAGTGCACTGGGTCAAAAGCATACATTACGCTTTAATAAAATGTCACCCAACAAATAAAGCATTTCTCCAATATGCTAAAGTGCATTTATTACTATTCATGAAACTTTATATATTTTTGCATTCTTATTCTGTTATGTTGGCAGGATTATTAATGTGTCTGATGCTCTGATGTAACATGCCAGTTACACCCTGCGTGCTTATTGTGTCATTTGTTGATAAGAATACTAAACTAATTAAAGCTATTAGCATTCTGGATATCGATGGAACATTAATTACCTCCATACATTAGACAGTGGCGCCTAAATTAAAGGGAAGATTACATTGGATTGTGGACAAAAGCCTTCTAACTACAAACAAAAGACCTTCACCTAGTTACTCAGGAAAACCTTTCTAATTCCATGGTTAGAGTGTACGGCACCCTACAGCTTTTCCAACAGCTGCTTCTCATTTACTGGTCAGAAAAACAGCCATAGATATAAATTAACACCTTCAATGCAGACCCTATTCATGTGCGTTACCTCTTTGAAATGATTCTGCTTTAACACAGGTTCTATAACATTACTAAATCCTTCAGTTTCTGAAAATATGGGATTTATTAAGCTGAGCAAAAAGGAAGGAAGTAAAGTTGTATAAGGCCGGGATCACACATGCGAGAAATACGTCCGAGTCTCGCATGTTAATACCCGGCATTGTCGCCGTCTCTCTGGAGCGGAGCGTGCTGCCGCATGTAATGTTATGCGGCCGCACTCTCCGCTCCCGAGTGCCGGGTATTACCATGCGACACTCGGACGTATTTCTCGCATGTGTGATCCCGGCCTAAAGCAAATCATTTACCCAATTGTCTTGGTTTATGTAATCAAATGAAAAATGCCTTTTTGGATTAATATTTTCTTGTAATATCTTATTAGGCTATGTGCACACGTTCAGGATTTCTTGCAGAAATTTCCTGAGCAAAACCGGACATTTTCTGCTAGAAATCCGCATGCGTTTTTTGAGTGTTTTTTATTGCGTTTTTACCACGTTTTTGGTGCTTTTTTTTGTGGATTTTTCCGGAGGTTCCCAATGCAATAATATAGTGGGAAAATCGCAAAAAATCAGCAAAATTAATGAACATGCTGCGTTTTTTTACCACGATGCTTTTTTTTCGTGGAAAAAAACGCATCATGTGCACCAAAATTGCGGAATGCATTCTAAATGATGGGATGCATATTGTATGCGTTTTTTTCACGTTTTTATAGCGAAAAAAACGCAGAAAATCTGCAACGTGTGCACACAGCCTCAGAGTATCGTCACTATTTATCTTTCCATTTAGCTTCATTTGCCAGAAATGGACATTTGCTCCTCTCCATAAGGAAGAAAACTCTTATATATTAACTAAACCGGACACCCATACAGAGATAACGTTTCAGGGTTTCTTACTCCTTGTTACTAATAGATTGGCTGATTCTCAAAATTCTCAATTCACAGGTAAAATCTGTCTTTAGGGAAAATAAGTTTTTCCATTACTGAGATAGGAGATTACAGTTAGTGCTAATAAAACTCTATGGAGTACTGTAACTGTTATTTCAGGAACACTTGCAGCAGAATGTCTGTCTATCTCCAGCTCCTCCCTCCTCTCCATAGAATTTAAAAGCACCAACTGTCATATCCTATCTCATCTCAGTAATGTGAAAATTAGTCTTCACTGAATTCAGATTTTATGGATTTTGCTAATAAATTGGGAGTCACCAATCAGTTCAGGAAGAGAAAGAAGCAGATTTCTCTGATAAGATATATTACAAAATTGCCTTTTGTTTGTGTACTATTGATTTATGAAATAAAAATTAAAACAATGGTTAGTCTTCAAAGCCCCCATATACATTTCATAGATGAGAATCTAATGTGTACTTTTGTTTTTGATGAGATAAGTCGCCATCAGAGGAGTTTGGCAGTAGTTCTCTCATAGAACAAGTGCTCTAGTACACAAAGAAGTTGCGAGAGATAGCAACTGGCTGACAGTAATCTACTGTGTATGGGACCCTTATAAATTTGAGGTATTTAAAAAGGTTTTTCCATGAGCAAAGTACATTTTAATCAATAGAACCTGGAATATTAATATGTTTTACAAAGGTGCCCGTGCTATGTAATGTGTTATTTGCTGTGTCCGACCACGTAGAGCTGCTGCATCTCATGGTTGCATATTCACAGCTCCTAATCAGGTGAGAAAGAATAAATGAATATACCAAAGACACTTCCAGTAAGGCCGGAGACACACTGGTGCGAGATACGGCCGAGTCTCGCTGGTTAAAAGCAAACTGTGGCACCGGCACTCCGGAACGGAGCGTGCAGCTCCATGTATTGCTATGCGGCCGCACGCTCCGCTCCGGAGTGCAGGTGCCACAGCTTGCTTTTAACCAGCGAGACTCGGCCGTATCTCGCACCAGTGTGTCTCCGGCCTAATTCACAGATACTTATTTGAGTGAGGGAACACATTTCCCTGTTTGTTTTATCACAGGTCGATTATTTCAGCCTTGTCCCCAGCTCTGAGAGCTTACCATATAATAAGTCAGAGACATACAAGCTCGGGGGGCTGCCTGGTTAGCTCATATGTCACTGACTTGATTTCTCACAGGGCTAGTGATCTAGCAAAAATAATCACTCCTGTAATAAAAGAAATAAGCAGGGAAATGCTTTCCCTGATGCAAACAATCAGCTGAGAGTCCCTGCCACATGATCAGCATATTCACATATGCTTTCTAACCTGGCCAGGTACTTTGCATGCAGGGCCATAGGCTGCAGCAGCTCTACATAGTCGGACTCAGCAAACAACACAATACATAGGAGGGGCATATTTATAATATTATGTCAGCCCGGGAGCATTTTTCAAATACATTCAATTGTGGAACCAATGGATATTCCAAGATCTATTGATTAAAATGTACTTTGTGGAACAACACTTTTAAGGTATATTTTGATCAAATTGTGTGAGAATGAGCTGCAGCATTAGTTCTGCTCTAAAAACAATAGGACTTTTCAGTCAGATGATCATAGGGTTCATGAGATCAGTACACACAATCACTTGTCCAAGGAGTATCTTACTTTAGATTCATGTCTTTAAGGCTTCTTTCACACTAGCGTCGTGCACTGCACGTCGCTATGCGTCGTTTTGTAGAAAAAAGGCATCCTGCAAAAGTGCTTGCAGAATGCGTTTTTCTCCATAGACTAGCATTAGCGACGCAGTGCGACGCATTGCCACACGTCGCAACCATCGTACGACGGTTGCGTCGTGTTGCGTCGGACCGTCGCCACCAAAAAATGTTGCATGTAACGTTTTTTGGTGCGTCGTGTCCAGCATTTCCGACCGCGCATGCGCGGCCGGAACTCCGCCCCCGCCTCCCCGCACCTCACAATGGGGCAGCGGATGCATTGAAAAACAGCATCCGCTGCCCCCGTTGTGCGGCGCTTTCACAGCTAGCGTCGGTGCACCACAACATCGCATAGCGACGTGCAGTGCACGACGCTAGTGTGAAAGTATCCTAAAGTAGCAGGAAGAAGTCAGTCTATGGATTATCACCTGTATACAAAACACTGGTGGGAAAACATTTTTTTGGGTGATAGAGACTGATGCGCGAATATGTTCGGCTCCCTCCTTGTTCAGCAAGCTATAGCGCTTACCGAATAAGCTGCAGAGGGAACCCAGATACCTGAAGATATCGGACATAGGAACGTTTTTTCTGTCCGTCGAAAAAATGGACAATTACGGATCCAGCGAAAAATGGGTGAAATGTGAGGTAAAATGATGGAATCTGGCAACGGATTCAGTTTTTTTCAATTGAGCATGCCCGGAGCTAGCTCTCTCTCTATCTCTCATGCCCAGATATCAGGTAGTCGGATCCGGCAAAAAAAAACAAACGGATCCATCGCATCAGTTTTTCACAATTTGCAACGGATCCGTTTTCTTTTCCCAAAAGTCACTGGATTCAGCCTGACGGCGAAAACCTGATGTGTGAAAGTAGCCTTAGTAGACGATAACTGAGCAGTCATCCTCATTTGGACACCATTCACAGCAGTGAAACCATTCTCTTTTGTCACTTCCCGTAATCAGTTTTTTTAGTTTTATTCCATTCTAGACTGGTAAGGGTATGGCTCCACGGTCCGGAGGGGCGGCGGTATCGCCGCTCGGCGCTAAGCCCCGCCCCCTTTCTGGGACGCGATGGTGCCGGATGTGTACAGTACACATCCGGGATCATCGCACCCCTCGCCATAGGGCCTTGTGTTATGCCTTGCGGGGACGCTGCGTCCCCGCAAGGTGTACGGACATGCTGCGATCTGAAAAGACGCGCAGCATGTCCGGAGTCGCAGGGCCGCCGCGTGCGGGTTTCCACGCATAGTGGAGACAGGATTTCATAAAATCCCCTCCACTATGCTGGAACATCTGGACGCTGCTTGTTTGATGCTGCAGCGTCAAACAAGCAGCGTTTACTTACCGTGGAAACATACCCTTACTCATTTTGGGTCTCGGAAAACCCTTCAAATCAAATTTATATGGTAAAAATATTTTTTAAGATTTTTTTGAGTCTTGATTAAATATTCCATATCACTACTAAAGTAATGCATATCACATCTATAACTAAAGAAAAAAGATCATGTAATGCTGAAGTTTTCACATTGACCATTGAATGTTAGCAGTTTATCTTAGAAAAAAGACGCCTTAGGGTATGTGCACACGCTGCGGATCCACAGCGGATTGGCCGCTGCGGATTCACAGCAGTTTTCCATGCATTTACAGTACCATGTAAACCTATGGAAAACAAAATCCGCAGTGCACATGCTGCGGAAAAAAACACGCGGAAACGTAGCGTTGTTTATTCCGCAGCATGTCAATTCTTTGTGCGGATTCAACAGCAGTTTAAACCTGCTCCATAATAGGAATCCGCAGGTGTAAAACCGCATGTGAAATACGCACAAAATCTGCAAATAAAACGCAGTTGAAGACACAAAAGAGCACAGTGAGGTCAAAAATACTCTGTTGTAAAAAAATCACAGTAATCAGCAAGTGCTAGTCAAAAGATGTAAAGAAAACAGGGTATTTAGTTGATACGTTTTTTTGCAAAAAAATGTATACTAAGCTGCTCCACCAAATCGTCAAGGTATACCCTTATAGAGCAGTCCTAACTAATGTATAGAATCCCTATCTGATGTATTTAAAACCTGATCATCTGTATAGTACCTGTATAAGCAGGGTTCAGAGAAGGACTATCCATGTGGACATGCAAGATGGAACAGCATAAATGCAAATGACCCACAGAGGAGTGGTGGACTCCCCAGTCTTGTAGAAACAAGAGAACAATTATAGAACCAGAAACACATGGGCCACTTGCACATTGAACAAGTCTGTAGGAACCTGTTCACACCACCAGAAAACTTGAAGACACAAAAGAGCACAGTGAGGTCAAAAATACTCTGTTGTAAAAAAAAATCACAGTAATCAGCAAGTGCTAGTCAAAAGATGTAAAGAAAACAGGGTATTTAGTTGATACGTTTTTTTGCAAAAAATTGTATACTAAGCTGCTCCACCAAATCGTCAAGGTATACCCTTATAGAGCAGTCCTAACTAATGTATAGAATCCCTATCTGATGTATTTAAAACCTGATCATCTGTATAGTACCTGTATAAGCAGGGTTCAGAGAAGGACTATCCATGTGGACATGCAGGATGGAACAGCTTAAATGCAAATGACCCACAGATTTGGTGGAGCAGCTTAGTATACATTTTTTTGCAAAAAAACGTATCAACTAAATACCCTGTTTTCTTTACATCTTTTGACTAGCACTTGCTGATTACTGTGATTTTTTTACAACAGAGTATTTTTGACCTCACTGTGCTCTTTTGTGTCTTCAAGTTTTCTGGTGGTGTGAACAGGTTCCTACAGACTTGTTCAATGTGCAAGTGGCCCATGTGTTTCTGGTTCTATAATTGTTCTCTTGTTTCTACAAGACTGGGGAGTCCACCACTCCTCTGTGGGTCATTTGCATTTAAGCTGTTCCATCCTGCATGTCCACATGGATAGTCCTTCTCTGAACCCTGCTTATACAGGTACTATACAGATGATCAGGTTTTAAATACATCAGATAGGGATTCTATACATTAGTTAGGACTGCTCTATAAGGGTATACCTTGACGATTTGGTGGAGCAGCTTAGTATACATTTTTTTGCAAAAAAACGTATCAACTAAATACCCTGTTTTCTTTACATCTTTTGACTAGCACTTGCTGATTACTGTGATTTTTTTACAACAGAGTATTTTTGACCTCACTGTGCTCTTTTGTGTCTTCAAGTTTTCTGGTGGTGTGAACAGGTTCCTACAGACTTGTTCAATGTGCAAATAAAACGCAGTGCGGTTTACCTGCGGATTTACCAAAATCAGTCCGAAAAAATCCGCAGGACTTTACGCAACGTGTGCACATAGCCTTAGAGGCGATCAGATTTATATTTATAAATATATGTATGGTCAGTATAGAGGACTGGAACATGACTTATTCCTTCCAAGGACCTTACAAACGACCAGGGGATATTTACCATGTTTGGAGGAATGACAATACTTGTAGCTAGATAGGAAAGGGTTCTTTACAGTTAGAGCAATCAGACTGTAGGATGCCCTATCACAAGAGATAGTAATGGCAGACACTATAACAGCATTTAAAATAGGGCTGAATGCTTTTCTCAAAACAAATGGCATTGTGGGTTATAAATATTCCAACAATAGAGAATGCATAGTTGTTGGAGAAAGATTGAACTTCAGGGGCCTGTGTCTTTTTCAACCTATATAATTATGTAATCTCTTCTCACCACAGGTAGAATTACAATAAAAGGTAAATTGTCTCTTCAGGGAGGAAGAGGACTCCAACTCTAGTGCCACCTATTAGCAGTAGCAATCCCAACAGTCAATATCAACCCTATATCGAGCCTTGCCCAATGACTTGTGACTAGGCCAAAACTTTTATCCTAAGTCATGTGGCAAGGCTTGTTACAGGGTCAGTATTGACTTTAAGGATTGCTACCTCCAATAGGTGGCACTAGAGTTCTAGTCCTCTTCCTCTCTGAAGACAGTTTCAGTTTACCTTTTATTGCAATTCTACTTCAATTTGCATATTTTCCAGAGGAGCATTGCAAGACTTAAAAGTCTCTTCGCCTTGGCATGTCAGGCTTGACATGTCACTCTCCGCAAGGAGAAACATTACCCCTTGAATAAAAGGTAAAACATTCTTCGAATTTGATGAGACCACATGGTTAATGCCATGAAGACGCCTTCATAAAAGAACATCATACTGGTCCTACTGTAAGGATTATGGGGGAGTGACATAATGTATTACCGGACCCCTCTACTCTTTATTCCAGGTACACTATCAGATCAGCATTACATTGATTTGGTCGTGGAGCCAATCTTACGGCCAGACACTTAATGATTTCCATGTCCAAGTGCATTCAGCATGGCAGAACATTCCACAGACAACCATTAATAACCTCATAGATAGGATGCCAAGGTGTGTAAGTATCTCATGGTGCTCATTCTAAATACTAAATGATGTGTAATGTTTTGAAAAATTTGTTTCCAGCATAACATTGACATTGCAAAAAAAAAAAAAAATAGACGATACGGCAATCATGAAGAAGTATGAAAAAAACTTTTTATTTAGAAAAACTGCATATCAACGGAAGAGAGTGACAGGGTCTTGCACCTTGCGACTCTCTTCTGTGGATATGCGCTTTTTCTAAATAAAAGATTTTTTTTTACACAGCTTGGCGATTGCCTTATCTTCAACTTTTTTTTTTTTTTTTTTTACATACTGATGTGTTCTATTAGCATACAGATAACTGCCGCTGCTATCATCTCCTAAACCCATGTAAATATGTTATTTGCTTGATTTTATAGTGTTCAGTGGAGTGTGCAGATTTCTACTATATGGATATCACAAGCATATCTATCGATCCTGTGAATACCACATTTGCTTCTTAGTGCTGCAATTTCAATGTTGAGGACTGCGTAACTAAGGATTCCTTCACATGTCCGCATAAAAACATATGTGAAAAACCGATAGCAGTGTCGTCAGTGTTTGTTTTCAATCAGTGTGCCGTCAGTGTGTCCGTTTTTACTCTCTGAGTCATCCGTGTGTCTGTTTGTACCCTCTGTCATCCGTGTGTCCGGTTTACCCTCTGTGTCATCAGTGTCCGTTTTTACCCTCTGCGTGTCATCCGTGTGTCCGTTTTTACCCTCTGTGTCATCTGTTTGGTTGTACCCTCTGTGTGTCATCCGTGTGTCCGCTTTTACCCTCTGTGTGTCATCTGTGTTTGTTTTTACCCTCTGTGTCATCCCTGTGTTTGTCTTTACCCTCTGTGTGTCTTCTGTGTTTGTTTTTACCCTCTGTATGTCATCTGTGTTTGTTTTTACCCTCTGTGTGTCATCCGTTTGTTTGTTTTTACCCTCTGTTTGTCATCCGTGTGTCCATTTTTACCCTCTGTGTCATCTGTGTTTGTTTTTACCCTCTGTGTCATCTGTGTTTGTTTTTACCCTCAGTGTCATCTGTTTGTTTTTACCCTTTGTGTGTCATCCGTTTGTTTGTTTTTACCATCTGTGTGTCATCCATGCGTCCGTTTTTACCCCCGTGTGTCATCTGTGTTTGTTTTTACCCTCTGTGTCACCACTGTGTTTGTTTTTACCCACTGTGTCATCCCTGTTTGTTTTTACCCTTTGTCATCCGTGTGTCCGTTTTTACCCTCTGTGTCTTCCGTGTGTCCGTTTTTACCCTCTGTGAGTCATCTGTGTGTCCGTTTTTACCATGAGTGTGTCATCCGTTTTCCATTTTTATCAGTATGTTATCAGTGTATCATCCGAGTGTCCCTTTTTACCATCAGTGCCATCCCTGTGGTCATTTTTATTATTAGTGGGTCATTCGTGTTGTCCATCCATGTGTCAATTATTTCTATTAGTGTGTCATCAGAGTGTCCGTTTTTACCATTAGTGTGTCATCAGTGTTTTTCACAGATGGATAAAGAAATACGTTATAAAGCTTCTCCTCCATAGACTTATATTGGCCCTCGTCAGCCGTGCTGCCGGAAAAAACCCCAGACATGACTGTGTGTTTTGCATAGACATATACAGGCCATGCAAAGATGTGGACATGTGAACGGCACAATAGGTTATGGGTACGTGATCCGTGATAAAACAGATACCACATGTACTGGAAACAGGTGTGAAGGGGTCTAGCACATGATCACAGTACTGACAATAGGCAATAGACACGGCTCATCTACAGAAATACTGCACGCTCCAAATTCTCCCTATTGAAGTCAATGAATATCTGTGCTCTAAACATTGCTATGGTTCATGTGCCTGCTATAAAAGCATATATTTAAATGATGTTAAAACAGAACAGAAACAGGAATTTTTCAACTCAATTCTGATAAAACATGAAGAAAATAATAAGAATGAAGATGTTCTTCACAAGCTGTGCAGGTTTTGTTCCTAATCCCCTTAATTTTAGCTGTCTTATCATTATTAGTTCTGTCAATCAACAAACAAAACCTGGTACAGCAGAAGTTGTCATCATAAAACGAGAAAATCTGAAATAACATCTATTCATGACAGCGGAAAGAACAACTAAGTCACTTGTTCTTATTTTATTATTTTTTAATTTCTCTATTTCCTTGAGAAATTATCACTGACAATAACAGTAAACACATTCGATTCAATTCACAGAAGCAGGGATCAAAGAGCGAGGTGCCGTCTCAAAATTACTGTCATGATTATTTTTTTCCCTGCCTGCAATAATGGAGGATAGTGGATTTAAAAAAAAATAAAAAATGTCTCATTCATTTAATTTATAAAAATATGCCAAAGCAATTAAAATGTTATTTATTCTTGTGTGGCAGAATATTTTTTTTCTGGTTTAATAATTAAATATGTGATAATAAAATACTCAGTTTGTCATTGTGTTAGGTGTGCAGTTTAGCTGTAGAAAGGAGCTTCAATTTGAACAGATGTCAAATAGATTAAGGAAATGTAACAATTCTTGATATTTCATTTTCCCTTTGTCACAGGGGTACTATCGTTTAATTTACACTTTTTTGTACTCTTAATCTTTTGCCTGTCTTTCTTGTATGGTATATTGTTTTTACCCCTTTTGATTGATGTTCGGTGCAACAACTGAAAAAAATTGATGCTTGGGGGGTGGGGGGTTTGCACGTTCCACAACCTTTCAAAAGTGAATGTTACACAATATTTTGCCAAGTTCACAGCATAAACAAAGCAAAGAATTCATTGCTGAAAACCGGTTTTTACGTACCGGTAATAGGATTTTACAGAGTCCACGACAGCACCCACAACGAGAGAGGGGATCCGCCCACCTTCCGGACAGGAACCTACAGGTTAAAAAGGGGCGGTCCCCCTCGCCCTCCAGTTTGTGTTCCAGAGTACAAGGGATACCGCCAATGAATCAGTACATGAAAACATTATCTTAAACACTACTAAATGCCACCACCTCTATAGAGTGATCTCTAAAGCACACCCTCAAACAGAGTGCAGGAATAAGTAACTAATTACAGGGGGGGAATGTATGGGTGCTGTCGTGGACTCTGTAAAATCCTATTACCGGTACGTAAAAACCGGTTTTCCTATCGCCACGACAGCACCCACAACGAGAGACTTTCAAAGACTATTAACTGGGAGGGACTACAGCACTAAGCACTGAACGGCCAAATTGTAAGCTAGCGTTAGCTGATAGATCAAGGCGATAGTGTTTATAAAAGGTTGAAGGTGATGACCACGTTGCCGCCTTACATATCATTTCAATAGGGACATCTGCCTTCTCCGCCCAGGATGTAGCCATGGCCCGAGTGGAGTGCGCCCTGATGCCTTCTGGTGGTGTTACTCCCTTGGCTGAATAGGCAAGCCATATAGCTTCTCTAATCCATCTGGCGATAGAGCTCTTCGTGACACCAGAACCCTTTTTCTGATTCTGGAAAGAAATAAACAGAGCCCTACTCTGTCTCCAGCTTTGTGTCCTATCCAGATATTCTAATATTGCCCTCTTAACATCTAGGGAATGATATTTCCTCTCCTCTTCTGAAGCTGGATTTTCATAGAAAGATGGTAAATAAATCTCCTGAGTTCTATGAAATTTAGTTGCTACCTTCGGCAAGTATGCAGGATCAGGCTTTAAGACAATCTTATCCTGGAGAATCATTAGGTAAGGAGGATCTACAGATAGAGCATGTATATCACTGACTCTCCTGGCTGATGTTAATGCTAAGAGTAGTGCTGTTTTCAAAGTTAGGTTCTTTATTGAAATAGAGTCTAGAGGCTCGAAGGGAGGTTCGGTCAATGCGTCAAGCACTAAATTTAGATCCCAAGGGGGAATTCTTACAATATGGATTGGGTTAGAACGCTGACATGCCCTAATAAATCTAGCAACCCATCTATTACCAGCTATATCACTGTTATATAGAGCTCCCAAGGCTGAAACATGAACTCTTAGAGTGTTCACTGCTAAACCTAATTCCCAGCCCTTCTGGAGAAACTCTAAAATAGCTGAAATTGGAGCCTTATCTCCTAACGGTTGCTGATGAAACATAAGAAATTTTTTCCATATCTTTGTATAGATTTTTGTAGTGACCTCCTTCCTGCTTTTTAATAAGGTAGCTATTAAGGCACTAGAGAACCCCCTCTCCCTTAGAAGCTCCCTCTCAAGTTCCAAGCCGTTAAGTGAAGAGTCTCCAAATTTGGATGACGAAATGGACCCTGAGAAAGGAGTTCCGGAACCACTGGCAACACCCAGGGATCGGTCACCGACATTGTTTTTAGGAGAGAAAACCAAGGCCTCCTGGGCCAGAAGGGAGCAATTAAAATTACTCTGGCTCCTTCCTCCCGGATCTTCCTGAGAACTATCGGAAGTAGACACATAGGGGGAAAGGCATACGCCAGCTGGAAGTCCCAACGGACGCGAAGGGAATCCAGTATGAATGGTTGGTCTGCCATCTGTAGTGATGCAAACCTCCTGATTTTTCTGTTCTCTCTGGTAGCAAATAGATCTATTGTTGGTAGACCCCACAGACTGACTATGTGACCGAATATGTGTTGGTCTAAGGCCCATTCTCCCTGACGAAGGGAATGGCGACTGAGGTAGTCCGCCTGTATATTGAACTCTCCTCTTATATGAACTGCCGACAGGGATCGTAGATGATTCTCGGCCAGACTCAATATCTGAGCTGTAGTAATCATCAGGGATCGTGATCTTGTCCCTCCCTGATGATTGATGTAGGACACCACAGTCATATTGTCTGTCTGTATTTGTACATGCGAGTTCCTCAGGGATGGTAGGAAGCAAAGAAGAGCTTGCCTGACTGCAGTAAGCTCTCTTAGGTTTGAGGATCTCTGGGATTCTTGAGTCGACCACCGTCCTTGGGTCAGACTGTCTCCCGTATGGGCTCCCCAACCGAATGGACTGGCATCCGTCGTAACTACGTTGTCCGGAGTGATCTTCCAGAGAACTCCTTCTGACAAATGCGCCAGGTTGAGCCACCATGTCAGATCGTGAAGAGTGGCGGTTGATAGACTGAACTTTTTGCTTAGCGCACCGTGAAGATCTCTTTCTGCTTGAAGAACTTCGTATTGGAGCATCCGGGTATGAGCTTGAGCCCATCTTACTGCTGATATACATGCCGTCAAAGATCCCAGCAGAGACATTGCGTCTCTTAAACTTAAGTTTGGAGCTTTCTTTACGGCCGTGACCCTTTGGATGATCTTCAGCTTCTTGTCTTCTGGTAGGAAGGATGTCTGATTTTCCGAGTTTAGAAGAACTCCTAGGAACACCTGATGTCTTGTGGGTTCCAGTTTTGATTTTTCCCAGTTGACTATCCATCCGAGTGCCTGCAGGGACGATATTATGGCATTTACCCTAGACGTACACTGAGCAATTGAATTTCCAACTATTAAAAAATCGTCTAAATAGGGCACCACAAGGGTTTCTTTTTCCCTAATATGGGCCATTACTTCAGAAACCATCTTAGTAAAAATTCTAGGGGCCATGGACAGGCCAAAGGGCATTGCTAAATATTGGAAGTGTTTAAGCTGATGGTTTACCCATACTGCCATCCTGAGAAATTGCTGGTGATTTCTGTGAACTGGAAGATGGTAGTACGCATCTTTTAGGTCCAAAACCGCCATGTAGCACCTAGGAAACAAAAGCTTAGCTGTAGATTTGATGGATTCCATCTTAAAGGCGCGGTATTGAAGATATTCGTTTAATTTACGCAAATTTATGATAGTCCTAAAGGACCCATCAGGTTTAGAGATTAGGAACAGGGGAGAATAAAAACCCGTCTTTTCCTGATGCTTTGGTACTTCTTCAATAACCCGCTTTGCGAGCAATTGTTGAATCTCTAACTCCAAGGCCTGTTGTTGGGCCTGAGTATCCAGTGATGTAATAATAAAATGATTTGGGGGAGTTCTCAAAAATTCTAATTTTAATCCTGACTCGACTACCCCCATTATCCAGGCACTAGATGTTATCTTTCTCCATTCCGCTGTGAAGAACTTTAGTCTTCCTCCTACTGGTAGACTTGTTCTATCTGTAATTACGTCTACGTCTCGAAAAGGATGGAGGATTTTTATAGTATCCACCTTTTTTCTTGTGGTCCGACGTCTCCCAGTCCCGATTATATCCCTGTTGGTCTGACTGGAATTTCCTGAAGGGTATGCGTCTCCTGAAGGCATTCCTAAAAGTGGGATTAAATATTTTAGGAAATCCCTTTTTCCTGTCTTCTGCCTTTGCAAGGATGTCATCCAGCACTGGGCCGAATAGGTACTCACCCCTACATGGAATGGAGCATAATTTGGCTTTTGCCTGAGCATCACCTTTCCAGGTCTTTAGCCAAAGGGCCCGTCGAGCTGCATTTGAGAGCCCCGCCGATCTTGCAGCCAATTTTAGAGAGTCAATCGATGCGTCTGCTAGATAAGCTGCTCCTTCTCTGACCTGAGACAGGGAGCTTAACAATTTATCTCTGGGTACTTTAGCCTTAAGCTGTTCTTCCATCTGAGTAACCCAGACCATAACCGATCTTGCCATACAGGTGCCTGCTATCGCAGGCTTAAAGGCTCCAGATGATGCTTCCCACACCTTTTTAAGAAGCATGTCCGCCTTCCTGTCTGAAGGATCTTTAAGGAGACCCACATCCTCCAATGGTAGTGACGCTGTTTTTGAGGTAGAGGCAACTGCCGCATCTACTTTTGGGATTTTCAACCACTGGGATAAGGTGTCATCCTCAAAGGGGTACCTTCTTTTTGCGGCCGAAGGTAAAAACCCCTTATCTAGTTTGTCCCATTCCCGCCTGACCAGATCCTTGACAGTATCAACCACTGGGAAAGCTTTGCGACTTTTCTGGCTCAGACCAGCGAACATAATTTCCTGGGTTGTTTTCGGCTCCTTACTGTCTGCCATACCCATAGTTGTACGGACAGCTTTAATCAAAGTCTCCATATTTTCGATAGAAAAGCAAGGCCTTCCTTCCTCATCTGAGGAGGATGGCAATGGACTCTCTGAGCATTCGCCCTCTTGTAACGAAGGGGTGGAGTCAGACTCTATTTCTCCACTGTCTTTTTCACGTCGTCTAGATTTAAGGGATGATTTAATTTCTTCCCTAATAACTTCTCTCAAATCTGATACGCGGAGGGGGGCCTCTTCCTCTAGCGTCTGGCATATACACTTCTGACATAACTTCTTTACATAAGCGTCAGGTAGTGGCTCTGTGCATAATGCGCACTGTTTATGTTTTGTCTTTGAGACCTTTTTGCCCTATAACAAAACATAATATAGAAGACAGCAGTATCAGCAAATGGTTTCAGATATTAACTCACCACGGCTGAAGAACTTTAGAGTACCGGTCTCTGAGGGGGTGAGGTGTGACGTGACGTGCCAGGGTCCTGCTGCCCGCGTGTCACTTCTCCACCATGAGATCTGCTGCTGCTCCTTTCTCCTGATTGTCGGTGTTCGGCGTCTCCTGTGGAAGACATGTTGCCGCACACACTCACCAAGCGCTGCTTCTTTTTAAAAGTCCCGCGCTCCTCCTCCCGGCCTCCTCCGGAAGTCCTCAAATCACTTCCGGGTTATAAGCGCCGACCTGCTCCCGCAGCGTCGCGCGCGTGTGGACGATCCAGGGCGGCGTGCCTTCCCCCAGAAACGCCACGGTCCGGCCCTGCCGTCCCTGCCAGACGAGGGGGGAAGCTGAAAACAGGACTTCCCCCGACGCTGCTTCCGGGCCCCCGACTCTGCCGTTCCCTTCGGACACCGCACAGAGGCTTGGCGGACCCGGGTAAGCGATAACCTGTAGGCTCCCGCCGTCCGGACAGGAACCCAAACTGGAGGGCGAGGGGGACCGCCCCTTTTTAACCTGTAGGTTCCTGTCCGGAAGGTGGGCGGATCCCCTCTCTCGTTGTGGGTGCTGTCGTGGCGATAGGAAAAGTATGAATAAATTATCCCCAAAAATAGTTACCGTATATACTCGAGTATAAGCCTAGGGTGGAAAATGCAGCAGCTACCGGTAAATGTCAAAAATAAAAATAGATACCAATAAAAGTAAAATTAATTGGGACATCAGTAGGTTAAATGTCTTTGAATATCCATATTGAATCAGGAGCCCCATATAATGCTCCATACAGTTCATGACGGGCCACATAATATGCTCCATATTAAAATATGCCCCATATAATGCTGCACAAATGCTGATTATGGCCCCATAAGATGCTCCATACAGACATTTGCCCCATATAATGCTCCACAAATGCTGATTATGGCTCCATAAGATGCTCCATACAGACATTTGCCCCATATAATGCTGCACAAATGCTGATTATGGTCCCGTAAGATGCTCCATATTAAAATATGCCCCATATAATGCTCCACAAATGTTGATTATGACCCCATAAGATGCTCCATACAGACATTTGCCCGATATAATGCTGCACAAATATTGATTATGACCCCATAAGATGCTCCATACAGACATTTGCCCCATATAATGCTCCACAAATGCTGATTATAGCCCCATAAGATGCTCCTTACAGACATTTGCCCCATATAGTGCTGCACAAATGCTGATTATGGCCCCATAAGATGCTCCATACAGATTTGCCCCATATAATGCTCCACAAATGCTGATTATGACCCCATAAGATTCTCCATACAGACATTTGCCCCATACAGTGCTGCACAAATGCTGATTATGGCCCCATAAGATGCTCCATAGACACATTTGCCTCATAGAATGCTGCACAAATGCTGATTATAGCCCCATAGGATGCTCCATACAGACATTTGCCCCATATAATGCTGCACAAATGCTGAGTATGGCCCCATAGGATGCTCCATACAGACATTTGCCCCATATAATGCTGCATAAATGCTGATTATGGCCCCATAAGATGCTCCATAGACACATTTACCCCATATAATGCTGCACAAATGCTAATTATGGCCCCATAAGATGCTCTATACAGACATTTGCCCCATATAAAGCTCCACAAATGCTGATTATGGTCCGATAAGATGCTCCATACAGACATTTGCCCCATATGCTGTTGCTGCGATTAAAAAAAAAATAAAAAATCACATACTCACCTCTCGTCGCTCAGGCACTTGCTATAGTCACCTTTCCACGTTCCACCGCCGGGCACTGCTGTGTCGTCCGCGTCCTCTGCACTGAAGTTCAGGCAGAGGGCGGCGTGCACACTAATCGCGTCATCGCGCCCTCTGACCTGAGCGTCACTGCAGAGGATGCGGAAGACACAGCAGCGCCTGGCAGTGGAACGCGGACAGGTGAATATCGCGCACTGCCCCCGTTATACTTACCTGCTCCTGGCATGGTCCCTGCACATCCCTGGTTCTCCGGGCACCGGCAGCTTCTTCCTGTATTGAGCGGTCACATGGTACCGCTCATTACAGTAATGAATATGCGGCTCCACCCCTATGGGAGTGGAGTCGGGTCCATATTCATTACCGTAATGAGCGGTACCATGTGACCACTCAATACAGTAAGAAGCTGCTGGCGCCCGGAGAACCAGGGATGTGCAGGGACTGCACCAGGAGCAGGTGAGTATGATTACACAGCTGCCACTCCCCCTCCCCTGCTGACCCCTGGGAATGACTCGAGTATAAGTCGAGAGGGGCAATTTAAGCCTAAAAAAATGGGCCGAAATTCTCGGCTTTTACTCGAGTATATACGGTAATCAGAAATCACTGTATATAGAAAAAAGGGTCTCTTAAAAGAAAAGGTAAAACATAACTTTTAATAATGATCTAAAAAAAGCTAACCATAATAAAGATAGAATGTATTGGTCTCTAAAAGAATGCAAATGGGACAGTATTATACAGTTGTGGCCAAAAGTATTGACACAACTGCAATTCTGTCAGATAATACCCAGTTTCTTCCTGAAAATGATTGCAAACACAAATTCTTTGGTATTATTATCTTCATTTAATTTGTCTAAAATGAAAAAACACAAAAAGAATTGTCCTAAAGCCAAATTGGATATAATTCCACACCAAACATAAAAAAGGGGATGGACAAAAGTATTGGCACTGTTCGAAAAATCATGTTATGCTTCTCTAATTTGTGTAATTAACAGCACCTGTAACTTACCTGTGGCACCTAACAGGTGTTGGCAATAACTAAATCACACTTGCAGCCAGTTGACATGGATTAAAGTTGACTCAACCTCTGTCCTGTGTCCTTGTGTGTACCACATTGAGCATGGAGAAAAGAAAGAAGTCTGAGGACTTGAGAAACCAAATTGTGAGGAAGCATGAGCAATCTCAAGGCTACAAGTCCATCTCCAAAGACCTGAATGTTCCTGTGTCTACCGTGCGCAGTGTCATTAAGAAGTTTAAAGCCCATGGCATTGTGGCTAACCTCCCTAGATGTGGACGGAAAAGAAAAATTGACAAGAGATTTCAACGCAAGATTGTGCAGATATTGAAGAACCTCGACTAACATCCAAACAAGTTCAAGCTGCCCTGCAGTCCGAGGGTACAACAGTGTCAACCCGTACTATCCGTCGACGTCTGAATGAAAAGGGACTGTATGGTAGGAGACCCAGGAAGGCCCCACTTCTTACCCCGAGACATAAAAAAGCCAGGCTGGAGTTTGCCAAAACTTACCTGAAAAAGCCTAAAACGTTTTGGAAGAATGTTCTGTGGTCAGATGAGACAAAAGTAGAGCTTTTTGGGCAAAGGCATCAACATAGAGTTTACAGGAGAAAAAAAGAGGCATTCAAAGAAAAGAACACGGTCCCTACTGTCAAACATGGCGGAGGTTCCCTGATGTTTTGGGGTTGCTTTGCTGCCTCTGGCACTGGACTGCTTGATCGTGTGCATGGCATTATGAAGTCTGAAGACTACCAACAAATTTTGCAGCATAATGTAGGGCCCAGTGTGAGAAAGCTGGGTCTCCCTCAGAGGTCATGGGTCTTCCAGCAGGACAATGACCCAAAACACACTTCAAAAAGCACTAGAAAATGGTTTGAGAGAAAGCACTGGAGACTTCTAAGGTGGCCAGCAATGAGTCCAGACCTGAATCCCATAGAACACCTGTGGAGAGATCTAAAAATCGCAGTTTGGAGAAGGCACCCTTCAAATATCAGGGACCTGGAGCAGTTTGCCAAAGAAGATTGGTCTAATATTCCAGCAGAGCATTGTAAGAAACTCATTGATGGTTACCGGAAGCGGTTGGTCGCAGTTATTTTGGCTAAAGGTTGTGCAACCAAGTATTAGGCTGAGGGTGCCAATACTTTTGTCTGGCCCATTTTTGGAGTTTTGTGTGAAATGATCAATGTTTTGCTTTTTGCTTCATTCTCTTTTGTGTTTTTTCATTTAAGACAAATTAAATGAAGATAATAATACCAAACAATTTGTGATTGCAATCATTTTCAGGAAGAAACTGAATATTATCTGACAGAATTGCAGTGGTGTCAATACTTTTGGCCACAACTGTAGCTCCCTCTGATAAATATATAAGTTACAAAACTAAAGCAATTGAATAGCCTTAGATCGCTATACCCCACATACTGCTGCTTCTATGGTTGGATAAACCAATGTCGGTATGTAACCAAGAAAGAAATGCGGATGTGCTGCTCTGCTACTAAGAAATTCACAGTATTCAGATGAATAGAAACAGTAGTTTATTCCCAACGCTTTTCTAGTTGGAACTGACTTCTTCCCCGGGGAACCATGATAAAGATATATAGGGTGGTTCAAAAGTAGGTGGACAGTATGTGTAATAGGGTTATGAAGGGGGAGATTTATCAAACATGGTATTATATATAATAAATTCTAATGAATCAAGTTGTTCCCCAGTTACAACAACAGCCTAATTCCAATTACCTTTATTTCCAACAAGATGGGGCCCCTCCACATTATTCAAGAAAAGTCCGCGAGTATCTTGATGAAACATTTCCTAATAAATGGATTGGCCGAAGAGGCCCACTTGATTGGCCGGCACGTTCACCAGACTTGACCCCAATGGATTTTTTCTTTTGGAGAGTACTCAAGGACAAAGTTTATAGTCGAAAACCAAAAAGTGTCAGTGATTTGAAAAATTACATAAGAGATGCATTTCAAGAAATTAATACCCAAAGAGACTTGTGCAAAAATGTTTGTGGAAGCGTAAGAGGCAGACTGCAAAGCTGTGCAAATTGTGATGGAAAACAGTTTTAGCACCTGCGTTGATAAAATTTAAGGGCTTCTGTATTATTGTTCAGAATAAAATTTAATTGTCAATGTTATGCTTGTGTTAGTAAATATAATTGTACCAACTCTGCTGGCATCACGGCATGGCCTCTCATCTCTCACACTATCTTACCCATTGCTCCAGGGCATGTTGTGGTTTCTGTTTGTTGCCAGCTCCATATTTGGTGCCTCTGCTCTCTGCATGCTTCCTGGCTGTGTGCATAGGAGGGCGGTGCCAGAACACTCTGGTTCTTATTAAATCAGGGAGCACTTGTCTATTCCTGACCAATTACCAAGGGGCCTCCAGTATTTCGCACAGCTCCACCCTGTGGACTGGGCCTGTGCAATGTGTTAACTCAGTTGGTGTTTTGCTTCTGAGCTGCCAGGCCTTGCTCTGTGTTCCTCCTTCTCTGGAGGCTCTACTCTTAGCTTTGTCTTGTTCTTGCTGGTCTGCCCTCCAGGAGGTTGTATATCCTAGTCTCAGTGTCTGTGTCCTTGCTTTGCCTTGTACCTGTCTGCCTGCCCTCCAGGAGGCAGAATATCGTGGTCCTTGTGTCTTTGTTCTTATACCTTGTCTTGTTCCATTACCTTGTCTGAACTTTATCCTACCTGTTTCCTTGTCTGTGGTTTCTTTCCCTGCAGTGCCTCTCTGCTCTGCTCTCGGCTCCGCACTCTGCGTCCTTGCTTTGCTTCTTACTCTGCAACTGGTGACTTTGCTCTGCACTCTGGGGCTTGCTCTGCTTTTGTCTCTGCACTCTGTGCCTTTGCTTTGCTCTTGGCTCTGTGCCTTCACTCTGCTCTTGGCTCTGCCCTCTGTGCCTTCACTCTGCTCTTGGCTCTGCATTTTGTGGTTCTACCCTTGTCTCTCTGCGGCTTTGCCTCTGCTCCGCACTCCTGCGGTTCTGCTCCATTCTACTCTGCTCCACTCCTGCAGAAATCTCTTGCTGCAGCTCCTCTCTGCATACCTTGCGGTTTCAATCTGCTCTTGCTGCTGCAGAATCTCTTGCTGCAGCTCCTCTCCGCATACCTTGCGGTTCACCTCCTGTGTGAACAGGTCCCAATCTGTACCTTCATAATCCATTCCTTCCTGCTAGTTTCCTTACCTGCATCTCCTGTGTGAACAGGTCCCTACCTGTTCCTTCATACACCACGCCAACCAGCCCTGTGTTCTCTGCCGTGCCTGCCAGCCCTGTGTTCTCTGCTGTGCCTGCCAGCCCTGTGTTGTCTGCCGTGCCTGCCAGCCCTGTGTTGTCTGCCGTGCCTGCCAGCCCTGTGTTGTCTGCCGTGCCTGCCAGCCCTGTGTTGTCTGCCGTGCCTGCCAGCCCTGTGTTCTCTGCTGTGCCTGCCAGCCATGTGTTCTCTGCCGTGCCAGCCAGCCCTGTGTTCTCTGCCATGCCTGCCAGCCCTGTGTTGTCTGCTGTGCCTGCCAGCCCTGTGTTCTCTGCCATGCCTACTTGTCCGTGTTTCAGCAGTGCTCATCTGCCAGTCGCCCGCACCTGTCCTAGTGTTCCTGTCTCCCAAGTGGATCAGCAGCCACAGCCAGACACCACCCTGGAGTAGCACCTGGCAGCTGCCTGCTGCACAAGCCTGACCTCACCATCAGAGGCTCCAGCGAAAACCCAGGCAGCTGTCATAGTCACGCCCCTTCCAGGGTGGTCTGGTTTGTGGCACAGTGGGGCCACAAAACCCCCGAGCCCACGCGCACCAGTCAGGGCGTGAGCGTGACAATAATTTTCTATATAAATCAAAATAAATGTTATTATTTTCTGTCCACCTACTTTTGGACCACCCTGTATATTGTGGTTCCCTGAGGAAGAGGTCCATTCAACCTAGAAACACTTTGATGAATAGAAATAGATTGCAGTTTATTCCCAGAGTCCTGTGAATTCCTTACCAGCAGCGCAGCACATCTGTATTTTTTCCCTTGAATCAACAGGAGTTAGGTAGAAAGATAAGAAGATGAAAAAATGATGATGCATAAGTGGTAAGGTTTCTCCTTGTGGAGAGTGACATACCAGCTCTGGCTTGTCAAGGTTAAGGAGGCTTATTCACCTTGCAATGCTCCTCTAGGAAATTTAATATGCAAATTGCCTCTTCAGAGAAAAAGAGGACTTGAACTCTATAGCGCCACCTGTTGGAAGTAGCGATCCTATAAGAATCAAGCCTTTAACGAGTCTTGCAATATGACTTAGGATAAAAGCCAAATCAGTATCCCATTCCCATCTCCAAGACTTCGCCAATTGTTTGGAATGCACTACCCAGGACAATTTGATTAAAGGGCCACTGTCACCCCCTCCAGCCGTTATAAACTAAAAGAGCCACCTTGTGCAGCAGTAATGCTGCAGTCTAACAAGGTGGCTCTTTTAGTTTTTGATTCATTTATTACCTCAATAAAGCGTTTTAAAAATTGGCCACACATACCAGATATTGTACCAGGAGGCGGTCCGAAGCGTCCTGTATGAATCCCCCAACTGCCGTCACTCTTCTCTTCAGGGCCGATGGTACCCGCCCCCTTCGCGTTGTTGCTTCTTAAATCCGGCGCCTGCGCTGTGCGTGCCTGCCTGGGGCCTGCGCAGTGTTCTTTGTCAGTCACATCTCAGATGCCGGGTGCCTGACTGCGCCTGTGCGGGCAGTGCGGCCGCCCTGTTACTGAATCCCCGCCCCGCACTGTATTATTCATTATGCACAGTGCGGGGCTGGCATTCCTGGGCATGCGCACTGCGCTGTTCAGGCGCTCCCACATCTCGGACGCTCTCCCATCTCTGACGCTCCCCCGCCTTCCCAGGAACCCCAGCCCTGCACTGTACATAATGAATAACACAGTGCGGGGCGGGGATTCAGTAACAGGGCGCAGTCAGGCACCCGGCATCTGAGATGTGACGGACAAAGAACACTGCGCAGGCCCCAGGCAGGCACGCACAGCACGGGCGCCGGATTTAAGAAGCAACAACGCGAAGGGGGCGGGTACCATCGGCCCTGAAGAGAAGAGTGACGGCAGTTGGGGGATTCATACAGGACGCTTCGGACCGCCTCCTGGTACAATATCTGGTATGTGTGGCCAATTTTTAAAACGCTTTATTGAGGTAATAAATGAATCAAAAACTAAAAGAGCCACCTTGTTAGACTGCAACATTACTGCTGCACAAGGTGGCTCTTTTAGTTTATAACGGCTGGAGGGGGTGACAGTGGCCCTTTAAGTCCCAATACCCAGAGTTTTAAGAGAGGTCTAAAAACACATTTCTTTAGATTGGCCTATCACCTCACCTCACTTATCTAAACGTACCGTCACATTAAGCGACGCTGCAGCGATATAGACAACGATGCCGATCGCTGCAGCGTCGCTGTTTCGTCGTTGTGTGGTCACTGGAGAGCTGTCACACAGACAGCTCTCCAGCAACCAACGATGCCGAAGTCCCCGGGTAACCAGGGTAAACATCGGGTTACTAAGCGCAGGGCCGCGCTTAGTAACCCGATGTTTACCCTGGTTACCAGTGTAAATGTAAAAAAAAAAAAAAAAAACCACTACATACTTACATTCCGATTTCTGTCGCGTCCCCCGGCGTCCGCTTCCCTGCACTGTGTAAGCGCCGGCCGTAAAGCAGAGCGGTGGCGTCACCGCTGTGCTCTGCTTTACGGCCGGCTGGCGCTGACACAGTGCAGGGAAGCGGACGCCGGGGGACGCGACAGACACAGGAATGTAAGTATGTAGTGTTTTTTCTTTTTACATTTACAATGGTAACCAGGGTAAATATAGGGTTACTAAGCGCGGCCCTGCGCTTAGTAACCCGATGTTTACCCTGGTTACCAGTGAAGACATCGCTGAATCAGCGTCACACACACCGACTCAGCGATGTCAGCGGGTGAGCCAGCGACGAAAAAGGTGCTGGCCTTCTAGCTCCGACCAACGATGTCACAGCAGGATCCTGATTGCTGCTGCGTGTCAAACACAACGATATCGCTATCCAGGACGCTGCAACGCCACGGATCGCTATCGTTATCGTTGTTAAGTTGTTCAGTGTGAAGGTACCTGAACTATCCTGGTTACTCAAAAAAAAAAAATCTTCAAAGTCATGTCCCTTGTAGCATCAGTTTACATACCCCCCATGCACTTAATAGCCCTCTGTGTCTGTACTGTAAGTATATTTTTTATTTACCCTTCTTGTCTCCCCTATTACCTCATAGATTGTAAGCTTGCAAGAAGCAGGGCCCTCATTCCTCTTGGTATCTAAGTTATGGGATATTCTATAAGATCTTTATTGCCTGTACAAGTCCCCTCTAAAACTGTAAACTGCGGTGGAAAATGTTAGCGCTATATAAATATTAAAAATAAAAATTAATATTCCTTTGCAAAATGGGTTTTTGGGTTTTCTCCTACACCTCATTGGGGGACACAGGACCATGGGTGTTATGCTTCTTGCCACTAGGAGGACACTAAGTAAACACAAAGAGTTAACTCCTCCTCTGCAGTATACTCCCCTTGACTGGCCAGTAACAACTCAGTTCTTGCTTAGTGTCTGTAGGAGGCACTTGGGTCTGTTTTCAGACCCCACCGTTTTTTTGTTTTATTTTTACTTTGTGTAAATTTGTATTTATTAATTAACGGAGTGAAGGGGGCGATGGATCCCTCTCTAGGGCCCGCTCTCCCCCGAACGATCAACAGGCAAGCACGGCGAGTATACCTCCCCGTTCCTCTCCTGCGACGACTGGGGCACGCCGCCTAAGCTACACCAGGGTGACGGTTCCTATACGGTCCCGATCTCCCCCCTGTAAGAGGGCGAGCACATACAGTATACCTCTTATGTGCATCTCCCGGGCTCATCCAAGATTAGGCCCTCACCTTGGTGTCACGTAGATCCCATAATAGCCATAAGTCCCCTGCGGCAGGCATTCCCATAAGTCCCCTGCGGCAGGCACAGCTGTAAGTCCCCTGTGGCAGGCACATCTGAAGACGCAGATGCTCTCCATCCCCCGGCATAGGGAGGATCGATTGAGCTACAGGCACCCCGCCTTGGTGAGTACTACCCTTCCTCACGCTGCCTGCATGGGAAGGTGCGGTCTGGGTCCCTGGGGAGAGATACCGCTGGGCTAGATGCCAGTGGCGGGCATCAGGTGCGGTGTTGCGGCCGCCGGTGCGTTCCGCCGGCCGGCTCCATAAATTTAGTCCCCGGCTTCTACTGCCGGACTAGGCCGCAACTTAAAATTCCCACCCACCATCGAAGCCCCACCCACTACTCAGGCGCTTCTCGCTCTGAACGAGAAGTGCCCTGCAAATCTCGGGCGCCATCTTGGGACTCCACTTCTGCAGGGAAAATTCAGCCAAAAACTCTACCTTCCCTCTCTGCCTCTCCGAGGACACCGGCACAGGACCGTGGGTAAGCTGCTCCACTCCATAGGGAAAAGCTTAACCCTTTCTCTGCTCCCATAGCCCTGCTATCGCAGTTTAATTGGAGTATAGAAGTATAGACATACACTATGTCTCAATTTAAGGAGGCTAAAAGGGGCAATAAAAAGCACACTTTTTTTACTTCATGTGCCACTTGCAATTCTGCATTGCCACGTGCCCACAATACCCCTTTGTGCCAGAACTGTGACCCGGCCTGTGCGCAGCCGCCTTCTGCCACCATCTCCAATGTCTCCACGCAGCATACATGACTCAGTATATGAGTCGGAGGAATCTTTAACACAAGACTCCTCTATCGGTCAGGAGACACTTGACTCCCTTACTGAGGCAGTCAACAAAACACTAATGGTGGACGAGGAATCGATATCCACTCAGGAACATGTCGTCTCTTTTAAAAAGACTAAACGCGTTCAAAAGATATTTGTTAATCACCCTGAGTTTCAGGACATTGTTCAAAAACACAGGGAACACCTGGAGAAGCGTTTTGCGGCTCAAAAAGCCACGGAAGCTAAATATCCTTTCTCCAAGGATCTAGTGAAGGAGTTGCTTCTCTCTCCTTCGGTGGATCCTGCCGTATCACGACTCGCATCCTAAACAGTCTTATCCCTGTCCGACGGTTCATCAGTCAAAAATCCTTCTGACCGTCAAATTGACTACCTGGCTCGCTCAGTCTTTGAGGCCTCAGGAGCAGCTCTCCTTCCATCCTTTGCCACTACCTGGGTGGCTAAGGCAATGGTGGCCTGGGCAGAGGTGTTAATCTCTACCGTCCACGACAGTAATCTTCCCCCAGAGGCGGCCAGACTAGCTAACCAGTTAGCTCAGGCCAGAGATTTCGTAGTTAACGCTTCCATAGATGCGGCTAATTGCACAGTGCAAGTGGCTGCAAAGGCAATTTCCATCAGGAGGGCCTTATGGCTCCGCGATTGGGGTAGCAGATTCTGCTTCTAAAAAGTCACTGACTTCTTTACCTTACCAAACTGGCCGTTTATTTGGGGATAAACTAGACCAAATCATTTCTGAAGCTACCGGAGGGAAGAGTAAATTTCTTCCCCAACAAAAACCTGCCCAGCCTTTTTGGAATCAACAGCAGTTTCGATTCTGGCCCTTTCGGAAGAGCTCCAGTTGGTCCTCCTCCTCCCCGGGTTTGGGATGGCGGGAAAACAGAAATCCCCAGGTCTCATACAGACCAAACCGCTCTCCCGCCCAGTCCCTCACTCCATTTGCTTTGCGATGCGCTAACTTGGGAAAATGGTTGCGGCGATGGAAGCCGTTCCGTTTACGCAGTTCCATCTCCATCCCCTGCAACAAGCACTGCTGTTAGCCTGGGACGGGAGTCCATTTTCCCTCGACCGTCGTTTTTGCCTGTCCCCTCAGGTCAGGCAGACCCTCAGGTGGTGGACGCTGTAGACCTCCCTGAACCAAGGGAAGTTCTTTCTCCCAGTGCGCTGGTTAGTGGTGACCACCGATGCCAGCCTTTTGGGCTGGGGCACAGTTTTCAAGCACCACACGGCACAAGGTCGTTGGTCCACAAGAGAGTCGCATCTTCCAATCAATATCTTGGAGATTCGAACGATCACACTTGCCTTACGCAACTTTCACCACCTTCTCGCAGGCCATCCCATTAGAATCCAATCTGACAACGCCACAGCCGTGGCGTATATCACCCGGCAAGGGGGAACCCGCAGCAGGGCAGCCATGCTTGAAGTCTCCCACATCCTGCGCTGGGCAGAGACCAGTCCCTCGCTCATCTCGGCAATCCACATACTGGGTGTGGAGAATTGGGAAGCGGACTTCCTCAGTTGCCAAGGTCTTGCCTCGGGTGAGTGGTCCCTCCATCCGAAAGTCTTCCAGCAGATTTGTCTATTCTGGGGGACGCCGGATGTGGATCTCATGGCCTCGAGGCTCAACAACCAGGTTCCCCAGTTCATTGTTCAATCCCGCGATCCTTGCGCCATTGGGGCAGATGCTCTGGTCCTGTCGTGGCATCGGTTCCAGCTGCCATACATTTTTCCGCCTCTTCCTGTGCTCCCGAGAGTCATCAAGATGATCAGGGCAGAGGGGAGAAGTTGGACTGGTTTTTTTTTTTTTTTTAGATTTGGCTATCTTAGGAGGACATCTGTTTGTGCAGGTAACTATTACTGTGCAGAATTATTAGGCAACTTAATAAAAACCAAATATATTCCCATCACACTTGTTTATTTTCACCAGGTAAACCAATATAACTGCACAAAATTTAGAAATAAACATTTCTGACATGCAAAATCTAAACCCCTCAAAATTAGTGACCAATATAGCCACCTTTCTTTATGACACTCAACAGCCTTCCATCCATAGATTCTGTCAGCTGCTTGAGCTGTTTACGATCAACATTGCGTGCAGCAGCCACCACAGCTTCCCAGACACTGTTCCCAGAGGTGTAATGTTTTCCCTCCCTGTAGATCTCACATTTTATGAGGGACCACAGGTTCTCTATGGGGTTCAGATCAGGTGAACAAGGGGGCCATGTCATTATTTTTTCTTCTTTGAGACCTTTACTGGCCAGCCACGCTGTGGAGTAGTTGGAGGCATGTGATGGAGCATTGTCCTGCATGAAAATCATGTTTTTCTTGAACGATGCCGACTTCTTCCTGTACCACTGCTTGAAGAAATTGTCTTCCAGAAACTGGCAGTAGGTCTGGGAGTTGAGCTTCACTCCATCCTCAATCCGAAAAGGTCCCACAAGTTCATCTTTGATACCAGCCCATACCAGTACCCCACCTCCACCGTGCTGGCATCTGAGTCGGAGTGGAGCTCTCTGCCCTTTACTGATCCAGCCTCTGGCCAATCCATCTGGCCCATCAAGAGTCACTCATTTCATCAGTCCATAAAACCTTTGAAAAGTCAGTCTTAGGATATTTCTTGGCCCAGCCTTGACGTTTTATTTTATGTTTCTTGTTCAAAGGTGGTCGTTTTTCATCCTTCCTTACCTTGGCCATGTCCCCAAGTTTCGCACACCTTGTGCTTTTTGTTACTCCAGTAACGTTGCAGCTCTGAAATATGGCAAAACTGATGGTAAATGGCATCTTAGCAGCTTCATGCTTGATTTTCCTCAATTCATGGAGTTATTTTGCGCCTTTTTGCCCAACACGCTTCTTCCGACCCTGTTGGCTATTTGCCATGAAACGCTTGATTGTGATCACGCTTCAAAGGTTTGGCAATTTGAAGACTGCTGCATCCTTCTGCAAGTCATCTCACAATTTTGGACTTTTTAAAGCCTGTCAAATCTCTCTTCTGCCCCATTTTGCCAAACGAAAAGAAGTTGCCTAATAATTAAGCACATCTTATGTAGGGTTTTGATGTCATTAGACAACACCCCTCCTCATTACAGATGCACATCACCTGATTTACTTAATTGGTAGTTGACTCAAGCCTGAAAAGCTTGGAGTAGGACAACATGTATAAAAAGTATCATGTGATCAAAATACAAGTTGCCTAATAATTCTGCACACAGTGTACATGCATGCTCTCCTAGCTGGAATAATATCAATAGGTAAACCTTTTGAAACTTTTATGTCTTGATGTAACTATCTAGGATTTGAACCTCCCACCACAAGTGGACATTGCTGTAGTTCTTACTGTAGTATGAATTGAGAGCATCCCCAAATCTCAACTCCAGGAAACTCTTCCATTCTTATACTCCTTGGGATATGTGAGCACGTTAAAGGGCTTGTCTGGTCAAAACCGATAAGTCTGCAGTCACTCTGTGTGACTGCAGATTTATGAATCTCCTAACGCACGCTCTGAGCGCTGAGTAGATTTTGCCAGTTTCAGACCTGGGACCAGACGTAGCTAGCTAATACATATATTCATTTTATGTTTTTGGCTTACAAATATTGACATATGAAAGGCCTAAAAGGTGTTGTATGGGTTGTGTCTAGTGTTGAGCATTCCGATGCTGCAAGTATCGGGTATCGGCCGATACTTGCTGTATCGGAATTCCGATACCGGGATTCCGATACTCTTGTGGTATCGGGTATCGGAACAACATTAATGTTAAAATGTGTAAAATAGAGAATTAAAATAAAAAATATCGCTATACTCACCTGTCCGACGCAGCCGGGACCTCAGCGCAGGAACCGGCAGCGTTGTTTGTTTAAAATTCCCGCTTTTACATGGTTACGCGAAGTCCCGGCTTGTGATTGGTCAGGGCGGCCATGTTGCCGGGCCGCGGACCAATCACAGCAAGCCGTGACGAAAATACGTCACGGCTTGCTGTGATTGGTCCGCGTCCCGGCAACATGGCCGCCATTAACCAATCACAAGCCGTGACGTCACGGGAGGCTGGAAACGCGCTCATTTTAAAAAGGGCGCGTGTCCAGCCTCCCGTGACGTCACGGCTTGTGATTGGTTGCGTCGCGGTCAACCAATCACAAGCCGGGAGGCTGGACACGCGCCCATTTCAAAATGAGCGCGTCCAGCCTCCCGGCTTGTGATTGGTTGATCGCGGCGCAACCAATCACAAGCCGTGACGTCACGGGAGGCTGGACACGCGCCCATTTTAAAATGAGCGCGTGTCCAGCCTCCCGTGACGTCCCGGCTTGTGATTGGTCAGGGCGGCCATATTGCCGGGACGCGGACCAATCACAGCAAGCCGTGACGTAATTTCGTCACGGCTTGCTGTGATTGGTCCGCGTCCCGGCAACATGGCCGACCTGACCAATCACAAGCCGGGAATTCACGTAACCAAGTAATAGCGCGATTTTTAAACAAACAACGCTGCCGGTTCCCTCGCTGAAGTCCCGGCTGCGTCGGACAGGTGAGTATAGCGATATTTTTTATTTTAATTCTTTCTTTTACACATTTATATGGTTCCCAGGGCCTGAAGGAGAGTTTCCTCTCCTTCAGACCCTGGGAACCATCAGGGATACCGTCCGATACATGAGTCCCATTGACTTGTATTGGTATCGGGTATCGGTATCGGATTGGATTCCGATACTGTGACGGTATCGGCCGATACTTTCCGATACCGATACTTTCAAGTATCGGACGGTATCGCTCAACACTAGTTGTGTCCCATTGTATGATTGCTTCCACAATTGCAACATTCACCGTCCGAGTACATCAGATGACCACTACCAGCTGCGGGACTCCTGACCTGTACTCAGTCTTGGGGTACGTGCACACGACCAGTAAAAGCTGACAGTTGGACGCTGCTTACTTGTGCAGAGTCCGTCCTGCAGCCTCCAGCTGTTACAGCAGAGTGGATCAAATTTTAAAGAAATCCCATGCCCACTAATGCATCCAGAAATGCCCATGGCTCACCTGCGGAGACGGACATGCGGCAAGTCTTTCCATACTGCAGCAAGTCAATTTCTCTAGCAGACGCTAACCTCTGCAAGAGAAATTTCACCCTTACAATTTAATGCGGTGAATCTGCATGATTCAGTGAACACATGCAGATTCACCTGCATTCAAGAGACAGCAGCGCTTTGAACGCAGCAAACATACGCTGCGTCTAAAGCGCTGCCAGTTCCTGATTGCCTGCACAGACCCTTATAGGTTTTTGAAGTTAAGATCAAGTCAGGAGACATGCTGCCAATCCAGTCATTGTGGTCGGCGCCTGGACAGTGACCATGGATATACGAGACCAGTCTAAAGCCTTATTAAATTATATTCGCAAGTCAAAATCAAAAATGGCTCCAAAACACAAAAAATGTCAAGTTTTCAGTTAAGCCAATTGATTATTAAACACAAAAAGCACTCAATTTCTTCCACCTTCAGGGTGTTTCACTACAGTTTTATAACGCAGAGCCGTGAAAATAAAAAATCCTTTTTGTACAAAAATTATTTTTTAGCCTCCGGTTTTGTATTTTCCCCAAGGTTAACAGGAGAAATTGGACCCCAAAAGTTGTTGTCCAATTTGTCCTGAGTACGCTGATACCCCATATGTTGGGGTAAACCTCTGTTTTGGCGCACGGGAGATCTCGGAAGGGAAGGGGCACTGGTTTACTTTTTCAATGCAGAATGGGCTGGAATTGAGATCGGACGCCATGTCGCGTTTGGAGAGCCCCTGATGTGCCTAAACAGTGGAAACCCCCCTAACTGAAACCCTAACTCAAACACACCCCTAACCATAACCCTAACCACACCACTAACCCTAATCCCAACCGTAAAGGTAATCCAAACCCTAACTTTAACCCTAACTGTAGCCCCAACCCTAACGGGAAAATTGGAATAAATTCAATTTTTTTAAATTTTCTTATTTTTCCCCTAACTAAGGGCGTGATGAAGGGGGGGTTTGATTTACTTTTATAGTGGGTTTTTTTAGCGGATAAGACGCTTTTTATTGCAAAAAATAGTTTTTGCGTCTTCACATTTTGAGAGCTATAATTTTTCCATATTTTGGTTCAGAGTCATGTGTGAGAACTTGTTTTTTGCGGGACGAGTTGACGTTTTTATTGGTACCATTTTTGGGCACGTGACATTTTATGATCGCTTTTTATTCTGATTTTTGTGAGGCAGAATGACCAAAAACCAGCTATTCATGAATTTCTATTGGGGGGGCGTTTATACCATTCCGCGTTTGGTAAAATGGATAAAGCAGTTTTATTCTTCGGGTCAGTACAATTACAGAGATACCTCGTTTATATTTTTTCTCTATCCCCATGATGGCACCTCGGAGAGAGGGGTCCGCCCCCAAGGACAGGAAACCTACAGGTGAAAAAGGGCGTACCTCTCTCCCACATCAGTTGGTTTCCTGTCCCTGACGGGGAACCTACAGCACGTACCTGAAGGATTCTTCGTGGGATTCCAGGGGCTGGTCCAGTCGGTTCTTGATAGGGGGCGCCCTGTCACGGCTGGGTCGAGCGGGTTTTCTCTCCCCTTTTCTCCCTTCCCTGAAGAACCACTGCGGGGGTCGGCGGACCTCATGGGTGAGTGTGGGGGGGAAGGCAGTGAAAAGGATCAAGTCTGCCTTCCCCACGGGAAAAAAAAAAAAAAGGGGTAGGAAGGAGCTGGTGGCGGCGGTCACCAAAATAGCCCTGTACCACGGTATGGAGGTAGCGGCGGCGACCTTTCCATAAGCCCCAGACAAAACTGGGAGGCAGGACCGGGTGTCGCAGGGGACCGCTGAGACGCCGGTGCCATTGCCGCCCGGACCGGGGCAGACGCCGGCAAACGGAACGCTAGGGCGCGCGCGCGGGTGTCCCCGTTTATATCTTCCCCTATGTGGGGCCGGCAATCCGGGAAAACCAGAAGTTAGGCGGGCGCATGCGCAGATCGCCACTTCCGGCGTCGGCGGCACAGCAGATTAAAAAGAACGCTCACAGGCGGGAGAATGTGGTAAATTCAAATCTCCGGTGCACCAAACAAGTGCAGAGGCCACTATGAGCGAAAACGAGCAGCAGGATGTGCAGGAAGTCGTTCAGCTATCCCCTGAGCAAGCGCAGGTACAGCAGCGCCAGCACTCACATCAGCGCAAGGGGAACTCTTCCTCTCTACAGCGCAGCAGCAGCGGATGCTCAGAGTCACAACGCAGCCGGGGTTCTGCAAAGACCACACGACCGGTGACGAATCCAGTAGTGGACACAGTCCCCAGGCCTGAGACGGTATCTCTTATCCGCAGGGGGTGAGTGATCTACGTGAAAGTGCTGGTTTTAATACGGGGTTACTCTTTTTTTCCTAGGGAAGGAAATGTACAGGCAAAACAAAGCACAGAGTATGTGCTATATGTTCAGAGGAGCTGCCTTCCTCCTGGGAGAAGAAGCTGTGCAGCACTTGCATAGAGAAGACGATTCAGGAGGAATCCCCAGCATTTGCCTCAGACCTTAAAACATTAATAAGAAGTCAGGTGGAGAGTGCCCTTAAAAGCATTAAAACCACAAAGAAAAAACAAAACAAGTCACGGGTTCCCTGAATTTAGCGCGGACGAGTCAGAAAGCGAGCTATCTGACTCTAGTGGTTCATCAGCCTCTGATACCTCTTCGGTATCCTCAGAAGGGGGACGCAGTTGCTTCCCTATCGAGGAGACCGACGCCTTAGTAAAAGCCATCAGAACGACAATGGGTCTGGTAGATGAACGGCCTAAAAGAACAGCGCAGGACATAATGTTCAGTGGGTTAGAACAAAAGAAAAGAAGAGCATTCCCAATAAATGAGAAAATTCACTCTCTAATTAAGAGAGAATGGAAAAAGCCAGACAAAAAAGTTCTCCTGACTCCCAAAAGGAAGTACCCTTTCGATGACCCAGCCTGCTCATCCTGGAGTAAGGCACCAAAATTAGATGTGGCCATAGCAAAGGCCTCTAAAAAGTTCGCCCTGCCCTTTGAGGACATGGGCACCTTAAAAGACCCAATGGACAAAAAAGCTGAGACTTTCTTGAAAAACTCCTGGGAAGCGGTAGGGGGTGGACTAAAACCAGCCATCGCGGCCACCTGCACGGCCCGCGCCCTAATGGTATGGCTCGAGCACTTGGATTCTCAATTAAAGGGGAAAGTCTCAAGAGAGACAATTCAAAAATCAGTGTCTATAATGAAAGGTGCAGCAGCCTTTTTGGCTGACGCATCAGTGGATTCAGTTAGACTAGCAGCCAGGTCAGCCTCCTTCTCAAACGCCGCAAGACGTGCCCTGTGGCTAAAATGCTGGCCAGGGGATTTGCAAACGAAAACGAGACTTTGCTCAATACCTTGCAAAGGCAAATTCTTATTTGGATCAACGTTAGACGATATCCTCGACAAAGCCGGGGATAAGAAAAAAATATTTTCCCGGATTCCCCAACCAGTCTTACAGGCGTCCCTTTCGGAATAGAAAGTTCATGCGGAGGAGACCTCCAAAAAGGGAACAAAGAGGCATGGGAAGACAAGAGAAATAAGAACAGGGGATTTTTGTTCAACAAAGCCACTCCCAATAATAAGAAAACACAATGAAGGTATTCCCTGGGTCGGGGGGAGACTAGCCGGTTTTCTTCCAGCATGGGAAAAAATTTCAAACAGTCCCTGGATATTAGGCATAATACGAGAAGGTCTCAAACTAAAATTCCGCGTTCCCCCCAACAATTCCTTCATGGTAACACCGCAGAGACAATCACAAGAACAGTCAGCTCTCCAGGAAGAAATTTTGAGCTTAATCCAGAAGGGGGTCTTACAGGAAGACCCACACCAGGAAAGAGGCATGGGCTTCTACTCCCCCCCTCTTCCTTTGAAGGAAACCAGACGGATCGTACAGGACGATCATAAATCTCAAAAAATTAAACAGTTTCCTCGAAATTCCACACTTCAAAATGGAAACAATAAAATCTTGCGTGAAAATACTCTTTCCCTTGTGTTTCATGACTGTTCTAGACTTACGAGATGCATATTACCATGTGCCGATCCACAGGGATCATCAAAAGTATCTCAGACTAGCAGTGAATATCCAGGGGGAAGTGAAACACTATATAAACATAAAATTCCAAAACAACTAATACCTAAAATTACTTTATTAGAAAATACGTTAAAACCATTTTAGACAAAAAACCACAAACCTACAATAATGTAACAACAAATGGGTAAGGCTATAGATTCCCTAAACTTCCCCAAATCACCCTTACCACCGAATGAGGTGGCACCCCAACCGGTAGCCTATATAGTTTTTCCGGCTTGTCCCATTCAACCTAGTCGGCCATAATGCCCGCAGGGCTGCACCATAGACCCATGCCTATGCAGGGCATACCGCTAGAAAATACGAGAGGGGAGATATGGGGGTGGTGATCCTTATGGGAAAAAGTATGCAATTTATGTCAAAATGTCACAGGTTCCTTATTTTGCCTGTGATATCGGGAATGTATTAGCCTAAATTTACCGGATATTACCAGGACACCCACAATAGTTTAAAATACGGGTATTAAAGACAAGGTGCTAATGGTCTAACCCTCACGATCCCTATAAAGGCTGTCCCTGCCTAGCATGCGGAGGTTGGCACCCCTAAATAATCACGCAAATGGCGCCCCCGGTCTCGTCGACTAACCCTTAATAACCCTATCCACTTCACCTATCTCATATGCCAAAACGGGTAACCAGATAATGGAACCCAAAGGGGAGGGGAAAAGGGGAGGAAGAAAACCGGGATGGGGCAGTAAGGGAAAATCAGCGAAGGTAGGTGTGGGGGGTAGTTAGATACTTTTATACTCAAAACCAAAAGATAATATCATAACAGAGGTACCATCTTAGTATATCATGTGCACCCTGCTTGTAAATCTATCGGATAATAGCAAGTACTTGCACAATTTCTTATTTAGGTACCCTCAAAAAGATAACCAACTGAATGATGGCCTATTCAACAGGTCATTGCACACATGCCCTAACAAGATATATCTACATAATTAGTGTCCACAAATCTGCGGAAATGATAACTCATATACTAGGGGATGTTTTATATATAAAGTGCATCAGATACCCATACTCATAAAATTGTACTTAGCCATCAGGAACTCCTCCCCTCATTGCACACTACCCGGCATGTAATTATATCACACAATACCCCGAATAAACTGAATATCTTATCTGGTGTCCAGACGATCATCTAGTGCCTCAACGCGTTTCCCTGCCAAGATACCAGTTCGTCAGGAGGCTAATGGAAAGACCGTTGTGCAGGGATACAGCATACGGCCATCATGATACACTGCTTGTAGGCGTGCAGTGCCACTACCGACGGGGATTTTAAAGTTACCGGTGTTGTAACTAGGACCGCCCACTATATCCTCCAGATGGTACCAGAGGGAACATCCGGGCGGGCGGAACTTTGAGAAAATGTCTTCACGTTCGAAGTGCGCATGTCCCAGCCATCTATGCACTAGAGTTACTCAAGTTTCCTCTCCGTGCCTGCCTCTCCTACGTCACCCTGCGCAGTCATGCGCAGTTCAAAACAAGACGCGCCGATCACAGCAGGTATACTAAGAGTGATAACTATTGCTTCATGATAGCCCCTCAGATCGCGCATGCGTATAGTTAGTATCGTTACAGCGTACTTATTATGACGCTCCACGGCGTTGATTCCAGCACATATAGATAATATCGTTACAGCGTTCTTATTATGGCGCTCCACGGCATTAATTCCAGCACGTATAGATAATATCGTTTCAGCGTACTTATTATGGCGCTCCAAGGCATTAATTCCAGCACGAGTCGAGGCCAGTTCTGAACACGATGTATTATTTGGAGCACTATTACAGGCTATTTAAACATACAGTACACATGCATGAATCTAAAGGAGGCATATTCATGTCACATTGACCCCTACTTTGGCTAGAGCGCCCCGATGTTTTACATATCCCCGACCTTAAAAGAGCCCAGCAGATTTGTCCAGATACTAAATGATACTCTAGTGAGATAAAAGAGGGGAAACAAGTAAATAATTAATCATCCCCTGATCAGTCACACTCACACACTATCTCATAAGTGTGTGTCCAAGACTGGAAATCTTCAAAGGAGTAGAGTAGTCAGTACAAAATAATCTGACTAAACAAGCACAGTCTTTTCAAATAAAGCAGCTATAGGTGAGTTGTTCATTTAGCCCCTTAGGTGTTATGGACTCCATTCTGAAGATCCACTGGGATTCCCTTTGCAACAGAACCCTATCCCAGTCACCTTGTCTACCATTCGGTCTAACGACCTCTAAAACACAGAACCTCAAGCTATCTGCATCCCCTTGATGACGTTCCCAAATGTGTCTAGCTACCGGGGTATCCCTTTTGTTTCTCACATCACCTAGATGTTCCCCTATCCGTTTCCTTAATTCCCTTTTTGTCTTCCCTATGTAATTAAGGGGACAGGAGCAGGTTGCCATATAGATAACTCCCGTGCTTTTACAATTAGCAAAATCTCTCAGGAAATATTGCCGATTAGTTGATGCGCTTGAAAAGCATTTACCCAATGTAATGACCCTACAAAAGGAACAACCTCCACATTTAAACATGCCACAGATTTTTCTATCTAACCAGGTTCCTTCAGGTCTCTGCCTGACGTAGTGGCTATGTACTAAGCGGTCCCTGAGCGATCTCCCCCTTCTAAATGTAATCTGTGGCCTAGAAGGGATAAAGTCATCAAGAGTATCATCTGCCTTCAAGATCTGCCAATGTTTCCTCAGAATCCTGTAGATGTTGTCCGATTGAGAATCAAATGTTCCGATCACTCTACAGGTATTCTCCTCCTCCTGTCGCTCTCTAGGTCGAAGGAGTGTGCCTCTATCTTTTTCAAGGGCATTTCTGAAGGCCGGATTCAATACCTCATCAGGATACCCACGTTCTCTAAACCGGTTTCTTAAATCATATGCCTGTGCCCTAAAGGTTTCAACCTGGGAACAGTTTCTCCTTAGGCGTAAGTACTGTCCACGTGGAATGCCTCTCTTGAGAGGCACAGGATGGTGGCTGTCCCATCTCAAGAGGGCATTCATAGATGTTGGTTTGCGGAATACCTTAGTTTCCAAAAGCCCCGAAACGTTTTTACTGATCATAACGTCCAGGAAGGCTAACTCAAACCGTTGACATTCAAAGGTGAAATGTAGACCAATTGTATTAACATTTAGCTCTCGTATCAAGGTCTCAAACTCACACTCTGTCCCATTCCAGATTACAAAGACGTCGTCTATATAGCGATACCACGCCCAAATTTTTTCGGTCCACCAGACCTCCACATCAGGGAAGATGGCCGAGGGTTTGATGATTATATCCCCATTTGCATTAGAGAAAAATGGGGATATAATCATCAAACCCTCGGATAAGGGGGGGAATCTAGTTGTCCTTGACCATGCAATGTATGTTGATATGTGCAAACGTATTCTCCATGACAGAGAGACATATAGACTCCTTGATACAAATCCCACTACAGATTTCATAAAGGTACTTATGGTAATCTTAGACAAGGGCCTGGAAGACAGACTTATTTCACAGAATGAATACAAGTTTATGGCACCCCGGCATCCCACTATTCCAACATTTTATGCTATACCCAAAATTCATAAGGGGTTGTCCCCGTTAAAGGGACGCCCCATAGTGTCTGGGGTAGGTTCTCTAAGTCAAAACGCGGGTGTATATGTTGATCGTGTCCTTAGACCATTCGTTACGTCTCTTCCATCTTATGTAAGAGACACATCGGATTTACTAGGCAAAATCGATGGTATCTCGGTAGACAGGAAAACTCTACTCTGCTCCATAGACGTTGAAGCCCTATATAGCAGTATTCCACATCAATATGGTTTGAAAGCCCTGGAATTTTATTTAAAAACAAGGGCGGTCCATTTCAAGGGACATAATGAGTTTATACTATCTCTTATGGAATATATTCTAACTCATAATTTTTTTATGTTTGATGGTAAGTACTTCCAACAGCGCAGGGGGACCGCTATGGGGTGCTCATGTGCCCCCTCGTATGCTAATCTCCTCCTGGGCTGGTGGGAGGAAACGACCATCTTCCCTGATGTGGAGGTCTGGTGGACCGAAAAAATTTGGGCGTGGTATCGCTATATAGACGACGTCTTTGTAATCTGGAATGGGACAGAGTGTGAGTTTGAGACCTTGATACGAGAGCTAAATGTTAATACAATTGGTCTACATTTCACCTTTGAATGTCAACGGTTTGAGTTAGCCTTCCTGGACGTTATGATCAGTAAAAACGTTTCGGGGCTTTTGGAAACTAAGGTATTCCGCAAACCAACATCTATGAATGCCCTCTTGAGATGGGACAGCCACCATCCTGTGCCTCTCAAGAGAGGCATTCCACGTGGACAGTACTTACGCCTAAGGAGAAACTGTTCCCAGGTTGAAACCTTTAGGGCACAGGCATATGATTTAAGAAACCGGTTTAGAGAACGTGGGTATCCTGATGAGGTATTGAATCCGGCCTTCAGAAATGCCCTTGAAAAAGATAGAGGCACACTCCTTCGACCTCAAGAGCGACAGGAGGAGGAGAATACCTGTAGAGTGATCGGAACATTTGATTCTCAATCGGACAACATCTACAGGATTCTGAGGAAACTTTGGCAGATCTTGAAGGCAGATGATACTCTTGATGAGTTTATCCCTTCTAGGCCACAGATTACATTTAGAAGGGGGAGATCGCTCAGGGACCGCTTAGTACATAGCCACTACGTCAGGCAGAGACCTGAAGGAACCTGGTTAGATAGAAAAATCTGTGGCATGTTTAAATGTGGAGGTTGTTCCTTTTGTAGGGTCATTACATTGGGTAAATGCTTTTCAAGCGCATCAACTAATCGGCAATATTTCCTGAGAGATTTTGCTAATTGTAAAAGCACGGGAGTTATCTATATGGCAACCTGCTCCTGTCCCCTTAATTACATAGGGAAGACAAAAAGGGAATTAAGGAAACGGATAGGGGAACATCTAGGTGATGTGAGAAACAAAAGGGATACCCCGGTAGCTAGACACATTTGGGAACGTCATCAAGGGGATGCAGATAACTTGAGGTTCTGTGTTTTAGAGGTCGTTAGACCGAATGGTAGACAAGGTGACTGGGATAGGGTTCTGTTGCAAAGGGAATCCCAGTGGATCTTCAGAATGGAGTCCATAACACCTAAGGGGCTAAATGAACAACTCACCTATAGCTGCTTTATTTGAAAAGACTGTGCTTGTTTAGTCAGATTATTTTGTACTGACTACTCTACTCCTTTGAAGATTTCCAGTCTTGGACACACACTTATGAGACAGTGTGTGAGTGTGACTGATCAGGGGATGATTAATTATTTACTTGTTTCCCCTCTTTTATCTCACTAGAGTATCATTTAGTATCCGGACAAATCTGCTGGGCTCTTTTAAGGTCGGGGATATGTAAAACATCGGGGCGCTCTAGCCAAAGTAGGGGTCAATGTGACATGAATATGCCTCCTTTAGATTCATGCATGTGTACTGTATGTTTAAATAGCCTGTAATAGTGCTCCAAATAATACATCGTGTTCAGGACTGGCCTCGACTCGTGCTGGAATTAATGCCTTGGAGCGCCATAATAAGTACGCTGAAACGATATTATCTATACGTGCTGGAATTAATGCCTTGGAGCGCCATAATAAGTACGCTGAAACGATATTATCTATACGTGCTGGAATTAATGCCGTGGAGCGCCATAATAAGAACGCTGTAACGATATTATCTATATGTGCTGGAATTAATGCCGTGGAGCGTCATAATAAGTACGCTGTAACGATACTAACTATACGCATGCGCGATCTGAGGGGCTATCATGAAGCAATAGTTATCACTCTTAGTATGCCTGCTGTGATCGGCGCGTCTTGTTTTGAACTGCGCATGACTGCGCAGGGTGACGTAGGAGGGGCAGGCACGGAGAGGAAACTTGAGTAACTCTAGTGCATAGATGGCTGGGACATGCGCACTTCGAACGTGAAGACATTTTCTCAAAGTTCCGCCCGCCCGGATGTTCCCTCTGGTACCATCTGGAGGATATAGTGGGCGGTCCTAGTTACAACACCAGTAACTTTAAAATCCCCGTCGGTAGTGGCACTGCACGCCTACAAGCAGTGTATCATGATGGCCGTATGCTGTATCCCTGCACAACGGTCTTTCCATTAGCCTCCTGACGAACTGGTATCTTGGCAGGGAAACGCGTTGAGGCACTAGATGATCGTCTGGACACCAGATAAGATATTCAGTTTATTCGGGGTATTGTGTGATATAATTACATGCCGGGTAGTGTGCAATGAGGGGAGGAGTTCCTGATGGCTAAGTACAATTTTATGAGTATGGGTATCTGATGCACTTTATATATAAAACATCCCCTAGTATATGAGTTATCATTTCCGCAGATTTGTGGACACTAATTATGTAGATATATCTTGTTAGGGCATGTGTGCAATGACCTGTTGAATAGGCCATCATTCAGTTGGTTATCTTTTTGAGGGTACCTAAATAAGAAATTGTGCAAGTACTTGCTATTATCCGATAGATTTACAAGCAGGGTGCACATGATATACTAAGATAGTACCTCTGTTATATTATCTTTTGGTTTTGAGTATAAAAGTATCTAACTACCCCCCACACCTACCTTCGCTGATTTTCCCTTACTGCCCCATCCCGGTTTTCTTCCTCCCCTTTTCCCCTCCCCTTTGGGTTGTTACATTATTGTAGGTTTGTGGTTTTTTGTCTAAAATGGTTTTAACGTATTTTCTAATAAAGTAATTTTAGGTATTAGTTGTTTTGGAATTTTATGCTTTGATCACTATACCAACCTATTGATATTTGATTAATTTTCAATTGGAAGTGAAACACTACCAATTTCGGGCCCTCCCCTTCGGGTTAGCTATTGCACCTCGGGTGTTCACGAAGATAATGTCAGAAGTGATGGCTCACATACAGGAACAGAATATCCTGATAGGGAACTATCTGGACGACCTCCTTGTAGCAGGGACCTCATTCCATCACTGCAAACAACAGTTGGATTTGGTCATGGCTTCTCTGTCGAGGCTGGGTTGGCTACTAAACTTTCCCAAATCCAGAGTAGTCCCTTCTCAGGTACAGGAATACTTAGGGATAGTCCTGGACTCGACCACACAAATGTGCTACCTTCCTCAGGGGAAGATTCAAAAAATGACACAGGCGGTGTTACAGTTGTCGACATCTCCAGTCACCACTCTCAGAAAAGCTGTGTCACTGTTGGGCTCCATGACAGCCTGCATCCCGGCCGTACAGTGGGCACAGTGTCATACCCGGGACCTACAATGGGAGACTTTAAATTCAAGCCTATATCTGGGCGGAAATTTAGACTGGCAATTAAGTAAATCATCAACTACGATACACTCCCTAGAATGGTGGGCGGACCCAGTAAATTTTACCAAGGGGGTCCCTTGGGCACTACCGACGGAATAAGTCCTAATGACGGATGCAAGCCCCTGGGGGTGGGGAGCACATGTAGACGATCAAGTGGCACAAGGGAATTGGAGCTAAAGTCAAGAGTTAGTCTCATCAAACATGAAAGAACTGTTAGCGGTAAAGCTCGCCCTAACACACTTTCTAAAACTCCTTCGCTCTCACCACGTAAAAATCTTCTCAGACAACCAGGTGGTGGTAGCATATCTAAACCACCAAGGGGGCACCAGGTCACGAGCACTGATGGAGGAAACTCAATCCATCTTTCACATAGCAGAGCACAATCTGAACTCATTAACAGCTCTCTACATAAAAGGCTCGGAAAACCAAACCACAGACTTCCTCAGCAGGACTTGCTTAAAACAGGGGGAGTGGGAGCTAAAACAATCGGTATTCAACCAGATAGTAAAACGTTGGGGAAAGCCAGAAATAGACCTATTTGCGGACAGTCAAAACCGGAAAGTAAAAAGGTTCTGCTCAATCGATCCCCGGGGGGACCCAGTAGCTCTGGACGCCCTTACAATCCCCTGGGACTATCGTCTCGCCTATGCGTTCCCTCCAATATCCCTTATCCCCCTAGTCCTGAGGAAAATTCGGGAGGAGGGAGCAACAGTGATAGTAATAGCTCCATTCTGGCCTCGCAGAATATGGTTTTCTTGACTAAGAAAAATGTCCATAGAAAGCCCGTGGGTTCTACCGGACACTCAGAATCTGTTATCCCAGGGTCCAGTGTTTCACCCCAATGTAAAAAGCCTACACATGACAGCTTGGCTTTTGAAAGGAAGCTACTAAGCGATAAAGGTTTCTCACCCAATCTAGTGTCCACGTTATTACAGAGTAGAAAACTCGTAACCACCAGAATATATGGGAAAGTGTGGAAAAAAATTTATGTCGGTATCGGGCGCAGACCCATCTGGGGAAATCCCAATAGGGAAAATTCTTGAGTTCCTGCAGAAGGGATTGGAAAAAGGTTTAGCTACGAGTACTCTAAAGGTTCAGGTAGCAGCCTTGGGAGCTTTGTATAATCATGATCTAGCCAGAAACCAATGGATCATGAGATTCATTAAAGCTTCGGGTAGATCAAGGCCTATCCCTCTCCATAATACCCCTCCATGGGACCTAAACCTTGTTTTAAAAGCTCTAACTAAACCTCCCTTTGAACCCCTGGCAGACGCGCCCCTAAAGATCCTACCTCTAAAAACCACACTCCTAGTGGCCCTAACCTCGGCCCGTCGTGTCAGCGACATACAAGCATTATCCGCATGTCCTCCCTTTACTCAAATCCTCTACGATAGAGTCATTCTTAAAACTGACCCGGCCTACCTCCCTAAAATCGCGTCACAATTTCATAGGACACAAGAGATCTCTCTACCCTCATTTTGTCCCAACCCCAAAAATGAGGGAGAAAAAACACTGCATACCAAGATGTAAAAAGATGCCTAGTCCAATATCTGTCAGCCACTAGGGAGTGCAGGAAGGATAGGGCTCTGTTTGTCTGCTTCCAGGGTCCACGGAAGGGACAGAAAGCATAGAAAGCCACGTTAGCAAGGTGGATAAGAGATGCTATCGCTCTATCCTACTCATCCGGTGGGACGGCCATCCCGGAGAATATAAAGGCTCACTCAACCAGAGCAGTGGCATCATCCTGGGCGGAGAGAGCTGGCGCTTCGATACAACAGATATGTAGAGCGGCCACTTGGTCTTCCCAGTCCACATTTTTCAAACATTACCGTTTAGACTTGACCTCCTCTGATCTCACCTTTGGGAGAAGGGTTCTAGAGGCAGTGGTCCCTCCCTAAGAATTACAATCTATGCAAATCTCTCCGTGGTGCCATCATGGGGATAGAGAAAATTATAGTTACTTACCGATAACGGTATTTCTCTGATCCCATGATGGCACCCGTATATTCCCTCCCTTTTCACACACAGGTGTGCACATTATAATGTACTAATAATTAGCTTTAGTCACGGTGCCTCTGTTAAGTTAAATTTGTTAAGCTTAATTCGTGTAAATATTAAGTTGCAGCTGAAGTTCTGTATAAAGGCTCTGTAAACCAACTGATGTGGGAGAGAGGTACGCCCTTTTTCACCTGTAGGTTACCTGTCCCTGGGGGCGGACCCCTCTCTCCGTGGTGCCATCATGGGATCAGAGAAACACCGTTATCAGTAAGTAACTATAATTTTTTTATGTTTTGGCGCTTTTATATGATAAAACTTTTATACAAACAATAATTATTTTTGCATCGCTTTATTCTGAGGACTATAACTTTAGTTTTTCGCTGATGATGCTGTATGGCAGCTCGTCTTTTGCGGGACAAGATGATGTTTTCAGCAGTACCATGGCGATTTATATCCATCTTTTTTGATCGCGTGATATTCCACTTTTTGTTCGGCGGTATGATAATAAAGCGCTGTTTATTGCCTTTTTTTTTTATGGCGTTCACTGAAGGGGATAACTAGTGGGACAGTTTTATAAGTCAGGTCGTTACAGACGCGGTGATACTAAATGTGTACTTTTGTTTTATTTTGATACCGAAATTTATTGGAACAATTTTTTTTTTTTTGTTAAACACATGTAAAAAAAATTTTTTCTTTTACTTTATAACATTGCCCCAGGGGGGAACATCACAGTATAGTGTCAGATCAATGATCTGACAGGCAGTGCTCCAGGCTTGCTGTCGCCTGCTCCCCACCTCCCTGCAGGACCCGAAAGGAGCCCCGCGTCCATTTTGGATCCGGGCCCTGCAGGGAGGACACGCTCGGTACAACGCGATCACATCACAGCGTTCCCTATGCCGCCGGGAACGCTGTGACCATGTTTGATCGCAGTGTTCCGGGGGTTAAATGTGCCGGGAGCGGTCCGTGCGGCGGCAATTGGCCGCGCTCCCCCCCCCCCCCGTGAGCGCGGCCGATAGCCTATGACGTACTATCCCATCCCTGGGAATTGAGTCCTAGGTCACCACGACGGGATAGTACGTCATATGGGATTAAGGGGATAAATTCAACTGAGAATTAAACAAAACATTGAGGGGGAAACACCCTCTTATAATTGACAATCCTTTATGTTCAGAACTAACCAACTTTAAAACACAGGTTAAATAGTCAGTATACAGCTGCCATCATTTACAACGATTAACCCCTATAAAGTGTAGCAGTTTTCATAAGAAAATTTCATGAAAATGCTATCTGCATTGTTCGGCAAAAGCCATGGTCCGTAAGCAACGTTCAACAAAGATCTTTGATGTGCCGTAAGCGAACAGTCAGTAAAAGGGTACAAGAAAATGTCCAAGGCATTATACCATAATACAAGAAAGACTCATCAAAAGGTGGATTACATTTGGCACAACACAGTGACATTACCTAGAAAAATGCATATACAGCAAAACTAGGTAAAAACTCAGGCGGCATATTGATCATGGAGGCTGCCAAGAGGCCTACAGAAACATTAAAGGAGCCGAAGGAAATTCTGGCATGTATTGGTTGTGTACAGCATGTGACAATGACAATTTCACCTTCAGCACAACAATAAGAACCCTGAGTATAACAACAACAGCCCTAAGTCATATTGCACGACTCATTAAAGGGTTGATTGTGACTTGTAGGATCGCTACTTCCAACAGGTGGCGCTATAGTGTTCAAGTCCTCTTTTTCTCTGAAGAGGCAATTTACATATATGCAACTGCATTTTAGGTTTTTTTTTACATGACAAAAACTTAGCATTTTAACACCTGTGTGTACATGTTTTCACATTCACTCTATATCTATTAGTATCCTTTATGCCCACACTAGTACATTTCATAAAAGGTGATCTGCACCAAAGAAGTTGTCCCACAAAAGAGATAAAGGGGTATTCCCATAACCAATATCCTATCACACTATGCAGTATGTGGAATAATAATATTAGCAAATACCTCCAATTAGAAATGAATTATAGTTCTTCAGATTCACAATGTTGCTTACGTCATGTAGGCCATTGCAGCAGCTTAGGTGTCCATGGTTATGACCACTAAAAGCTACTCAACGGTCACTATGAGTGGCCATAATCATGGATACCTAAGCTACTGCAATGTCCTAAGAAACTTGGCAAATCTGAAGGGACTATACTAAATTTCTCTTTGGACATACAGTACAGACCAAAAGTTTGGACACACCTTCTCAGTTAAAGACTTTTCAGCATTTTCATGACCATGAATTGTACATTCACACTGAAGGCATCAAAACTATGAATTAACACATGTGGAATTATATACTTAACAAAAAAGTGTGAAACAACTGAAATTATGTCTGATATTCTAGGTTCTTCAAAGTAGCCACCTTTTGCTTTGATGACTGCTTTGCACACTCTTGGCATTCTCTTGATGAGCTTCAAGAGGTAGTCACCGGAAATGGTTTTCACTTCACAGTGGGATTTCTTGCCTTATAAATGGGGTTTGGACCATCAGTTGCCAGTTGTGTTGTGCAGAAGTCTGGTGGGTACACAGCTGATAGTCCTACTGAATAGACTGTTAGAATTTGTATTGTGGCAAGAAAAAAGCAGCTAAGTAAAGAAAAACGAGTGGGCATTATTACTTTAAGAAATGAAGGTCAGTCAGTCTGAAAAATTGGGAAAACTTTGAAAGTGTCCCAAGCGCAGTTGCAAAAACCATCAAGCGCTACAAAGAAACTGGCTCACATGAGGACCGCCGCAGGAAAGGAAGACCAAGAGTCACCTCTGCTTCTGAGGATAAGTTTATCCGAGTCACCAGCCTCAGAAATCGCAGGTTAACAGCAGCTCAGATTAGAGATCAGGTCAATGCAACACAGAGTTCTAGCAGCAGACACATCTCTACAACAACTGATAAGAGGAGACATTGTGCAGCAGGTGTTCATGGTAAAATAGCTGCTAGGAAACCACTGCTAAGGACAGGCAACAAGCAGAAGAGACTTGTTTGGGCTAAAGAAAACAAGGAATGGACATTAGACCAGTGGAAATCTGTGCTTTGGTCTGATGAGTCCAAATTTGAGATCTTTGATTCCAACCACCGTGTCTTTGTGCGACACAAAAGGTGAACGGATGGACTCTACATGCCTGGTTCCCACTGTGAAGCATGGAGGAGGTGGTGTAATGGTGTGGGGGTGCTTTGCTGGTGACACTGTTGGGGATATATTCAAAATTGAAGGCATACTGAACCAGCATGGCTACCACAGCATCTTGCAGCGGCATGCTATTCAATCCAGTTTGCGTTTTGTTGGACACATCATTTATTTTTCAACAAGACAATGACCCTAAACACACCTCCAGGCTGTGTAAGGGCTATTTGACCAAGATGGAGAGTGATGGGGTGCTACGCCAGATGACCTGGCCTCCACAGTCACCAGACCTGAACCCAATCGAGATGGTTTGGGGTGAGCTGGACCGCAGATTGACGGCAAAAGGGCCAACAAGTGCTAAGCATCTCTGGGAACTCCTTCAAGATTGTTGGAAGACCATTCCCGGTGACTACCTCTTGAAGTTCATCAAGAGAATGCCAAGAGTGTGCAAAGCAGTCATCAAAGCAAAAGGTGGCTACTTTGAAGAACCTAGAATATAAGACATATTTTCAGTTGTTTCACACTTTTTTGTTAAGTATATAATTCCACATGTGTTAATTAATAGTTTTGATGCCTTCAGTGTGAATGTACAATTCATAGTCATGAAAATACAGAAAAAATTTAAAATGAGAAGGTGTGTCCAAACTTTTGGTCTGTACTGTATGTCCAAAGAGAAATTTAGTATAGTCCTTCAGATTCGCCAAGTTTCTTAATGTAGGACATTGCAGTAGCTTAGGTATCCATGATTATGGCCACTCAGTGACCGTTGAGTAGCTTTTAGTGGTCATAACCATGGATACCTAAGCTGCTGCAATGGCCTACATGAGGTAAGCGACATAGTGAATCTGAAGAACTATACTTCATTTCTAATTGGAGGTATTTGCTAATATTATTATTATTCCACATACTGCATAGTGTGATAGGATATTGGTTATGGGAATACCCCTTTATACAAATTCTAACAGTCTATTCAGTAGGACTATCAGCTGTGTATCCACTAGACTTCTGCACAACACAACTGATGGTCCCAACCCCATTTATAAGGCAAGAAATCCCACTTATTAAACCTGACACACACCTGTGAATTGAAAACCATTCCTGGTGACTACCTCTTGAAGCTCATCAAGAGAATGCCAAGAGTGTGCAAAGCAGTCATCAAAGCAAAAGGTGGCTACTTTGAAGAACCTAGAATACAAGACATAATTTCAGTTGTTTCACACTTTTTTGTTAAGTATATAATTACACGTGTTCATTCATAGTTTTGATGCCTTCAGTGTGAATGTACAATTTTCATAGTCATGAAAATACTGAAAAGTCTTTAAATGAGAAGGTGTGTCCAAACTTTTGGTCTGTACTGTATACAATTCAACAATTTCTACTTTTGATATGAACTGTTGATCATTCTAAAAATCATATGGCACCATCACTAACACATATTAAAGCACCTTTTTATTTATTCTTCATACTGTGCAAATGTACAATACATTTAAAGAGCCAAAAACCAAAAAGATTTGGCAACTTCTTTAGAATACATTATTCATTTTCCATAGAAAATCTGATATAAAAATACAAAAAAATATTTAGAACCAATATTTACAGTTTTTAAATTATGGCAGGATTTTTCTCTTTACTTCAAACAAAAGCTCTAAAATAAGGAGATATTTTACGCAAAGTTTTTTTCTTCAGATTTTCTGAAAACCATTGCTAGTGACTTTGCATTAACTCATAATTCATTATTATTTCCCTTTGGGCAAAGTCTATAGTTGAGGTAGATTGTTACAGTCTTTGGATTAAGAAATGCAAATATTGCTAAGCTGCTATGTGTCTATATCATAGCAATAAAACATAGTCCTATGATTGTCAGAAATCCTCTGCTTGGCGAGTTCTTTCCCAGTCTCATCTGTTAGAGCAATTCTTGATGGCTCTTCTGTATTACAGTCTAAATGTATGTCCAATGAGGAATGACTATTAGTGTGCGTGGTCACATATCCCATTGTTTTCTGGAAAGTTTCATGAGGGGGCTTCCAAACAGATTTTCCAAATGTGCCTGGAAATTAGAGAAACAAATGTTTAAGCCTATTTTTCAGAAGGCTCATTAAATCATAAAAAAAAAAAAAAAAAATGACTAGGACCTACAGATAGGATTGTATTTTGACCTACACTATGGTTAGTATATTAGTGTTCTTTATACTGCACGCAGAGTCCTCCCTGTTGGCATGCACGCCGTTCCGCATCAGTGGGCCAGCAGCTGAAATTTGCATACACGCGACTGGGCACATGGCAGTGACATCTAGCGCCCCCTTTGCTTGGACGCTTAAGTCAGCTGCCAGCTTCAGAAGATGACATGGCGGATGAAAGGAAGGAAGGTGGGTAGCAGTGTTTGTGGGGTTTTTTTCCTCTATGTATTGAACAGCAGCACCAGCAGGATAGGGGACATATACCAGTATTGGGGGAGCATATACCAGTATGTGGGGAGGGGGGGCATATACCAGTATGTGGGGAGGGGGGGCATATACATGAACTGAGGATATATAGATATATATATATATACACACACACTTAACAAAAACAGGCAGCACTCCATATTCTTAAAGATAATGTGCAGGAATTTATTGAACCCACATCTCCTTGCGATGTTTCAGCTCTGAATGAGCGGTACAGTGATTTTGATTGGTCCTCAATCCAACATTATTATTATTATTATTATTATTATTATTTATTGTTATAGCGCCATTTATTCCATGGCGCTTTACAAGTGAGGAGGGGTATACATAATAAAAACAAGTACAATAATCTTGAACAATACAAGTCATAACTGGTACAGGAGGAGTGAGGACCCTGCCCGCGAGGGCTCACAATCTACAAGGGATGGGTGAGAATACAGTAGGTGAGGATAGAGCTGATCGTGCAGCGGTTGGTTGATCGGTGGTTACTGCAGGTTGTAGGCTTGTCGGAAGAGGTGGGTCTTCAGATTCTTTTTGAAGGTTTCGATGGTGGGCGAGAGTCTGATGTGTTGTGGTAGAGGGTTCCAGAGTAGGGGTGATACGCGAGAGAAATCTTGTATACGATTGTGGGAAGAGGAGATAAGAGGGGAGTAGAGAAGGAGATCTTGTGAGGATCGGAGGTTGCGTGTAGGAAAGTACCGGGAGATGAGGTCACAGATGTAAGGAGGAGACAGGTTGTGGATGGCTTTGTACGTCATGGTTAGGGTTTTGTACTGGAGTCTCTGGGCAATGGGGAGCCAGTGAAGGGATTGACAGAGGGGAGAGGCCGGAGAATAGCGGGGGGACAGGTGGATTAGTCGGGCAGCAGAGTTTAGAATAGATTGGAGGGGTGCGAGAGTGTTTGAGGGGAGGCCACAGAGCAGGAGGTTGCAGTAGTCAAGACGAGAGATGATGAGGGCATGGACTAGGGTTTTTGCAGATTCTTGGTTGAGGAATGAACGGATTCGTGCAATATTTTTGAGTTGAAGTCGGCAGGAAGTGGAAAGGGCTTGGATATGTGGTTTGAAGGAGAGATCAGCGTCAAGGATAACCCCGAGGCAGCGAGCTTGTGGGACTGGGGAGAGTGGGCAGCCATTTACTGTAATGGATAGGTTCGTTGGGGGGGGGTCACGTGAGATGGGGGAAAGATGATGAATTCTGTTTTGTCCATGTTAAGTTTCAGAAATTTAGCGGAGAAGAAGGATGAAATAGTGGACAGACATTGAGGGATTCTGGTTAGTAGGGAGGTGATATCTGGTCCAGAGATGTAGATCTGTGTGTCATCAGCATAGAGGTGATACTGAAAGCCATGAGATTCTATGAGCTGTCCCAGGCCAAAGGTGTAAATGGAGAAGAGCAGGGGCCCAAGGACTGAACCTTGTGGGACTCCGACACAGAGGGGGCGAGGTGAGGAGGTGGTGTGTGAGTGGGAGACGCTGAATGTCCGGTCTGTTAGGTATGATGAGATCCAGGATAGGGCCAAGTCTGTGATGCCAAGGGATGAGAGGGTCTGTAATAATAGGGAATGGTCCACTGTGTCAAAGGCAGCCGACAGGTCGAGGACATGTGGTTAGGTTGTGAACAGAGACGCAGTGACATGCGCAGTAGGCATTCCAGGACGCCGACAACATGCTGGATCCTCCAAAATCGTTATGTTCCTCCAGAGGTAGGCATTAAATGAATGGACAGTTGCTCTATGAACGAATTGGTTATGTAGAAATACTTACACACGGATAGCACTAAAGCACTTTATAATAATTTATAAAATATGAAATTCACCAATTGGCTGTAATTAGGGGATGAAGGGGATGTGTCTCTATAAATAGACTGTATGTAGTAACACTCACTGCTTGAGAAAGGGTCATTCAGAGCCGAAACGTCACAAGGAGATGTGGGTTCAATAAATTCCTGCACATTATCTTTAAGAATATGGAGTGCTGGCTGTTTTTGTGAAGCATATGGACTGAAAGCAACCAGAGGACGGGTTGTTTGGGCCTTGCACCCGAGGATAAGTAAAGGATTTGTGCTGTTCCATCTTTGTATTCTTTGTATCTCTCTCTCTCGATCGAGTGAGGGTGCATATACCAGGATAGGAAGCATATTCCTTGATATCTGCACTCCGGTACCCCTGCTCCTGTTTGTGGCTGCTCTCTGTTCTTTTCTAAACTTACAGCAATGTTTTTAGGAGTGAGGCCGGCGTCACACTAGCGAGTTTTACGGATGTGTGAGAGGTGCAGAAAATACGGATTGCATACGGTACAATTATTCTCTATGTCCCAGTTCCTATCTGCCGTATTTTACTGATCCGTAATATACGGTCTTGTACAGCCGTAGAAAATCGCAGCATGCTGCGTTTGTCACCGTATTGCACAAAAATAAATAAATAAATAAAATAAATTAAAAAAAAATAATAAAAAAAAAAAAAAAAAAAATCGCCAATGAAAGTCTATGGGGGCGAGAAAAATACGGATTACACACGGACCAGCAGTGTGACTTTTGCGAGAAATACGCAGCGGTGTTCTATATATCTCGCGCTGAAATATATATATATATATATATATATATATATATATACACACACACACATATACATATATATATATATACATACACACACACACATACACATATATATATACACACACATATATATATATATATATATATATATATATATATATATATATATATATATATATATATACATATATACATACACACACATACACTGTATATATGTTTTAACGAACATTTGAGCACATAAATCCATTAGATGTCGGTTTTGCAAGCCTGCGAGAAAATATCGCAGTACTGATGCCATACGGATTACATACAGAGGATGCCATGCGCAAAATACGCTGACACACCCTGCCTACGGATGACATACAGATCACTATTTTGGGAACATTTCTGCGTATTACGGCCACAAAAAACGGACCGTATTTTCATACGCTGAGTGTGACGCCGGCCTGAATCTGAACGGACAAGTTAACAACTCAAAAGAGTTTTGACAACATATCAACGGATCGGCGCTCATCTTACATTTTGCAATTGTAATGACAAGTAGTTTGTCCTATACAGTTTGAGAATATTATCAGCACATTTCTGTCTTAAAGAAGGGATGTGCTAACACAATTGACCGATTTTCATACATCCATGAAAGCTGCAAATCAGGCTGGATATGTTTACATGGGGCAAAAATTGGGAATGAGCGATTCTATGAACTTTTGTTCTGCCGAATAAATCGTCAATTGAAGGGGCCCACTAGTGACACTGCCCTAAACAAAATCAATCTTAATTCAAGAAAAATGTACCTTACCCATGTGCAACGTTTTATCAGAATTCTTCTTCACCCCAGCAACGTCTGGCTCTGACTCAGTGTTAGCCCTGTTCTCTTCACTTTGGTCACAGACAGAGCCAGGAACAGCATAGATCACAGGAAAACTGCCATTTACATCTGAATTATTGATGAAATGTTCGTCGCTTTGTTGTGTGTATAAGGATCCAAAGTCCTTTTGTATTCCAGAATCTGGCTCATAAGCATTGAGGGTTGCTGATCCTTGATCTAAAATACAGCCTTTTAAAAGAAATAAAACAAAATCACTTAATCTTTTTTTGTCAAATACAAACCTAGGAAAAAAAAAAAAAAAAAGTGGTTTGCTGAGGTTTACACCTACTAGCTTGGTAGACTTCACATCCTTCAGGGTTGTACAAGCTTCCTTTTAAATACATTGAGCTTTGCTGGCCCACATATGGATAATTAAGTGGATCGTTTCCAGTTTCTAGGTCAGCTTCACTTCCATTATCCAAATGACAAATAACTAAAAATAAAACAAAATATTTTATTCAGAGACAGACGGAGCTAGAAGCCACCTGCATCCACTTTCAAGGAAAAATGTCTGTATATGAAAAGGATACTCATACTGTCGTGTTTATGGTCACATACGACTTCAAAATTAAACCCACAGTTACTCTATTCCATAAATCAATACCATAAATCAATAAAAATAAGAAAAGAAACTCTAATCTCTCTCAAGTCAGAGAAATTCACTTATTCTCCTGGATTGATTTTTATTCTCAATTCATAGCGAAAATCTGTAAAATTTGCATCTAACCAAGACAGTTTCCCATTAGTGAGATAGGAGATGACAATTGGTGCTTTTAACATTCTATGGAGATAGAGGCAGACTGATTCTGCTAAAGGTTATGAGAATTAACTCATCTCCTAGCTCGGTAATGGAAAAAAAAAAATCTGTAAAATCACTCAATACAGATTTTATCTATTAATTGAGAATTTGGAGAATGATATATCAGTCATGGAGGAGAAAGCAGCGGATTTCTATGATAAGAAACTTTGCTATATATCTTATTTCCAATAAGACTCTAAAATACCATTAGAGTCTCTCTGCTGCAAGAAGTAACCACTCATGGAGGAGGGTATGTAATGATGGCTTCCATTTTCAGAGGAGATGTATCCTTCTTGTCTGTCGGCAAGTGTTCCCTGGGAAGACAAGTAGCTTGGAGTATCCACTGGCAGGTTTGTCTCATCTGTAAAATAAGGTTGCATGTGTTACAGTAACTACACGTATATGTTGAGACTTAGAATATTCTGGTGGTTCAAGATCTAAATATATCTACTGTTGTAATCTGTGGTATACTTAAAGAAAAAAAAAAGAAAATCTTAGAAACCCCAGATGTTTTCCACCAGATGAAGCTCATTGCCCAACATATGTTCTTCCAACCTTGTGTGTCCCTTCTAACCACAGATGAATGGCAATTTGATTAACCAAAACTTAAAGCTCACAGCTTTTGATTTCTTGCCTTGCTCTACAGTCATACCCACCTGTGTTTGTAACACTGCAATCCTCATTCCGTCTTCGTGTGTGGTATATGATGACCACCCACACGAGAGAGGTTCCCACAACACAGCAAACCACGGCTATAATCACCACCCCAACGGTGGCCCAGCCATCATCCTCCAACGATGGTGTGGCATTTGCAGGGGAATCACAAGTTGGATTGGGAATTACAGAGAGATGTATATTGCCCCTCTCCGTTCCAAGAATATTGGACATCTCGCAAGTGTATTTTCCAGCATCTTCAAAGTCTGTATCTACGAGAATAAGAAGTTGATTCCCAGCAGCAAAGAAGTGTCTCTCTGTTACAGTCAAAGGTTTGTCATCCTTCGTCCAATTCACTTTTGGTGCAGGGTTTCCCCCTGCTATGCATTGCAGGACTGTGGTTTCTCCTTTTGATACAGTTCGATCTACCAATGGTCGCAGAAAAAATGGGGTTTCTGTTAGGAAAGAAAAAAAAAAAAAAAAAGTTGAATCACACCCTGTCAGTAAGGCAAACACATTTCAAATATGTAGTATTGACGTGTCCACTCTAGAAAAGGCAAACTACACCCCAATTTCTGCATACACGTTAAAATATTTTACAGATGACCAGGGTTGTCATTTTAATATTAAAGGTTCTTATATGATTAAAGCTGTTCTTTAACCCCTTCATGACCCAGCCTATTTTGACCTTCATGACCTGGCCATTTTTTGCAATTCTGACTAGTGTCCTTTTATGAGGTAATAACTCAGGAACGCTTCAACGGATCCTAGAGATTGTTTTTTCGTGACATATTGGGCTTCATGTTAGTGGTAAATTTAGGTCGATAATTTCTGCGTTTATTTGTGAAAAAAAAACGGAAATTTGTCGAAAATTTTGAAAATTTCGCAATGTTCACATTTTGAATTTTTATTCTGTTTAACCAGAGTTATGTGACACAAAATAGTTAATAAATAACATTTCCCACACGTCTACTTTACATTAGCACAATTTTGGAAACAAAAATTTTTTTTTTGCTAGGAAGTTCTTCTTTTTAACATATTTATAAGGACCTTGTAGGGGGCATTCAGAGTAGAATTTCAATATTTGCAGATGACACTAAACTCTGCAGGGTAATCAATACAGGGGAGGACAATTTTATATTACAGGATGATTTATGTAAACTAGAAGCTTGGGCTGACAAATGGCAAATGAGCTTTAATGGGGATAAATGTAAGGTCATGCACTTGGGTAGAAGTAATAAGATGTATAACTATGTGCTTAATTCTAAAACTCTGGGCAAAACCGTCAATGAAAAAGACCTGGGTATATGGGTGGATGACAAACTCATATTCAGTGGCCAGTGTCAGGCAGCTGCTACAAAGGCAAATAAAATAATGGGATGTATTAAAAGAGGCATAGATGCTCATGAGGAGAACATAATTTTACCTCTATACAAGTCACTAGTTCGACCACACTTAGAATACTGTGCACAGTTCTGGTCTCCGGTGTATAAGAAAGACATAGCTGAACTGGAGCGGGTGCAGAGAAGAGCGACCAAGGTTATTAGAGGACTGGGGGGTCTGCAATACCAAGATAGGTTATTACACTTGGGGCTATTTAGTTTGGAAAAACGAAGACTAAGGGGTGATCTTATTTTAATGTATACAGGTCCTTCTCAAAAAATTAGCATATAGTGTTAAATTTCATTATTTACCATAATGTAATGATTACAATTAAACTTTCATATATTATAGATTCATTATCCACCAACTGAAATTTGTCAGGTCTTTTATTGTTTTAATACTGATGATTTTGGCATACAACTCCTGAAAACCCAAAAAACCTGTCTCAATAAATTAGCATATCAAGAAAAGGTTCTCTAAACGACCCATTACCCTAATCTTCTGAATCAACTAATTAACTCTAAACACATGCAAAAGATACCTGAGGCTTTTAAAAACTCCCTGCCTGGTTCATTACTCAAAACCCCCATCATGGGTAAGACTAGCGACCTGACAGATGTCAAGAAGGCCATCATTGACACCCTCAAGCAAGAGGGTAAGACCCAGAAAGAAATTTCTCAACAAATAGGCTGTTCCCAGAGTGCTGTATCAAGGCACCTCAATGGTAAGTCTGTTGGAAGGAAACAATGTGGCAGAAAACGCTGTACAACGAGAAGAGGTGACCGGACCCTGAGGAAGATTGTGGACTGAGTCTGGTGTGGAAACATCCAGAGCCACCGTGCACAGGCGTGTGCAGGAAATGGGCTACAGGTGCCGCATTCCCCAGGTAAAGCCACTTTTGAACCATAAACAGCGGCAGAAGCGCCTGACCTGGGCTACAGAGAAGCAGCACTGGACTGTTGCTAAGTGGTCCCAAGTACTTTTTTCTGATGAAAGCAAATTTTGCATGTCATTCGGAAATCAAGGTGCCAGAGTCTGGAGGAAGACTGGGGAGAAGGAAATGCCAAAATGCCTGAAGTCCAGTGTCAAGTACCCACAGTCAGTGATGGTGTGGGGTGCCATGTCAGCTGCTGGTGTTGGTCCACTGTGTTTCATCAAGGGCAGGGTCAATGCAGCTAGCTATCAGGAGATTTTGGAGCACTTCATGCTTCCATCGGCTGAAATGCTTTATGGAGATGAAGATTTCATTTTCCAGCACGACCTGGCACCTGCTCACAGTGCCAAAACCACTGGTAAATGGTTTACTGACCATGGTATTACTGTGCTCAATTGGCCTGCCAACTCTCCTGACCTGAACCCCATAGAGAATCTGTGGGATATTGTGAAGAGAAAGTTGAGAGACGCAAGACCCAACACTCTGGATGAGCTTAAGGCCGCTATTGAAGCATCCTGGGCCTCCATAACATCTCAGCAGTGTCACAGGCTGATTGCCTCCATGCCACGCCGCATTGAAGCAGTCATTTCTGCCAAAGGATTCCCGACCAAGTATTGAGTGCATAACTGAACATTATTATTTGATGGTTTTTTTGTTTGTTATTAAAAAACACTTTTATTTGATTGGACGGGTGAAATATGCTAATTTATTGAGACAGGTTTTTGGGGTTTTCAGGAGTTGTATGCCAAAATCATCAGTATTAAAACAATAAAAGACCTGACAAATTTCAGTTGGTGGATAATGAATCTATAATATATGAAAGTTTAATTGTAATCATTACATTATGGTAAATAATGAAATTTAACACTATATGCTAATTTTTTGAGAAGGACCTGTACATATATGAGGGGACAGTACAAAGACCTTTCTGATGATCTTTTTAATCATAGACCTGAGACCGGGACAAGGGGGCATCCTCTACGTCTGGAGGAAAGAAGGTTTAAGCATAATAACAGACGCGGATTCTTTACTGTAAGAGCAGTGAGACTATGGAACTCTCTGCCGTATGATGTTGTAATGAGTGATTCATTAAGTAAATTTAAGAGGGGACTGGATACCTTTCTGGAAAAGTATAATGTTACAGGGTATATACACTAGATTCCTTGATAAGGTGTTGATCCAGGGAACTAGTCTGATTGCCGTATGTGGAGTCGGGAAGGAATTTTTTTCCCCATGGTGGAGTTACTCTTTGCCACATGGGTTTTTTTTGCCTTCCTCTGGATCAACATGTTAGGGCATGTTAGGTTAGGCTATGGGTTGAACTAGATGGACTTACAGTCTTCCTTCAACCTTAATAACTATGTAACTATGTAAGTTATAAGGGTTAAAATTTGACCAGTGATTTCTCATTTTTACAACAAAATTTACAAAACCATTTTTTTTAGGGACCACCTCACATTTGAAGTCAGTTTGAGGGTTCTATATAGCTGAAAATACCCAAAAGTGACACCATTCTAAAAACTGCACCCCTCAAGGTGCTCAAAACCACATTCAAGAAGTTTATTAACCCTTCAGGTGTTTCACAGCAGCAGAAGCAACATGGAAGGAAAAAATGAACATTTAACTTTTTAGTCACAAAAATGATCTTTTAGCAACAATTTTTTTTTTCCCCAAGGGTAAAAGGAGAAACTGGACCACGAAAGTTGTTGTCCAATTTGTCCTGAGTACGCTGATACCTCATATGTGGGGGTAAACCACTGTTTGGGCGCATGGCAGGGCTTGGAAGGGAAGGCGCGCCATTTGACTTTTTGAATGAAAAATTGGCTCCAATCTTTAGCGGACACCATGTCGCGTTTGGAGAGTCCCCGTGTGCCTAAACATTGGAGCTCCCCCACAAGTGACCCCATTTTGGAAACTAGACCTCCCAAGGAACTTATCTAGATGCATAGTGAGCACTTTAAACCCCCAGGTGTTTCACAGAAGTTTATAACGCAGAGCCGTGAAAATAAAAAATACAATTTTTCTTTCCTCAAAAATTATTTTTTAGCCCGGAATTTTTTATTTTCCCAAGGGTAACAGGAGAAATTTGACCCCAAAAGTTGTTGTCCAGTTTCTCCTGAGTACGTTGATATGTGGGGGTAAACCACTGTTTGGGCACATGCCGGGGCTCGGAAGTGAAGTAGTGACGTTTTGAAATGCAGACTTTGATGGAATGCTCTGCGGGCGTCACGTTGCGTTTGCAGAGCCCTTGATGTGCCTAAACAGTAGAAACCCCCGACAATTGACCCCATTTTGGAAACTAGACCCCCAAAGGAACTAATCTAGATGGTGGTGAGCACTTTGAACCCCTAAGTGCTTCACAGAAGTTTATAACGCAGAGCCGTGAAAATAATAAATGTATTTCCTTTCCTCAAAAATAATTTTTTAGCCCACAATTTTTTATTTTCCCATGGGTTACAGGAGAAATTGGACCCCAAAAGTTGTTGTCCAGTTTCTCCTGAGTACGCTGGTACCCCATATGTGGGGGTAAACCATTGTTTGGGCACACGTCGGGGCTCGAAAGGGAGAGAGCACCATTTGACTTTTTCAACGCAAGATTGGCTGGAATCAATGGTGGCGCCATGTCGCGTTTGGAGACCCCCTGATGTGCCTAAACAGTGGAAACCCCTCAATTCTAACTCCAACACTAACCCCAACACACCCCTAACCCTAATCCCAAGCCTAACCACAACCCTAACCCCAACACACCCCTAACCCTAGTCTTAACCCTAATTCCAACCCTAACGCTATGTGCCCACGTTGCGGATTTGTGTGCGGATTTTTCAGCACCGTTTTTGAAAAATCTGCAGGTAAAACGTACTGCGCTTTACCTGCGGATTTCCAGTGTTTTTTGTGTGGATTTCACCTGTGGATTCCTATTATGGAGCAGGTGTAAAACGCTGCGGAATCCGCACAAAGAATTGACATGCTGCGGAAATCCAACACAGCGTTTCCGCGCTGTATTTTCCGCACCATGGGCACAGCGGATTTGGTTTTCCATAGGTTTACGTGGTACTGTAAACGTGATGGAAAACAGCTACGAATCCGCAGCGACCAATCCGCTGTGGATCCGCAGCCAAATCCGCACCGTGTGCACATAGCCTAATTCTAACCCTAATTCCAACCATAGCCCTAATTCTAACCCTAATTGTAACCCTAACCCGAATTGTAACCCAAACCCGAATTCTAACCCTAATTCCAACCCTATCCCTAAGTGCAACCCTATCCCTAAGTGCAACCCTATCCCTAAGTGCAACCCTATCCCTAAGTGCAACCCTATCCCTAAGTGCAACCCTATCCCTAAGTGCAACCCTATCCCTAAGTGCAACTCTAACCCCAAGTGCAACCCTAACCCTACCCCTACCGGAAAAACAAAAATAAATATATTTTCTGTATTTTATTATTGTCCCTACCTATGGGGGTGATAAAGGGGGGGGGGGGGTTTATTTACTATTTTTTTTATTTTGATCGCTGTGATAGGTTCTATCACAGCGATCAAAATGTACAGGGAACATTGCGCATGCGCTCGCCATTTTCCAAGATGGCGGCGCCCATGCGAGAAGACCGAGGACACCGGGACTAGGTAAGTATGGGGGGGTGCGATCGGACAGCGGGGGGCGGAGGGGAGGGACGGAGGGGTACGGAACACTGACGGCGGCTGCAGATCGCCGCTATCAGTCGGTGGGGGGCCAGATCGGGGTCTCCAGCCATGGCCGATGCTATTGCAGCATCGGCCATGGCTGTATTGTAATATTTCATCAATTTTCATAGGTGAAATATTACAGATTTCTCTGATTGGCTGTTGAAAGTGAAACAGCCAATCAGAGCGATCGTAGCCACGGGGGGGCGAAGCCACCCCCCCTGGGCTGTAGTACCACTCCCCCTGTCCCTGCATGTTGGGTGAAATTGGAGTTAACCCTTTCACCCGGCCTGCAGGGACGTGATCCGACAATGACGCATATGCTGCGTTACAGGTCGGATTGGCACAGGTTTTCATGACGCATACGCTGCGTCAAAGGTCGGGAAGGGGTTAAAAAACACACAATTGTAATAAGCTTATTAAAAGATGCTTACCTAGCACAGTGAGTGTAGCATTGGCTGATATGCTGCCTGCATTATTCTGGGCGGTACAGCTGTACACACCAGTATCTCCAATTTTGGCATTCACAATAAAAAACACATCATCTTCTGGCATTACATGCATCCTTCTCTCTCGGGCGGCAGGAAAATCTGTACCACCATTTTTCTGCCAGGCGATCTGTGGTGTTGGGTGACCAACTGCAGCACACTCGAGTCGAGCTGTAGATCCAGCGCGAATAGTAAGGTCTATGGGCATCTTTGTAAATGAAGGAAGCACTGAAAGATAAAAATAAGAGGTATTTAAGTCAATTTGTCTTTCCATTTACATACATCAGAACAGGTACATAAAGTAAAGCAATACATACTGTTAACAGTTAACTTGGCCTTAACCGAGTAAGTAGTTCCAAAATGATTGGAGATGACACACTGGTATCTTCCTTCACTGATGAACTCCACATCGCGCAGCCTCAGGATAGCGGTGTACTCCATCACATCCCCACCTTGTACTCGCTGATGAGCATAATTTTCCATCTCTCCCTCATGTAGAATTTCATTATCTTTTTTCCAAGAAAAAGTCATTGGGGACTCACTGCTGCTAGCCGCCGAGCACACAAAGGTCACATTGGAACCTTTTATTGCAGAATGTGTTTCAGGTTGGACGGTAATCTGGGGCTTTGGAAAATCATCTAAGAAAAAAAAAAAAAGTTACCATTATTGTACAACTACCTGATTAAAATGGTCAAAACTAGCACACACCTACACCTTTAAATAATAATATAATCATAAATAATTATGTTTTCCATCAAAATTGGTTATTGAACATGAAAAAAAAGATTTTTTTTTCTCACCCCCAATGCCAAGATCAGGAGTGAGGGCATAAAAAAAAAATAAAAAAAAAAGGTTTCCATTATATGGTTTTCTAGATAAACAAAAAAGGTCAAAATTGATCAAAAGTGAAACAAACAAAATGAAAACATGCATTTCAGAAACGTACCACACACAAATCCATCAGCTCTCACAGAGAAGATACTTTTGTCTTTTAGAGTTTGGGGATGTGCACAGTTTGCCTTTACAAATGTTTGCAACTTATTTTCAGTCAACCATGGAGGTAACCATTTCAGCTGACAATCGCACAAAAGGCTTGATGTGTTCAGATGCCTATTGAAAGAATACAAAATAAAAGTATCACAAAAATACATTCATATTGCTTTGAGTAAAATTGACAAAAAAAAAAAAAAAAAAAAAAAGCATGGCTGTAAAGCAGTCAATGACTTAATGCATGACTCCCTCCAGGAGAAGTATCATACTATCACGGGAAAAAAAAAAAACAAAACAAAAAAAACCTTACAGCTGCTGAAGCCTCTTCATCTGCGAGAAAGCATTACTCTGCATTGACACAATGGCATTGTTGCTCAGATCCCTAAAAAGATGAAAAATTAAAATAAAAGGGAAATTGTGAAAAAAAAAAAAGAACAAAAAACAGGGCAAAAAATCTACAAAGCTAAAATGTTCACAGCACAAATAAAATAGACTTACAAATATTCAAGCGCTTCCAACCATGAAAATGCCTTTTTTGTGATCGATCCTATTCGATTGCCCTGTAGCATCCTACAAAATAAATTAAAGGTAGAGTTTGCTACATTCTTCAAACTTTTCAGAGTAAATCTAAAAAATCCCTCTAACAATAACTGCAAGAATAAAGCATTTACTTACAGCCTTTTTAATTTGTCAAGCCCTGAGAATGCACCATTCATATCTTCAATAGTCCATGAAATTTCATTATTTTTTAGATCTCTGAAAAAACAAAAAAATTTAAAAAAAAAATCGTAATTTACACAAGTCAAACACTTAATCTAAAAATCAAAAGCTAAAAAACAAAACAAAAAATTATATTATATATTCACCAAAAAAAGCAGGAAAGTCTTTTATTTTGTGAATTGTAAGTGTTTTTGGGAACTGAAACCTAAAATATTGTTCCTCCAACTGTGAGAAGAGGTTGAGTAACCTAAGGCACTGATAACAATCAGTCAACCCCAGGACAGGCCAGCATTAGCCCTCAGATGACCTGTTATTCATAACAATTGATACTGTTGATTGCTTTCCCCCCTAGTGAGTTCTTTGGGGGTATTGGACAATACTGATTTTTAAAGTATTTTGCAAAGCTTAACTTTTTCTGTTCTCTGTAGGAACTCAATGCATAATAATGACTAATTGAGGAATTAACCTTCTTTGAAGCGAACAAATTTTAATTGGTAATTAAGACTAGGCATCTCACAGAGCTGATGGGAACATTACGTGAAAAGGGTCAATACCATTAAAAAAAATGGTATTTAACGTGTTGTAGCTTGTTTTCCAGGATCACACTGCATGGGTGAATTCAGGGAAGCAGTGTGTATCTTTATGATCAGTGATGTGGTGTGTCTTTCCTGCCCAAACTTGACTTGTATGTCTACAAGGCCGTAGAGTTCGGGTAGGGAGACCCATGGTCAGTTTGTGCACCATGGTCCATACAACAGTGTTTCACGATGTCTGAATTCACCCCAAGATGAGAAGATTGGTCATAAATATATCTGGTTCACCAGAATAGAGATCAGCAAATTGATTTTTAATTGAATTCTATATGAATTTCCTGGCATCAGAAATTTTCAGGAATTGATTTGAATAAAACCTGTTGGCCACTATTTTGCTGGATTCTTTTGAGAGTACGGAAGGAGGTAAATAAAAGATTACTATATATACTTTAGGACGCTGCACCTACATCTTCTAGTACTGTCTAGGCTTCACCAGGTAACATGCATCGCGCGCCATGTGATAGCACAAGGTGATGCTAGCTATAGACATGCATTACTCCCCACAAGACCATAAGAAGCCTAGTCAGCTACAGACAGCTGGGACCCCACACCTTTCCAAAGTGACCAGAAGAGTGGGTGGGGAACTGCAGGGGAACCTAGGACAGATGAATATAATTTTTTCTTTTTAAGCTCTTCCTATCTCTGTATTTATTATGCTTTATGCAGAGACCTTATAGAATCCATTGTCTTTTTAAGACAGATTAGATTTAGATGAATTTTATCACAAAGGAAACCTGACTGATTGACCAAATTCGCTTGCAATGAGTTTTGGAGATTCGCTTCAGAGATTCAGAATTTGACCACAAGAACAAAGTGAGCACAATTCATCAAAGGCAATTACATCAGAATCATGAAGTAAAATACATTTTTGCGCACTTTCAACTGTGCTAATTTTACGCTAATAGTTGGCAGAGCCGAGGGTGTTTTAAAGACCACCTGGCAAATTCAGCAAGAGATATTTCGTGGCATACTTAACATCAGAAATGTATTCCAGTCCATGACTGCAGTAATATTTGTGGCGAGGAGCAGGACAGTTGCAAGATGCACCTACATCATTAAGAGGCGTGCATCTTACCATTCATCTCCAATACCTTCAAGCAAGCTCATCGTTACAAGCTCAAAACTATTTCACACCATTATTAAGGAACACATAGAATTGCTAGGCTACATTTCAATACAAATCAGTTTAGTCAGGACACAACACCAATATTGGTGCTTCGTAAGAGATACATGGTCACTTACAGTGTGTTCAAACTGGGCAGTCCATGAAACGCGCCATCAGCAATATTACTAATTTGGTTGTTGCCTATAAATAGTCTACCGAGCAGGCTTAATCCCATAAAACTTGACTCGTCTAATCTGGTTAGTTCATTGAAGGTTAAATCTCTGTAAAATAGAGAAAACTAAGGGTTAGGTGTGAAAAAGCAAGAAAATGTAACCACAACCTGATCTATATTTTAACGCAGGACTGTCCTAATTGAAACAACATGTCCCATAAAAGGGAAAGGCTGAATAACCAGTCTACATGAAGTCAGAACGAAAAAATTCTTTAGTAAGGCTGTTCTGAAAAAGTACAAATCTGTGGTAAGAAACTCATGTTTTGGCATTGAATCTGTAGTGAAAATTGGAGCTAAATAAAAGCAACTTACAGCTCACTGAGTTTTTGGCAAAACTCCCAGGCATCGGGGCTGATCCTGCTGATGGTGTTCTGGCCGAGATGGAGGTGCTGCAACATAAGCAAGCCATACAACCAGCCTCGGCTAATCTCTGTGAGATTGTTATGATCCAACATCCTTTAAAAATGGAATGGAAAAATCCAGTGTAAACACATACATGAAGATACAAAATGAACAGGAGAAAAACAATGCAATGCTTTGCCAAGGTATTGTTGGAACTAAAAAGGAAGTTCTGAAAGAGAACCACCTGAATCATAGGACTTTTTTTTTTTTTTTCCAAGAAAAGAAAAAAATATTCATATCCAAATACTAAGATATTTTAGCAGTATGGGAATAATATTCAACAACAGTCTCATCATGGGGGACTTTTACATTACAATTAATAATCCACTATCTCCATCAGTCCTTCATCTATCGCTATCCTCCTTTCTACACCTTACCAAGTGTCCTACATACGAAAAAAAATAATACCACAGACTTCGTAAAATCATATACTGAACAAAGTTGCAAAACTAACTCATGGCCACAAACTTCCCCCTCACTCCCCCTTGTTATTACCGTATATACTCGAGAATAAGCCAAGATTTTCAGCCCATTTTTTTTTAGGCTGAAAGTGCCCCTCTTGGCTTACACACGAGTCATTTTCTCAGGGGGTCAGCGGCAGCTGTCCATCATACTCACCTGCTCCCGACGTGTCTCTGCATGTCCCTGCTTCTCCGGCATCCGCAGCTCTTCCTGTGTTCAGTGGTCATGTCGCACCGCTCATTAAAGTAAAGAATATGGACGCGACTCCACTCCCATAGGCATGGAGCGTATATTACTTTAATAGGCGGTACCAGTGACCGCTGAACACAGGAACAAGCGGCCGGCGCCATAGCATCGGAGAAGCAGGGACCGCGCCGGGAGGGTTAGCATAACGGGGGGAGGTGAGCCAATGTGATATTCACCAGTCCCCGTTCCACCGCCGCTCCGTCTTCTGCATCCTCTGGCTGTGACGCTCAGGTCAGAGGGCGCGATGACATGTCTAGTGTGCGCGCCGCCCTCTGCCTGAACAATCACTGCAGAAAGACGGAAGACAGAGCGGTGCGCGGCGGTGGAACGGGGGCAGGTGAATATCGCAAGTGCCGGCATCCCCGCCTGCTCAGGACAAAAGGTGAGTATGTCTTTTTTTTCTTTTTTTTTTTTTTAAATCGCAGCAGCATATGGGGCAAATGTTTCTACAGAGCATCTTATGGGGCCGTAATCAACCTTAATGCAGCATTATATTGGGCAAATGTTTCTATGGAGCATCTTATGGGGCTGTAATCAACCTTAATGCAGCATTATATGGGGCAAATGTTTCTATGGACCTTTATGCAGAAAGTCATTAAGTTTTCCCAGTTTTTTGTGGCAAAATTAGGGGTCTCTGCTTATACTCGGGTCAGCTTATACTCGAGTATATAAGGTATTTGTCGCCCACTCAGGACATTACATACCACATATACATAGATTAGCATGCCATAAAAACCCAGAAACTTAAGAATTTACAAACAACTTTTGCCTTAAACATCTCTTGCCTCGACTGCAGCTTTAATATATTAAAATAAGACATTGAAAAGTGCCCTTGATGAAGCAACATCCTCTACATTCAGAACTCCCGAGTCATCTCTCGTGTTGCACCAGTCCTCTTGAATGAATTATTATGGACAGTTTAGTTAATTTCCAGCATAAATAGTTTTAAGCTTGCCCTAAAAACACATCTTTACACAGACCTAGAACATCAAAGCACCAATCTAACTGCTTTATTTTCTCTTAAATTGGCCACAGAATCTGGTCCTTTCCATCTTCTGTTCCAACCAGGGCTGTGGAGTCAGAAAGCTGAACCACTGACAGACTCCTCAATTTCCAAAGTAACAGTTAGCAAGGCCGAAGACATTTGTCCATCCAGTTCAGCCTATATTCTGTCAGAATAAATCCCCAGATCTACGTCCTTCTAAAGAACCTAATAACTGTAAGATACAATATTGTTACCCTCCAGGAAGATATCCAGGCCTCTCTAGAACCCCTCCACTAAATTTCCCTGACTTCTGACTCCACAGCACTGCCTCACTATTGAGCATGTACATAAAGTGCAGCACAGATTCATCTTAACTATATAAACAGATTGTGCGTACAGGATTTCCAGGCACAGGAAAGGCCTGTTCTACTCGCATTATGCAACTTCCCAGTCAGCCACAGGTACCAAACCTAGGTACACAAGATTAGCTACAGAAAATGTAGCTTGTGCTCCAAATAATGCAATGCAGAAATAGAAAATGCTATAGACTTACAAAACTTCCATGTTACTTAATCCCCAGAAGGCGCCATCCATAAGCCGTGTGATCACATTTCTCTGGATATTAAGATATTTTAAAGCATCAAGGCCTTGGAAGGCGAGTCCGTCAATGTTTTTTATCCTGTTGCGCTTTAGCTCACTATAAAAGAAAAAGTGACAATTCCAATACAAATAAACATGGAACAGCAATGCTTGGCATGCATTTACTCTGGCCAGTAAGGGGCATTCTTAAATGCTTGGTCCAGATTGCGGGCCTGTATAAGACAGGCGGCCAATCACACAAACGCAAAATGCTTGGTCATTGAAATTGTAAAATATAATTATTCCAAGCAATACATTGTGTATAAATATGACATGTATTGTTGAGAACAATGCTATTGTAAGTGCACAGAAAGAAGATTAACAATCACTGTGCACATGGCGCTGCGATCTGCCGGGTTCGATGACCGGAGACCACCAGTCATGTGGCCAAGATGTAACCTTAGGTGCAGAGAGCTGCCTGTAATGCCAGGTGGGAGTTCTGCAGAGTTACAAAATGGGATTCTTCAGTAAGCGTCCCCCTTTAAAAAAAAGACTCAACAGCAAACAAAGCTCATGACACATCGCACGCTTTGGCGAATACTTAAGGTGGTGTAACATAACGCCTTAATATATGTGAACCCAAAAAAGAAAACCCACAAACACTGTTTAAAATATTAAACACGTGATAAAATGCTGAATATATGAGGGACTAAAGTAGATGAAACAGTTTGAAGATAAATGCAAAGGTTTTATGTGAAATTTCAGGCACAGACATAAAACAGGACCCTATAAAAACTGAAAGTTACACTTACAGATGCTGGAGACTGGACAGCTTGAACATTTTTGTTGGGATGTAGACAATCCGGTTCTTATTAAGTTTCAGCACTTGCAATGTAGCGGATAAGTTGTCAAATGCACCAGATTCCATAGAGGTGATTAGGTTTTTATTGATGTACCTACAAGTCAAAGTAAAAGCAAAATGGCTTCACTCCGTGCACATACACTGATCATCCCGCAGAATATTACGCTAAGCAGTCACTTCACTATTAAATGGCTTCAGTTTGTATTCAATAAGATGCAAACAAGTGTGTACATTTAGTAACAAGCGTACATATTTATAAAGTAATACTATTCATGCCACTAAATAGAATGCAGTGCGCTGCCAGTACGAATAACTTACAGGTATTTCAGCTGCAATAAAGGAAATGATGGCGTTTTCATCTCAGTAATAAGATTATTGCTCAGATCTAAAGTTTCTAGTGACTGGTAGGGTTCCAGGTGTTCCGGCAACAAAGAAGCAATCTTGTTGTTTGTTCTGAAATATACAAAAAAAAAAAAAAAAAAAAACAACAAAATGTTGAAAAAACAAAAACAAAAAAACCTGTGGTAACTGGTGTACGATATAAACCTCCTTATCACATTGTATAAACCTAAACAGAATACATTGAGGCTATGTGCACACGTTAAGGATTTTTCTAGTTTTTTTTTGCGATAAAAAAAAAACCCGCTTACATATGCCTCCCATTATTTTCAGTGTATTCTGTATATCTTGTGTTAATGTTGCATTTTTTTTCGCGGAAAAAAACGCATTGCAGAAAAAAAAAGCAGCATGTTCATTCTTTGTGCGGAATCGCGGGGATTCTGCACCCATAGGAGTGCATTGATCCGCATACTTCCCGCATGGGGCTATGCCCACCATGCGGGAAGTAAGCGAATCATGTGCGGATGGTACCCAGGGTGGAGGAGAGGAGACTATCCTCCAGGCCCTGGGCACCATATTTTGTTAAAAAAAAAAAAAAAAAAGAAGAATTAAAATAAAAAATATTGATATACTCACCTCCTGATGGCCCCGGAGTCATCCCGCCGCGTGCACCGCCGGTCCCCAGGTTGCTATGCGTGCAGAACCTGCGATGACGTCGCGGTTATATGACCGTGACGTCATGAAGGTCCTTCGCGCATAGCATCCTTGGGACCAGAAGCCGCCACGTGCACCGCCAAGGAGATCGGGACGTCGGATGGTGAGATTAACAATTTTTTTTAAATTATTTTTAACACTATCTTTTTACTATTGATGCTACATAGGCTGCATCAATAGTAAAAAGTTGGTCACACTTGTCAAACACTATGTTTGACAAGTGTGACCAACCTGTCAATCTGTTTTCCAAGCGATGCTACAGATCGCTTGGAAAACGCTGGCATTCTGAAAGCTAATTACGCTTGCAAAATGCTAAAAAAAAACGGGAAAAAAAAACAAAATGCGAAAAGCAGCATGTGGATTACTTGCAGATGTCCGGTTTTCTTCAGGAAATTTCTGCAAGAAATCCTGACGTGTGCATATACCCTAATATATCTGAAGTGGGTATTAGGGCTTAAAGAGTAACAGTCGTTTTAATTTTTATTGCATAAATTGCACACATGAAAAAAGCAACTTTGTAATACATCTGATCAGATGAAAATGCTTTGTGTGCCAAAATTGATCAGCCATTATCAAAATTCTCAATTCTGAGGTAAAATCTGTATTCAGTGAAGACCAACTCTCCCATTACCAAAATAGAATCTCCTCTGCATATAAGAGGGGGAGGAGCTCTCTCTAGCTCCTCCTCTACATATTTCCTCAGCAGCTGCTATGTAGGGGAAGAGGGAGGAGCAAGACAGCTCCTCCCCCTCCTATATACATAGGAGATGGCAGCAGCTATTGAAGAGATTCTATGTAGGGGGAGGAGCTAGAGGCAGAGCTCCTCCCCCTCCTATATACAGAGGAGATGGCAGCTGCTACTGAGGAGATTCTGTGTAGGGGGGGCTAGAGGCAGAGCTCCTCCCCCTCCTATATACAGAGAAGATGGCAGCTGCTACTGAGGAGATTCTATGTAGGGGGAGCTAGAGGCAGAGCTCCTCCCCTCCTATATCCAGAGGAGATGGCAGCTGCTACTGAGGAGATTCTATGTAGGGGGAGGAGCTAGAGGCAGAGCTCCTCCCCCTCCTATATACAGAGAAGATGGCAGCTGCTACTGAGGAGATTGTGTAGGGGAGGAGCTAGAGGCAGAGCTCCTCTCCTCCTATATACAGAGATGGCAGCTGCTACTGAGGAGATTCTGTGTAGAGGGAGGAGCTAGAGGCAGAGCTCCTCCCCTCCTATATACAGGAGGAGATGGCAGCTGCTACTGAGGAGATTCTATGTAGGGGGAGCTAGAGGCAGAGCTCCTCCCCTCCTATATACAGAGATGGCAGCTGCTACTGAGGAGATTCTATGTAGGGGGAGCTAGAGGCAGAGCTCCTCCCCTCCTATATACAGAGATGGCAGCTGCTACTGAGGAGATTCTATGTAGGGGGAGCTAGAGGCAGAGCTCCTCCCCTCCTATATCCAGAGGAGATGGCAGCTGCTACTGAGGAGATTGTGTAGAGGGAGGAGCTAGAGGCAGAGCTCCTCCCCTCCTATATAATACAGGAGGAGATGGCAGCTGCTACTGAGGAGATTCTATGTAGGGGGAGCTAGAGGCAGAGCTCCTCCCCTCCTATATCCAGAGGAGATGGCAGCTGCTACTGAGGAGATTCTATGTAGGGGGAGGAGCTAGAGGCAGAGCTCCTCCCCCTCCTATATACAGAGAAGATGGCAGCTGCTACTGAGGAGATTGTGTAGGGGAGGAGCTAGAGGCAGAGCTCCTCCCCTCCTATATACAGAGGAGATGGCAGCTGCTACTGAGGAGATTTTGTGTAGAGGGAGGAGCTAGAGGCAGAGCTCCTCCCCTCCTATATACAGGAGATGGCAGCTGCTACTGAGGAGATTCTATGTAGGGGGAGCTAGAGGCAGAGCTCCTCCCCTCCTATATCCAGAGGAGATGGCAGCTGCTACTGAGGAGATTCTATGTAGGGGGAGGAGCTAGAGGCAGAGCTCCTCCCCCTCCTATATACAGAGAAGATGGCAGCTGCTACTGAGGAGATTGTGTAGGGGAGGAGCTAGAGGCAGAGCTCCTCCCCTCCTATATACAGGAGGAGATGGCAGCTGCTACTGAGGAGATTCTATGTAGGGGGAGCTAGAGGCAGAGCTCCTCCCCCTCCTATACACAGAGGAGATGGAGGCTGTTACTGAGGAGATTCTGTGTAGAGGGAGGAGCTAGAAGCAGAGCTCCTCCCCCCCCCACACACACACACACACACACACCAGTAGCAGCTGCCCTCTCATATTATAAGATCCCATCTCAGTAATGGGAAAGTGTCATCACTAAACACAGATTTTACCTCAGAATTGAGAACTTTTATAATGACTGATCAATTCTGGGGGAAAAAGAAGCAGGTTTCTCTGAGATATATCACAAAGTTGCCCATTTTGACGTGTTGTATTGATTTAGCTTAAATAATAAGTTGCCTTAATTTTGATTTTATAAATGTCTACAGTCACTTTAAGAGACTGACAAATCTTCAGGTTATGCAATATACACACAGTAAGGATTCCCTTCCATCACGAGATCGTAAGTATGCGATTTGCATAGTTTTGGTCCCGCGCCCCCTCTATCGCCACCTCAAGCTTCTCATTCGAGCAGTCATCACTTGCAATCACTTGATGACTGCTTGTGCTGGCGATAGAGGGAAATCCTGACAGTGTGTATGACTGGCTGCAGAATACTAACTGCAGCCTGGAAAGCCCTATAGGAAGCGGTTTGCTTGTTGCCACAGAGAACTTTGTTCATATTTCATAAATTACATTAGAAAGTTCAATTCCGTTTTTAAACTATACAGATATCCCAGCATTTATATGTGCGGCCCTGGAGGCTCCAGCTTCACGTCTGTGACACACTGAGGGGAGGCTGGCCGTCTGCCGCAGGTTAATATACAGCTTATGAACTGAGCCAGACAGTCAGCCCCCTTTAAGTCACTGACAGGTGGGAATTAAAATTGAGATTTTGTTGAAGATTTCACATTTAACGTTATTTAATCGATTCCGATTGGTAATTCATACATACAACGCCACCACCTTTTCAGATACCCAGGTAACCCCGTAAAAAACACTGGAGTCAAGATGCACATCTGGCCGCAACATCTGTGCACCAAGAAATTCTCATTTGGAATGGAAATGTGAATTCACGCAGAATGTAAGTAACGGTTTAGGAAAAAGGAGTTTTAGTAAAAGGGAAAAAAAAACAAAAAACAAAAACACAATGTTACAGATGGCTTATTACTATTATTTTAACACCATAATTAAGACCAAAATTGGCTTGAGGGATTGTAATAAATGATACAGGTGTAGCGTCCCAGAAAAGTAATGTGCAAAAGCAGCAGGACACAACACTGGTTTAATAAGAAGGTAATTACTGACAAGGTGTTAAACCCATAAATTACTGGCGTGAAACTCTCCTGTGCAGCACGCTTGTTACAGCAGGGGCCAGTAATTTCCTGAGCTGCACACCCTCTAAATTGTAGCCTGAAAGTGCTCAGTTGTAATCCGGGCTGGTGCACAGTGACGCCTTTGTGCCCAACACTCATTATACATAGATATTTATTATGGCTGAATGAATAATGGATTCTCTATCATAGAGAAAAAAAATTAACATGGCCTAATGTTCTCAAAATAAAATCAGAATAGAGTATATTTATACAAAACAGTACTGCCCCCTCCAAGTAATGTGAAAGTATAGATTTAGATCATAACTGCAGAGCGTCTTGGTCTATTACTGCAGTTATCTTGTAAAGCCTGCACACCTTAGGCTACTTTCACACATCAGTTTTTTGTCATCAGGTAGAACCCGGCAAATTTTTGAAAAAACAGATCCGCTGCAAATTCTGAAAAACTGATGCAACGGATCCGTTTTTTTTTTTGCTGGAGCCGCTTTTTTTTTTTCCTAATTAACCCGGGCATAGAGTGACTTCCTGTGGGAGAGGGAGAGACCCCAGAACGGAAAATGTGCATGATTTGAAAGGAGAAATGCATGAAAAAACGGATTTATCATTTCACATCTCCGTTTCATACGTTTTTCACCGGATCAGTCGCTGGGCGTTTTTTTTTTTGCCGGACAGAAACAAACAAAAAAATTCTTCTGTACGTTTTCTCCGTCTGCCGGAAACAGTTTTTTTTTTACGGATCCGGCAAAAAACAGATGAAACGTGTGGCCATTAGGCGCAATCCGGCTCTATGAGAAAAAAACATCCATTTTTTCAAAACTCGTCAGATTGTGCCTGACGGCAAAAACCTGATGTGAGAAAGTAGCCTTAGAGATCAATAACTAATAATGACAAGCTAGTTAAAGTTACGCCAACTGCTTTAAAAAGAGATTTCATTAGAACAAAAAAAAAAAAAAACAAACTAATACACATTTTTTTTAATCTTGCTAATGACTTCAATTTTTTTTGCCACAACTAGAAAATGAGCATTTAAAAGTAAAAATTTACAGTGGGTACGGAAAGTATTCAGACCCCTTAAAATGTTTCACTCTGTTTCATTGCAGCCATTTGGTAAATTCAAAAAAGTTCATTTTTTTTCTCATTACTGTACACTCTGCACCCCATCTTGAATGAAGAAAGAAAAGAAAAAAAACACAAACAAAAACAGAAATTAGTAATTATTGCAAATTTAACAATAAAGAAAAACTGAAACATCACATGGTCATAAGTATTCAGACCCTTTGCTCAGTATTGAGTAGAAGCACCCTTTTGAGCTAGTACAGCCATGAGTCTTCTTGTTGCATCATACCTTTTCACACCTAGATTAGGGGATTCTTAGTCCATGAGCCAAGAACCAAATTTGACGATATCGGTACCAAGCGGAGTGACTAATTCTCTTTGGTATTTTTAGGTAGATGCATGTCTGTAGTTTATTTTTTGATATGATAGCCCTTACATATACGTAGCTTATTAACCCCTTCAGCCCTAGGCCTATTTGTACCCAAGTGCCTAAGCCAATCTGACCTGTGCCACTTCATGGGCTAATAACTTTGGAACGCTTTCACCTATCCAAGCCATTCTGAGATTGTTTTCTCGTGACATATTGTACTTCACGTCAGTGCTAAATGGGAGTCAATATATTTTACCTTTCTATATAAAAAAATGCTAAATATTCGGAAATTTTGGAAAAATCGGCAATTTTTTAACTTTGAAATTCTCTGCTTTTTACAAAAATACTGATACCCCCCATAATAGTTATTAATTTACACTCCCCACATGTTTACTTCATATTGGCATCATTTTGAAAATGAAACCTTGTTTTACGACGTAATAGGGCTTATAGTTTTATGCGCAATTTTTCACATTTACAGCAAAACCCACTTTTCAAAGGACCAAGTCACTTCTGAAGTCACTTTAAGGGGCTTACATAACAGAAACCACCCATAAATTACCCCATTTTGCAAACTACACCCCTCAAGCTGTTCAAAACTCATTTTTAAAAACTGTTAACCCTTTAGGTGTTCCACAGGAATTTTAGCATGAGCCAAGAACCAAATATGACGATATCGGTACCACCCGGAGTGACTAGATGTAGTATTTGTAACAAAATTTAATCCAAGTTATGTAAATACACACTGAACATGTCATGTGCATATATATATATATATATATATATATATATATATATATATATATATATATATATATATATATATATATATATATATATATATATATATGTTACTCCATAATATCTTCAACATCGGACTCTGAATCTGACTGTTGTTCTACTGGCTCGTCTTCAGTACCCTTGTTCTGGCATGTCTGTAATCTGCACATGTCTGTGCACTTCAGGCCATTGCTGAGGCAAGTACACTGAGGAAGTTCACATGACCGCACACACTTGCAGGACAGTAGCTGTATAATAGCTTCTGGTGCTGGTGCCCCTTGCATCCACTTGACAACAAGCTTTCCGTCGTTATCTATCATCCAACCGCAGTCTGTTGGGTTTGCAACCCATGGCTGGCTCTGCAGACTTCTCCTCCAGATCGCAGCCTGGTAGTTTGCACGCAGTGCATGCATGAAAAGGCAGTCCTGGCAAGGAGGGAGTTGACTTGACTCTACCACTCCACGTCTGGCACAGAACAGCTGATAACGGAGCCTGTTTACCTCAGTTGTTTGGGTAGTTGGCAGGTACATGTGGCAGGTGATTTCCTGTAACTTCTCAAAAAGTTCGGTAGACACTTCCCATGAACGACCAACTTCCTGAAAGGCATCCTGGTATGTCTTGTTCATCTTCAACTGCTTGAGTGTCGTCATCTTCCCACGGCCAGCGAATGCACTGACGGTGTCACAGCCTGTAAATGCATGCATACCAATCAATGAATCACATACGCTGCCTCCCAATGTTCGGCTCAGAGTGGTGATATCCAGGAATCTTGTCCGGTTCTGTGTACCGCATTTCTGGAACAGGTGGGATGGGATTTTGTGGCACATGCCCAGACACAGGACCATGACATCAGTATCCTCCGAAGTGATGATGACCGACTTGTAACCAGATTCTGCTGCATGAAGAGCATGGAGAAGGAGGCGTGTGTCTGCTTCTTCTTGATTTGACTTAAGGTCAGCAGCCTCTTCCCACTGTTCTTTGGTGATCTTAAAGCAGAGCTGCTCACATGTGACATACAGCTCCTTCTCCTCAAGCTTCTCCCTGTGGTGTTTCGCCTTCCATTCTTCTACCAGAAACTTTATGAGACTTGCCTTGTTGGAGGAACTACTTAGAAGCTTTTTCCACTGCTGGATGTTGTGCCCATGTTGAATGTTCTTGAAATGGATCCCTGTGCCTTCATATCTGTTGACTCTTTCTGTATCTTTGATGGATGTCTCCTTGTAGACGTCAAAGACAATATCAATGCGCTTGCTCTTAGCACCCTCATGGATAGCGCGACTCATTGCTGTGCCTGCTAGCTGGCCAAATGTTGCATTGTTTCCCTTCAGTTTCTGAACCAGGCTCATCCCATCAATGATGGTTGCAGAGGGCTCGGGGATCACTTCTGCAGGACGAGCATTCCTCTCCAACTCCCTTGCGAGGGCAGCCTTGTTGGTCTTGCGGATAGACCCATCACCATTGGCAAGTGCCCATGGCAATGGACCCAGGGGATGAGTCAAGACATCACTCATTTGTAGCTTTCTGTTCTCAGCTACAAGTATCATCTGGCCAAATAGGTTTCTGTCAGCCTTCAAAATTACCTCCTTGCCAAGACCTTGTCTGCGTGTCTTCATTTGGATGTTAGAGAACGTTTTAAGTTTGTTCTTCGTCATCTTGTCATGAAACAATGTAGTTGGCTTATCGGTACCCAAACGCTCATCCTTGAATGTTTGATATGCATCCTCTCCTATACTGTATGCCCCTTGAAGGTCTTTGGCTACATCTGGTGGTGCTACAGTCGCTGTTGACAAACTGATAAGTTCACCATTATGCTCTTTGTTGAAGGGGTTCACCCAACCTGTCTCCAGCAGTTGAACGAAAGATTGGACATCGGCTTCATCTCTTCTAATCCTAGACACCTGTAGGTCTGAATGGCTGAAGTCAGTATATTGTTGGCCTACCAGGGCCCTCAGCTGCCTCAAGTACATACTGCGGTACTCTGATGTCAGGTAGAACCTGGAAACAGCTCCAACTTTGAGGCTGAAGCCTTTTGTGCCCCCTGGTGTCTGGGTGTCTTTGTTGATTGTCTCTTCAATGGTCTGGTCCACAGGAATTCGTCCAAAAGGATTCTTGCTACCGATCTGGACCGAAAAGCCACCTTGCATGAAGTATTCATGGACCTCTGGGTGTTCTATGGGCAGCCGAGACATTGTGGCATAGTAATAGGTTAGGTATCGGGCATAGTTGACCTTGTCATAGGCAAAACACCATGGTATCATCTGTCGGATTGCTCCTAGGTGAAGCATCCAGTTGCCTTCTCTTGAAGCTCGAACCAGGGCCAGCATGGTCTCGACCATGTCCAAGTATGACATCCAGAATGCTGAGAGTTGTTCATTTCTGAGGGTCTCAAGATAAACTTGAAAGAGCTTCAGGGTAAGTGTGCAAGATTCATTATCCAAGAGCTTTTCGAAGGATCCCTGCGACACACTGATGCGAAAGTTTGTGATGTTCTTCAGTGTTTCATCCAGATGGTGAAGGTCCCTTGCATGGTTTTCTTCTAGCCATGGAAGGAAGTTTTTCCATGCAAGCCTCATAAGTGCTTCATAGACCAGCTTGTGTAGTCTCACTGCTCTGTTGTACCTCCGGCCGTCCATCACTCCAGACACTGATCCTTCAGCGATTACACCGGATTCAACACACAGATCTCTAAGGCCTGCATCCTGAAATCTGTTCCCTATGATAGAGAGGAGATTACAGATTGTGTGGAAGACACCCATTCTAATTATAATGTTCTTGAACTTCTCCTGTTTCCAGATAACCTCGGCAGCTTTGGCATAGAGTGCTTGATCAAACACACACACAATTCTGTTAAGCTTCAGGGTCTGCATGATGGCATGTGTTTGCTCCAAGACTTCATTCACAGTGGACATGGCTGTTGCAGGAGCATTGATAGTGGGCAGGTAGCTTACAGTGTCCTGGGCCACTACAATGTCGCTGCGGATTTTTATGTTGAACCCAGTCCAACTGCTGGTGGTCTGATCCTCATGGTCTGACATTCTAGCCAGAAGCCAGATATGGTTTTTGGTTTTTGAATCCTGGACCTCCTTGGTAGTGTTAACATTCGAAGTCTCAATCCTGGGTGGCTCTCCCCGCTGCCCAACATTGTATATCGGTAGCATTAATTCTGTCAGAGTTATGCTTCTTTTCTTCGACTTGGTTACATCTGGCAGGACTTTCTTTGTCACAGAGCATGCAACATTGGACTGAACAGCAATGCCATTGACTCTATGAGATGTACCTGCTCCACTTAGTGTCTCCTCAAGTCTGTCAATGTTATCCCAGGCCAGGGTTGTGAACACACCTGGGTAGATACTTGCTGGCATTGGGATGTCATCCTTTGAACATTCCAACTTCTGGATACAAAGGGCTGTATCGATCTCCTCAGCCATTGAATATGACACACAGTGGCCAAGACGATTCAGAGTTCGAATCAGTTCTGTATTGCCGGTCAAAGACTTAACTGCAAAGGATAGCAGTACGTGCTTTGGTGGCTTTGTCTTTCCATTGGTAACAGCAAAAACCAAGTCACTGCCGAAGGATGTGGCAAGACGTTGAGCTCTTTCACAGGTAGTTTGGCACTCACAATCTCCTGTAAGCAGGGTTTGCAGGAATTGAGTGACTAATGCAGGAACGACATTCTGATCTATATTGGGAGGCCATGGCTGACTCACATCTTGCTTCTTGATCTCATTCCTTAGCTGCATTGCTGCTTTGGTTACGATATCTCCAGAGTTAGCAGCTCTTGCTTCTTGCAGATCTTTTGTCATGCTGTGTACTTGCCGGACAAGGTCGTCCATTGATAGGCTACATGGATAGACTAGAAGCTTACCTTTCTCATCTGAGAGAAAGCGGAGTGATTCCCCAATCTCTGTTTCAAGTTTTCGTCGAACATGTTTCTTTGTCGATGGTTTCAGTTGGATGATACCACGGGATATCATTAATCTCTCAAGCCTAGATGTGAGGTTTATCATAGGCAGTACTTCTGGGTTTGGGAACAATTTAGTCCTTATATACAAGAAGAGTTCTTCAAGGGCCTCTTTCTCTGCCTCTTCGTAGCGTACTTCCTCGCTTTCGACCTGATTTTCAGCTGCACTAGACCTACAGGCCACTTGGGAATCATCTTTTGTGAATAGTTTGTAGCACGACTTGTGGTAGTGCCCCTCTGCAGCAACAAGGTCTCTGCTAAGTAAACCAAGTATTCTCTGTGTGCCTTTCCTTATCGCTGCTCTGCGGATCGTCTCATCTGCTCGTAGCTCAACACACTGGACAATTGGCTCCCTTGTTTGTTTTCCTTTTAGGTACTTGCTTGACTTCTCACAGAAGATACATACTTTGGCATACACCCTGCTATCACTGGGGGCACCCCTCGGTAGCTTCCTCATGGAGATTTTGCTTGCTGTTTCGACATTGACACCCTTGCCAAGGATAGAATCCAGTGACTTCTTCATTGTAAAGATACTACGACATTTACGGTGATATTGTATGTGTGGTATTTCTCCTTCTTCAAGGCCCTTAGCTGCTACCAGGACTGATTCATGCTGCCTGATCTCTGCAGCCCTAAGCAATGTTTTCCAGGAGTCCAAATCCTTAAGGGACGCCAGATCATCGCTGTCATCATTAGAGCAGTGTATGATACAGTCGATCCGTGATTTCTTCCTTGCTGGTACTTCCATCATGCCGTTAGATAGTCAGTAAACACCTGCAAACACAAAGAAAAACATTAAAATTTTATTTACCGTATTTCCTGGCGTATAAGACGACTTTTTAGCCATGAAAAACATGGCTCCAAGAGGGCGGTTGTCTTATACGCCGAATACAGCCGCCGGGGGGAAAGGCCGCCGCGCAGGGAAGGAGGAGGCAGGGGCCCACCTTCATGAGGCGCTCGTTCTTAGAGCTGGGAGCGCTGGTGCTAGGTGACTGTTCCCCCTCTCTCCACAAGTTCCTTACCAGCAGCAGCACACAGTACAGGACTACAGGACCTGTGGTGATGTCACGGCCATGTGATCAGTCACAAGCCTGGGAGGTGTCAGCCTCTACAGAGGGAGATAGGAGCTCTGCAGAGAAGACCGGAGAGTCCTGTTCAGCACAGAACGTGTATGTGTCAGTGTGTGTGCGTGTGTTGGGGCACCTCAGGGTGTCTTCAAATGTGACATAGCCCCCTAGATTTCTTCCAGTAAAATTTGCACTCCAAAAGTCATTTGGCGCTCCTTCCCTTCCGAGGCCTGCCGTTCCCCAATACTGCAGTGTACGACAACATATCGGGTGTTGTTGTGTTCGGGAGAGATTGGTGAACAAATAGTGGGGTGCATTTTTTGCTGGTACACCTCTTAAAAATAAAAAAATGAGCCTAAAATGACACCTTCATGTAAAAAATGCACTTTTTCCATTTTCTCAACCAAGTGTTTCCAACTACTGTGAAACACTGGTTGGGTCAAAGTGGTCACTATACCCCCTAAAAGATTCCTTGGGGGTGTAGTTTCCAAAATAGGGTCACTTTTTGGGGTTTCCACTGTGGGGGTACCTCAGGCAGCCTTCAAATGTGACATGGCCCCCTAGATTTCTTCCAGTGAATCCGCCACCCAAAAACCACATAGCGCTCCTTCCGTGTTGAGCTGTGCTGTGTGCCCATACTTTAGTTTACGAGTACATGTGGGGTGTTTCTATAAACTGCAGAATTAGGGTAACCAAGTTTGGGTTTGCCGTTAACCCTTGCTAGGTTGCAGGTAAAATTGGATTACAATGTAATATCTGGAAAAAAAATGAACTTTGAAATTTCGCCTTCATTCTGCTAAAATTCCTGTGGAACACCTAAAGGGTTAACAGTTTTTAAAAATGAGTTTTGAACAGCTTGAGGGGTGTAGTTTGCAAAATGGGGTAATTTATGGGTGGTTTCTGTTATGTAAGCCCCTTAAAGTGACTTCAGAAGTGACTTGGTCCTTTGAAAAGTGGGTTTTGCTGTAAATGTGAAAAATTGCGCATAAAACTATAAGCCCTATTACGTCGTAAAACAATAAGGTTTCATTTTCAAAATGATGCCAATATGAAGTAAACATGTGGGGAGTGTAAATTAATAACTATTATGGGGGGTATCAGTATTTTTGTAAAAAGCAGAGAATTTCAAAGTTAAAAAATTGCCGATTTTTCCAAAATTTCCGAATATTTAGCATTTTTTTATATAGAAAGGTAAAATATATTGACTCCCATTTAGCACTGACGTGAAGTACAATATGTCACGAGAAAACAATCTCAGAATGGCTTGGATAGGTGAAAGCGTTCCAAAGTTATTAGCCCATGAAGTGGCACAGGTCAGATTGGCTTAGGCACTTGGGTACAAATAGGCCTAGGGCTGAAGGGGTTAATAAGCTACGTATATGTAAGGGCTATCATATCAAAAAATAAACTACAGACATGCATCTACCTAAAAATACCAAAGAGAATTAGTCACTCCGGGTGGTACCGATATCTGGCCCGGCTCATGGACTATCTCTGCCATTCTTCCTTGCAGATCCTCTCCAGTTCCATCAGGTTGGATGAGGAACATTGGTGGACAGCCATTTTCAGGTCTCTCCAGGGATGCTCATTTGGTTTAGGTCATGCCTCTGGCTGGGTCAGTCAAGAATGGTCACAGTTGTTCTGAAGCCGCTTCTTTGTTGTTATTTTAACTGTGTGCTTAGGGTCATTGTCTTGTTGGAAGGTGAACCTTCAGCCAAGTCTGTGGTCCAGAGCACTCTGGAAGGTATTCATCCAGGATATCTCTGTACTGCAGCATTCATGTTTCCTTCAATGGCAACCAGTTATCCTGTCCCTGCAGCAGAAAAACACCCCCGTAGCATGATGCTGCCACCAGCATGTTCACTGTTGGGATTGTATTGGGCAGGTGATGAGCAGTGCCTGGTTTTCTCCACACATACCGCTTAGAATTATCACCAAAAAGGTCTATCTTCGTCTGATCAGACCAGAGAATCTTATTTATCATAGTCTGGGAGTCCTTCATGTGTTTTTTAGCAAACTCTATGCTGCCTTTCATATGTCTTGCACTGAGAAGAGGCTTCCGTTGGGCCATTCTGCCATAAAGGCCCGACTGGTGGAGGGCTGCAGTGATAGTTGACTTTATGGAACTTTCTCCCATCTCCCTACTGCATCTCGGGAGCTCAGCCACAGTGATCTTGGAGTTCTTCTTTACCTCTCTCACCAAGGCTCTTCTCCCACGATTGCTCAGTTTGGCTGGATGGCCAAGTCTAGGAAGACTTCTGGTGGTCCCAAACTTCTACTAATAAAGGATTATGGAGGCCAATGTGTTCTTAGGAACCTTGAGTACTGCAGAAATTCTTTTGTAACCTTGGCCAGATCTGTGCTTTGCCACAGTTCTGTCTCTGAGCTCCTTGGCCAGTTCCTTTGACCTCAGGATTCTCATTTGGTCTGACATGCATGGTGAGCTGTGAGATCTTATATAGACAGGTGTGCGCCTTTCCAAATCAAGTCCTATCAGTTTAATTAAACACAGCTGGACTCCAATGAAGGAGTAGAACCATCTCAAGGAGGATCACAAGGAAATGGACAGCATGTTACTTAAATATGAGTGTCTGAGCAAAGGGTCTGAATACTTATGACCATGTGATGTCTCAGTTTTTCTTTTTTAATAAATTTGCAAAAATTTCTACATTTCTGTTGAGTGTACATTAATAAGAAAAAAAAAAATTTTTTGAATTTACCAAATGGCTGCAATGAAACAAAGACATTTAAAGGGGTCTGAATACTTTCTGTACCCACTGTACATATTTCCAGTTTTATATATACTAGAGATAGCAGATGCACACATTTGAGAAAACACTATACTAATACTAACTAGATTAAGGACAGCTGCAATGGTGGTCAGTAGCAGCGGACAAGACTCCTCTCCTTCTATTTAGCAAAGTAAGCACAGTGAAGCACCATGAATACAGCAGAGAGGACTGAAGAAGGAGGAGGAGCAGCGAGGAAGGCAAGAAGTCCTAGGGCAGAGGACAGGTGGTGCTCAGTGCATAGCGCTGGGCTCCATCCTCCAGCTTTACACTGCACACGACAGAGCAGAGATAGAGGCGGTCTGCATCACTAGTCTGCCATCCCCTGTATAATATTCTCAGTTGGGAAGCTGGGCATATGCATACGTGGAAAGTAAAACCAGTCTACAGAAAACAGAATGGCATGTGGACGGCAGCAGGATAGTAATGCAATATACTGAAAATAGGATTGCAATACAAAACCAAGATGAAGCATTTTCTTAGGATTGGAAAGCTTTACCGATCCTACTCTTGGTATTTGATTTACTTTTAGGCAAAGAGCCAAGATGAAGCTCTTACTGTTCCAAGGGCAGTATGAAGCAGAGAGATGCATTCTACATTTTATTATGAGAAAATTTAATTTGAACAAGTGGAGGCAGTAATTAAGTGACCGAGATAACTAGTCACCGGGAGAGTTAGGGTATGTCTCCACGGTACGGATGGGGGCCGGTATCGCCGCAGCGGCGAAGCCGCTCGGCGCCAAGCCCCGCCCCCTTAATGGGACGCGATCATGCCGGATGTGTTAACTCTTCACATCCGGGATGATCGCCCTGTCCCATAGGGCCCTGTGATATGCCTTGCGGGGACGCTGCGTCCCCGCAAGGTGTACGGGCATGCTGCGATCTGAAAAGACGCGCAGCATGTCCGTAGTCACAGGGCCGCCGCGTGCAGGTTTCCACGCATAGTGGAGACGGGATTTCATAAAATCCCCTCCACTATGCTGGAACATCTGGATGCTGCTTTTTTGACGCTGCAGCTCTGCGCAGCGTCAAAAAAGCAGCGTTTCCTGACCATGGAAACATACCCTTAAAGGAGTTGTCTGTTACTAGGACAACTCCTCATCTCCCATGTTTGGCCCTCTTAAAATAATAAGAGCTTATACTTGCCTCCTGTGCTGACGTCATTCCAGCAGATACGTTCCTGGGGCTCACGTGAGCATGGTGTTAAATGCATCACTGTCCCCGCCTTCAGACTTATAAGTAATGAGAGCGGCCAGCCACAGCCCCTCCTTCCCGTTAATCACTTCTACGTCTGAAGGTGGGGACAGTGACATGAGTGCCGATTGGGCACAGGGCAAAACCTGCTCTCGTCAGTAAAGAAGCTGCTTAAAGAAAAAAAAAAAAAAAAAAACATATTTTACTGTGTTTTTTGTTGTGCATTTGCAGCGTTTCTTGCTGCCTTTTTATTGTTTCTTCTGCATGGTGATACATTTTAATCAGGGCCAAACACTCAGTTTGAGAAGGGGTTGTCCTTGCAGTGGACAACCCCTCTGACTTCTCCCCACCTACCTCTGCTTGACTGATTGAACTTGGAGAATCCTATCAACCTAGCAAAGAAGTGTAGGGAAGAGCCTGCCCCCATGACTAGTCTTCCCGTTCACCTGTGCAAAATAAGTTTCCTTAAAGAATGCACTTAAGTATGACAAGTACGCGTTTTTGCTCATTTTTTGTCAGATTGACAGTACGTTTACACAGATCAACACCTGGGACCTGTAATCTGATAGAAAAATGGTATACTTACAAGGAAAGAAGTGTAATATTTGCTGACAAAGGGCCAAGATTGGGGATCATCTTCAATTCATTTCTATTTAACCTCCTGTTTACAAATCAAACACGTTACAGTTCAAACATTCAATATTACCAGAAATATTACAGTGCAGTTAGAACAACTCGATATGAACAAACTTACAGTTCACGCAGATTATGTAGGTGACTCATGGAGCTAGCTTGGAGTGAAGAAAGTCTGTTCTGGCTTAAATCCCTGAAAAAAAAAAAAAAAAAAAAAAAAAAATCACGTGGTGAGAAACATTCTGTTAACTAAATAGTGCTAACCTAAATAAAAAAAAACATAGATTGATTTTTGGAACATACTAGTACATAAACTAAGATTTTCTTTTAAGAACGATCATGTAACATGAGCTAAGGAATATTACTGGTAATTTTTCTTCCATACTGACAAGTTTATCGTTTACAAATATTTAAAATGGAAAATAGATTGAGAAGATCATTAGGAGCTTGTTTGTGTTGTTAAATGGTAAACTCCAAGAAAGGAGGACAAAACCCCCCCCCAAAAAAAACAAAAAAAAAACAAAAAAAAAAAAAAACAACACAGCAAACCATTCCATATTGGAAAACTACATCTAGCACCTTCTTGAAGAAGCACAAGAAAACGCCGGCCCTGCTAATAAAAAACACCTTTTCCTATTCACGCAGCACATGAAGAGGTGAGAAAATCTGTTCTCCTGGGATTAGGCCCAAACACAAAAGAGCAGAGCTTTGAAACTATTAAAATACTGCACGATGGACCACAGCGGAGCCAGACACTTTCACTCGAAGCTCAAGCCCCCGTCCATCTGGATTCCATTACTGCGGCCACAAGCGGAACAACTTCCACCATGAATCAAACAGACTTTGGTATTTTAAACACTGAAAAAATGTACAGCTTTAACTTTTTACATTAATCTAGAGGGCACAAAGGAGATCACTGGAAAGGTCTTACAACCATGCATAATTGGGGAGCTAAAATAAACCTGTCGCTGACACCGCGGCATAAAAACACCCACAATCTTAGTGGAACGTAAAAAGCATGTCATGTGAATTGCTGGTAAATTCTGGAAAAAGCAGACACCGCTTCTAAATGCACCTGGATCTGGGAAAGTCATTATTTGAAAAGACTCCTACAGCGGTGGTCTCGCTAACACATGGTTTTGGAACTTCAATCAATTTTTAATGCCATATACCTCCAAATACACTAGCAGCAGCTGTAACCACAGTCTGTCAACTATAAATGCAAGGAGAATGCCTGCGCAAGGGGAAAATGTTTTCTTTTTGGAAAGCAAAAAAAAAAAAAAAATTGAAAAATTAACTGCAGGAAGGTGAGGGAGAAAAGGAGAAAAAAGAAAACCCTGGCAGATGGGATTTTTAACATTATCTAGACATTTTGAAAAAGTACACATTAATATAAAACCCATAGCCCCAAAAGGATAGATTTTGAATAAATAGCTTCTATATTTAGGCTCTGTTCGCATGTACACTTGTCATTTTGTAACATATCTACGATTTAAAAATAAGAAAAAAAAAATTGATCTGTCAATGGATGATCATTTGTTATGTTCTGTTCCCTGAAAAAAAAAAAAAAATGCATCCAGCTCTTATTTTTATTTTGGTCTTGGCTACATTTGCAGACTGCGTTTTTCATTTTAGCAAAGTCAAAAAAACTAAAGATTGCAGTAACACGAAAGACATCTGAATTTGGAAATAACTGGACACTAAGGCTTTGTGCACACGATGCGGATTTTCTGCGGATCCGCAGTGGATTTTTCCGCCCAGAAACGCTGCAGAGCCGCACTGTGATGCACAGTATAATGTAAATCAATGGGGTAAAAAAATAGCTGTGCAGATGGTGCGGAAAAATCAGTGCAGAATTGCTGCGGATTTCAAAGAAGGGCATGTCACTTCTTTTGTGCGGATCTGCAACATTTCTGCACCACTCCATGTTAAAACTCCGCAGTGGCAAAATCCACACAAAATCCACGGCTGCGGATTCTGCCAGGAGATGCGGATTTTGTGCCGAAAATTCTGCACCTCTTTTCTTACGTGTGCACATAGCCTAACAGTGTTCTGACATTTCATAATCTACAACGTGGGCAGTAAAATACATGTAGCCTGCTGTCAATATGCAAGAGAAAAAAAAAAAAAAAAAAGTATGGAATCCAATCCTTTTACTATTCTTTTTTTTTTTTTTTTTTTACACTTGTGGGTATCAAAATTATTTGGCACTAAATACACCACCTACTGTCAACTCTCTCCCCCCCCCCCCCCAAAGAAAAAACAAACAAACAAACAAAAAAACATACATACGCTCAACACATGTAAACCACATTAAGGTAGTTAGTTACACTGGCAACAAGGGATGGATACCTATACAAAGTATCATTGAGGACTTTGCCTCCACCTAAAGACAGCGCTCTCACGTTACCGCGGCGGCAAGCAATTGGCTGCACCAGTCACATGTCTCAGTGAATGGGAAGGGGGACTAATGGCAAAAAAATAATCACATTTATCCCCAGATGACTCCTCCTTTAAGTCCACAATTGTAGATGCATTGTTTGGAGAGCAGCTTGACCACATGTGGCCCTCACACCTACAGAGATGAAGCCCTGTGACTCCAGGGCCAAATGTCACAGCTGGTAATTGAGTAAACACAGTGGGGTTTCTGTCTTCAGCTCTGGCCTTATTTACACAGATGCAATGTTCCTCAATGAATTTTAGGAATGTTCACCTGAAAGGAACACAACTGAATCTGCCTTGTGAGATGTGTGTTTATTTGACACATATTCAAGTTTGCAGCTAAGTAAACAGCAAATGTGCTGGCCGAGTCCTCTGGAAACAAAGCCAAATGTAGAAAACAAGAATCCCCGTTACTGCTGCACACAAAATCAAGTTTTTACATGCTGTATATCATTCAAACAAGTTAATAAAGGAAAAAAAGACCTCGTGTAACAGGAGGGAAAAAGTTTCAGTAACCTGTCAAGAGGCCAGATTTCATTTGAGCAGAACAGAATAGAAATGGACTTGTTAATAACATGAGATACCATTGTGTGCCCACTGTCCAACTTCTCACACGGGATCACGCTCATTTAAGAGAACCACACACTTCTGTGTCAGAGGGATTGCTTACTACCTGGTCTGACTATTTACTGACATGTGTGAGCGATTAGTAGCAATTTCCTGAGAGAAAATGGTGGGCTGACGGCACTTCCCCTGCAAGACGTGAGTGGACACAGAGAGGAGCAAGGAAAACCAGGGGGAGGAAAAAAAAAAAAAAAAAGGATTGCAACACAATGTTTCACAAATTGTGCCAAGAAAAAGGAGACATGTGGCATTAACACAACTGTGTGTCACAGTTCAAGTATGGATCGGACGTGGGTCTCCAAACATTCTGGGGACTTAACAAAAAGTAACATTTCTGTGCAATATGTAATGGAGGTGTTCTGAACGCTGGGCAGGACAGAACTTCCCCAGAGGCTGCCTCCAGAGCTTATTTTAATGCTCATTGATGCCTCTATGTAAATTGATCCCCTCAATGCATTTGTGACATCAGACTTTGGTCACAATAGCTGGAGTGTGCATATCACCTCCGCCCTTGTTTCTGGGTATCTATGGGCAATCGTTTCCTCTTACTTCCCAGTGGCGGTGCAGAAGGAAGTTGAAGCCAGTGCCCTTAAGGGCAGAACGTGACGCAAAGTGAGGACAGTTGCAATCTGCGCATACCTGAGCCTTCATAAACAGAGGCTGACACTACATATGCAGCTAGGGGCTCAATTTACATAAAGAAAACATTGCAATAAGCTCTGGAGGCAGATCCTCTCCAAGTGCTCTGTCTCACCCAGAGATCTTAAAGCTTCAATTACATATTAACAATAAGGATTTTTCTGCAAGTCATTGGATCGTTCATATAAACTTATCAGTTTTTTTTGGTTTTTTTTAACTTTCTATGACCTGCATGCCCATATAGAACTGCAGATTGCAGGGCTGGGGTCCTGGGTTCAAATCCCACCGAGGACAAAATCTACAAGGAGCTTGTATGTTCTCCCCGTATTTGCATGGGTTTCCTCCGGGTTCTCTGGTTTATGCCCACATTCCAACTACATGCCGATTGTCATTGCTGTCCCCAATGTTGCTCACAATGTCAGAAGCACAGCAAAATATGATTGAGAAGATATTATTATTATTATTATTATTATTATTATACACTGCTTAGGAAAGTTGATCCTTTTCACAGATCCATTTTAAAAGGGGCTGTCCACTACCAGGACAACTCCTTCTCTACCTGAATGTCTGCCACATTAAAATAAATACACATACCACCCCCCTCGTTCTGACAAAGTTCTAGCAGTGTCGGCATTTAGATTCCTGGAGCTACCGTCAGGTTGTTAAACCATATTGATACTAGAGTCCCTTGTCCTTGGCTTCACACATATAAATCAAGAGGAACCAACAGCTGCGACTGGTCTCAAGTGATCTATCCCAATGAGAGTGCCAACACCGCTGCAAAGGTGAGGAACAGGAGGAGAGGATTAAAGAGATTAAAGTGTATTTATTTTAACAGGGCAAATATTTAGATTGAGAAGGGGTTGTCCTAGTAGTAGATGACCCCTTTAACTGTCAACTCCCAACACAGCGCAGTCAGACTTACAGGGCCATAAGCCATTTATGGTTCTTCCACCCATTTCTTCTGTTGGACTTCATATTTACCAACAAAATATATAAAAAAAAAGAAAACACTCCATCTCATGTGACTATACATGCAGAAAATAGATCTTTGTACACATTACAGGATTTAGTAAGCAAATCGCCAAATGGCTCAGTGGTTAGTACTGTAACTTTACTGCATCATTGCGGTCCTGAGTTCAAATCCTATCAAGGGCAACATCTGCAAGGAGTTTGCTTGAATTACCTCCATTTGTCTAAAGACCTACTGATAGGGAATTTACCGTATATACTTGAGTATAAGCCGACCCCCCTAATTTTGCCACAAAAAAAAACTGGGAAAACTTATTGACTCGAGTATAAGCCTAGGGTGGAAAATGCAGCAGCTACTGGTAAATGTCAAAAATGAAAATAGATACCAATAAAAGTAAAATTAATTGAGACATCAGTAGGTTACCTAAGTGTTTTTGAATATCCATATTGAATCAGGAGTCCCATATAATGCTCCATACAGTTCATGATGGCCCCATAAGATGCTCCATATTAAAATATGCCCCATATAATGCTGCACAAAGGTTAATAATGGCCCCATAACATGCTCCATAGAAACATTTGCCCCATACAATGCTGCATAAAGGATGATGGCCCCATAAGATGCTCCACACATTATGGCCCCATAAGATGCTCCATACATTATGGCCCCATAAGATGCTCCATACATTATGGCTCCATAAGATGCTCCACACATTATGGCTCCATAAGATGCTCAAAACATTATTCCCCATTAAGATGCTCCACACATTATGGCCCCATGAGATGCTCCACACAGTGTGTCCTCATACGATGCTCCATGCATTGTGGCTCCATAAGATGCTCCACACATTTGCTCCATTTGCTGTTGCTGCGATTAAAATAAAAAAAAAAAAAAATCACATACTCACCACTCTTCGCTCAGGCCCCCGGCACTTGCGATAGTCACCTTCCTCATTCCATCGCTGCGCGCTGCTCTGTCTTCCATCCTCGGCACTGACTGTTCAGGCAGAGGGCAGCGCGCACACTAATCGTGTCATCGCGCCCTCTGACCTGAACAGTCACAGCCAGAGGATGGAAGACAGAGCAGCGTGCAGCGGTGGAACGAGGAAGGTGACTATCGCGCAATGCTCCCCCTCCCCTGATATACTCACCTGCTCCTGGCGCGGTCGATGGCAGCGTCTCACTGTCAGATGGTCTCCGGGAGCCGGGCGGGATCTTCCTGTGTTCAGCGGTCACGTACCGCTCATTACAGTAATGAATATGCGTGCATATTTATTACTCTAATGAGCGGTACCACGTGACCGCTTAACACAGGAAGAGCTGCCCGGACACCATGAGACATGCAGGGACAGCGCCAAGAGCAGGCGAGTATGTGACAGCCGCCGCTCCCCCTCACCCGCCGACCCCACGCCGACACTGACTCCAGTATAAGCCGAGAGGGTCACTTTCAGCCCATTTTTTTGGGCTGAAAATCTCGGCTTATACTCGAGTATATACGGTAGATTACAATCCCTGTCCCCATTGGGGCACCCAATGTAGTATAAGTGCTGTGGAATAGGATAGTGCTGTACAAGTAAAAAATACTGAGCCATACAAACTGTAGTGCCTTATGCATGAGCCTAAAGGGGTTGGGCGAGTGCTAAAGAATTAAAATATTACTCATCTGATGCCCCTTCTTCTGTGCCCCTTTATTACAGAGTTATGTCTCCTTGTAATAAAGGTGCACTTTTTTTCTTCAGACAGGTGGGCATGTACCATAGAACCTCTGTTGCTGCTTTTTATTCTCTGATTCTGGCCAAATCAAAGCACTGTACTGAAAGTTTGCAGCTTTGGAACCAGGGAACAGAACTGCTCTAGAACCAGTGCAGCAGCACCAAACTGGAGGAAGTTCATTTAAATGTAAAAATCCAGTGAAAGGTCCTCAAAGGTGATATTTCCTGCAGCTAGCTGATTTTTCACACCTTTAAACAACCTCTTCAAGTGGAGATAGTAGAACACTCATGTGCATGTCATCGTGGGTCCTATTTATACAGCAGATATAACACAAAAGATAATTTCACCCTAAGCGTTTTCCCTTGTTTGTAGGGCGATTTGAATTAAAAAGGAGAGTTCCCCAAAACGCTAGTTCACCATAATCTTGCAGTGTAAATGGACCAACCAAAAGGGACAGACTGGGCAAATGATGTGTTTGTAGAGGTTACCCACTGTCTTTCAAAAGAAGTCGGTGGAGAGAAGGATCAGGCTGGTGGATTGGATTTTCAGTGCCCGCTCCTTTTGTCATCAGGAGACATAAGCCAGGAGTCTGGCAGCAGCTTTCTCTTCTCTCCATGTTGTAAACACATGCATGTGTATGGGTTTGTTGGGAGACAACTTCTCTGACTTGTACGGTCAACTAATAAAAGAACACTTTGGCGTTAGGTTCATATGTTTGTAATGAGGGAAATCCACCGCCGGGCACCTCTAAGGGTACCGTCACACATTGAAATTTTCATCGCTGCGACGGCACAATTCGTGACGTCGCAGCGTCGTATAATCATCGCTCCAGCGTCGTAGACTTCTGTCACACGTTGCAATCACGGCGCTGGAGCGATGCCGAAGTCCCCGGGTAACCAGGGTAAACATTGGGTAACTAAGCGCAGGGCCGCGCTTAGTAACCCGATGTTTACCCTGGTTACCAGCGTAAACGTAAAAAAACAAACAGTACATACTCACCCGTCGGTGTCCTTCAGGTCCCTTGCCGTCTGCTTCCTGCTCTGAGTGCAGCCGTACAGTGAGAGCAGAGCGCAGCACCGCTGCGCTCTGCTCTCACTTTCCGGCCGGCACTCAGAGCAGGAAGCAGACGGCAAGGGACCTGAAGGACACCAACGGGTGAGTATGTACGGTTTGTTTTTTTAACGTTTACGCTGGTAACCAGGGTAAACATCGGGTTACTAAGCGCGGCCCTGCGCTTAGTTACCCGATGTTTACCCTGGTTACAAGCGAAGACATCGCTGGATCGCTGTCACACACAACGATCCAGCGATGTCAGCGGGTGATCAAGCGACGAAAGAAAGTTCCAAACGATCTGCTACGACGTACGATTCTCAGCAGGGTGTCTGATCGCAGTAGCGTGTCAGACACTGCGATATCGTAACGATATCGCTAGAACGTCACGAATCGTAACGTCGTAGCGATGGAAATTTCAATGTGTGACGGTACCCTAAGAGGCAATTTATCTTCCTTGATAAAACGATCTGCAGACTTAAATCAGTATGAACGGGTACAAAAGCCATTATCAGAAAATAACCTATTCTTCAGATAAGGTTTTAGGTGTTAAATATATTTTTCAGAAACTTTTTTCCACTATGATGCAATCTGGCTGAAATAAAAATGGGAAATTTTGAAAAAGTCACACTGGCCACTTGCGGACTTGTTTAGACTACCTGTTTCAGGAAACAACGCAAGTACTTAGCCACAATGAAGACAGACTCCATCTTTTGTATTGAAGCATCTAGACTAGTGATGAGCGAATATACTCGTTACTCGAGATTTCTCGAGCATGCTCGGGGGTCCTCCGAGTATTTTTTAGTGCTCGGAGATTTAGTTTTTCTTGCCGCAGCTGAATGATTTACATCTGTTAGTCTGCATAAGTACATGTGGGGATTCCCTAGCAACCAAGCAACCCCCACATGTACTTATGCTGGCTAACAGATGTAAATCATTCAGCTGCGGCAAGAAAAACAATCTCCAAGCACTAAAAAAAAATACTCGGAGGACCCCCGAGCATGCTCGAGAAATCTCGAGTAACGAGTATATTCGCTCATCACTAGTAACTACTGAAAAATCTTCCTGAAAGGACACGATCTATAAGCTTATAAACCATCAGTTGCCAGTGTAAAAATTAACGACTTATTTATTTTTTTAAATCAGTATCTTCAACGGGAGGATCTGCCTAATCTGAAAGACTGGATGCTAGGGAGGAGGTTTCCAAACCCCAGTGTAAAGGTACCTTCACACGAAGCGACGCTGCAGCGTCGCTGTTTGATCGCTGGAGAGCTGTCACACAGACCGCTCTCCAGCGACCAACGATGCCGAGGTCCCCGGGTAACCAGGGTAAACATCGGGTTGCTAAGCGCAGGGCCGCGCTTAGTAACCCGATGTTTACCCTGGTTACCAGCGTAAAAGTAAAAAAAACAAACAGTACATGCTCACCTGCGCGTCCCCCAGCGTCTGCTTCCTGACACTGACTGAGCTCCGGCCCTAACAGCACAGCGGTGACGTCACCGCTGTGCTTTCACTTTCACTTTAGGGCCGGCGCTCAGTAAGTGTCAGGAAGCAGACGCTGGGGGACGCGCAGGTGAGCATGTACTGTTTGTTTTTTTTACTTTTACGCTGGTAACCAGGGTAAACATCGGGTTACTAAGCGCAGCCCTGCGCTTGGTAACCCGATGTTTACCCTGGTTACCAGTGTAAAACATCGCTGGTATCGTTGCTTTTGCTTTCAAACACAACGATACACGGCGATCGGACGACCAAATAAAGTTCTGGACTTTATTCAGCGACCAGCGACATCACAGCAGGATCCTGATCGCTGCTGCGTGTCAAACGAAACGATATCGCTAGCCAGGACGCTGCAACGTCACGGATCACTAGCGATGTCGTTTCGTGTGAAGGTACCTTAAGACTTGTAGTCAGGCAGTTTGTACACACAGGACTGCAGCCAGGCTGCTCAGTTAGCGAATGGAAACATGGATGTTAACATAATACACTTTTTTTTTTACAAATCCAGCCGTAATACTGCGCAGCTAACACATACACTGGCAGAAGGAAGATCTATTATAAAGTGATGTTATGGCAGTATGAAATAATCTAAGTGGGAGGTGGATCACAGAACAAAACCGTCCATCAGAAGCGGAGGAGAGACAGTGACAGCAGTAAGTAGAGGCTTTCTGGCTGCTGCACTGGGTTTGTGGGAGCCTCGTCCACAGCTTACAGGCAGGTTGCCACCAAACTTTATTGGCAGGAAACCAGACTACACTCTTGGCTCTGACATATACCTTCTCTGCCATGTTCTTGACCACCCAGCCAGGGAGGGGGAGGATTTCATGTAGTTAGAATGGACTAGATTTAAAAATGCTTACTTTGTGGCTGTTCTTAACCAGCTGCCACAGTGCCACCTAGTGAAAATACCTACTTGTGACCATTAAAAGTCGCAAAATCCAATTTATAACTACACATAATGGTTGTTTCCAGCCTTTTCACATTAGGGAGCTGCAGGAATATCAATAATATACAGATATTAGGCCCTGGACGAGTAATGTGGTGCTATCGGGAAGACTCCTCTGATACAGTGTGTGATAAGACATGGCAATTCCTTTTTGAAAACTGTATATACTACAAATCCATGATAGAAATTAATGAATGGTAAGAAATCAAGAATGTAGATCTACTGACAGCAAAGTAAAGGTACCTTCACACTATGTGACGCTGCAGCGATACAGACAACGATGCCGATCGCTGCAGCGTCGCTGTTTAGTCGTGTGGTCGCTGGAGAGCTGTCACACAGATGGCTCTCCAGCGACCAACAATGCCGAAGTCCCCGGGTAACCAGGGTAAACATCGGGTTACTAAGCGCAGGGCCACGCTTAGTAACCCGATGTTTACCCTGGTTACCATTGTAAAAGTAAAAAAAAAACAAAAAACACATACTCACATTCCGGTGCCCGGCGTCCGCTTCCCTGCACTCCTCCTGCATCCTGTGTCAGCGCCGAACATCTCCGGCATCTCCCACAGAGCACAGCGGTGACGTCACCGCTCTGCTTTACGGCCGGCACTTACACAGGAGTGGGCAGGGAAGCGGATGCCGGGCACCGGAATGTGAGTATGTGGTTTGTTTTTTTTACTGTAAGGCGCCCTACACACGTTCAGGAATTCATGCAGAAAATTCCTGTGAAAATCCGGACATTTCTGCCGGATTTCCGAAAGAAATCCGCATGCATTTTTATGCGCGGTTTTGACGTGGTTTTTTCCGGACATTTCCCAATGCATTAGACAGTGGGAAATCCGCAAAAAAACCGCAAAATTAATGAGCATGTTCATTATTTTTCCGCAATGCGTTTTTGATGCGGAAAAACGCACATCATGTGCACAAAACTTGCGGATTCCATTAAAAATGATGGGATGCTTAATGTATGCAGATTATTTGCGGTTTTATAGCGTTTTTGCACTATAAAAACGCTATAAAACCGCAAATAATCTGCAACGTGTGCACATAGCCTTACAATGGTAACCAGGGTAAACATCGGGTTACTAAGCGCGGCCCTGCGCTTAGTAACCCGATGTTTACCCTGGTTACCAGTGAAGACATCGCTGGATCGGTGTCACACACACCGATTCAGCGATGTCAGCGGGAGATCCAGCGACGAAATAAAGTTCTGAACTTTCAGCAACGACCAGCGATCTCACAGCAGGATCCAGATCGCTGCTGCGTGTCAAACACAACGATATCGCTATCCAGGACGCTGCAACGTCACGGATCGCTATCGTTATCGTTGTAAAGTCGCTTAGTGTGAAGGTACCTTAAGAAAAACTGTTACAATCAAAAGGACCATAAAGTGTAACAGGGATAACAATAGGTTATTGTCATCGTAGGGTACTTACTTGACTCTATTTAATAGCTTATTGATGAGTAGGAGAAGGAATACATCATTCATAAAACTAATTTTTGGGTCTAGAAAGGAAAAAAAAAAAACCCCCAAAAAACAAAAAAAAAAAAAAACTACACACACTGCACACACCAAACAGCTTGCCTTCTGGACTACATTGCAATCAAAAGCTCTTCATCATACAATTGAAATGGAATGCACTTTTCCATATGTTGTCAATAGAGCCGTTCTCGGATGAAGAGAGCATGGCCTCCAGATGATGTCACTGAACACAATTAGCCTTATCTGTATCTTACTATTAGAAACAACCAGAACATTTTTCACAAATTAGACGCATTTCACTACAACGTTTTACAAAATTCAACACTGTCTTAAAGAAATCCTCCCACACAGACAATGCTCAGCTTTCCCCTTCTTTACAGAGAAACAGTGATGGAATGAGAAATTATAGAATTCATAAGTTATATATAAATATGGGAAAACATAATGTGAAAGATTAGGATATCTTTAGTAAACACTAGGAAACTGCATAGTCCGGGTCGACGTTGCAGATTTTCTCTTGGAAAGTTTGAATGGTTAATAAGTTTTGCAGGACAGTAAAGAATCCTTCACCAATACGATTGTTCCTCTAGTTCCAGGACTCCAATGGTCCCTGCAGATCTGTTACTATCCAGCAGTGATGACGAGCTGTACGGTCCCGATTCATCAAAGCTTTAAGGCTATGTGCACACGTAGGAAAAGAGGTGCAGCATTTTCTGCACAAAATCCACATCTCCTGGCAGAATCCGCAGCCGCGGATTTTATGCGGAATTTTTTTCAAGCCATTTTCACTTAGCTCTGACAAAGTAGGCAGAGCTGAAAGAGGACGAGGGCACAGTGACTGCCATTAGCGTACCTTAAGCCACAAATCTTACTCCAGTCTCTAGCTGGCATAAGATTTGTGGCAAGGAGTGCACGGAGGCGCAGACCACTTTGTGCCTCGCCCAATTCATTAAAAAGCGTGTGACTTGAGGCTACGTTCACACGATCAGGATTTCCATCCTTTTTTTTTCCTGCCCGTTTTTGGAAAACGGCAGCTAAATTCCGCAGTGAATTTGAGCTGCGTTTTCTGATCCTTTTTCTTCGGCGTTTTCCACTGCGGGTTTCCAATAGCAGTTTCCTATTGGAGCTGCTGGAAAACCGGTGCGGAATCCGCTGAAAGAATTGACATGCTACTTCTTTTTTCCGCTGGAAAATCCGCGCGGATTTTCCAGCGGAAAAACGGATCGTTAGCACAGCGGTTTTGGTTTTCCATTGGGTTACATTGTACTGTAACCAACATGGAAAACTGATCCGGATCCGCAGCTGAAAATCCGCTACGGATCCGGATCAAAATCCGGATCGTGTGAACGTAGCCTAATGCTTCGCCCTCTACCCCTCATTAAGACTGGCATGAGAAACACTGGTCTTCACTCAGGCCTACATGCATTGGACCGCTGCTGCTAATCACTGCCACCAGTAGTGATGCTTGCATGTATAATGTGGACGAAGGAATTTATTGCTGCAGGGCAAGAAAGCAAAGGCTGGAGCCAACAAACTGAGTAACAGAAGATTGTAATAGACAACCCACTTAATTTATATGACACTCTGACTTTTCACACGTAGACAGACTAAAAATATATATATATATATATATATATATATATATACATATATATATACACACACACACACACACACATATATACATACATATATATATACATATACATATACACACATACACACACACACCTTCCACGGCAACAGCCAGTTATCCAAGTATTTTTATTCCACCAAAACGATAACCCAATTAAGCACAGAAAACCACTAAAACACGTCCTGCTAGTAAATGCTGAAGACTTCATTTGTTTCAGCGACAATAAAAATCCTCATAAAGAACGCCAAGCGCCTGTCCTGTCAGCAGAGTGCAAGGGAACTATTTGTGTGTAGAAAATCAACAAGAGCACGTTTACAACAAATTTAGAAAACAAAAAAAAGTATTTATTTATTTACATAAGCAAATATTCTAGGAAAATGTGTTATCTGATCGCAATGTAAATACAACAAAAAAGTATCAAATTTGAAAGTGAAACATCTGCTTTATGAATATGCAGCCTCATACATAGAATTAACAGCAAGCCTGTAGATGTGAGCAAAGGGAAAGCTGCACTCCAGCCTCCATGGATTGGGTTACATTACCAAGGTGTGGCAAGAATTTGCTTGACAAATTACTATGCGGACAGGCAGAGGGATTTGCTTTTTTTTTTTTTTTTTTTTTTTTGGAATGGTCAAGATTGTTCTACCAGATTGAAACCCTTGGCAATAAACCTCAGCAGAAGCCAGAAGTGTATAGTCAGTGGGGCAGATGTTTTCTAGGTGTCCTGGCCTAAAACTGTCACTTTTTATTTTTTACAAACTGGTGTTTCAAAGGAAATGGGACTTTAGAAAAGGGGCCACACTGAAGAGTTAGAGCCTTTAACAGAATAATAGATGCAGTGACTACTAAGAAATGATAGATAGATAGATAGATAGATAGTATAACTATGGTATATATTTAAAACGCCTAATGTGGTAAGTGTATACCCGGAGGTTACTGCCTTGTATCAAGGAGCTTCTTGCACTATCCTTATGCATGATGATTGAGGAACTACATAAGGAATTTTCCCTACATTACTGAAAGTTTTAGGCAGTGTTCACATGTCGCTTTTATTCTGTAGGTGTTGGCACCAAAATACAGAATTTCCTCCCATCATTGCTTTTTTTTTAATGCATTTTTCACTCTGATGCGTTGTTTGTGCAGATTTTAACCTTTTTTCTAGTACAGAAGAGCTTTGATTTTTAACTTCAGCAGCCATTGTGGTTTTAATTTGTTTGCATGGACTGTTCCAGGCTCCCCACAGAAGCCTTCACCCTGGGCATGCACCCACAGAAGCCTTCACCCTGGGCATGCACCCACAGAAGCCTTCACCCTGGGCATGCACCCACAGAAGCCTTCACCCTGGGAATGCACCCACAGAAGCCTTCACCCTGGGCATGCACCCACAGAAGCCTTCACCCTGGGCATGCACCCACAGAAGCCTTCACCCTGGGCATGCACCCACAGAAGCCTTCACCCTGGGCATGCACCCACAGAAGCCTTCACCCTGGGCATGCACCCACAGAAGCCTTCACCCTGGGAATGTACCCACAGAGTGACGACCATAGGGCATAGGCTCAGGCGCACTCACACACAAGTGTCTACACACACGGTTATATGGAAGGAGCTCAGAATGCAATTCCCCATGGGCCAGTGAGGGGTCTCCGCTCCAGTAGCCCCCACTGGCAGCAGTGTGCAGCCCCCGGCTGGGAGCGATGGAGGGCACAATATGGCACTTATAGAGAAAAGCCAGTAGTTCCGGCACAACACCGGCCACTGCCCGTCTATGGACCAGAGTAGGGTTCTGCCCTGTGAGGAGCAGCTCTGACACGGCACAGCCGCAGGTACGTGCCCGCCACCCGCAGGGCCCCACTCAGCCGCTCGTCCTCCCACGGATACTCACAGCTGCACGGCCCATCCCGGGAGGTTGTCCGGTACCGTATGTAGGTCCCCACGGCTACAGTCCAGCAGATCCCCGAAACAGCGGCAGGCAGCCGGGCAGGACCCGCGATCAGAGCCCAAGCCAAGTGCACACTCCAGTAGCAGCAGGAGCGGGAGGGCGATCCTTCTGGGGGCGCTCATGGTGCTCGGTGACAGCGCGGGCTCTAGCGGTGACTCCGTCCTCCAAGCCGGACCACTGGCATCACTCGTAAGGAGCCGCAATGTCGCAGCGGGGAAACCTGCAGCCTCGGTCTGTGCACAAGAAAAGTCCAACTTGTGTGAAGAAACTTTCCCCTTCGAGTCCCCCCGGCCGGGCCAGGAAGGGTGCGGGGCTGTGCTCCTATTGGCCAGCGCAGCCCCCGTCACGTGATGAAAACAAGTCGTGCGCCGCGGTGTGGGGGAAGGGAGAGTGCTGAGCGGAGATTACAGTCCTGCACCTTACACCTCGGCTTCCATCAGATGGCCGTCACCATGGGGCCGCGGGCTAGAGCCCTACTACCCCCACTTATCACTATATGGCCGTCACTATGGGGGCCGCGGGCTAGAGCCCTACTATCCCCACTTATCACTATATGGCCGTCACCATGGGGCCGCGGGCTAGAGCCCTACTACCCCCACTTATCACTATATAGCCGTCACCATGGGGGCCGCGGGCTAGAGCCCCACTACCCCCACTTATCACTATATAGCCGTCACCATGGGGCTGCGGGCTAGAGCCCTACTATCCCCACTTATCACTATATGGCCGTCACCATGGGGGCCGCGGGCTAGAGTCCTACTACCCCCACTTATCACTATATAGCCGTCACCATGGGGCCGCGGGCTAGAGCCCTACTACCCTCACATATCACTTTATAGCCGTCACCATGTGGTCGCGGGCTAGAGCCCTACTACCCCCACATATCACTATATAGCCGTCACCATGGGGCCGCGGGCTAGAGCCCTACTACCCCCACATATCACTATATGGCCGTCACCATGGGGGCCGCGGGCTAGAGCCCTACTACCCTCACATATCACTATATAGCTGTCACCATGGGGCCGCGGGCTAGAGTCCTACTACCCCCACTTATCACTATATAGCCGTCACCATGGGGCCGCGGGCTAGAGCCCTACTACCCCCACATATCACTATATGCCGTCACTATGGGGGCCGCGGGCTAGAGCCCTACTACCCTCACATATCACTTTATAGCCGTCACCATGTGGCCGCGGGCTAGAGCCCTACTACCCCCACATATCACTATATAGCCGTCACCATGGGGCCGTGGGCTAGAGCCCTACTACCCCCACATATCACTATATGCCGTCACTATGGGGGCCGCGGGCTATAGCCCCACTACCCCCACATATCACTATATAGCCGTCACCATAGGGGGCCGCGGGCTAGAGCCCTACTATCCCCACTTATCACTATATGGCCGTCACCATGGGGCCGCGGGCTAGAGCCCTACTACCCCCACATATCACTATATGGCCGTCACTATGGGGGCCGCGGGCTAGAGCCCTACTGCCCCCACATATCACTATATGGCCGTCACCATGGGGGCCGTGGGCTAGAGCCCTACTACCCCCACATATCACTATATGCCGTCACTATGGGGGCCGCGGGCTAGAGCCCCACTACCCCCACTTATCACTATATAGCCGTCACCATGGGGCTGCGGGCTAGAGCCCTACTATCCCCACTTATCACTATATGGCCGTCACCATGGGGGCCGCGGGCTAGAGCCCTACTACCCCCACATATCACTATATGGCCGTCACCATGTGGCCGCGGGCTAGAGCCCTACTACCCCCACATATCACTATATAGCCGTCACCATGGGGCCGCGGGCTAGAGCCCTACTATCCCCACTTATCACTATATGGCCGTCACCATGGGGGCCGCGGGCTAGAGCCCTACTACCCCCACATATCACTATATGGCCGTCACCATGGGGCCGCGGGCTAGAGCCCTACTACCCTCACATATCACTTTATAGCCGTCACCATGTGGCCGCGGGCTAGAGCCCTACTACCCCCACATATCACTATATGGCCGTCACCATGGGGGCCGCGGGCTAGAGCCCTACTACCCTCACATATCACTATATAGCTGTCACCATGGGGCCGCGGGCTAGAGTCCTACTACCCCCACTTATCACTATATAGCCGTCACCATGGGGCCGCGGGCTAGAGCCCTACTACCCCCACATATCACTATATGCCGTCACTATGGGGGCCGCGGGCTAGAGCCCTACTACCCCCACTTATCACTATATTGCTGTCACTATGGGGGCCGCGGGCTAGAGCCCTACTACCCCCACATATCACTATATGCCGTCACTATGGGGGCCGCGGGCTAGAGCCCTACTACCCCCACTTATCACTATATAGCCGTCACCATGGGGCCGCGGGCTAGAGCCCTACTACCCCCACATATCACTATATAGCCGTCACCATGGGGGCCGTGGGCTAGAGCCCTACCACCCCCACATATCACTATATAGCCGTCACCATGGGGCCGCGGACTAGAGCCTACTACCCACACATATCACTATATGCCGTCACTATGGGGGCTGCAGGCTAGAGCCCTACTACCCCCACATATCACTATATAACCGTCACCATGGGGGCCACGGGCTAGAGCCCTACTACCCCCACATATCACTATATAGCCGTCACCATGGGGGCCGCGAGCTAGAGCCCTACTACCCCCACATATCACTATATGGCCGTCACTATGGGGGCCGCGGGCAGAGCCCTAGTACCCCCACATATCACTATATGGCCGTCACTATGGGGGCTATCATGATCTCTGCAGGCAGAGATCATAGCAAGCCTATAGAGGGACAAGCTCTCGGAAGATGGAACTATACTGACCATGAACTAAGCCTGCCGCGCAACTAGAAATAGCCAGGTAGCATTTCCTATTTATCGCTAGATGCCCAGCTCTGGCCTAAGACCTAAATAGCTAGCAGAGGGAAATATAAGACCTGGCTCACCTCTAGAGAAATATTCCAAAGAAGACAGTAGCCCCCCACATATAATGACGGTGAGTTCAGATGAAACAACAAACGCAGCAGGAAAATAGTCTTAGCAAATTTGAGGTCCGCTTACTAGATAGCAGAAGACAGATAGTATACTTTCATGGTCAGCAGAAAAACACTAACAAAACACCATCCAGAGATTACCTTAAACTCTGGCATTAACTCATAACGCCAGAGTAGCAATCCCTGATCAACGAGAGCTTTCCAGACACAGTAACAAAACTTCAGCTGTGAACTGGAACAAATAGGCAAAACAAAACATGGACAAAAGTCCAACTTATCTAGTAGTTGTCTAGAAGCAGGAACAAGCACTGAGAGGCATCAGATAACATTGTTGACCGGCAAGAAACCACCAGAGAAATGAGCTTAAATAGCGACACCCGCTACTGATGGAATCAGGTGAAACAGGAAAGAGGATGACAAGTCCAATTCCACAAGCGGCCACCGGGGGAGCCCAGAATCCAAATTCACAACAGTACCCCCCCCTCAAGGAGGGGGCACCGAACCCTCACCAGATCCACCAGGGCGACCAGGATGAGCCCTATGGAAGGCACGAACAAGATCAGAAGCATGAACATCAGATGCATTGACCCAAGAATTATCCTCCTGGCCGTAACCCTTCCAGTTGACCAGATACTGGAGTTTCCGTCTGGAAACACGAGAGTCCAAAATTTTCTCCACAACGTACTCCAACTCACCCTCAACCAACACCGGAGCAGGAGGCTCAACTGAAGGTACAACAGGTACCTCATACCTGCGCAATAACGACCGATGAAAAACGTTATGAATGGAAAAGGACGCAGGGAGGTCCAAACGGAAAGAAACAGGATTAAGAATCTCCAATATTCTATAAGGGCCGATGAACCGAGGTTTAAACTTAGGAGAAGAGACCCTCATAGGGACAAAACGAGAAGACAACCACACTAAATCTCCAACACAAAGCCGAGAACCAACACGACGATGACGGTTGGCAAAACGCTGAGTCTTCTCCTGGGACAACTTCAAATTGTCCATAACCTGCCCCCAGATGTGATGCAATCTCTCTACCACCGCATCCACTCCAGGACAATCCGAGGATTCCACCTGACCGGAGGAAAATCGAGGGTGAAACCCCGAATTACAGAAAAACGGGGACACCAAGGTGGAAGAACTGGCCCGATTATTGAGGGCGAACTCTGCCAATGGCAAAAAAGCAACCCAATCATCCTGGTCAGCAGAGACAAAACACCTCAGATATGTCTCAAGGGTCTGATTAGTCCGCTCGGTCTGGCCATTAGTCTGAGGGTGAAAAGCAGATGAAAAAGACAAATCTATGCCCATCCTAGCACAGAATGCCCGCCAAAATCTAGACACAAATTGGGTACCTCTGTCAGAAACAATATTCTCAGGAATACCGTGCAATCGGACAACATTCTGAAAAAACAGAGGAACCAACTCAGAAGAAGAAGGCAACTTGGGCAGAGGAACCAAATGGACCATTTTAGAGAAACGGTCACAGACCACCCAGATGACAGACATCTTCTGGGAAACAGGCAGATCTGAAATAAAATCCATCGAGATGTGTGTCCAAGGCCTCTTAGGAATAGGCAAGGGCAACAGCAGTCCGCTAGCCCGAGAACTACAAGACTTGGCCCGAGCACAAACGTCACATGACTGCACAAAGACTCGCACATCTCGTGACAGAGAAGGCCACCAGAAGGATCTTGCCACCAAATCCCTGGTACCAAAAATTCCGGGATGACCTGCCAATGCAGAAGAATGTACCTCAGAGATGACTCTGCTGGTCCAATCATCCGGAACAAACAGTCTATCAGGCGGACAACGATCCGGTCTATCCGCCTGAAACTCTTGCAAGGACCGCCGCAGATCAGGAGAAACGGCCGACAAAATTACTCCCTCCCTAAGGATACCTGTGGGTTCAGAATTACCAGGAGAGTCCGGGTCAAAACTCCTAGAAAGGGCATCTGCCTTAACATTCTTAGAACCCGGTAGGTATGACACCACAAAATTAAAGCGAGAAAAAAATAAAGACCAGCGCGCCTGTCTAGGATTCAGGCGTCTGGCAGTCTCAAGATAAATCAAATTTTTGTGGTCAGTCAATACCACCACCTGATGTCTAGCCCCCTCGAGCCAATGGCGCCACTCCTCAAACGCCCACTTCATGGCCAAAAGCTCCCGATTCCCAACATCATAATTCCGCTCTGCGGGCGAAAATTTGCGAGAAAAGAAGGCACAAGGCCTAATGACGGAGCAGTCGGAACCTCTCTGCGACAACACTGCCCCAGCTCCGATCTCCGAAGCGTCAACCTCAACCTGAAAAGGCAGATTCACATCAGGCTGACGCAACACAGGGGCAGAGGCAACACGGCGCTTAAGCTCCTGAAAGGCCTCTACAGCATGAGGGGACCAATTAGCAACATCAGCGCCTTGTCTGGTCAAATCAGTCAGTGGTTTAACGACATCCGAAAAACCAGCAATAAATCGGCGGTAAAAGTTGGCAAAGCCCAAAAATCTCTGAAGACCCTTAAGAGAGGAGGGCTGAGTCCAGTCACAAATAGCTTGCACCTTGACGGGATCCATCTCAATGGAAGAGGGAGAAAAAATATACCCCAAAAAGGAAATTTTCTGGACCCCAAAAACGCACTTAGACCCCTTCACACATAAAGAATTAGACCGCAGAACCTGAAAAACTCTCCTGACCTGCTGGACATGAGAGTCCCAGTCATCAGAAAAAATCAGAATATCATCCAGATATATTATCATAAATTTATCCAGAAAATCGCGGAAAATATCATGCATAAAAGACTGGAAAACTGAAGGGGCATTAGAAAGACCAAAAGGCATGACCAAATACTCAAAGTGGCCCTCGGGCGTATTAAATGCGGTCTTCCACTCATCCCCCTGCCTGATCCGCACCAAATTATACGCCCCACGAAGATCAATTTTAGAGAACCACTTAGCACCCTCTATACGAGCAAACAAATCAGTAAGCAATGGCAATGGGTATTGATACTTAACAGTGATCTTATTCAGAAGCCGATAATCAATACATGGTCTCAAAGAGCCGTCTTTTTTTGAGACAAAGAAAAACCCAGCTCCCAAGGGAGAAGAAGATGGACGAATATGTCCCTTTTCCAAAGACTCCTTTATATATTCCCGCATAGCAGCATGTTCCGGCACAGACAAATTAAACAAACGACCCTTTGGATATTTACAACCCGGTATCAAATCTATGGCACAATCGCACTCACGGTGCGGAGGTAACGACCCAAGCTTGGGTTCGTCAAAGACGTCTTGATAATCAGAGAGGAACTCAGGGACTTCAGAGGGAATGGACGACGAAATAGAAACCAAAGGTACGTCCCCATGAATACCCTTACATCCCCAGCTCAACACAGACATTGCTCTCCAGTCCAAGACTGGGTTGTGAGACTGCAACCATGGCAATCCCAGTACCAAATCGTCATGTAAATTATACAGCACCAGGAAACGAATAATCTCCTGGTGATCCGGATTGATACGCATGGTTACTTGTGTCCAGTATTGTGGTTTATTATTAGCCAATGGGGTGGAGTCAATCCCCTTCAGAGGAATAAGAGTCTCCAAAGGCTCTAAATCAAAACCACAACGATTGGCAAAGGACCAATCCATAAGACTCAGAGCGGCGCCAGAGTCAACATAGGCGTCCGTGGCAATGGATGACAAAGAGCAAATCAGGGTTACAGACAAAATAAACTTAGACTGAATGGTGCTAATGGAAACAGACTTATCAAGCTTCTTTGTACGCCTAGAGCATGCCGATATAACATGAGTAGAATCCCCACAATAGAAACACAATCCATTCTTCCGTCTAAAATTCTGTCGCTCGCTCCTGGACAGAATTCTATCACACTGCATACTTTCTGGCGTCTTTTCCATAGACACCGCCAGATGGTGCACCGGTTTGCGCTCCCGCAGACGCCTATCAATCTGAATAGCCATTGTCATGGACTCATTCAGACCTGCAGGCAAAGGGAACCCCACCATAACATCCTTAACGGCATCAGAGAGACCTTCTCTGAAAGTTGCCGCCAAGGCGCACTCATTCCACTGAGTAAGCACAGACCATTTACGGAATTTTTGGCAGAAAACTTCAGCTTCGTCTTGCCCCTGAGATAGTGCCATCAAAGTTTTTTCTGCCTGAAGTTCCAAATGAGGTTCCTCATAAAGCAAGCCCAAGGCCAGAAAAAACGCATCCACATCGCGTAACGCAGGATCCCCTGCTGGCAATGAGAAGGCCCAATCTTGAGGGTCACCCCTGAGCAAGGAAATCACAATCCTAACCTGCTGAGCAGGGTCTCCAGCTGAACGAGACTTCAGGGACAAATAAAGCTTACAATTATTTCGGAAATTCTGGAAGCTAGCTCTATTCCCTGTGAAGAACTCCGGCAAAGGAATTCTCGGCTCAGATACCGGAGCATGTACCACAAAATCTTGTAAATCTTGTACTTTCGTGATGAGATTATTCAAACCCGCAGTTACACTCTGGAGATCCATTATTGTCAGGTGCACACAGAGCATACAGAGATTAGGAGGAGAGAGAGAAAAAAGACTGCAGCAAGGCAGACTGGAGGAGAAAAAAAAAAAAAAAAAAAAAAAAAAATTCCAGCAGACTTCTTATAACTCTCCTTTCTCAACCAGGGTCTTTAACACTTTATTGGCCGGTCAAACTATCATGATCTCTGCAGGCAGAGATCATAGCAAGCCTATAGAGGGACAAGCTCTCGGAAGATGGAACTATACTGACCATGAACTAAGCCTGCCGCGCAACTAGAAATAGCCAGGTAGCATTTCCTATTTATCGCTAGATGCCCAGCTCTGGCCTAAGACCTAAATAGCTAGCAGAGGGAAATATAAGACCTGGCTCACCTCTAGAGAAATATTCCAAAGAAGACAGTAGCCCCCCACATATAATGACGGTGAGTTCAGATGAAACAACAAACGCAGCAGGAAAATAGTCTTAGCAAATTTGAGGTCCGCTTACTAGATAGCAGAAGACAGATAGTATACTTTCATGGTCAGCAGAAAAACACTAACAAAACACCATCCAGAGATTACCTTAAACTCTGGCATTAACTCATAACGCCAGAGTAGCAATCCCTGATCAACGAGAGCTTTCCAGACACAGTAACAAAACTTCAGCTGTGAACTGGAACAAATAGGCAAAACAAAACATGGACAAAAGTCCAACTTATCTAGTAGTTGTCTAGAAGCAGGAACAAGCACTGAGAGGCATCAGATAACATTGTTGACCGGCAAGAAACCACCAGAGAAATGAGCTTAAATAGCGACACCCGCTACTGATGGAATCAGGTGAAACAGGAAAGAGGATGACAAGTCCAATTCCACAAGCGGCCACCGGGGGAGCCCAGAATCCAAATTCACAACAGGGGGCTGCGGGCTAGAGCCCTACTGCCCCCACATATCACTATATGGCCGTCACCATGGGGGCCGTGGGCTAGAGCCCTACTACCCCCACATATCACTATATGCCGTCACTATGGGGGCCGCGGGCTAGAGCCCCACTACCCCCACATATCACTATATAGCCGTCACCATAGGGGGCCGCGGGCTAGAGTCCTACTACCCCCACTTATCACTATATAGCCGTCACCATGGGGCCGCGGGCTAGAGCCCTACTATCCCCACTTATCACTATATGGCCGTCACCATGGGGGCCGCGGGCTAGAGCCCTACTACCCCCACATATCACTATATGGCTGTCACCATGATGCCGCGGGCTAGAGCCCTACTACCCTCACATATCACTTTATAGCCGTCACCATGTGGCCGCGGGCTAGAGCCCTACTACCCCCACATATCACTATATAGCCGTAACCATGGGGCCGCGGGCTAGAGCCCTACTATCCCCACTTATCACTATATGGCCGTCACCGTGGGGGCCGCGGGCTAGAGCCCTACTACCCCCACATATCACTATATGGCCGTCACCATGGGGCCGCGGGCTAGAGCCCTACTACCCTCACATATCACTTTATAGCCGTCACCATGTGGCCGCGGGCTAGAGCCCTACTACCCCCACATATCACTATATGGCCGTCACCATGGGGGCCGCGGGCTAGAGCCCTACTACCCTCACATATCACTATATAGCTGTCACCATGGGGCCGCGGGCTAGAGTCCTACTACCCCCACTTATCACTATATAGCCGTCACAATGGGGCCGCGGGCTAGAGCCCTACTACCCCCACATATCACTATATTGCTGTCACTATGGGGGCCGCGGGCTAGAGCCCTACTACCCCCACATATCACTATATGCCGTCACTATGGGGGCCGCGGACTAGAGCCCTACTACCCCCACTTATCACTATATAGCCGTCACCATGGGGCCGCGGGCTAGAGCCCTAATACCGCCACATATCACTATATAGCCGTCACCATGGGGGCCGTGGGCTAGAGCCCTACCACCCCCACATATCACTATATAGCCGTCACCATGGGGATGCGGACTAGAGCCCTACTACCCACACATATCAGTATATGCCGTCACTATGGGGGCTGCAGGCTAGAGCCCTACTACCCCCACATATCACTATATAACCGTCACCATGGGGGCCACGGGCTAGAGCCCTACTACGCCCACATATCACTATATAGCCGTCACCATGGGGGCCGCGAGCTAGAGCCCTACTACCCCCTCATATCACTATATGGCCGTAACCATGGGGGCCGCGGGCTAGAGCCCTACTACCCTCACATATCACTATATAGCTGTCACTATGGGGGCCGCGGGCTAGAGCCCTACTACCCCCACATATCACTATATAGCCATCACCATGGGGGCCACGGGCTACAGCCCTACTACCCCCACATATCACTATATAGCCGTCACCATGTGGGCCGCGGGCTAGAGCCCTACAACCCCCACATATCACTATATGCCGTCACTATGGGGGCCGTAGGCTAGAGCCCTTCTACCCCCACATATCACTATAGAGCCGTCACTATGGGGGCCGCGGGCTAGAGCCCTACTACCCCCACATATCACTTTATGGCCGTCACTATGGGGGCCGCGGGCTAGAGCCCTACTACCCCCACATATCACTATATAGCTGTCACCATTGGGGCCGCGGGCTAGAGCCCTACTACCCCCACATATCACTATATGGCCGTCTCACCATGGGGCCGCGGGCTAGAGCCCTACTACCCCCACATATCACTATATGCCGTCACTATGGGGGCCGCGGGCTAGAGCCCTACTACACCCACATATCACTATATAGCCGTCACCATGGGGGCCGCGGGCTAGAGCCCTACTACCCCCACATATCACTATATGGCCGTCACCATGGGGCCGCGGGCTAGAGCCCTACTACCCCCACATATCAATATATGCCGTCACTATGGGGGCCGCGGGCTAGAGCCCTACTACCCCCACATATCGCTATATGGCCGTCACCATAGGGGCCGCGGGCTAGAGCCCTACTACCCCCACATATCACTATATGGCTGTCTGTTGTGAATTTGGTTTTTGGGCTCCCCCGGTGGTCACTGGTGTTACTGGACTTGTGTGCTTCACTTTCTCTGTTTACCTGTTTTCATCAGGATATGGGAGTATCCTATTTAGCCTTGCTGCTCAGTTATTCTAGTGCCGGCCATCAATGTAACCAGAGCCTTTCTGTTGCATGTTCCTGCTTCTAGACTACTATCAGCTAAGTTGGACTCTTAGTCCTAAGTTTGTTTTGCATTTTTGTTCCAGTTCACAGTTATGTTATTATCTGTAGCTGGAAGCTCTTGTGGCCCGAAATTGCCACTCCGGTGTCATGAGTTGACACATGAGTCTTAAAGTAATTTCGGGATGGTATTTTAATAGGGTTTTCAGCTGACCGTGAAGTTCCCTATTGTATCTTCTTGCTATCTAGTAAGCGGACCTCGCTTTGCTGAACCTACCTTCATACTGCGTATGTCTTTTCCTCTGAACTCACCGTCAATATATGTGGGGGGCTTCTGTCTCCTTTTTGGGGGAATTTCCCTAGAGGTAAGCCAGGTCTGTCTTTTCCTCTATTAGGATTAGTTAGTCCTCCGGCTGGCGCTAGGCGTCTAGGGATAAAACGTAGGTACGCCACCCGGCCACTGTTAGTTGTGTGGTAGGTTTAGCTCACGGTCAGCTCGAGATTCCATCACCCAAGAGCTGTTCTGTTATTTATGTTCTCTGACGTTCCCTTGCCATTGGGAACCATGACAGTATGGCCGGCCCAGTGTTAAAACCGTTGGCAGAAGAAAGGAGAGAAAAAGAAGTCTGCAGATTTTTTTTTTTTTCTTTTTTCCTCTGAGCTTGCTCTATAGTTGACTTAGTTGCATTTCTGCTCTAATTGCAGCCTTTGTCTCTCTCTCTCCTTCTAATCCTTGAATGGCTCTGATCTCACCTGATTAAAATGGATCCTCAGAGTTTGGCTACAGGTTTGAATAATCTTGCTACGAAGGTTCAAAATTTACAGGATTTTGTTATTCATGCTCCTGTATCTGAACCTAGAATTCCTATACCAGAATTTTTCTCCGGGGATAGATCTCGTTTCCTGAATTTCAAAAATAATTGTAAATTATTTCTTTCCCTGAGATCTCGCTCCGCTGGAGATCCCGCACAGCAGGTTAGGATAGTAATTTCCTTGCTGCGGGGTGACCCTCAAGACTGGGCATTTGCATTGGCACCCGGGGATCCTGCGTTGCTCAATGTGGATGCGTTTTTTCTGGCTTTGGGGTTGCTTTATGAGGAACCTAATTTAGAGATTCAGGCTGAAAAAGCCTTGATGGCCCTATCTCAAGGGCAAGATGAAGCTGAAATATACTGCCAAAAATTTCGTAAATGGTCTGTGCTTACTCAGTGGAATGAGTGCGCCCTGGCGGCGAATTTCAGAGAGGGTCTCTCTGATGCTATTAAAGATGTTATGGTGGGGTTCCCTGCACCTACAGGTCTGAATGAGTCCATGACAATGGCTATTCAGATTGATCGGCGTTTGCGGGAGCGCAAACCTGTGCACCATTTGGCGGTGTCTTCTGAGAAGGCTCCAGAAAATATGCAATGTGATAGAATTCTGTCCAGAAGCGAACGGCAGAATTTTAGGCGAAAAAATGGGTTGTGCTTCATTTGTGGTGATTCAACTCATGTTATATCAGCATGCTCTAAACGTACAAAAAAGGTTGATAAGTCTATTTCAATTGGCACTTTACAGTCTAAGTTTATTCTGTCTGTGACCTTGATTTGTTCATTATCGTCAATTACCGCGGATGCCTATGTCGACTCTGGCGCCGCTTTGAGTCTAATGGATTGGTCCTTTGCCAGGCGCTGTGGGTTTGATCTAGAGCCTGTGGAAGTTCCTATACCTCTGAAGGGTATTGACTCTACACCATTGGCTAGTAATAAACCACAATACTGGACACAAGTGACTATGCGTATGAATCCAGACCATCAGGAGATGATTCGCTTCCTTGTGTTGTACAATCTACATGACGTTTTGGTGCTCGGATTACCATGGTTACAATCTCATAACCCAGTCCTTGACTGGAAAGCAATGTCTGTGTTAAGCTGGGGATGTCAGGGGGCTCATGGGGACGTACCTTTGGTTTCCATTTCGTCATCTATTCCCTCTGAGATTCCGGAATTTTTATCTGATTATCGTGATGTTTTTGAGGAGCCTAAGCTTGGTTCACTACCTCCTCACAGAGATTGCGATTGTGCCATAGATCTGATTCCGGGCAGTAAATTTCCAAAGGGTCGTTTATTTAATCTATCTGTACCTGAACATGCTGCTATGCGAGAATATATTAAGGAGTCCCTGGAAAAGGGACATATTTGTCCTTCTTCATCTCCCTTAGGAGCCGGTTTTTTCTTTGTATCTAAAAAAGATGGCTCTTTGAGGCCGTGTATTGATTATCGACTCTTGAATAAAATTACAGTCAAATATCAGTATCCTCTGCCACTGCTTACTGATTTGTTTGCTCGAATAAAAGGGGCTAAGTGGTTCTCTAAGATTGATCTCCGTGGGGCGTATAATTTGGTGCGAATTAAGCAGGGGGATGAGTGGAAAACCGCATTTAATACGCCCGAGGGCCATTTTGAGTATTTAGTAATGCCTTTTGGTCTTTCAAATGCCCCTTCAGTCTTTCAGTCCTTTATGCATGACATTTTCCGTGAATATTTGGATAAATTTATGATCGTGTATCTGGATGATATTTTGATTTTTTCGGATGACTGGGATTCTCATGTCCAACAGGTCAGGAGGGTTTTTCAGGTTTTGCGGGCTAATTCCTTGTGTGTGAAGGGTTCTAAGTGTATTTTTGGGGTTCAAAAGATTTCTTTTTTGGGGTACATTTTTTCCCCCTCTTCCATTGAGATGGATCCTGTCAAGGTTCGGGCTATTTGTGATTGGACGCAACCTTCTTCTCTTAAGAGCCTTCAGAAATTTTTGGGCTTTGCTAATTTTTATCGTCGATTTATAACTGGTTTTTCTGATGTTGCTAAACCTTTGACTGATTTGACCAAAAAGGGTGCTGATGTTGCTGATTGGTCCCCTGCTGCTGTGGAGGCCTTTCGGGAGCTTAAGCGCCGCTTTTCTTCCGCCCCTGTGTTGCGTCAGCCTGATGTTACTCTTCCTTTTCAGGTTGAGGTCGATGCTTCCGAGATCGGAGCTGGGGCGGTCTTGTCGCAGAAAAGTTCCGACTGCTCCGTGATGAGACCTTGTGCGTTCTTTTCTCGAAAATTTTCGCCCGCCGAGCGAAATTATGATATTGGTAATCGGGAGCTTTTGGCTATGAAGTGGGCTTTTGAGGAGTGGCGTCATTGGCTTGAGGGGGCTAGACATCAGGTGGTGGTATTGACCGATCACAAGAATTTGATTTATCTTGAGTCTGCCAGGCGCCTGAATCCTAGACAGGCGCGCTGGTCGTTGTTTTTCTCTCGGTTTAATTTTGTGGTCTCATACTTACCAGGTTCTAAAAATGTGAAGGCGGATGCCCTTTCTAGGAGTTTTGAGCCTGATTCCCCTGGTGATTCTGAACCTACAGGTATCCTTAAGGATGGGGTGATATTATCTGCTGTTTCCCCAGACCTGCGACGGGCTTTGCAGGAGTTTCAGGCGGATAGACCTGATCGTTGCCCGCCTGGTAGACTGTTTGTTCCTGATGATTGGACCAGTAGAGTCATCTCGGAGGTTCATTCTTCTGTGTTGGCAGGTCATCCCGGGATCTTTGGTACCAGGGATTTGGTGGCTAGGTCCTTCTGGTGGCCTTCCCTGTCTCGAGATGTACGAGTTTTTGTGCAGTCTTGTGATGTTTGTGCTCGGGCCAAACCTTGTTGTTCTCGGGCTAGCGGATTGTTGTTATCTTTGCCTATTCCGAAGAGGCCTTGGACTCACATCTCTATGGATTTTATTTCTGATCTCCCTGTTTCTCAGAAAATGTCTGTCATCTGGGTGGTGTGTGACCGTTTTTCAAAGATGGTTCATTTGGTGCCCTTGCCTAAGTTGCCTTCCTCATCCGAGTTGGTTCCTCTGTTTTTTCAAAATGTGGTTCGCTTGCATGGTATTCCGGAGAATATCGTTTCTGACAGGGGGACCCAGTTCGTGTCTAGATTTTGGCGGGCGTTCTGTGCTAGGATGGGCATTGATTTGTCTTTTTCGTCTGCGTTCCATCCTCAGACTAATGGCCAGACTGAGCGAACTAATCAGACCTTGGAGACTTATTTGAGGTGTTTTGTGTCTGCGGATCAGGATGACTGGGTTGCCTTTTTGCCGTTGGCGGAGTTTGCCCTCAATAATCGGGCTAGTTCTGCCACTTTGGTTTCTCCTTTCTTTTGCAATTCGGGGTTTCATCCTCGTTTTTCTTCCGGTCAGGTGGAGTCTTCGGATTGTCCTGGAGTGGATACTGTGGTGGATAGGTTGCATCGGATTTGGGGACAGGTGGTGGACAATTTGGAGTTGTCCCAGGAAAAGACTCGGCATTTTGCTAACCGCCGTCGTCGTGTTGGTCCTCGTCTTCGTGTTGGGGACTTGGTGTGGTTGTCTTCTCGTTTTGTCCCTATGAGGGTTTCTTCTCCTAAGTTTAAGCCTCGGTTCATCGGCCCGTATAAGATTTTGGAGATTCTTAACCCCGTGTCCTTTCGATTGGACCTCCCAGCATCTTTTTCTATCCATAATGTCTTCCATCGGTCATTATTGCGCAGGTATGAGGTACCGGTTGTGCCTTCCGTTGAGCTTCCCGCTCCGGTGTTGGTTGAGGGTGAATTGGAGTACGTTGTGGAGAAGATCTTGGACTCCCGTGTTTCCAGACGGAAACTTCAGTATCTGGTCAAGTGGAAGGGCTACGGTCAGGAGGATAATTCTTGGGTGACAGCCTCTGATGTTCATGCCTCTGATTTGGTCCGTGCCTTTCATAGGGCTCATCCTGATCGCCCTGGTGGTTCTTGTGAGGGTTCGGTGCCCCCTCCTTGAGGGGGGGGTACTGTTGTGAATTTGGTTTTTGAGCTCCCCCGGTGGTCACTGGTGGTACTGGACTTGTGTGCTTCACTTTCTCTGTTCACCTGTTTTCATCAGGATATGGGAGTATCCTATTTAGCCTTGCTGCTCAGTTATTCTAGTGCCGGCCATCAATGTAACCAGAGCCTTTCTGTTGCATGTTCCTGCTTCTAGACTACTATCAGCTAAGTTGGACTCTTAGTCCTAAGTTTGTTTTGCATTTTTGTTCCAGTTCACAGTTATGTTATTATCTGTAGCTGGAAGCTCTTGTGGGCCGAAATTGCCACTCCGGTGTCATGAGTTGACACATGAGTCTTAAAGTAATTTCGGGATGGTATTTTAATAGGGTTTTCAGCTGACCGTGAAGTTCCCTATTGTATCTTCTTGCTATCTAGTAAGCGGACCTCGCTTTGCTGAACCTACCTTCATACTGCGTATGCCTTTTCCTCTGAACTCACCGTCAATATATGTGGGGGGCTTCTGTCTCCTTTTTGGGGGAATTTCCCTAGAGGTAAGCCAGGTCTGTCTTTTCCTCTATTAGGATTAGTTAGTCCTCCGGCTGGCGCTAGGCGTCTAGGGATAAAACGTAGGTACGCCACCCGGCCACTGTTAGTTGTGTGGTAGGTTTAGCTCACGGTCAGCTCGAGATTCCATCACCCAAGAGCTGTTCTGTTATTTATGTTCTCTGACGTTCCCTTGCCATTGGGAACCATGACAGCTGTCACTATCGGGGCCACGGGCTAGAGCCCTACTACACCCACATATCACTATATAGCCTTCACTATGGGGGCCGCGGGCTAGAGCCCTACTATCCCCACTTATCACTATATAGCTGTCACCATAGGGGCCGCGGGCTAGAGCTCTACTATCCCCACTTATCACTATATGGCCGTCACCATGGGGCCGCGGGCTAGAGCCCTACTATCCCCACTTATCACTATATAGCCGTCACAATGGGGGCCACGGACTAGAGCCCTACTACCCCCACATATCACTATATAGCTGTCACCATAGGGGCCGCGGGCTAGAGCCCTACTACCCCCACATATCACTATATAGCCGTCACTATGGGGGCCGCAGGCTAGAGCCCTACTACCCCCACTTATCACTACATGGCTGTCACCATAGGGGCCGCGGGCTAGAGCGCTACTATCCCCACTTATCACTATATAGCCGTCACTATGAGGGCCGCGGGCTAGAGCCCTACTACCCCTACTTATCACTATATAGCCATCACCATGGGGGCCGCGGGCTAGAGCCCTGCTACCCCCAAATATCACTATATAGCCGTCACCATAGGGGGCTGCGGGCTAGAGCCCTACTACCCCCACTTATCACTATATTGCTGTCACTATGGGGGCCGCGGGATAGAGCCCTACTACCCCCACTTATCACTATATAGCCGTCACCATGGGGCCGCGGGCTAGAGGCCTACTACCCCCACATATCACTATATAGCCGTGACCATGGGGCCGCTGGCTAAAGTCCTACAACCCCCACTTATCACTATATAGCCGTCACCATGGGGCCGCGGGCTAGAGCCCTACTACCCCCACATATCACTATATGCCATCACTATGGGGGCCGCGGACTAGAGCCCTACTACCCTCACTTATCACTATATAGCCGTCACCATGGGGGCCGTGGGCTAGAGCCCTGCTAACCCCACATATCACTATATGCCGTCACTATGGGGCCGCGGGCTAGAGCCCTACTATCCCCACTTATCACTATATGGCCGTCACCATGGGGCCGTGGGCTAGAGCCCTACTACCCTCACATATCACTTTATAGCCGTCACCATGTGGCCGCGGGCTAGACCCCCTACTACACACTCATATCACTATATGGCCATAACCATGGGGACCGCGGGCTAGAGCCCTACTACCCTCACATATCACTATATAGATGTCACCATGGGGCCGCGGGCTAGAGCCCTACTACCCCCACATATCACTATATTGCTGTCACTATGGGGGCCGCGGGCTAGAGCCCTACTACCCCCACATATCACTATATGGCCGTCACCATGGGGCCCCGGGCTAGAGCCCTACTACCCTCACATATCACTTTATAGCCGTCACCATGTGGCCGTGGGCTAGAGTCCTACTACCCCCACATATCACTATATAGCTGTCACCATAGGGGCCGCGGGCTAGAGCCCTACTACCCCCACATATCACTATATAGCCGTCATTATGGGGGCCGCAGGCTAGAGCCCTACTACCCCCACTTATCACTACATGGCTGTCACCATAGGGGCCGCGGGCTAGAGCGCTACTATCCCCACTTATCACTATATAGCCGTCACTATGAGGGCCGCGGGCTAGAGCCCTACTACCCCCACTTATCACTATATAGCCATCACCATGGGGGCCGCGGGCTAGAGCCCTGCTACCCCCAAATATCACTATATAGCCGTCACCATAGGGGGCTGCGGGCTAGAGCCCTACTACCCCCACTTATCACTATATTGCTGTCACTATGGGGGCCGCGGGATAGAGCCCTACTACCCCCACTTATCACTATATAGCCGTCACCATGGGGCCGCGGGCTAGAGGCCTACTACCCCCACATATCACTATATAGCCGTGACCATGGGGCCGCTGGCTAGAGTCCTACAACCCCCACTTATCACTATATAGCCGTCACCATGGGGCCGCGGGCTAGAGCCCTACTACCCCCACATATCACTATATGCCATCACTATGGGGGCTGCGGACTAGAGCCCTACTACCCTCACTTATCACTATATAGCCGTCACCATGGGGGCCGTGGGCTAGAGCCCTGCTAACCCCACATATCACTATATGCCGTCACTATGGGGCCGCGGGCTAGAGCCCTACTATCCCCACTTATCACTATATGGCCGTCACCATGGGGCCGTGGGCTAGAGCCCTACTACCCTCACATATCACTTTATAGCCGTCACCATGTGGCCGCGGGCTAGACCCCCTACTACCCACTCATATCACTATATGGCCATAACCATGGGGACCGCGGGCTAGAGCCCTACTACCCTCACATATCACTATATTGCTGTCACTATGGGGGCCGCGGGCTAGAGCCCTACTACCCCCACATATCAGTATATGGCCGTCACCATGGGGCCCCGGGCTAGAGCCCTACTACCCTCACATATCACTTTATAGCCGTCACCATGTGGCCGCGGGCTAGAGTCCTACTACCCCCACTTATCACTATATAGCAGTCACCATGGGGCCGCGGGCTAGAGCCCTACTACCCCCACATATCACTATATTGCTGTCACTATGGGGGCCGCGGGCTAGAGCCCTACTACCCCCACATATCAGTATATGGCCGTCACCATGGGGCCCCGGGCTAGAGCCCTACTACCCTCACATATCACTTTATAGCCGTCACCATGTGGCCGCGGGCTAGAGTCCTACTACCCCCACTTATCACTATATAGCAGTCACCATGGGGCCGCGGGCTAGAGCCCTACTATCCCCACTTATCACTATATGGCCGTCACCATGGGGGCCGCAGGCTAGAGCCCTACTACCCCCACATATCACTATATAGCCGTCACCATAGGGGCCGCGGGCTAGAGCCCTACTACCCCCACTTATCACTATATAGGCGTCACCATGTGGCCGCGGGCTAGAGCCCTACTACCCCCACATATCACTATATAGCCGTCACCATGGGGCCGCTGGCTAGAGTCCTACTACTCCCACTTATCACTATATAGCCGTCACCATGGGGCCACGGGCTAGAGCCCTACTACCCCCACATATCACTATATGCCGTCACTATGGGGGCCGCGGGCTAGAGCCCTACTACCCCCACATATCACTATATGCCGTCACTATGGGGGCCGCGGGCTAGAGCCCTACTACCCCCACATATCACTATATAGCCGTCACCATGGGGGCCACGGGCTAGAGCCCTACTACCCCCACATATCACTATATAGCCGTCACTATGGGGGCCGCGTGCTAGAGCCCTACTACCCCCTCATATCACTATATGGCCGTATCCATGGGGGCCGCGGGCTAGAGCCCTACTACCCTCACATATCACTATATAGCTGTCACTATGGGGGCCGCGGGCTAGAGCCCTACTACCCCCACATATCACTATTAGCCATCACCATGGGGGCCACGGGCTAGAGCCCTACTACCCCCACATATCACTATATAGCCGTCACCATGTGGGCCGCGGGCTAGAGCCCTACAACCCCCACATATCACTATATGCCGTCACTATGGGGGCCGCGGGCTAGAGCCCTTCTACCCCCACATATCACTATAGAGCCGTCACTATGGGGGCCGTGGGCTAGAGCCCTACTACCCCCACATATCACTATATGGCCGTCACTATGGGGGCCGCGGGCTAGAGCCCTACTACCCCCACATATCACTATATAGCTGTCACCATTGGGGCCGCGGGCTAGAGCCCTACTACCCCCACATATCACTATATGGCCGTCTCACCATGGGGCCGCGGGCTAGAGCCCTACTACCCCCACAATAACTATATGCCGTCACTATGGGGGCCGCGGGCTAGACCCCTACTACCCCCACATATCACTATATGGCCGTCACTATGGGGGCCGCGGGCTAGAGCCCTACTACACCCACATATCACTATATAGCCGTCACCATGGGGGCCTCGGGCTAGAGCCCTACTACCTCCTCATATCACTATATGGCCGTCACCATGGGGCCGCGGGCTAGAGCCCTACTACCCCCACATATCACTATATGCCGTCACTATGGGGGCCGCGGGCTAGAGCCCTACTACCCCCACATATCGCTATATGGCCGTCACCATAGGGGCCGCGGGCTAGAGCCCTACTACCCCCACATATCACTATATGGCTGTCACTATCGGGGCCGCGGGCTAGAGCCCTACTACACCCACATATCACTATATAGCCGTCACTATGGGGGCCGCGGGCTAGAGCCCTACTACTCCCACCACTTATCACTATATAGCTGTCACCATAGGGGCCGCGGGCTAGAGCCCTACTATCCCCACTTATCACTATATGGCCGTCACCATGGGGCCACGGGCTAGAGCCCTACTATCCCCACATATCACTATATAGCTGTCACCATAGGGGCCGCGGGCTAGAGCCCTACTACCCCCACATATCACTTTATAGCCGTCACTATGGGGGCCACGGGCTAGAGCCCTACTACCCCCACATATCACTATATGGCTGTCACCGTAGGGGCCGCGGGCTAGAGCCCTACTATCCCCACTTATCACTATATAGCCGTCACTATGGGGGCCGCAGGCTAGAGCCCTACTACCCCCACTTATCACTATATAGCCATCACCATGGGGGCCGCGGGCTAGAGCCCTACTACCCCCAAATATCACTATATAGCCGTCACCATAGGGGGCTGCGGGCTAGAGCCCTACTACCCCCACATATCACTATATTGCTGTCACTATGGGGGCCGCGGGATAGAGCCCTACTACCCTGACATATCACTATATGGCCATCACCATGGGGCCGCGGGCTAGAGCCCTACTATCCCCACTTATCACTATATGGCCGTCACCATGGGGGCCGCGGGCTAGAGCCCTACTACCCCCACATATCACTATATAGTCGTCACCATAGGGGCCGCGGGCTAGAGCCCTACTACCCCCACTTATCACTATATAGCCGTCACCATGGGGCCGCGGGCTAGAGCCCTACTACCCCCACATATCACTATATAGCCGTCACCATGGGGCCACTGGCTAGAGTCCTACTACCCCCACTTATCACTATATGCCGTCACTATGGGGGCCGCGGGCTAGAGCCCTACTACCCCCACTTATCACTATATAGCCGTCACCATGGGGCCGCGGGCTAGAGCCCTACTACCCCCACATATCACTATATAGCCGTCACCATGGGGGCCGTGGGCTAGAGCCCTACTACCCCCACATATCACTATATAGCCGTCACCATGGGGCCGCGGGCTAGAGCCCTACTACCCCCACATATCACTGTATGCCGTCACTATGGGGGCCGCAGGCTAGAGCCCTACTACCCCCACATATTACTATATAGCCGTCACCATGGGGGCCGCGGGCTAGAGCCCTACTACCCTCACATATCACTTTATATCCATCTCCATGGGGGCCGCGAGCTAGAGCCCTACTGCCGCCTCATATCACTATATGGCCGTAACCATGGGGGCCGCGGTCTAGAGCCCTACTACCCTCACATATCACTATATAGCTGTCACTATGGGGGCCGCGGGCTAGAGCCCTACTACCCCCACATATCACTATATAGCCGTCACCATGGGGGCCGCGGGCTAGAGCCCTACTTCCCCCACATATCACTATATAGCCGTCACCATGGGGGCCACGGGCTAGAGCCCTTCTACCCCCACATATCACTATAGAGGCGTCACTATGGGGGCCGCGGGCTAGAGCCCTACTACCCCCACATATCACTATATGGCCGTCACTATGGGGGCCGCGGGCTAGAGCCCTACTACCCCCACATCACTATATAGCCGTCACCATGGGGGCCGCGGGCTAGAGCCCTACAACCCCCACATATCACTATATGCCGTCACTATGGGGGCCGCGGGCTAGAGCCCTTCTACCCCCACATATCACTATAGAGCCGTCACTATGGGGGCCGCGGGCTAGAGCCCTACTACTCCCACATATCACTATATGGCCGTCACTATGGGGGCCGCGGGCTAGAGCCCTACTACCACCACATATCACTATATAGCTGTCACAATTGGGGCCGCGGGCTAGAGCCCTACTACCCCCACATATCACTATATGGCCGTCTCACCATTGGGCTGCGGGCTAGAGCCCTACTACCCCCACATATCACTATATGCCGTCACTATGGGGGCTGCGGGCTAGAGCCCTACTACCCCCACATATCACTATATGGCCGTCACTATGGGGGCCGCGGGCTAGAGCCCTACTACACCCACATATCACTATATAGCCGTCACCATGGGGGCCACGGGCTAGAGCCCTACTACCCCCACATATCACTATATGGCCGTCACCATGGGGCCGCGGGCTAGAGCCCTACTACCCCCACATATCAGTATATGCCGTCACTATGGGGGCCGCGGGCTAGAGCCCTACTACCCCCACATATAGCTATATGGCCGTCACCATAGGGGCCGCGGGCTAGAGCCCTACTACCCCCACATATCACTATATGGCTGTCACGATCGGGGCCGCGGGCTAGAGCCCTACTACCCCCACATATCACTATATAGCCGTCACTATGGGGGCCGCGGGCTAGAGCCCTACTACCCCCACTTATCACTATATAGCTGTCACCATAGGGTCCGCGGGCTAGAGCCCTACTATCCCCACTTATCACTATATGGCCGTCACCATGGGGCCGCGGGCTAGAGCCCTACTATCCCCACTTATCACTATATAGCCGTCACTATGGGGGCCACGGGCTAGGGCCCTACTACCCCAACATATCACTATATAGCTGTCACCATAGGGGCCGCGGGCTAGAGCCCTACTACCCCCACATATCACTATATAGCCGTCACTATGGGGGCCGCGGGCTAGAGCCCTACTACCCCCACTTATCACTATATGGCTGTCACCATAGGGGCCTCGGGCTAGAGCCCTACTTCCCCCACATATCACTATATAGCCGTCACCATGGGGGCCGCGGGCTAGAGCCCTACAACCCCCACATATCACTATATGCCGTCACTATGGGGGCCGCGGGCTAGAGCCCTTCTACCCCCACATATCACTATAGAGCCGTCACTATGGGGGCTGTTATGGTTCTCAATGGCAAGAGAACATAGCCCAGCATACATAGGAACTAGCTCTTGGAAGGATGGAAACTTAAACTGACCATGAACTAAACCTGCCGCACAACTAACAGTAGCCGGGTAGCGTAGCCTGCGTTTTATCCCTAGACGCCCAGCGCCGGCCGGAGGACTAACTAATCCTGGCAGAGGAAAATATAGTCCTGGCTCACCTCTAGAGAAATTTCCCCGAAAGGCAGACAGAGGCCCCCACATATATTGGCGGTGATTTAAGATGAAAATGACAAACGTAGTATGAAAATAGGTTTAGCAAAATCGAGGTCCGCTTACTAGATAGCAGGAAGACAGAAAGGGTACTTTCATGGTCAGCTGAAAACCCTATCAATACACCATCCTGAAATTACTTTAAGACTCTAGTATTAACTCATAACATCAGAGTGGCAATTTCAGATCACAAGAGCTTTCCAGACACAGAAACGAAACTGCAGCTGTGAACTGGAACAAAATGCAAAAAACAAACAAGGACAAAAGTCCGACTTAGCTGGAAGTTGTCTGGTAGCAGGAACATGCACAGAAAGGCTTCTGATTACAATGTTGACCGGCATGGAAGTGACAGAGGAGCAAGGTCAAATAGCGACTCCCACATCCTGATGGGAACAGGTGAACAGAGGGGATGATGCACACAAGTTCAATTCCACCAGTGGCCACCGGGGGAGCCCAAAATCCAATTTCACAACAGTACCCCCCCCTCAAGGAGGGGGCACCGAACCCTCACCAGAACCACCAGGGCGATCAGGATGAGCCCTATGAAAGGCACGGACCAGATCGGAGGCATGAACATCAGAGGCAGTCACCCAAGAATTATCCTCCTGACCGTATCCCTTCCATTTGACCAGATACTGGAGTTTCCGTCTGGAAACACGGGAGTCCAAGATTTTTTCCACAACGTACTCCAACTCGCCCTCAACCAACACCGGAGCAGGAGGCTCAACGGAAGGCACAACCGGTACCTCATACCTGCGCAACAATGACCGATGAAAAACATTATGAATAGAAAAAGATGCAGGGAGGTCCAAACGGAAGGACACAGGGTTAAGAATCTCCAATATCTTGTACGGGCCGATGAACCGAGGCTTAAACTTAGGAGAAGAAACCCTCATAGGGACAAAACGAGAAGACAACCACACCAAGTCCCCGACACAAAGCCGAGGACCAACCCGACGCCGGCGGTTGGCAAAAAGCTGAGTCTTCTCCTGGGACAACTTCAAATTGTCCACCACCTGCCCCCAAATCTGATGCAACCTCTCCACCACAGCATCCACTCCAGGACAATCCGAAGATTCCACCTGACCGGAGGAAAATCGAGGATGAAACCCCGAATTACAGAAAAAAGGAGACACCAAGGTGGCAGAGCTGGCCCGATTATTGAGGGCAAACTCCGCTAAAGGCAAAAAAGCAACCCAATCATCCTGATCTGCAGACACAAAACACCTCAAATATGTCTCCAAAGTCTGATTCGTCCGCTCGGTCTGGCCATTAGTCTGAGGATGGAAAGCAGACGAGAAAGACAAATCTATGCCCATCCTAGCACAGAATGCCCGCCAAAATCTAGACACGAATTGGGTTCCTCTGTCAGAAACGATATTCTCCGGAATACCATGCAAACGAACCACATTTTGAAAAAACAGAGGAACCAACTCGGAAGAAGAAGGCAACTTAGGCAGGGGAACCAAATGGACCATCTTAGAGAAACGGTCACACACCACCCAGATGACAGACATCTTCTGAGAAACAGGAAGATCCGAAATAAAATCCATCGAGATGTGCGTCCAAGGCCTCTTCGGGATAGGCAAGGGCAACAATAATCCACTAGCCCGAGAACAACAAGGCTTGGCCCGAGCACAAACGTCACAAGACTGCACAAAGCCTCGTACATCTCGTGACAGGGAAGGCCACCAGAAGGACCTTGCCACCAAATCCCTGGTACCAAAGATTCCAGGATGACCTGCCAACGCAGAAGAATGAACCTCAGAAATGACTTTACTGGTCCAATCATCAGGAACAAACAGTCTACCAGGTGGGCAACGATCAGGTCTATCCGCCTGAAAATCCTGCAAGGCCCGCCGCAGGTCTGGAGAAACGGCAGACAATATCACTCCATCCTTAAGGATACCTGTAGGTTCAGAATTACCAGGGGAGTCAGGCTCAAAACTCCTAGAAAGGGCATCCGCCTTAACATTCTTAGAACCCGGTAGGTATGACACCACAAAATTAAACCGAGAGAAAAACAATGACCAGCGCGCCTGTCTAGGATTCAGGCGTCTGGCGGACTCAAGATAAATTAAATTTTTGTGGTCGGTCAATACCACCACCTGATGTCTAGCCCCCTCAAGCCAATGACGCCACTCCTCAAAAGCCCACTTCATGGCCAAAAGCTCCCGATTCCCAATATCATAATTCCGCTCGGCGGGAGAAAATTTACGAGAAAAAAAAGCACAAGGTTTCATCACGGAGCAGTCGGAACTTCTTTGCGACAAAACCGCCCCAGCTCCGATTTCAGAAGCGTCGACCTCAACCTGAAAAGGAAGAGCAACATCAGGCTGACGCAACACAGGGGCGGAAGAAAAGCGGCGCTTAAGCTCCCGAAAGGCCTCCACAGCAGCAGGGGACCAATCAGCAACATCAGCACCCTTCTTAGTCAAATCAGTCAATGGTTTAACAACATCAGAAAAACCAGCAATAAATCGACGATAAAAGTTAGCAAAGCCCAAAAATTTCTGAAGACTCTTAAGAGAAGAGGGTTGCGTCCAATCACAAATAGCCCGAACCTTGACAGGATCCATCTCGATGGAAGAGGGGGAAAAAATGTATCCCAAGAAGGAAATCTTTTGAACCCCAAAAACGCACTTAGAACCCTTCACACACAAGGAATTAGACCGCAAAACCTGAAAAACCCTCCTGACCTGCTGGACATGAGAGTCCCAGTCATCCGAAAAAATCAGAATATCATCCAGATACACGATCATAAATTTATCCAAATAATCACGGAAAATGTCATGCATAAAGGACTGAAAGACTGAAGGGGCATTTGAAAGGCCAAAAGGCATCACCAAATACTCAAAGTGGCCCTCGGGCGTATTAAATGCGGTTTTCCACTCATCCCCCTGCTTAATTCGCACCAAATTATACGCCCCACGGAGATCTATCTTAGAGAACCACTTGGCCCCCTTTATGCGAGCAAACAAATCAGTCAGCAGTGGCAACGGATATTGATATTTAACCGTGATTTTATTCAAAAGCCGATAATCAATACACGGCCTCAAAGAGCCATCTTTCTTAGACACAAAGAAAAAACCGGCTCCTAAGGGAGATGACGAAGGACGAATATGTCCCTTTTCCAAAGACTCCTTTATATATTCTCGCATAGCAGCATGTTCAGGCACAGACAGATTAAATAAACGACCCTTAGGGTATTTACTACCCGGAATCAAATCTATGGCACAATCGCACTCCCGGTGCGGAGGTAATGAACCAAGCTTAGGTTCTTCAAAAACGTCACGATAGTCAGACAAGAATTCAGGAATCTCAGAGGGAACAGATGACGAAATGGAAACCAAAGGTACGTCCCCATGCATCCCCTTACATCCCCAGCTTAACACAGACATAGCGTTCCAGTCGAGGACTGGGTTATGAGATTGCAGCCATGGCAATCCAAGCACCAACACATCATGTAGATTATACAGCACAAGAAAGCGAATAATCTCCTGATGATCCGGATTAATTCGCATAGTTACTTGTGCCCAGTATTGTGGTTTATTACTAGCCAATGGGGTGGAGTCAATCCCCTTCAGAGGTATAGGAGTTTCAAGAGGCTCTAAATCATACCCACAGCGTTTGGCAAAGGACCAATCCATAAGACTCAAAGCGGCGCCAGAGTCGACATAGGCATCCGCGGTAATAGATGATAAAGAACAAATCAGGGTCACAGATAGAATAAACTTAGACTGAAAAGTGCCAATTGAAACTGACTTATCAAGCTTCTTAGTACGCTTAGAGCATGCTGATATAACATGAGTTGAATCACCACAATAAAAGCACAACCCATTTTTTCGTCTAAAATTCTGCCGTTCGCTTCTGGACAGAATTCTATCACATTGCATATTCTCTGGCGTCTTCTCAGTAGACACCGCCAAATGGTGCACAGGTTTGCGCTCCCGCAGACGTCTATCGATCTGGATAGCCATTGTCATGGACTCATTCAGACCCGCAGGCACAGGGAACCCCACCATAACATCCTTAACGGCATCAGAGAGACCCTCTCTGAAATTCGCCGCCAGGGCGCACTCATTCCACTGAGTAAGCACAGACCATTTACGGAATTTTTGGCAGTATATTTCAACTTCATCTTGCCCCTGAGATAGGGACATCAAGGCTTTTTCCGCCTGAAGTTCTAAATGAGGTTCCTCATAAAGGAACCCCAAGGCCAGAAAAAACGCATCCACATTGAGCAACGCAGGATCCCCTGGAGCCAATGCAAAAGCCCAATCTTGAGGGTCGCCCCGGAGCAAGGAAATCACAATCCTGACCTGCTGAGCAGGATCTCCAGCAGAGCGAGATTTCAGGGACAAAAACAACTTGCAATTATTTTTGAAATTTTGAAAGCAAGATCTATTCCCCGAGAAAAATTCAGGCAAAGGAATTCTAGGTTCAGATATAGGAACATGAACAACAAAATCTTGTAAATTTTGAACTTTTGTGGTGAGATTATTCAAACCTGCAGCTAAACTCTGAATATCCATTTTAAACAGGTGAACACAGAGCCATTCCAGGATTAGAAGGAGAGAGAGAGAGGAAGGCTGCAACATAGGCAGACTTGCAAGTGATTCAATTGAAAGCACACTCAGAACTGAAGGGAAAAAAAAAAAAAAAAAAAATTTTCAGCAGACTTCTTTTTTCTCTCCTTTCTCTGCCAATTAATTTAACCCTTTGTGGGCCGGTCAAACTGTTATGGTTCTCAATGGCAAGAGAACATAGCCCAGCATACATAGGAACTAGCTCTTGGAAGGATGGAAACTTAAACTGACCATGAACTAAACCTGCCGCACAACTAACAGTAGCCGGGTAGCGTAGCCTGCGTTTTATCCCTAGACGCCCAGCGCCGGCCGGAGGACTAACTAATCCTGGCAGAGGAAAATATAGTCCTGGCTCACCTCTAGAGAAATTTCCCCGAAAGGCAGACAGAGGCCCCCACATATATTGGCGGTGATTTAAGATGAAAATGACAAACGTAGTATGAAAATAGGTTTAGCAAAATCGAGGTCCGCTTACTAGATAGCAGGAAGACAGAAAGGGTACTTTCATGGTCAGCTGAAAACCCTATCAATACACCATCCTGAAATTACTTTAAGACTCTAGTATTAACTCATAACATCAGAGTGGCAATTTCAGATCACAAGAGCTTTCCAGACACAGAAACGAAACTGCAGCTGTGAACTGGAACAAAATGCAAAAAACAAACAAGGACAAAAGTTCGACTTAGCTGGAAGTTGTCTGGTAGCAGGAACATGCACATAAAGGCTTCTGATTACAATGTTGACCGGCATGGAAGTGACAGAGGAGCAAGGTCAAATAGCGACTCCCACATCCTGATGGGAACAGGTGAACAGAGGGGATGATGCACACAAGTTCAATTCCACCAGTGGCCACCGGGGGAGCCCAAAATCCAATTTCACAACAGGGGGCCACGGGCTAGGGCCCTACTATCCCAACATATCACTATATAGCTGTCACCATAGGGGCCGCGGGCTAGAGCCCTACTACCCCCACATATCACTATATAGCCGTCACTATGGGGGCCGCGGGCTAGATCCCTACTACCCCCACTTATCACTATATGGCTGTCACCATAGGGGCCTCGGCTAGAGCCCTACTTCCCCCACATATCACTATATAGCCGTCACCATGGGGGCCGCGGGCTAGAGCCCTACAACCCCCACATATCACTATATGCCGTCACTATGGGGGCCGCGGGCTAGAGCCCTTCTACCCCCACATATCACTATAGAGCCGTCACTATGGGGGCCGCGGGCTAGAGCCCTACTACCCCCACATATCACTATATGGCCGTCACCATAGGGGCCGCGGGCTAGAGCCCTACTACCCCCACATATCACTATATAGCCGTCACCATGGGGGCCGCGGGCTAGAGCCCTACAACCCCCACATATCACTATATGCCGTCACTATGGGGGAAGCGGGCTAGAGCCCTTCTACCCCCACATATCACTATAGAGCCGTCACTATGGGGGCCGCGGGCTAGAGCCCTACTACCCCCACATATCACTATATGGCCGTCACTATGGGGGCCGCGGGCTAGAGCCCCACTACCACCACATATCACTATATAGCTGTCACCATTGGGGCCACGGGCTAGAGCCCTACTACCCCCACATATCACTATATGGCCGTCTCACCATTGGGCTGCGGGCTAGAGCCCTACTACCCCCACATATCACTATATGCCGTCACTATGGGGGCCGCGGGCTAGAGCCCTACTACCCCCACATATCACTAGCCGTCACCATGGGGGCCACGGGCTTGAGCCCTACTACCCCCACATATCACTATATGGCCGTCACCATGGGGCCTCGGGCTAGAGCCCTACTACCCCCACATATCACTATATGCCGTCACTATGGGGGCCGCGGGCTAGAGCCCTACTACCCCCACATATCGCTATATGGCCATCACCATAGGAGCCGCAGGCTAGAGCCCTACTACCCCCACTTATCACTATATAGCTGTCACCATAGGGGCCGCGGGCTAGAGCCCTACTATCCCCACTTATCACTATATGGCCGTCACCATGGGGCCGCGGGCTAGAGCCCTACTATCCCCACTTATCACTATATAGCCGTCACTATGGGGGCCACGGGCTAGGGCCCTACTTCCCCAACATCTTACTATATAGCTGTCACCATAGGGGCCGCGGGCTAGAGCCCTACTACCCCCACATATCACTATATAGCCGTCACTATGGGGGCCGCGGGCTAGAGCCCTACTACCCCCACTTATCACTATATGGCTGTCACCATAGGGGCCTCGGGCTAGAGCCCTACTATCCCCACTTTTCACTATATAGCCGTCACTATGGGGGCCACGAGCTAGAGCCCTACTACCCCACATATAACTATATAGCCGTCACCATAGGGGCCGCGGGCTAGAGCCCTACTACTCCCACATATCACTATATAGCCATCATTATGGGGGCCGTGGGCTAGAGCCCTACTACCCCCACTTATCACTATATGGCCGTCACCATAGGGGCCGCGGGCTAGAGTCCTACTATCCCCACTTATCACTATATAGTCGTCATTATGGGGGCCACGGGCTAGAGCCCTACTACCCCCACATATCACTATATAGCCGTCACCATAGGGGGCCGCGGGCTAGAGCCCTACTACCCCCACATATCACTATATAGCCGTCACCATAGGGGCCGCGGGCTAGAGCCCTACTACCCCCAAATATCACTATATAGCCGTCACCATAGGGGGCTGCGGGCTAGAGCCCTACTACCCCCAAATATCACTATATAGCCGTCACCATAGGGGGCCGTGGGCTAGAGCCCTACTACTCCCTCATATCACTATATAGCCGTCACTATGGGGGCCGCGGGCTAGAGCCCTACTACCCCCACTTATCACTATATGGCTATCACCATAGGTGCCGCGGGCTAGAGTCCTACTATCCCCACTTATCACTATATAGCCATCACTATGGGGGCCACGGGCTAGAGCCCTACTACCCCCACATATCACTATATAGCCGTCACCATAGGGGGCCGCAGGCTAGAGCCCTACTACCTCCACTTATCACTATATAGCCGTCACCATGGGGGCCGCGAGCTAGAGCCCTACTACCCCCACATATCACTATATAGCCATCACTATGGGGGCCACGGGCTAGAGCCCTACTACCCCCACATATTACTATATAGCCATCACCATAGGGGCCACGGACTAGAGCCCTACTACCCCCACTTATCACTTTATAGCCATCACCATGGGGGCCGCGGACTAGTGCCCTACTAACCCCAAATATCACTATATAGCCGTCACCATAGGGGGCCGCGGGCTAGAGCCCTACTACCCCCACTTATCACTATATGGCCGTCACCATGGGGCCGCGGGCTAGAGCCCTACTACCCCCAAATATCACTATATAGCCGTCACCATGGGGGCCGCGGGCTAGAGCCCTACTACCCCCACATATCACTTTATGGCCGTCACTATGGGGCCGCGGGCTTGAGCCCTACTGCCAGGAACGGACTGGGGCTGAAATTCAGTCCTGGCGTTTGAAATCTTACATGCCCATGTTGTCTCCGTCCCCATGAACCAGATAGGATATATTACTAATATTACCCTGGATGGAGGAAAGGAAGATTTTGTACAAGAGCAATATTTCTAATGATTCCTGTGGCCTGCTGGGGTAAGTGATGGAGTCAGTGACTTTGTGTCCATTACAACTCTTAACAGTATGCATATCTTGAGAACACCGATTCTGTTAACAACATAGCAGACAAGGCGGCCCATGACCAGAAACCCTTCTGGCATTTGCCAGATGGCCAGTTCGGCCCTGCTACAGTACGTTCACGTTTAGTGAAAAAACAAAACTTCATGAGGGTGCTTCAAACATGTACGACGTACAGTATTGGTATGCCATGTATTTCAGTAATATTCTATTACAAAGGAACATTAATTCAGAATTTTAATTAAATTTTTTTTAAATTAGGAACTGCATGGAAGAATGAAGGCCACAGGTAGATGTTAGAAATCTTTCTGCACAGGTATTATTTATTACGTGTATTTGTGCCCCATCATATTCCACAGAAAATTCCCTATCAGTATGTCTTTGGAGTGTGGGAGGAAACCGGAGTACCCGGAGGAAACCCACGCAAACACGGGGAGAACATACAGACTCCTTGCAGATGTTTTCCTTAGTGACATTTAAACTCAGGATCCCAGTGCTGCAAAGCAACAGTGCTAACCACTGAGCCACCGTGCTGCCCAAGTACAGCTTTGATGATGGACTTGCTGCTGTACTTTCTTCAGGGCACTAGATGTATATGGTGCCCTACTGACAGATTGGAAAAATGCATCTTTTTCTGATGCTGCGAGCAGCCCTAGATAATCCACGCCGACAGGATGATATTATCCGTCGAAAGATGGAACCTATGAGAAGAAATATAAAACTAATGTAAGTAATGGGACTCCATATTAGGCTACTTTCACACTAGCGTCGTGCACTGCACGTCGCTATGCGTCGTTTTGTAGAAAAAACACATCCTGCAAAAGTGCTTGCAGGATGCGTTTTTTCTCCATTGACTTGCATTAGCGACGCAGTGCGACATATTGCCACACGTCGCAACTGTCGTGCGACGGTTGCGTCGGACTGTCGCCACCAAAAAACGTTGCATGTAACGTTTTTTGGTGCGTCGTGTCCAGCATTTCCGACCGCGCATGCATGGCCAGATCTCCGCCCCCTCCTCCCCGCACCTCACAATGGGACAGCAGATGCGTTGAAAAACAGCATCCGCTGCCCCCGTTGTGTGGCGCTTCTACAGTATGCGTCGGTGCGCCGCAACGTCGCATTGCGACGTGCAGTGCACGACTTAGAAGATACTGCTTTAGTGTTATTGTGGCAGGACAATAGAGAAATCTTATCTTTTCAGTGGAACTGGATAATTGTCAGTCATCATACATGTGACAATCCCACCACTGACAGATAACATCTTCTCCACATGAATTACTCTCACTGGCCAACATCAAACAACATAGACCTTATTATCACACTTACGTCTTCTAGGTTCTCGCTCTTCTATTATTTTGGCATTTTGCTCTTCTACCAGTTTTATTGCAGACTTATTTTTCTTTTCAACTAGAAATTCATATAAAAAGTAAAAAAAACAAGTCAATGATCATTGTCAGTCATCATACATGTGGCAATCATACCACTGGGAGTTAACATCTCCTCATGAATAATTCTCAGTCGCCGACATCAGACAACATAGACCTTATTGTCACACTTACCACTGCTAGGTTCTGTCTCTGCTACTATTTCTGGGTCGTGTTTTTCTCCCAGTTTTAAAGCAGATGTATTTTTTATCTCACCTGGAAATTCATGTAAAAAAGTAAGAAAAACAAGTCAATAATCATTGTTAGTCATAGATGTGAAAATCCCACCATTGACATATAATATATCCTCCGCGTGAATTATTCTCAGTCGCCGACATCAGACAACATAGACCTTATTGTCACACTTACCTCTGTTAGGTTCAGTCTCTGGGACTATTTCTGGGTTTTGCTCTTCTCCCAGTTTTAATGCAGATATATTTGTCATCTCAACTGGAAATTCATATAAAAAAGTAAGAAAAACAAGTCAATAATCATTGTTAGTCATAGATGTGAAAATCCCACCATTGACATATAGTGATGAGCGAGTATGCTCGTTACTCGAGTTTTCCAAGCATGCCTGGGTGTTCTCTGAGTATTTTGAGCATGCTCATGAATTAAGTTTTAGTCTCCGCAGCTGCATGATTTGCGGCTGCTGAACAGCCTGAATATATGTGGGGATTGTCCGTTTTTTAGGAAATCCCCACATGTATTCAGGCTGTCTAGCAGTCACAAATCATACAGCTGCGAGGACTAAAACTTAATTTCCGAGCACGCCTAAAATACTTGGAGACACCTGAGCATGCTCGGATAACTCGAGTAACGAGCACACTCTCTCATCACTACACGAATATATCCTCCTCGTGAATTAATCCCAGTCACCGACATCAGACAACATATTGTCACACTTACCTCTGGTAGGTTCTGTCTCTGCTACTAATTCGGGGTTTTGCTCTTCTCCCATTTCTAATGCAGATGTATTTTTTGTCTCAACTAGAAAATTCATGTAAAAAAAATAAGAAAAACCGGTCAATAATCATTGTTAGTCATAGATGTGAAAATCCCACCATTGACATATATATAGTGATGAGCGAGTGTGCTCGTTGCTTGAGTTTTCCGAGCTTTCTCGGGTGTTCTTAGAGCATTTTGGGCATGCTCGGAAATTAAATTTAGGTCCCCGAAGCTGCATGATTTGCAGCTACTAGACAGCCTGCATACATGTGGGGATTGCCCTTTTTGTTTCAGAAATCCCCACATGTATTCAGGCTGTCTAGCAGTCTCAAATCGAGCAAATGCAGGGACTAAAGCTTAATTTCCAAGCACGCCCAAACTACTCGAGCATGTTCAGAAAACTCGAGTAACAAGCACACTCGCTCATCACTAATTATATGTTAATACACGGGGAAGGGCCAAAGAGCGCCGGCTCATGCACACTACAGTATTTTGATCTGCCTTCAGCAAGGCAGAGGGAAATGTGCCTGCGCAGGAACGTGATGGGGGAACACTGTGTGGATGACATTGGATGCATCATCCACACGAAGCAGAGAAGGAGGAAGACATCACAAGAAGAGAGGAGGCTCCGGATCAAGAACAGTAACGCCCATCAGTCCGGACTGTGCCATCGGTGAAAATATTAAAATGTCTTTTTTGTTTTTTGAAGGGCGGCTTGGAGACTTATACACAGAAATTCCAGAATGCTGTAACACAGAGCTGAAAGGTGGTGGTCTTAGGTTATATGGGAAAAATCTGGTGACAGGTTCCCTCCAATATGACATTAGATGCAGCAGTGTTATCATATACTGTAGTCCATTACATAAAACATGTGTCAAATTAAGGGTACCTATAGGGTTAGTTTGGGGCCTGATCGAGCCATGTGCACAGTATTTGTGGTCAGTATCAGGCACTAGACTGTATGGCCCCTTATAGTTTTTAATGCGCAGCACAAACGAGTGAGAATTTATACATTAAAGTGTTGGATTGTTGTTTATTTTAAATGCACAAAAAAGCAGTGATTATCTGAGCCCTCATGTAACATTTACATTACACCTTTTAATCAGTGGCGACAACAAGATTTCCTATAGACCTGCACATACCTGACAATATGGGAGAGAGTGACTTGTTGTTATCAGTAGTGAAACACTGATTATCACCATCATTTCTATTACTAGTAGGAGAAGATTCTCTCTGCCTGTTTGGTAGAAGAAAAATAATAAATTACAAGTAAAAGCACTTAAAAATAAAAAAACTCCTTTCTGTATGGGCAGTTAGGACTCTTGGACAAAATGGAGGGGATACCTTGCACAGGACTGCCTTCTATCACCAAGAATGAAGAATAACTAGTAATAAAGGGCTTTAATGAAATGGAAATGAAAGGCTGGTCACAATGATCAACTGTTATCATTAGCGTTATCACAAGCCAGACCCTACAGTGATGATCAATCATGGGGTGGTGGGTTCTGGATTTAGTATTGTGTCATATGCATTTTGTATTTGGTATTCTGAAGATATGTCAGTACTATACCCCATAATAATAATCTACTCACATGTCTGAGTGTTTTGTGCTCGTCTCTAGAGAACAATCTGGGGATGGCTCATGATCTTCATTGCTCATCATCCTGGTATTGGTTGCATATAGCTAAAATACACAGAGTAAAATTAAATATACATATATATATATATATAGTATTTTAATACTATTTTAGTTATAGTTTTGTGGATTTACTGATCACATACTTACCTTAAAAAGTCTTTGAGAAGATGATACATAGGTTAGGGTTTCTGGCCAATCACTGACTTCACTTGTGTCACCCTTATCTGAATCCATATGTATGGGTCTCCTAATGCCAGCTACAAAGTACAAGTATTATCAGAGATTATTAATATAATCACAGACAGTCACCATATTATTACTAATAATGATGGGAACATACTGTCACATAAAATGAAAGACAAGACAAATGGCAGCTTTAGCCAGATGACGTCTCATTCTACTTACTGTCAAAGTAGCAGGTATCCTCCTCTGACTTAAGATTTGGCATAAACCGTGGCTTCAGATATTGGAGGTTCTCAAAATCTAACTTTCTCAGGAATGGATGACTCTTGATTTTATTTGCTCCTTCTGGAAATGGAAGACAAGAACAAAGTGATCCAGACAATGTTAGGAAAACTGTACATTTTATGTTAATGTAAACTGAAGACATAGCAGAGCCAAAATATACTGCAAGTCATGGCATGAATAATGGGGAATAGACAAGAAGGTAAAGCAGAGACCTCAGTGATAATTTCCGTGAAGATTCATGGAAATTATCTATTTGTCAGGTCACCAGGGCTGGCCCGAGAGATTACGGTGCCCTAGGCAAAACTATTTTGTTGCGCCCGTACTACTTTTAACATACCTCCCAACTTTTGAAGATGGGAAAGAGGGATAAAGTTTGCGGCGCGCTAAGCGCGCCACGGCAAATTTTAGGACACGCCTCTGACCACACCCATTCATAACTAGCCACACCCATATCCACGTCCCAACCACACCCATTTAGCGCTGCTGATCACACTGTTTCATAAAGAATAATTATAAACAAAAAAATATGGCCACACAGTGCTCCATACTGTATAAAGGCCACACATGATGCTCCATACTGTATAATGGCCACACATGATGCTCCATACTGTATAATGACCACACATGATGCTCCATACTGTATATTGGCCGCACATGATACTTCGTACCATATAATGGCCACACATAGCTACTCCTACACACGCGGCTGCGCTCCGTACACACGCGCTCCACTCCATACACCTCGTACACGCGGCTCCGCTCCATATACCTCGTACACATTTAGCTCCGCTCCATACACCTCATACACACGACTCCGCTCCGTACACCTCATACACACACGGCTCCGCTCCATACACCTCATACACATTCAGCTCCGCTACATACACCTTTTGCCTTTTGAAAAGATTTTTTATAATTTTTTCTATTTTTTCTCTGGCGCCCCCTTAGGGTTGGCACCCTAGGCGACCGCCTAGTTCGCCTATACGTTTGGGCCATCCCTTAGTTATAAGCTATTATTAATACTACTATATACATTACCTGTCCCGAGTCTATGTTTTGGACTTTTTCTGAGCAGCTGAGTCATGATGTTTTGAGCATCAGGATGACTAGTAGAATTTTTAATTTTCAAAGTGATGTTATCTGTTATATAAAAAGTAAATATTACAGAAAAGAAAGTCTATACATTTACTGTAATTTAAAAAAAATATCAAAAACAACAAGTAACTAAACCAAAGAATGAACCTAACAACTGAACCAAATTACTATGGCATCACACAGCATTCAGATTATTTTACTTACCCGTGATGATACTGTTGAAAATATCTTTTTTACGTCTTCCATTAAATGGCACATGGCCAGTAAGAAATTCATATAAGATGATCCCTATTGACCACCAGTCAATAGGCCTTCCATAGCCCACCTTTAAGATGACTTCTGGGGCTACATAATGATAGGTGCCAGTCACCTGGAAACCAACAGAACAATGAGAAGATGATCAATGAAAATAGCTGTGATAAATAATACCAGTGGAAAAGTTTTCTATGTGAGAAAATATAAGAGAAGCAGAAATAGATCAGATCTGTAAAGAATACGTTTTGTATGTATAGCTAACCTCATTATCACGGAACTCTCTGGTGATATCTTTACTTCGAACCTTGTAAATATCTGATGTTGGTCTCATGAGTCCGAGTTTTGAAAGCCCAAAATCGGCAACTTTGATATGTCCAGTTGATGATATCATGAGGCTGTGAAAGAAAAGATATTGTTAGTCCTAAGTAATAATCCATAGACTGTATACCAACCTATAACTGTCTTTCCCTTTTTATACTTCTGCATTCACTTACTTTAAAGGCTTCAGGTCTCGGTGAACCACACCATAGCTGTGCAGATATTCCACAGCAAGGACCGTCTCTGCAATATACATGCGGGCCAAGGCAAGGGATAAACGACCATAAGACTTTATGAGCCTGTCACAGTCTCCTCCTAGAGCAGAAAGCAAATATAAGAGGTGAGAGTTTGTTACAATGTAAATTACACATGCTGAATGAGAAATAAGCTGAGACATTGGGGCAGGGAGTCAATCATAGAGATACACTGTGTGATGTAGAGCGTATACTGTATACTGCAGAGTAGTCCTATACAAAAAGAGAGCTCAGATCTGCCCCGTGCTGGTAACCTCTTACATTGCACTGTCAATCTCTGACATTGGCATTTACAGCAGGTGATCTGGAGGCGAGCTGCTCTAAGCACTCATCATCTACCATTCCATGTCAGTGGTTTGCTATGGTTGCTGAGTGTCTGCGGAAGACTACTATCCTTGCCATTATGGTACTTCTGTGAAGGTCAGTGTGTAGCTTGGCTCCATAGGGGACCAAGATTTTCACCGTATTCTGCAATACCCATACTGCAGTACATACTGTAGTAAATTTGATTATATAATCGCAAGTTCAGGTCCCTTATGGAGACTAAAAAATAAAATAATAATACAAATATTTGGGGAAAGAACATTAAATATAAAAATCACTTATTCTCCATTCAAAATTAATAAAAAAACAAAAAACTCAAATGGAATTGCAGTGTTTTTGATGCTCCAACATCAGAAAATAATGCAATAAGAAGCAATGAAAATTATTATGTCAGAAAGATGTTATCCTCCTAAACTGTTCTTATGAGCATGTAGATTAATGTAATATAAATACATTGGTGCCTTTATATATTTAAGCAGATATGAGCTGGATATAGATACAATGGATATGTCTTACCTGCTTCAAAGTCCATGACCATACAGAGATGTTGTTTAGTTGGGAAGGAACAAAACGTGGAGACAACAAAGGGACAATCGGAGAATATTGCGATATCCCTTTCCAGATAGGCCATTTTAAGATATAATGGATCATGCATGTTGCTCCTTGCTTGTTTCTTCATGGCGAATACCTTGTTTGTGTCTTTGTGACGCACTAAGTGGACGGCGCTGTAGAGGAGAAAAATCCATAGTTTATACCGAATTCTTACTAACTGTCTATATATGTCAAAAGATCTTCTGTATTCATCAATAGTGATGAGCGAGTATACTCATTACTCGAGATTTCCGAGCATGCTCAGGTGTCCTCCGAGTATTTGAGCATGCTCGGAGATTTACTTTGTTCACCGCAGTTGCATGATTTGCGGCTGCTGGACAACCTGAATACATGTGGGGAATGCCTGTAAGGAAATCCCCACATGTATGCAGGCTGTCTAGCAGCCACAAATCATGCAGCTGCGGGGACACAAACTAAATCTCCGAGCACGCCCAAACTACTCGGAGAACACCTGAGCATGCTCAGAAATCTCGAGTAACGAGCACACTCGCTCATCACTAATAGTTAATAGATTTATGGCCGTCACTAGAAATCAATGTCTGGAAATACACAAAATAGCTCAGCATGAATGATCACTCACAGGAGGTTTTCATCCATATCACACCATAACTGAGCTGAATCGTGACAAATAGATGTGGACTAGATGACTAGATTAGATCTAGTGCAAAGTGGTATCAATAACAGCAGCAGCTCGCCACACAAAAAACAAGTCCTTACAAAGCTCTATCGGATGAAATAATAATGTTACAGATCTTGGAAAACAGTAACATTTAGACGTGGACTCATATACAGGAAGTTCCCTAAGGCAGGACATATAGACAGAGGCATCATCATAAGGAGTTTGGGAAAAATGTAGATTATACATAAAGCTCACCCATAAGATCCACTGCTGAGCTCTTTGATCTGGGTATAGTCGCTCTTACTTGGTTTTCTCATAGGGTCCAATGATCTGATCTCGGCCTAGAAGAATAAGAAATGACAATGAGACATAAAAGTTGCAGGAAAATAAAGGTGCAGATGCAGGAACTTCTCTACTCTATGTCCTTGCTGATTACACTGCAGCATATGTAGAGGGCATGATACAAGCAGGACGCTCCCCAGACACTATTATATTATAGGGGATATCATCCATACACATATAAAGGACATCACACAGAGGAGACAGGAATAATAATAATAGGTCCAATCTACATTAAGAATAGAGTTAACCCGCTGTCCTATGGGGTATAACATGTGATGTGTAATTCATACCCCATTATCGGATGATATACAGATGTTTTCTCTGATACTTACACTGGCAGATTCGGGGATCTCTGGTGTCTCAGGTATTCCACCGTCAGCAGTTGCCGGCTCAGTTGTCTCTAATATAATGATAAAATAATGAGACATCATGTATTAGACGATATCAATACTTAATATATAAAACATCGATACAAGGAAGGGAAGACAAGTAAATGGTATAATACTAGTTATATGGATATTCTGCACATCTACTATATAATTGTCTAAGGGTCACTTCCGTCTGTCTGTCCTTCTGTCTGTCTGTCACGGATATTCATTGGTCGCTGCCTCTGTCTGTCATGGAATCCAAGTCGCTGATTGGTCGTGGCAAAACGCCCACGGTCATTGCCACGACCAATCAGCGACGCGCACAGTCCGGAAGAAAATGGCCGCTCCTTACTCCCCGCACTCACTGCCTGGCGCCCGCATACTCCCCTCTGGTCGCCGCTCACACAGGGTTAATGCCGGCAGTAACGGACCACGTTATGCTGCGGGTAACGCACTCCGTAACCGCTGCTATTAACCCTGTGTGTCCCCAATTTTTTACTATTGATGCAGCCTATGCGGCATCAATAGTAAAAAAATGTAATGTTAAAAATAATAATAAAAATAAAAACCTGCTATACTTACACTCCGTAGTCCGCCGACCCGCTCGCGCCAGCCGTTCCCGGCGATACATTGTGAAATTACCCAGAAGACTTAGTGGTCTCGCGAGACCGCTAAGTATTCTGGGTAATTTTGCAATGCATCCTGGGAACCCAAGATGGCGGCCAGCGCGAGCGGCTCGGCGGAGCTTCGCTGGATCCCAAGCGTCGGTAACCGCTTCCTGGATCCAGGCGCCAAAGGAAGGTGAGTATATAACTATTTTTTATTTTAATTCTCTTTTTTTTAACAGGGATATCATGCCCACATTGCTATATACGTGGGCTGTGCAATATACTACATGGGCTGTGCTATATAATACATGGGCTGTGCAGTATAATACGTGGGCTGCGCAGTATAATACGTGGGCTGCGCAATATAAAACGTGGGCTGCGCAATATACTACATGGGTTGTGCTATATAATACATGGGCTGCGCAGTATGATACGTGGGCTGCGCAGTATAATACGTGGGCTGCGCAGTATACAATGTGGGCTGCGCAGTATACAACGTGGGCTGCGCAATATACAACGTGGGCTGTGCAATATACAACGTGGGCTGCTCAATATACAACGTGGACTGTGCTGTATAATACGTGGGCAGTGCAGTATAATACGTGGGCTGCGCAATATACTACGTGGACTGTGCTGTATAATACGTGGGCAGTGCAGTATAATACGTGGGCTGCACAATATACTACGTGGGCTGTGCAGTATAATACATGGGCAGTGCAGTATAATACGTGGGCTGCACAATATACTACGTGGGCTGCGCAATATACTACGTGGACTGTGCTGTATAATACGTGGGCAGTGCAGTATAATACGTGGGCTGCGCAATATACTACGTGGGCTGTGCAGTATAATACATGGGCAGTGCAGTATAATACGTGGGCTGCACAATATACTACGTGGGCTGTGCAGTATAATACGTGGGCTGTGCAGTATAATACGTGGGCTGCACAATATACAACGTGGGCTGCGCAATATACAAGGTGGGTTGCGCAATATACAACGTGGGCTGCGCAATATACAATGTGGGCTGCGCAATATACTACGTGGGCTGCGCAATACACAATGTGGGCTGCGCAATATACTACGTGGCCTGCGCAATATACAACGTGGGCTGCGCAATATACAACGTGGGCTGCGCAATATACTACATGAGCTGTGCAGTATAATACGTGGGCTGTGCAGTATAATACGTTGGCTGTGCAGTATAATATGTGGGCTGCGCAATATACAACGTGGCCTGCGCAATATATAACGTGGGCTGCGCAATGTACTACGTGGGCTGCGCAATGTACTGCGTTGGCTGTGCAATGTACTGCGTTGGCTGCGCAATGTACTGCGTGGGCTGTGCAATGTACTGCGTGGGCTGCGCAGTGTACTGCATGGGCTGCACAATATACTACGTGGGCTGTGCTATATACTACGCATACATATTCTAGAATACCCGATGCGTTTGAATCGGGCCACCATCTAGTACTGTATATAATTATGGTGCATCCATAGATATACTCTACCATAAATGTGTGATTGTTTGGGATCTGACAATGACTCGAATGGGGACACTATGAGGTTCTTTGTGTATTTTGGGGCTGAGAAGATCCCAGAAGAGAGAGCCAGAGGGGTTTTTAGAATTGCATGAGCCCTCTCTATTATAGTCTATAGGAGGTCCAGGAGCCGTCTCCTGCCTCATACAGAGGATGAAGAGTAAATGTATATATTCTTTGGTGTCTCCATAATATTATTGTTTGTAGGAATACGAGATGATCAGCTTACCTTCAATCAGATCACTCTTTAGCCCTGGCTTCCTGGTATTGGGGTCAGCGATATTTCGATGTTGCCCCTCTTTGGAGTCACCTTCCGGTGTTTCCTGATGGATATAATATGTATAATTAATATTACTTGCACAAATACTAAATTACAGTACACAAAAGAAAGAAAAGACTAAACCTGGATTTACATAATTGCGGAATTGAGTGGATTATACACGGCTGCTCCGTCCAGTAAATCCACATTAATATATAAGGGACTTGTATATACAACAGTTCTCCAATAATATCTATTACCAGAACTACAGCATTTACAAGAAGGCAGATTGTGAAGATAAAGTGAGACAGATGTGATATGAAAGGTCCGTACCACTGAGTACACCACAGACTGTCACCACAGAGGATGGAGCAGAGACAGGCTGCCATAAAATATCCTGCATCTGCCTGGAGCGGACAGGGAGGCTTCAAAAATGAGAAATATGACAATCTGCTATATGACTAGTAATCTGGAGAAGATCAGACAAGAAAGACATGAGATATAGAAGATGACAGATTCATACCAAATGCTTCAGTGAGCGGGCCATATACTCTAGTACATCCAGGAACTTTTGGGCCAGTTGTTTAAAAAAGGCCAGATCTCCACTTTGAGATCTTTCTTCAGCCTATAAAAATGGAAATAAATAAAAAAGAAAAATCATTAAATTGCTCTTGGACAAAACACATATTTCATGTAAATAAACATGTATTTTATGAATATTATCCATTATTATTTTATGTGCTTTGCCCAGTTTGTCTGTTACTTACCTGTCCTGATGTTTATCTGTAAATGCTCAAGATATTCTGAGCTTATACAACCTCGGTGGTATTTGGTCCGGCAGTCTCTCACTAGCTTCATAACCAGCCGGTAAGTGAAGCTGAGGACGCCATCGGGTAGTGGTAGCGCAATGTCAGGAGCATAGGTGGTAAGAATCCCCTGGAGTAGTGCCAACACCTCAAGTTTATCTGAAGAAATTCCAGACATTTCAAAAAAATCCAAGCGCAGTCAATATATCACCAGCTTCGCAGCCAATCACTGACAACAATGACACCTGGGCAGTAATTACTTGGGTAAGTAGTGGCGGTGACTTATGATGTCATAACGGAATCTCGTGGTGGAATGTTAACATTTCATCAGTGATTCCATCATGGAATCCGGGGATGGAATCTTAACTAGTGTTGAGCATTCCGATACCGCAAGTATCGGGTATCGGCCGATACTTGCGGGTATCGGAATTCCGATACCGAGATCTGATACTTTTGTGGTATCGGGTATCGGTATCGAAACAACATTAATGTGTAAAATAAAGAATTAAAATAAAAAATATTGCTATACTCACCTCTCCGACGCAGCCTGGACCTCACCGAGGGAACCGGCAGCGTTCTTTGCTTAAAATGTGCGCGTTTACTTCCTTCCATGACGTCACGGCTTGTGATTGGTCGCGTGCCGCCCATGTGGCCTGAATGCCTAGAAAATCCTGAATGCCTAGAATTAGGCATTGAGGACCTGAAAATTACATCACGGCTTGCTGTGATTGGTCGCGTCGCGGCCACATGGGCGGCACGAGACCAATCACAAGCCGTGACGTCACGGAAGGAAGTAAATGCGCGCATTTTAAGCACAGAACGCTGCCGGTTCCCTCGGTGAGGTCCAGGCTGCGTCGGAGAGGTGAGTATAGCAATATTTTTTATTTTAATTCTTTATTTTACACATTAATATGGATCCCAGGGCCTGAAGGAGAGTTTCCTCTCCTTCAGACCCTGGGAACCATCAGGGATACCGTCCGATACTTGAGTCCCATTGACTTGTATTGGTATCGGGTATCGGTATCGGATTAGATCCGATACTTTGCCGGTATCGGACGATACTTTCCGATACCGATACTTTCAAGTATCGGACGGTATCGCTCAACACTAATCTTAACCCATTTACAACCTTGAAAGTATAGGTATGTCCAAGGTCATGTCCCTGTCTTTTTTAGGCAGCTCCAGAGCCCGCATCTCGACCCGCACATGACAGTTGATGTGATCAGCTGTCATGTCCCGCAAATAGATGCAGATGGATTTCGGCTGTCTACCACTTAATGCCACTGTCAATCACTGACAACGGTATTTATGACATGCTGACCAAAACCGTGTCACAAGTCTTGCTCATCAGCGCCCCTGTCACGTGATTCTGGGGTTGCGATGGGTGGTCATGACAGCCGGGGGTCTGCAGAAGACCAGTGTGTCTGTCCATTGATCATCTTTTACGAACACCGACTCATGGCTGGCGTTCAGATTTTTTTTCCACCACTTAACCTCTTCATGAACCAGCCTATTTTGACCTTAATGACCTGGCCGTTTTTTGCAATTCTGACCAGTGTCCCTTTATGAGGTACTAACTCAGGAACGCTTCAACGGATCCTAGCGGTTCTGAGAGTGTTTTTTCATGACATATTGGGCTTCACGTTAGTGGTAAATTTAGGTCGATTTTCAAATTTTGAATTTTTATTCTGTTAAACGAGAGTTATATGACACAAAATAGTTAATAAATAACATTTCCCACATGTCTACTTTACATCAGCACAATTTTGGAAACAACATTTTTTTTTTTCTAGGAAAGTTATAAGGGTTAAAATTTGACCAGCGATTTCTAATTTTTACAACAAAATTTACAAAACCATTTTTTTTAGGGACCACCTCACATTTGAAGTCAGTTTGAGGGGTCTATATGGCTGAAAATACCCAAAAGTGACACCATTCTAAAAACTGCACCCCTCAAGGTGCTCAAAACCACATTCAAGAAGTTTATTAACCCTTCAGGTGCTTCACAGCAGCAGAAGCAACATGGAAGGAAAAAATGACCATTTAACTTTTTAGTCACAAAAATGATCTTTTAGCAACAAGTTTTTTATTTTCCCAAGGGTAAAAAGAGAAACTGGAACCCAAAAGTTATTGTACAATTTGTCCTGAGTATGCCGACTTTTTCAATGAAAAATTGGCTCCAATCTTTAGCAGACACCATGTCGCGTTTGGAGAGCCCCTGTGTGCCTAAACATTGAAGCTCCTCCACAATTGACGCCATTTTGGAAACTAGACCACCCAAGGAACTTATCTAGATGCATAGTGAGCCCTTTGAACCCCCAGGTGCTTCACAAATTGATCTGTAAAAATGAAAAAGTACTTTTTTTTCACAAAAAATTTTTTTAGCCTCAATTTTTTCATTTTCACATGGGCAAAAGGATAAAATGGATCCTAAAATGTGTTGGGCAATTTCTCCTGAGTACACCGATACCTCACATGTGGGGGTAAACCACTGTTTGTGCACACGGCAGGGCTCGGAAGGGAAGGAGTGCCATATGACTTTTGAATGAAAAATTAGCTCCAATCATTAGCGGACACCATATCGCGTTTGGAGAGCCCCTGTGTGCCTAAACATTGGAGCTCCCCCACATGTGACCCCATTTTGGAAACTAGACCCCCCAAGGAGCTTATCTAGATGCATAGTGATCACTTTGAACCCCCAGGTGCTTCACAAATTGATCCGTAAAAATGAAAAAGTACTTTTTTTTTCGCAAAAAAATTCTTTTAGCCTCAATTTGTTTATTTCCACATGAGCAACAGGATAAAATGGATCCTAAAATTTATTGGGTAATTTCTCCTGAGTGCACTGATACCTCACATGTGGGGGTAAACCACTGTTTGGGCACACGACGGGGCTCGGAAGGGAAGGAGCGCCATTTGACTTTTTGAATGAAAAATTAGCTCCAATCATTAGCGGACACCATGTCGCGTTTGGAGAGCCCCTGTATGCCTAAACATTGGAGATCCCCCACATGTGACCCCATTTTGGAAACTAGACCTCCCGTGGAACTAATCTAGATGTGCGGTGACCACTTTAAACCCCCAAGTGCTTCACAGAAGTTTATAACGCAGAGCCGTGAAAATAAAAAATAATTTTTCTTTCCTCAAAAATGATTTTTTAGTCTGCTATTTCTTATTTTCACAAGGGTAACTGGAGAAATTGGACCCCAAAAGTTGTTGTCCAGTTTGTCCTGAGTACGCAGATACCCCATATGTGGGGGGGAACCACTGTTTGGGTACACGTCGGGGCTCGGAAGGGAAGTAGTGACATTTTGGAATGCAGACTTTGATGGAATGGTCTGCGGGCATCATGTTACGTTTGCAGAGCCCCTGATGTGCCTAAACAAGAGAAACCCCCCACAAGTGACGCCATTTTGGAAACTAGACCCCCCAAGAAACTTATCTAGATATGTGGTGAGCACTCTGAACCCCCAAGTGCTTCACAGAAGTTTATAACGCAGAGCCGTGAAAATAAAAAATCATTTTTCTTTCCTCAAAAATGATTTTTTAGCAAGCAATTTTTTATTTTCACAAGGGTAATAGGAGAAATTGGACCCCAGTAGTTGTTGCCCAGTTTGTCCTGAGTATGCTGGTACCCCAAATGTGGGGGGGAACCACTGTTTGGGCACACGTCGGGGCTCGGAAGGGAAGTAGTGACGTTTTGAAATGCAGACTTTGATGGAATGGTCTGCGGGCGTCACTTTGCATTTGCAGAGCCCCTGATGTGCCTAAACAGTAGAAACCCCCAAGTGACCCTATTTTGGAAACTAGACCCCCCAAGGAACTTATCTAGATATGCGGTGAGCACTTTGAACCCCCAAGTGCCTCACAGAAGTTTACAACGCAGAGCCGTGAAGATAAAAAATTATTTTTCTTTCCTCAAAAATGATGTTTTAGCAAGCAATTTTTTATTTTTGCAAGGGTAACAGGAGAAATTGGCCCCAATAGTTGTTGTTTTCCTGAGTATGCTGGTACCCCATATGTGGGGGTAAACCACTGTTTGGGCGCACGTTGGGGCTTGGAAGGGAGGGAGCACCATTTGACTATTTGAACGCAAGATTGGCTGGAATCAATGGTGGCGCCATCTTGCGTTTGGAGACCCCTGATGTGCCTAAACAGTGGAAACCCCTCAATTCTAACTCCAACACTAACCCAAACACACCCCTAACCCTAATCCCAACTCTAGCCATAACCCTAATCACAACCCTAACCCCAACACACCACTAACCACAACCCTAACCCCAACACACCCCTAACCCTAATCCCAACCCTAACCCAACCCTAACCACAACCCTAACCCAACCCTAACCACAACCCTAACCCCAACACACCCCTAACCACAACCCTAACCCCAACACACCCCTAACCATAACCCTAACCACAAGCATAATCTTAACCCTATTTCCAACCCATGCCCTACTTCCAACCCTAACCCTAAGGCTATGTGCCCGCGTTGCGGATTCGTGTGAGATTTTTCCGCAGCATTTTTGAAAAATCCGCAGGTAAAAAGCACTGCGCTTTACCTGCGGATTTACCGCGGATTTCCAGTGTTTTTTGTGCGGATTTCACCTGTGGATTCCTATTGAGGAACAGGTGTAAAATGCTGCGGAATCCGCATAAAGAATTGACATGCTGCGGAAAATACAAAGCCGTGTTTCCGCGCAGTATTTTCCGCACCATGGGCACAGCGAATTTGGTTTTCCATAGGTTTACATGGTACTGTAAAGGTATGGATGAATGACCTCGGGGAGACCAAAACATCCCACTTTCATTCCCGGGGAAAAGGCCTGGCTATTCATTGCTTGCGTTGAGAAACACGTGATGGTGTCTCCGCAGCTACTCTACATGCATTTACATGGTACTGTAAACCTGATGGAAAACTGCTACGAATCCGCAGCGGCCAATCCGCTGCGGATCTGCAGCCAAATCCGTACTGTGTGCACATAGCCTAATTCTAAGGGTATGTGCACATGCTGCGGAAAACGCTGCGGATCCACAGCATTTCTGCAGCTGCGGGTCTGCAGCAGTTTCCCATGAGTTTACAGTTCAATGTACACCTATGCAAAACAAAAAACGCTGTGCACATGCTGCGGAAAAAACTGCGCGGAAACGCAGCGGTTTACATTCCGCAGCATGTCACTTCTTTCTGCGGATTCCGCAGCGGTTTTACAGCTGCTCCTATAGAAAACCGCAGTTGCAAAACCGCAGTGAAATCTGCAGAAAAACCGCGGTAAATCCGCAATAAATCCGCAGCGGTTTTGCACTGCGGATTTATCAAGTCCGCTGCAGAAAAATCCACAGAGGACCAGAATACGTGTGCACATATCCTTACCCTAACCCTAATTCTGACCCTAGCCCTAACCCTACCCCTAACCCTAACCCTAGTTCTAACCCTAGTTCTAACCCTAGTTCTAACCCTAACCCTAGTGGAAAAATAAAAGTAAATATATTTTCTTCATTTTATTATTGTCCTTACCTATGGGGGTGATAAAGGGGGGGTTCAATTACTATTTTTTTTATTTTGATCACTGCGCAAGCGCCCGCCATTTTGGAAGATGGCGGCGCCCATGGAACAGACGGACAGACACCGGGAGGCTCGGTAAGTATGAGGTGGGGGGGTGTTGTGGATTCTGTTTTTGGGCTCCCTCTGGTGGTTACAGCTGGTACTGGGTGACTTTGGTGGGTTGCGGTCTCTGGTTTCCACCTGTCCATCAGAGGCTGGGTGTTTCCTATTTAACCTGGCTTTCCTGTCATTCCCTTGCCGGCTATCAATGTATCAGTGTGTCTCTGTTACCTTTGCTACCTGCTCCTAGGCCTTCAAGACAAGCTAAGTCTGGATTTCCCTGTTTCATGTTTGCTTTCATGTTTTTAGTCCAGCTTGCAGATATGTAATTCTCTGCTGCTGGTTGCTCTAGTGGGCTGAAATTACCACTCATGTACCATGAGTTGGCACATGAGTTCAAGTAATTTCAGGATGGTATTTTGAAGGGTTTTAAGCTGACCGCGCAGTTCACCTTTTGTATCCTCTGCTATCTAGCTTAAGCGGGCCTCATTTTGCTGAATCTGTTTTCATAACTACGTTTGTGCCTTCCTCTCATTTCACCGTCATTATATGTGGGGGGCTGCTATTTCTGTGGGAATATTTCTCTGGAGGCAAGATAGGTCTGTGATTCTTCTGTTAGGGGTAGCTAGATCTCCGGCTGGCGCGAGACGTCTAGAGTCCCCCCAGGAACGTTCCCCGGCTGCTGTTAGTTGAGTGTTGAGGTTCAGGATCGCGGTCAGCTCAGGTTCCATCACCCTAGAGCTCGTCCTGTTTTTGCCCGTGTTATGTGTTTAATTCCCTGCCATTGGGAACATGACAGTATAGCCGGCCCACAAAGTGTTAATTGTTTGGGCTGAAGCAGGAGAAAAAGAAGTGTTGAAGGGAAATTTTTTTTTTTTCCCTCAGAGTTTTGCTGCCTAGCCCTTAATTGCTGTCTAGCTGCTTCTTACCTCCTCTTAACCCTTGAATGGCTCTGACCTTAGCTGTTTAACATGGATGTCCAGAGTTAGGCTTCCAGCCTGAATAATCTTGCTGCAAAAGTTCAAAACATACAGGATTTTGTTGTTCACACTCCTATGTCTGAACCTAGAATTCCTATTCCAGAGTTTTTTTCTGGAGATAGATCTACCTTCCTGAATTTCAGGAACAATTGCAAATTGTTTCTTTCTTTGAAATCTCGCTCCTCTGGAGACCCTGTTCAGCAGGTCAGGATTGTAATATCTTTCCTGCGGGGCGACCCTCAGAATTGGGCATTTGCATTGGCACCAGGGGATCCTGCATTGCTCAGTGTGGATGCGTTTTTTCTGGCACTGGGATTGCTCTATGAGGAACCTAACCTGGAGATTCAGGCTGAAAAGGCTTTATTAGCCCTCTCTCAGGGGCATGATGAAGCGGAAGTATATTGTCAAAAATTTCGGAAATGGTCGGTGCTTACTCAGTGGAATGAGTGCGCCCTGGCTGCAAACTTCAGAGATGGTCTTTCTGAGGCCATTAAGGATATTATGGTGGGGTTCCCTGCGCCTACAGGTCTGAATGAGTCTATGGCTATGGCCATTCAGATTGATCGGCGTTTACGGGAGCGCAAACCTGTGCACCAGTTGGCGGTGTCTTCTGAACAGGCACCTGGGACTATGCAATGTGATAGAATTCAGTCCAGAAGTGAACGGCAAAATTATAGGCGGAAAAATGGATTGTGTTTTTATTGTGGTGATTCAGCTCATGTTATATCAGCATGCTCTAAACGCACAAAAAAGGTTGATAAATCTTTTGCCATTAGTACTCTGCAGTCTAAGTTCATTTTGTCTGTAACTCTGATTTGTTCACTGTCATCCATTTCCGTCGATGCCTATGTGGATTCGGGCGCTGCCCTGAGTCTTATGGATTGGTCATTTGCCAAACGCTGCGGTTTTAGTCTGGAGCCTCTGGAAGTTCCTATTCCTTTGAAGGGAATTGACTCTACACCATTGGCTATGAATAAACCGCAGTACTGGACACAAGTGACCATGCGCATGACTCCCGTTCATCAGGAGGTGATTCGCTTCCTTGTACAGTATAATTTACATGATGTACTAGTGCTTGGTCTGCCATGGTTACAAACTCATAATCCAGTCCTGGATTGGAAAACAATGTCTGTGTTAAGCTGGGGATCGCCCTGGGGGTTCTCGTGAGGGTTCGGTGACCCCTCCTCAAGGGGGGGGTACTGTTGTGGATTCTGTTTTTGGGCTCCCTCTGGTGGTTACAGCTGGTACTGGGTGACTTTGGTGGGTTGCGGTCTCTGGTTTCCACCTGTCCATCAGAGGCTGGGTGTTTCCTATTTAACCTGGCTTTCCTGTCATTCCCTTGCCGGCTATCAATGTATCAGTGTGTCTCTGTTACCTTTGCTACCTGCTCCTAGGCCTTCAAGACAAGCTAAGTCTGGATTTCCCTGTTTCATGTTTGCTTTCATGTTTTTAGTCCAGCTTGCAGATATGTAATTCTCTGCTGCTGGTTGCTCTAGTGGGCTGAAATTACCACTCATGTACCATGAGTTGGCACATGAGTTCAAGTAATTTCAGGATGGTATTTTGAAGGGTTTTAAGCTGACCGCGCAGTTCACCTTTTGTATCCTCTGCTATCTAGCTTAAGCGGGCCTCATTTTGCTGAATCTGTTTTCATAACTACGTTTGTGCCTTCCTCTCATTTCACCGTCATTATATGTGGGGGGCTTCTATTTCTGTGGGAATATTTCTCTGGAGGCAAGATAGGTCTGTGATTCTTCTGTTAGGGGTAGCTAGATCTCCGGCTGGCGCGAGACGTCTAGAGTCCCCCCAGGAACGTTCCCCGGCTGCTGTTAGTTGAGTGTTGAGGTTCAGGATCGCGGTCAGCTCAGGTTCCATCACCCTAGAGCTCGTCCTGTTTTTGCCCGTGTTATGTGTTTAATTCCCTGCCATTGGGAACATGACAGGGGGGATCGGAGCACAGGGGGGGAGATCGGAGCACAGGGGAGGATCGGAGCACGGGGGGGTGGGATCGGAGCACAGGGGAGCGGACAGGCGGACGGAGGGGAGCGGAGCACAGGACAGAGGACTGGGGAGGAGATCGGTGGCGGTGGGGGGGGGGCAGATCAGGGTTTCCAGCCATGGCCGATGATATTGCAGCATCGGCCATGGCTGGATTGTAATATTTCACCACTTTTCATAGGTGAAATATTACAAATTGCTCTGATTGGCTGTTGCACTTTCAGCGATCGTAGCCACGTGGGGGCAAAGTCACCCCCCTTGGGCTAAAGTACCACTCCCCCTGTCCCTGCAGATCAGGTGAAATTGGAGTTAACCCTTTCACCCGATCTGCAGGGACGCGATCCCTCCATGACGCCACATAGGCGTCACAGGTTGGATTGGCACCGACTTTCATGACGCCTACGTGGTGTCACAGGTCGGGAAGGGGTTAAGTAAAAAAAGAACCTATACATGTTTGTTATCTGCTTTCTCGCACTGACCTGTAGAATTATATTACCAGGTAAGTTTTAGCATTTAGTGAACATTTTAAATTAAAAAAAATTGTGGAATTGCACTTTGTTGCAATTTCACCGCAGTTTAAATTTTTCCCCTTTTCCAGTACAATATATGTCATCTATGGTGTCATTTAAAACTACAACTCGGCCTGCAAAAAACAAGCCCTCATAGGCTATATTGATGGTAAAAAAATGTTATGGCTCTGAGAAGTAGATCAAAAAACGAAAGCACAAAAACGGAAAATCGCAAGGTGGTGAAGGAGTTAAAAAGGCATCTCACCATAAAAGGAAGTTGCCTAGCAACATTCTAGTAACAATTAAGATACCAACATTATGGGTTGAGCATCAGAACCAGAATCAGGTAAAGAGGGAAAACCGTGGCTTTGCTGTTCTGATCAGGCTTTTATATCCGTCTTTCCCCAAAAATGTATTTTAAACATGTTTTGGATGCTAAATATTTTTACATGTGTAAGCATTTACTTTTTTTACATATTGTAACCAGGTTGGACTGGGAGTAAAATTCAGCCCTGGCATTTTAGAGCTCGCAGGCCCACGCTATCACCGCCCCCTACCCCAGCTTGTATTTTATGATTATTATCCATTATTGTTTTTATATGCTTTGCCCAGTTTGTCTGTTACTTACCTGTTGTACTAATGTCCTGATGTTCATCTGTAAATGCTCAAGATATTCTGAGCTTATACGACCTCGGCGGTATTTGGTCAGGCAGTCTCTCACTAGCTTTATAACCAGCCGGTAAGTAAAGCTGAGGACGCCATCGGGTAGTGGTAGCACAATGTCAAGGGCATAGGTGGTAAGAATCCCCTGGAGTAGTGCCAACACCTCAAGTTTATCTGAAGAAATTCCAGACATTTCAAAAAAATCCAATCGCAGTCAGTATATCACCAGCTTCGCAGCCAATCACTGACAACAATGACACCTGGGCAGTAAGCACTTGGATAAGTAGTAGCTGTGCATTATGATGTCATAATGGAATCTTGTAAGGTATTGTGATGTCATCAAGGAATCTGGTGATGCAATCTTAAAGGGGCATCTCACCTTAAAAGGAAGTTGCCTAGCAATAATTAACGTGGCAACACAATGGGCTGAGCATCAGTTTCTAACTCAGGCAAGGAGGGAAGAACCATGGGTTTGATCAGTGAGGCAGGCTTTTCATCTGTCTTTTCCCCCATAAAACATGTTGAACAGAGTTTGGATGCTAAATGTTCTTCACTTGTGTAAACATTTACTTTTTCTGGATATTGTGACATGAGATGGACTGAGACTAAAATACAGTCCTGGCGTTTCAAGCCCATGCTGTCACCTCCCCCTTCCCTAGATTGAAGTCTCTAATACTAATTTTATCCTACCTGGAGGAAAGCAATAATTTACTATTATCTATATTTCCAGTCTAAGATTTCATAATAATAATATTGCAATATATGGCTAACTTCTCACATTGAGTATTTTCACTGCATAAAAAATGCATATTCTTACAGTCCCAACAAAGTGAATTTATAGAAATCTCATACCCACTGTGATTTTTTATACCCTGCTTAAAATGACCTGCGCTGCTTGTGTGTTTGAAATCCACAATATACAGGATCAATTTTTCTTGCGATTGCTCTGAGATTTATATGCAGATTTTATCCATAGAATTGCATTAGATGAGGAAAACACTCAGGTAAAAAACACAAAATGCATAAAATCCACACATGACTCTATCAATAAAGCTTCGTGAAAGCCGAGTACCAGGAAGTATAAAAAATAAAGCAGATTTATTCAACACATAACAGAGTAACATAGTAACATAGTTTTTAAGGTTGAAGGAAGACTTTAAGTCCATCTAGTTCAACCCATAGCCTAACCTAACATGCCCTAACATGTTGATCCAGAGGAAGGCAAAAAAAAACCATGTGGCAAAGAGTAAGCTCCACATTGGGGAAAAAAATTCCTTCCCAACTCCACATACAGCAATCAGACTAGTTCCCTGGATGAACGCCCTATCAAGGAATCTAGTATATATAACCTGTAACATTATACTTTTCCAGAAAGGCATCCAGTCCCCTCTTAAATTTTAGTAATGAATCACTCATTACAACATCATACGGCAGAGAGTTCCATAGTCTCACTGCTCTTACAGTAAAGAATCCGCGTCTGTTATTATGCTTAAACCTTCTTTCCTCCAGACATAGAGGATGCCCCCTTGTCCCTGTCTCAGGTCTATGAGTAAAAAGATAATTAGAAAGGTCTTCGTACTTTCTCCTCATATATTTATACATTAAAATAAAATCACCCCTTAGCCTTCGTTTTTCCCATCTAAATAGCCCCAAGTGTAATAACCTATCTTGGTATTGCAGACCCCCAGTCCTCTAATAACCTTGGTCGCTCTTCCCTACACCCGCTCTAGTTCAGCTATGTCTTTCTTATACACCGGAGACCAGAACTGTGCACAGTATTCTAAGTGTGGTCGAACTAGTGACTTGTATAGAGGTAAAATTATGTTCTCCTCATGAGCATCTATGCCTCTTTTAATGCATTCCATTATTTTATTTGCCTTTGTAGTACCTGCCTGACACATGCCACTAAATGTGAGTTTGTCATCCACCCATACACCCAGGTCTTTTTCATTGACGGTTTTGCCCAGAGTTTTAGAATTAAGCACATAGTTATACATCTTATTACTTCTACCCAAGTGCATGACCCTACATTTATCCCCATTAAAGCTCATTTGCCATTTGTCAGCCCAAGCTTCTAGTTTACATAAATCCTCCTGTAGTATAAAATTGTCCTCCCCTGTATTGATTACCCTGCAGAGTTTAGTGTCATCTGCAAATATTGAAATTCTGATCTGAATGCCCCCTACAAGGTCATTAATAAATATGTTAAAAAGAAGAGGGCCCAATACTGACCCCTATTGTACCTCACTGCTAACCGCGACCCAGTCCGAGTGTGCTCCATTAATAACCACCCTTTGTTTGCTATGCTTGAGCCAGCTCTTAACCCACTTACACATATTTTCCCCTATCCCAATTATTCTCATTTTATGTGTCCACCTTTTGTGTGGCACCATATCAAAAGCTTTTGAAAAGTCCATAAACACTATGTCCACTGCGTTTCCTTGGTCCAGTCCAGAACTTACCTCTTCATAGAAATTGATCAGATTAGTCTGACATGAACGGTCCCTAGTAAACCCGTGCTGATACTGGGTCATGAGGTTATTCCTCTTCAGATACTCCAGTATAGCATCCCTTAGAAAACCCTCCAGGATTTTACCCACAGTAGAGGTTAAGCTTACTGGCCTATAATTTCCGAGTTCAGGTTTTGTCCCCTTTTTGAATATTGGCACCACATTTGCTATACGCCAGTCCTGTGGTACAGACCCTGTTATTATGGAATCTTTAAAGATTAAAAATAATGGTCTATCAATGACTGTACTTAATTCCTGCAGTACTCGGGGGTGTATCCCATCCGGGCCCGGAGATTTGTCAATTTTAGTGATTTTTAGACGCCGCCGTACTTCCTGCTGGGTTAAGCAGGTGACATTTAATGGGGAATTTTTGTTATCACTGATCGTATTGTCGGCCATGGAATTTTCTTGTGTAATTACTGTTGAAAAAAGTCATTTAGCATATTGGCTTTTTCCTCATCCTCATCCACCAATTCACCCAGATTATTTTTAAGGGGGCCAACACTATCATTTTTTTTGTTTATTTTTATGTAGTTAAAGAATATTTTTGGATTATATTTACTTTCTCTGGCAATGAGTCTCTGTGTCTCAATCTTTGCTGCCTTGATTTGCTTTTTACAGAATATATTTAATTTTCTATATTTATTTAAGGCCTCATCACTACCTATTTGCTTTAATTCTCTAAATGCTTTCTTTTTGTCACTTATTGTGCCCCTTACAGCTCTATTTAGCCATATTGGTTTCCTCCTATTTCTAGTATGTTTATTCCCATACGGTATATACTGTGCACAGGTCCCATCCAGGATGCTAATAAACGTCTCCCATTTTCTTTGGGTATTTTTATGTCTCATGATATCGTCCCAGTTAATTGCACCAAGATCATCTCTCATCCGTTGGAAATTTGCCTTCCTGAAGTTTAGTATCCTCGTAACCCCTCTACTACACATGTTATTAAAGGATACATGAAAACATAGCAAATAAACAAAAACCCACTGAGTCAAAAAGATACAAAAATGCAATAAAAACACAAGTACCCTAATTTACCTAATAGGTGAAAAATGTAGCAGAAAATCTGCAACATCAAAAACTCACCAACTACTCATCATGGGAACTCAACCTACCAAATAAATAGCACGAGATCAGATCAAAATATTACCAGCATGTACAGTAGTTATAATACCACCATACGGATAATTACCTAAAACCAATGTACTAGTACTGATATCACCACCATACAGTGTCCATATAATGGCATATCAGTTTTACACAAGTGCACTGCAGACCATATATGTGTGTACTGTGCAGGTCCTCACCAAAGACGTTCTCAATAATCGCAGTCATTCTTTTTTCCTTTCATTTTCCATTCGGCCCAAAACAGCATGATCACTTCTTCAATCCAAAACTCATCCCTGAAGAATGTAACACAGACTTCTTTGACTTAAAGCTTTTACCCTCCATAGATTCCCCCATTCCTGTACACGGGGCCCGTTTTAGACAAAGTGGGGCCCTAGGCAAAAGTTTAACATGGGGCCCCAAATGCTAACATATTGCACATCACACAGAAGCATTTCTGTTGGTTGTTCAGCTCATGTGACATCAAGTGAGCCAATTGGAATCTGTTACATCATTTGAATATATACAGTCACAAGCGCTAGCTAGATTGGACAAGATGTGCATTGACTCGCCTGCTAGACACTCGCATCTGACTGTTAAGTTTAAGCGATGATGCGGTTACTCGTATGCCAAATGGTGAGGTGATATGTCAGCGATGTGTGCTGGCAGAAAACAACACATGGATTGGAGCACTGAGAGATGTGCTTTTTCCCATTGGCTAAAGTATCATTCGTAACCTATCAGTCTGAACCTTTTAGAATGGTAAATCGGATACTATTGGCTGGTCACTTGTATTGGCTATAACACAAATGATGTTACTCCTTTACAATTTGCTAAATCTTAGCTCTTTGGTCCTCAAACTCTACAGAGGCTATATATAGATGGCTTGAATGACCGACTGACAGTCAAGCCTATGTCCCATGCCTTGATGATGACAGAGAGGTGAGGGACATTGTTGTTTTTTTATTTTTGTTTTATTACAGGAGAATGAGGGCTTCGGTGGAATAGGCGTTGGGTGAGTATAACTGTTTGTTATTTTTTTTATAAAAATGGAAAACTTTTGTTTTATTTCTAACAACAGACTTTATTCTGGCTGTGTCTTTATTTACCATTCAACTATAGGATTAGCAATGGCTAGGTGTCTCATAGAAGCCTCTCCATTACTAAGCCGTAGGCTTGATGTCACCTGACAATACAAAGGTGACATCAACCCCACAAATATGAACTCCACTTGCCACCGTTGAAGGGCAAGTAGGAAGAGCTGGGCAAAGCACCAGGATTGGCATATCTAATAGATGCAGGGCCGGACTGGCCATCTGGCAATTCTGGCAAATGCCAGAAGGGCCTGTCTGGTCATGGGCTGCCTTGTCTGCTACGCTGTTAAGAGTCGGTGTTTTCAAAATACCCATAGTGTTAAGAGTTGTGTTGGAGCACAAAGTCGCTGACTCAGTCACTTACCACACCAGGCGACGGGAATCATTAGAAATATTTGTCTTGTAGAAAATCTTCCTTTCCTCCATACAGGGTAATATTAGTAATATATTCCATCTGGTTCATGGTAACAGCGACAACATGGGCCTGTAAGATTTTCAATGCCAGGACTGAATTTCAGCCCCAGTCCGTTCCTGAATAGATGTGCCTTTTCTGGGTGGCTGCGGTATTTTAGGCTGAGGGGCAATATCCATGGCCCATTACCAGCCCCTAGCTGTCTGCTTTAGCAAGGCTGGTTGTAAAAAATGGGGGGGACCCCACACCATTTTTTACAATTATTTATTTAAATAATTTAAAAAACAGTGTGGGGGCCCCTCTATTCTTGATAACCAGCCTTGTTGAAGCCGACAGCTGAGGTTTGCAGCCCCCAGCTTTGAGTATTTCCTGGCTGGTTATCAAAAATACAGGGGAACCCACGCCATTTTTTTTTATTGTTTATTTACAGCGCCGGAATTGGCTAATGAATACACCCATCAGCAGCTCCTAATCTCGCACTTATTAGAAGAAGCAGCTGTCGGATGATGGGAGCTGTAGTCCCATCAGCTGACACCAGTGACCAGAGGTAAATTTTATACTTCCGATCACAGCTGTGCACTCATCCTGTGCTTTGACAGCGTGGGAACTGCGGCTCTCTGATCAGCGGGGAGGATTTCACCGCCGATCAGAAGCGGTGTTTGTCGTGCTGTCATGCACATGACAGCATGACAAACACCCAGTGCTCAGGCAGCCAAACCTGAACAGTAACACGGACTTCCTGGTGAAGTCTGTGTTCGGTGTCCATGCACAAACAGTAGGTGTTAGGTACAGATGCCAAACTTTACTGTTCGGGTTCGCCCATCTCTAGTAATGACAGGCATGGGTGTCATCATCTGATCCTCATTTGTCATGACAACCCATCTGTGACCCACAATGATGTCACATGCATGTCGATGGATGGAGAAAATAACGCACATGCACGTCAGTGCGTGTTATATGCCACTGTCAGAGAATGACAGCAGCATTTAACAAATTAACAATTGCGGGCAGAGCACTTCTCTGTCTGCAATTGTTAGCGGCAGGTCCTGGCTGTAATACACAGCCATCACCTGCCAGGTATGGGGCGGGCTTACTGCGGTAGCCCGCTCCATACACCTGCTTCTGACATGCATTGTACATGAAAGCAGATATCGTGAACGGATTAATGGAAAGACTAAGCCCAAGATAACATTTATTTCTTCTATTTTTGTGTAATTTTTTATCTATATCTGCCCCTCTGTGCATCTAACTTCAAATATCTAAATGAGTGGTACTACTATCTCCTTAAACTACAGTTCCCATAAGCAGTCTCTTCTCCACAGTGCTGCAGACCCGCTCCCTCTCTGAGTTATCAGTAAACTAATCTAAGTGTAGAATTCACTTTATTCATCAGTGCAATCTCTGTTCCTGTACAGGACCCTGCCTCACTGATTTTATCTTCTGCCATCAACATCACTATAACTGCCTGTGTGGTTTTACATCAATGTTAGCTGGTTCTTGCAAAACTACCGTATTTTTCGGATTATAAGACGCTCCAAATTAAAAGACGCACCCCAAATTTTGAGAAGAAAAATAGGAAAAAAATGTTCTTTTAGTAAAATGGTGGTGCTTCCTATAATCCATGCATCTTATTGCTTACCGGGGGTGGTGGCTGCGGTCAAGCAGGGTCCCAGGGTCACTGCTTTAAGAGGCAGGAGTGGGGTGATGCTGCAGGCCGCAGGGAGGGATGAGGGGGAGACCGTCGCTGCTGCCTGGGGTGTCCGTCGCTGCCACTGCTGCTGCCCGTGGTGTCCGCCTCTGCGGGGGGGCTCTGCTGACATTTTGTGAAAGGCCAGAGCCCTCCGCAGTTCTGTGGTTTCCTCCTGTGCGGTGTACTCTGGGAAAATGGCCGCCAGGAGGCAGCGCATGCGCAGATGGAGATCTCGGCATCAAGATCTCAGGAGATGAGATCTGAAATCTTCGGAATTCATATCCTAGATGTATGCAATTACATAATTTCGAACCTTCTGTGCCTATGTGCATAAATATTCATCTAGTCTCCTGCGACTCCTCTTAATTTATGTAATTACATACTGCATGTACAAATCCTCTTATAAGTCACGAGGGGTCATATAAAAAGACATGTACTTTGGAGCTGAGCCCCTAATCTTTTAGGACCCTAGCAACACCTCTGGTCTGTAGTGTAGTGTGTGTTAATATATTCACCTACCATTGAGTTCTCTGGTATCTAGCGCTGTTCGCTCTTCTGAGTGATGTCACAGCTCTCCAGACAGACCGGGTCACACTGCGCTCTATGTAACCTGGATGTGGCTTTAACAATGTAAGCCTATGAAGCGTTAGAATAAGGCCCCATAGTCTTTCATTATAGAAGAGACTTCTGGCTCACACCGAGAGCAGAGAGTGAGCCAAAGAGTCTGAAGAACGATGACAGGCGATTCCGACAGCTAAATAGGAAAGTTTTATTTACAGTTAGAGAAGTCAGACTGTGGAATGCCCAACTACAAGAACTAGTAATGGTAGACACTGCAACAGCTTTTATAAAGGGCTGGATGATTTCCTCAATACACATAACATTGTGGGTTAAATTTAATTTAGTGACAAAATGGACAATTGGTGGAGAAAGGTTAAACTTGATGGACCTACATCTTTTTTCAACCTGTGTATGTAACTATGTAGCTATGACATCACACAAAAGAGGAGACAGACAGAGCTTGATCCCAGAGAAGATGGCAGTAGGGAAGTATATTACCCCACCACACTACAGTACAGGAACGGACTGGGGCTGAAATTCAGTCCTGGCATTGAAAATCTTACAGGCCCATGTTGTCGCCGTTACCATGAACCAGATGGAATATATTACTAATATTACCCTGTATGGAGGAAAGGAAGATTTTCTACAAGACAAATATTTCTAATGATTCCCGTCGCCTGGTGTGGTAAGTGACTGAGTCAGCGACTTTGTGCTCCAACACAACTCTTAACACTATGGGTATTTTGAAAACACCGACTCTTAACAGCGTAGCAGACAAGGCAGCCCATGACCAGACAGGCCCTTCTGGCATTTGCCAGAATTGCCAGATGGCCAGTCCGGCCCTGCCTACTACCCCCACTTATCACTATATGGCCGTCAGAATAGGGGCAGCGGTCTAGAGCCCTACCACCCCCACTTATCACTATTTGGCCATCACCATGAAGGCCGCGGGCTAGAGCCCTACTACCACCTCTTATCACTATATAGCCGTCGGAATAGGGGCCGCGGTCTAGAGCCCTACCACCCCCACTTATCACTATATGGCTGTCACTATGTGAGCCGCATGCTAGAGACCTACTACCCCCACTTATCACTATATGGCCGTCACTGGTAGCCGCAGGCTCAACCCTACTACCCCCACTTATCACTAAATGGCTGTCACCATGGGGGCCGTGGGCTAGAGCACTACTACCCCCACATCACTATATGATGTCACCATGGGGGCCGTGGGCTAGAGCCCTACTACCCCTACTTATCACTATATAGCCATCACCCTGGGGGCCACAGGCTAGAGCCGTACTACCCCCACTTATCACTATATGGCCATCACATGGGGCCGCAGGCTAGAACCCTACTACCCTCTTATCACTATATGGCAATCACTATGGGGCTGAGGGCTAGAGCCCTACTACCCCCACATATCACTATATGGCTGTCACTATGTGGGCCGCTAGCGAGAGCTCTATTACCCCAACTTATCACTATATGGCCGTCACTATGGAGGCTGTGAGCTAGAGCCCTACTACCACCACTTATTACTAGACGGCCCTCACCATGGAGGCCGTGGTCTAGAGAACTACTTCCACCACTTATCACTGGATAGCTGTCACCATAGGGGCCATTGGCTAGAGCCCTGCTACTACTGCTTACTTATCAGTGCAACACCCATCCATTGTGTGCAGAAAAGGGAGAATTGTGTATAGTCTACTTATAATAGAGTGTGACAGTTGGCTCCTGCTTTCACCATCTCTGTTTGTTGTCGGTGAATATGAGCATTCTTTTTTAGTTCAGACTTTAAGGGAATTTTGTATGTATACTCTGGAGATATGGTGAACAGCTTCCCACCTACTCGACCACCGTTTACCAAACCTTGCCCTTAAACATGGTCCATTAACCCCTCTCAGCACTTAGTGTTACGTGATACGTTTTCCTAGGTTCATATCACTGAGGCTAACAACCTCAGTGATACATATCTTCCCTCCAGTACTTGGTAAGTGACTTTGTTACACTGTGTACATGCAACAGTATTAGTAAAATAATCAGATAACTTATAGTCATGTTTTATTCCTGCTAAAATCAGCGCCTGGGTCCGATGCACCACTTTAGTCTGTTGTCTACATTGTCTTCACATGCCATAGCCAGAATAATCCACATGATGTCTGCAACCAATCAGTGGCCGCAGCAGTGTACAAGACTACTGAGTAAAAGGTTAAGGCACCAACTGCACAAAGTCAAGTGCTCCTGTATATGGAGGATTCGGGAGAGACAGCTGTTGGCCGAACTATCTATTCACCAGCAGCGAATTATCCCTACTCCCCCCTAAGGCCATGTTCACACGTTGAGTATTTGGTCAGTATTTTACATCACTATTTGTAAACCAAAACCAGGAGAGGTACAATCAGAGGAAAAGTATAATAGAAATATGATCTCCACAATGGTTGAGCAAATAGCTGCCTCGGTAACTCGGATACCTGATGCGCTCCCGATAATCAGCTCTTCGCCACCGCAGCTGCATGTGTCGTGGTTGTGTGACATTCACAACACAGGCTCTCCGTGCATGTGTGGTTACAGTGAAACAGCCATGCCACATGCAGCTGCGGAGATGAACAGCTGATTATCGGGAGTGTTCCAGGTATCTGAGTTACCGAGGCAGCTATTCGCTCATCCCGAAACAGCAATACAGTTTGCATTGGCAAGCCTGCCTCCCACATTGCGATTGTTACACCCTCCGCGACTGTGATTGTTACACCCCTGTCTACCAAAACATTATCTCTATACACTTTAGAATGTCTAATAACATTCCGTCAATCACCAGATGAACCAGAAAAAATGCTCATTTGTCAGGTGATTGGATCATTGATGATGGAATTGATATGATCATTTTTGCTGCATTTCGTCTGGTGTAAACAGATTTGCTCTTGATAAGACTTAAGTACAAATGACAGTATATTCAATCCATGAAAAACTGACCATACGTGGGCCAATTGTATTTAATTGTGCCGTTCAGATGACCTTTTTTTTTAGAAGTACCATGTGTCCATATAAAACAAATTGAACTATAACTTTGACTATTCTGTTCCAGTATTTTTTATGAGACTCACCTGTTCAAGTTTTTTGGTTGCTCAAAGAAGGGATGCTGTGCTGATTTTTGTGAATTCTTTTCAGTGCTGATGTATTAAAATGAATGCCGTACAGATCACAATACAGATGAAAAATCATCCGTTTTTTTCTAGATGGAAATTGGATAATTTTTTTTATACAATCGTGTGAACTAAGGAAGATAATCTATGCATACAGAAAAAATTGTGTTAACAGTATAAGCAATCAACCTGCCTGTTAGTTCTTATGCCCATAGTGACAAATAAAAATATTCCCGGATAACCACTTCAAAGGGATTGTCCAGTTCAAATCAATAAGTCTGCAGTCACCCAGAACCAAAGGGTATGTATGAGTTATACATACTCCCAGCCATTGGGCATGGCCTCTCCCCATCTAGTGAGACCAGCCAGTGGGTGTGTCTGACAATAGGGCAAGGCCGCTCTCCATACAAGTGCATGGAGAGCGAGGATGCGCCTACTGGCTGGGACTGTATATGACTCATATATATCCTGAAGGTCCCGTTTCGGAAACAAGTGAATCCCCGCAGTACACAGTGCGCAAGCTGGGGAGATTCACGCAGCGTAACCTCAGACCTACAGATTTGGATCTGACAACTCCTTTAAGGGTTTGTACACACTGAGTTTTCCGGAGGCTAAAAAACCTAAGCGACGCTGCAGCGATATCGACAACGATGCCGATCGCTGCAGCGTCGCTGTGTGGTCGCTGGAGAGCTGTCACACAGACAGCTCTCCAGCGACCAACGATGCCGAAGTCCCCGGGTAACCAGGGTAAACATCGGGTTGCTAAGCTCAGGGCCGCGCTTAGTAACCCGATGTTTACCCTGGTTACCAGTGTAAATGTAAAAAAACAAACACTACATACTCACATTCGCGTCCCCCGGCGTCCGCTTCCCTGCACTGTGTGAGCGCCGGCCCTAACAGCAGAGCGGTGACGTCACCGCTGTGCTTTGCTTTCCGGCCGGCACTGACACACTCAGTGCGGGAAGCTCTGAGCAGCAGCGCGGACGCCGGGGGACTTGACAGACAGCAGAAGGTGAGTATGTACTGTTTTTTTTTTACTTTTACAATGGTAACCAGGGTAAATATCGGGTTACTAAGCGCGGCCCTGCGCTTAGTAACCCGATATTTACCCTGGTTACCATTGTAAAACATCGCTGGCATCGTTCCTTTTGCTGTCAAACACGACGATACACGACGATCTGACGACCAAATAAAGTTCTGAACTTTCAGCAATGACCAGCGATATCACAGCAGGATCCAGATAGCTGCTGCGTGTCAAACACAACGATATCGCTATCCAGGATGCTGCAACGTCACGGATCGCTATCGTTATCGTTGTAAAGTCGCTTAGTGTGAAGGTACCTTAACTGTTTTTTATTCTTTTTATTTTTTATTGGATTTTATTCTTGCTTTGTGTTTATTTAACCACTTACTATGGAGTTAGTCTTATAGACACCTTTCCATTACTAACCCCTGGACTTGTCACCTGACAATACAAAGGTGACGACAACCCCCAAATGTATTACACCACATGCAACCCTGACAGGGTAAATGGGAAGAACCATTTCTGGGGCGGCTGGGGGCTGATGTTGGTAGTCTGGGGAGGAGGCAATATCTTTGAATTTATATGGGGACCCTATGTCATTTTTTTCTGAGGTTCCCTGTAAATTCACTAGTAAAGGCCAAGCAAACAGCTATGAGCTGATATTAATAGCCTGGGAACCTTTTGGGATATTAACCCTTTTCCTAGATTATTAACATCAGCCCCCAGTCGTGGTCTTTCGCTCTGCTTGTTATGAAAATTACCCAGGAGCCCATGCCATTTTTTACTGTAATTCTTTATTTTACACAGGAGGAACACAGCGGGTGCTAAATCCAACTCCCATGATTGTTGCCTGGTCGTGATGATCTCAGGGAGACCAAGCGACAATGTTGAGAGCTGCCTTCAGCAGCCGGCACCTGGGATCAGCGCAAACCGTAGTGCTTTTCCCAGGTGCCAGTACTTGTTACACGGACATCACATGTATGTGAAACATGGACACACGGATGTCACATTTGTACATACGGATGGCACACGGACCACGGATCTCAACAGTACTGGTTTTTGCTGTAAAAGGATTCACCAGAATGTGTGAAGGAGGTCTAAGAAAAAGATTGACACTTCTCTTTTTATCTACACTGTTTTAGCATGACATTTTATTAAATAGATGAAAGTCTATCTGAAATACGTTTCCCTGCAGCTGCTGGGCAGATGATCAGCCACGAATGCTACCAGCAAAATTTCTATTGCGGCTGTCTCAATTAAAGTAGTAGTTTGTGAAGTGACAACATCTTTAATGCAATGTTCCAACTAAAGGCATCCAAACACATTAGACAAAAGTTAATAAGAATGGATGATTTCAAATGTAACATACTATCACTGAATGTGTTTTTCCCATAGAGAAGTCATGCTTATAAAAGGAAGAAAAGCTATATTTACAACCAGAATCCGTCCCTGCTACAGAGCTGCTGCTCCAAATGTTTCTGCCAGATCTGAAGTGATGAAATCACTTCCACCAGTGATCTGCCTATTAAGGCTAAGGATTGGCTCCAGGGTCAGGTGACTAGTGATTGGGACTTACTTCCAGTCTGGCGAAAACCATTGGAGCAGCAGCGCTTGAGCAAACGTGGAATCTGGCTGAATGTATGTCTCTTCTTTTTTTCTTTTTTTTATATAGGGATGTCTTCCAACTAGTAATTTTAAAAACAGAGTAAAAAACCCATTTACCAGCTATCTTTTAGCCAACCAATGCAAGACTATCATCTGATACAGTGCCTTGTGAATGTATTCGGCTCCCTGGAACTTTTCAACCTTTTCCCACATATCATGCTTCAAACATAAAGATACCAAATGTAAATTTTTGGTGAAGAATCAACAACAAGTGGAACACAATTGTGAAGTTGAAAGAAATTTATTGGTTGTTTTAAATTTTTGTGGAAATTCAAAAACTGAAAAGTGGGGTGTTCAATATTATTCGGCCCCTTTACTTTCAGTGCAGCAAACTCACTCCAGAAGTTCATTTTGGATCTCTGAATGATCCAATGTTGTCCTGAATGCCTAATGATGATAAATATAATCCACCTGTGTGTAATCAAGTCTCCGTATAAATGCACCTGCTCTGTGATAGTCTCAGGGTTCTGTTTGAAGCACAGAGAGCATCATGAAGACCAAGGAACACAACACGCAGGTCCGTGATACTGTTGTGGAGAAGTTTAAAGCCGGATTTGGATACAAAATGATTTCCAAAACTTTAAACATCCCAAGGAGCACTGTGCAAGCGATCATATTGAAATGGAAGGAGTATCATACCACTGCAAATCTACCAAGACCCGGCCGTCCCTCTAAACTTTCATCTCAAACAAGGAGATAACTGATCAGAGATGCAGCCAAGAAGCCATGATCACTCTGGATGAACTGCAGAGATCTACAGCTGAGGTGGGAAAGTCTGTCCATAGGACAATAATCAGACGTACACTGCACAAATCTGGCCTTTATGAAAGAGTGGCAAGAAGAAAGCCATTTCTAAAAGATCCATAAAAAGTGTTCTTAAAAGTTTGCAGCAAGCCACATGGGAGGCACACCAAACATGTTGAAGAAGGTTCTCTGGTCAGATGAAACCAAAATCAAACGTTTTGGCAACAATGCCAAACGATATGTTTGGCGTAAAGGCAACACAGCTCATCAACCTGAACACACCATCCCCACTGTCAAACATGGTGGTGGCAGCATCATGGTTGGGCCTGCTTTTCTTCAGCAGGGACAGGGACGATGGTTAAAATTGATGGGAAGATGGATGGAGCCAAATACAGGATCATTCTTGAAGAAAACCTGTCAAAGTCTGCAAAAGACCTGAGACTGGCACGGAGATTTGTCTTCCAACAAGACAATGATCCCAAACATAATGCAAAATCTACAATGGAATGGTTATATAAAAGTATTCAGGTGTTAGAATAGCCAAGTCAAGGTCCAGACCTCAATCCAATCGAGAATCTGTGGAAAGAGCTGAAAACTGCTGTTAACAAATTTGACTTTTTGGCATCAAAAAACTGGTGTAGGGGTATGGTGCTTCACTTACCGCTCCATTCTAAAAGCAAAATAGGATATAACAATTAAGGGTCTATTTCCACTGTGCATCATTCCAAATGATCAGCGTCGGTTGGGTAATAGCCTGTTTAAACCGACGTGCCTTGAATAATCTATAACGGATTGTTCAGTACATAGGGCTGCCACTGCTCTCGACAGAACAGGTCGTGTTTATACAGGACGATTGCTGCTGGGAACGATGATCTTTTGTGTAGGCCAAAAGATCATTTCACCCAATGGATCAGCGTTTTGGTTGTTTATTGAGTAATCGGTAGACTGTTTATTGTGCTTGATTATCATCAAGTGTTCCTAGGAGCGATAATCATGCAGTGTAATTGGATCTTTCCCCTTGTGTTCAGGGTGGCAATAGTGTGAAGAGTTTGCTCTGACATTTCTCCAAGGAGTCTTATCTCACAATTAAGGCCCCGTCTCACTAAGCGATTAACCAACGATCACGACCAGCGATATGACCTGGCCGTGATCGTTGGTAAGTCGCTGTGTGGTCGCTGGGGAGCTGTCACACAGACAGCTCTCCCCAGCGACCAACGATCAGGGGAACGACTTCGGCATCGTTGAAACTGTCTTCAACGATGCCGAAGTACCCCTGCAGCACCCGGGTAACCAGGGTAAACATCGGGTTACTAAGCGCAGGGCCGCGCTTAGTAACCCGATGTTTACCCTGGTTACCAAAAAAAACAAACACTACATACTCGCCTTTCGGTGTCCAGGTCCCTTGCCGTCTGCTTCCTGCTCTCTGACTGAGCCGCCGTACACTGAGAGCAGAGCGCAGCGGTGACGTCACTGCTGTGCTCTCACTTCTCACTGTACGGCCGGGAGTCAGTGAGAGCAGGAAGCAGCCGGCAAGGGACCTGACGGACATCAGAAGGCGAGTATGTACTGTTTGTTTTTTTTTACATTTACGCTGGTAACCAGGGTAAACATCGGGTTACTAAGCGCGGCCCTGCGCTTAGTAACCCGATGTTTACCCTGGTTACCAGTGAAGACATCGCTGGATCGGTGTCACACACACCGATTCAGCAATGTCAGCGGGGCCTCAACGACCAAAAAAAGGTCCAGGCCATTCCGACACGACCAGCGATCTCGCAGCAGGGGCCTGATCGCTGGTACGTGTCACACATAGCGAGATCGCTATGGAGGTCGCTGTTGCGTCACAAAACTTGTGACTCAGCAGCGATCTCGCTAGCGATCTCGCTATGTGAGACGGGGCCTTTACTTAAATGTAGTTGTCCTCATCAGAGCTGATCATAGTTGTGACAGTGGAATAGATAAATCTTTAAAATGAAGATACTATATACATGATGAAATCATAGGTTATCATGGATTGTTCACTGCAGAAGAGGATGTTTGCATTTCTTGAGTCTAAGGGTACCGTCACACAGTACCATTTACATCGCTACGAATGCACGATTCGTGACGTCGCAGCGTCGTATGATTATCGCTCCAGCGTCGTAGACTGCGGTCACACGTTGCAATCACGGCGCTGGAGCGATGCCGAAGTCCCCGGGTAACCAGGGTAAACATCGGGTTACTAAGCGCAGGGCCGCGCTTAGTAACCCGATGTTTACTGTGGTTACCAGCGTAAAAGTAAAAAAAAACAAACCGTACATACTCACCATCTGATGTCCGTCAGGTCCCTTGCCGTCTGCTTCCTGCTCTCACTGAGATCCGGCCGTACAGTGAGAGCAGAGCGCAGCGGCGACGTCACCGCTGTGATCTGCTCTCACTTTCCGGCCGGCAGACAGTCAGAGCGGGAAGCGGACGGCAAGGGACCTGACGGACATCAGATGGTGAGCATGTACGGTTTTTTTTTTTTTTTACTTTTACGCTGGTAACCACGGTAAACATCGGGTTACTAAGCGCGGCCCTGCGCTTAGTAACCCGATGTTTACCCTGGTTACCAGCGAACGCATCGCTGGATCGCTGTCACACACAACGATCCAGCGATGACAGCGGGAGATCCAGCGACGAAAGAAAGTTTCAAACGATGTGCTACGACGTACGATTCTCAGCTGGGTGCCTGATCGCAGTAGCGTGTCAGACACTGCGAGATCGTAACGATATCGCTACAACGTCACGAATCGTGCCGTCGTAGCGATAAAAATGCCACTGTGTGACGGTATCCTAAAACAGGCTACTTTTTCTACTATGCACTGCAAGTGTAATTTGTAGCCCTTGGAGGAATGTGTGAATGTCTGTTATCTGAAGTGTTGGCAAGGGCAAGTGACTTAAGGCCCCGTCTCACATAGCGAGATCGTTAGCGAGATCGCTGCTGAGTCACAAGTTTTGTGACGCAACAGCGACCTCAGTAGCGATCTCGCTATGTGTGACACGTACCAGCGATCAGGTCCCTGCTGCGAGATCGCTGGTCGTGTCAGAATGGCCCGGACCTTTTTTTGGTCGTTGAGGTCCCGCTGACATCGCTGAATCGGTGTGTGTGACACCGATCCAGCGATGTCTTCACTGGTAACCAGGGTAAACATCGGGTTACTAAGCGCAGGGCCGCGCTTAGTAACCCGATGTTTACCCTGGTTACCAGCGTAAATGTAAAAAAAAACAAACAGTACATACTCACCATCTGTTGCCCGTCAGGTCCCTTGCCGTCTGCTTCCTGCTCTGACTGACTGCCGGCCGGAAAGTGAGAGCACAGCAGTGACGTCACCGCTGCGCTCTGCTCTCATTGTACGGCGGCTCAGTCAGTGTGGGAAGCAGACGGCAAGGGACCTGACGGGCAACAGATGGTGAGTATGTACTGTTTGTTTTTTTTTACATTTACGCTGGTAACCAGGGTAAACATCGGGTTACTAAGCGCGGCCCTGCGCTTAGTAACCCGATGTTTACCCTGGTTACCCGGGTGCTGCAGGGGGACTTCGGCATAGTTGAAGACAGTTTCAACGATGCCGAAGTCGTTCCCCTGATCGTTGGTCGCTGGAGAGAGCTGTCTGTGTGACAGCTCCCCAGCGACCACACAGCGACGCTGCAGCGATCAGCATCGTTGTCTGTATCGCTGCAGCGTCGCTGTGTGAGACGGGGCCTTTAGAGATAAGAGAGTGTAGATAAGCTGCCTCTTTCAACATCTTGTCAGGTGAGAAAAAACCTTCAGTACCTCTATATTGCTTTTATTAGTATGCAGTGCAGTATGCAGTGAAGATACAGTTGTAGAGAAGTCAGCAACTTTCTAAGCAGGCTTCAGTAGAGAACCTCTTCATCTAAGATGGGATAGTATCCATATTCTTAACCCCTTCATGACCTTGGGATTTTCCGTTTTTCCGTGTTCGTTTTTCGCTCCCCTCCTTCCCAGAGCCATAACTTTTTTATTTTTCCGTCAATACGGCCATGTGAGGGCTTATTTTTTGCAGGACGAGTTGTACTTTTGAACGACATCATTGGTTTTACCATGTCGTGTACTAGAAAACGGGAAAAAAATTCCAAGTGCGGTGAAATTACAAAAAAAGTGCAGTCCCACACTTGTTTTTTGTTTGGCTTTTTTGCTAGGTTCACTAAATGCTAAAACTGATCTGCCATTATGATTCTCCAGGCCAGTACAAGTCCATAGACAGCTAACATGACTAGGTTATTTTTTATCTAAGTGGTGAAAAAAAATTCCAAACGTTGCTAAAAAAAAAAAAAATTGCGACATTTTCCAATACTCGTAGCGTCTCCATTTTTCATGATCTGGGGTCGGTTGAGGGCTTATTTTTTGCGTGCCGAGCTGGCATTTTTAATGATACCATTTTGGTGCAGATACATTCTTTTGATCGCCCGTTATTGCATTTTAATGCAATGTCGCGGCGACCAAAAAAACGTAATTCTGGCGTTTCAAATTTTTTTCTCGCTACGCCGTTTAGCGATCAGGTTAATGCTTTTTTTTTATTGATAGATCAGGCGATTCTGAACGCGGTGATACCAAATATGTGTAGGTTTGATTTTTTTTTATTGATTTATTTTGATTGGGGCGAAAGGGGGTTATTTTAAACTTTTATATTTTTTTTACATTTTTTTTTTACTTTTTTTTTTACTTTTGCCATGCTTCTATAGCCTCCATGGGAGGCTAGAAGCAGGCACAATGCGACTGGCTCTGCTACATAGCAGCGATCTGATGTTCGCTGCTATGTAGCAGAAATGCAGGTGTGCTGTGAGCGCCGACCACAGGGTGGCGCTCACAGCTATCCGGGATCAGTAACCATAGAGGTCTCAAGGACCTCTATGGTTACAATGTAGAAGCATCGCCGACCTCCGATCATGTGACGGGGGTCGGCGATGCGCTCATTTAAATGAGCGCCGGTTAAATGCCGCTGTCTGCGTTTGACAGCGGCATTTAACTTGTTAATAGGCGTGGGCAGATCGCGATTCTGCTCGCGCCTATTACAGGCACATGTTAGCTGTTCAAAACAGCTGACATATCCCGGCTTTGATGCGGGCCCACCGGCGGAGCCCGCATCAAAGAGGGGCTTCTGACCTCGGACGTACTATCCCATCCGAGGTCAGAAAGGGGTTAATTAAGAAAAAATATGTCAGTCTATTTTCCAGTTTATTTCTTACAATTTAGCTATAGATTAAAGTTTATCCCATCACTTAATCAGTTTTGATCCAAGATGATTTTTAAGCTAAAGGGATCTGCCAAAATCAGCCAAAATTAGGCTAAGGCCAGTGGGACTCACAGCTATCAGCAAGTTAAAACATATAACTGGGGATTGGTGATAACTTATTCTTATATTCTTATTTGAATACCAGTATAATGGTTGCTGATATGTCATACAGTGGCTTGCAAAATTTTTCTCCCCCTTGACATTTTTCATGTTTTGCCACCTCACAACCTAGAATTTGACAGTTTTTTTGTTTTTTTGAGGGTTTATATTAGTTCATGTAAAAAACACGCTTACAACTGTAAACGTTAGTTTTTCTTTTTTATTGTGAAGCAAATAGGACAAAATAACTGAAAGCTTCAGTGTGCATAACTATTCACCCCCTTAGGGCTCATACTCACTTGCGAGCAACTCGGATGAGTCTCACACGGCAATACCCGGCCCTGCACCCGGCACTCAGGAGCGGAGCGTGCGGCTGAATGTATTGCTATGCGGCCACACGCTCCGCTCCTGAGTGCTGGGTGCAGGGCCGGGTTTTGCCATGCAAGACTCATCTGAGTTGCTCGCAAGTGAGTATGAGCCCTAAAGTCAATACTGTATTTCACACATTTCATATGTAAGTCACATGCTGTCCATTTCCTTGTGATCCTCCTTGAGATGCTCTACTCCTTCATTAGAGTCCAGCTGTATTTAATTAAACTGATAGGACTTGATTTGGAAAGGCACACACTTGTCTATATAAGACCTCACAGCTCACAGTGCATGTCAAACCAAATGAGAATCATGAGGTCAAAGGAGCTCAGAGACAGAATTGTGGCAAGGCACAGATCTGGCCAAGGTAAAAAAGAATTTCTGCAGTACTCAAGGTTCCTTAAAGCACAATGGCCTCCATAATTTTTAAATGGAAGACGTTTGGGACCACCAGAAGTCTTCCTAAACCTGGCCGTCCAGCAACACTGAGCAATCATTTGAGAAGAGCCTTGGTGAGGTAAAAATGAACCCCAAGATCATTGTGGCTGAGCTCCAGAGATGCAGTAGGGAGATGGGAGAAAGTTCCACAAAGTCAACTATCACTGTAGCCCTCCATTCAGGCATTTATGGCAGAGTGGCCTGACAGTGCCAGACATATGAAAGCCTGCATAGAGTTTGCTAAAAAACACATGAAGGACTCTCAGACTATGAGAAATAAAATTCTCTGGTCTGAGGAGACGAAGATAGACCTTTTTGATGATAATTCTAAGTGGTATGTGTGGAGAAAACCAGGCACTGCTCATCACCTGCCCAATACAATCCCAACAGTTAAACATGGTGGTGGCAGCATCATGCTATGGGGGTGTTTTCATCTTCAGGGCAAGGACGACTGGTTGCCATTGAAGGAAACATGAATGTGGCCAATTACAGATGTCCTGGATGAAAACCTCTTCCAGAGTGCTCTGGACCTCAGACTTGGCCGAAGGTTCACCTTCCAACAAGATAATGACCCCAAGCACACAACTAAAATAGCAAAGGAGTGGCTTCAGAACAACTCTGTGACCATTCTTGACTGGCCCAGCCAGAGCCCTCACCTAAACCCAATTGAGCATCCCTGGAGAGACCTGAAAATGGCTGTCCACCAACGTTCACCATCAAACCTGACGGAACTGGAGAGGATCTGCAAGGAAGAATGGCAGAGGATCCCCAAATCCAGGTGTGTAAAACTTGTTGCATCATTCCCAAGAAGACTCATGGCTGTACTAACTCAAAAGGGTGCTTCTACTCAATACTGAGCAAAGGGTCTGAATACTTATGACCATGTGATATTTCAGTTTTTCTTTTTTAATAAATTTGCAAAAATTTCTACATTTCTGTTTTTTTTCAGTCAAGATGGGGTGCAGAGTGTACATTAATGAGAAAAAAATGAACTTTTTTAATTTATCAAATGGCTGCAATGAAGCAAAAAGTGAAACATTTAAAGGGGTCTGATTACTTTCTGTACCCACTGTACTGACAGACCATGTGACTCTTAGATTGCACATAGGTGGACTTCCTTTCACTAAGCATGTGCCTTATGAAGGGAATTGGTTACACCAGAAATGTTTAGGGGCTTCATCGCAAAACGGGTGAATACATATGCACATACCAATTTTTACTTATTTGATCACATAAATGTTTGTATGCCAATATTTTTCTCACTTCACCGACTTAGACTACTTAGTTCTGATGAATCACACAATTCCGGTTACAAAAATATTAAAACACAGGTTGCACTGTAGAAAAATAGGTAAAAAGCCAAGGGAATTGAATACGTTCACAAGCCACTGTATATAAGAAGGACACAATTGACGCCAAATGAACAGTAACAAAAGAAATCAGTGACTGAGTTTTTAGATACTCGTGTTTAAGTGAGCCTTAAAAGGTCTTGGAAGATGATGTCACTGAGGAACATCAGGCCACTTTTAAGACCCAACCTGGGCACAGCAAAGGCAGTCATAGAGGAAGGGAGTGGAAGTTGTGGAACCCAAACCTCAAGATAAGATTCTTGATTTTAATCAAATCTTCCTCTAATAAAATACTTCTAATGTTTTATAGAAATATTTTTTAATAATATGTTGGTAGTTGGGTTGCTAACTGTCTGTAAATTCCTGGATAGTCTTTAAAAATATTTTTTTCTGACTTTTTCCATGCATCTATTATTTTTTTGAGATTCCTAGTACTTGAGTATCATCATCTTACAGCTAATAGTAAATACTGGTAATAAGTGATATTTGGATAAATTGTCTGAAAAAAAAAATTCAAGTCAGCAACATTAGACATACATACAGGACGACAACATTATATGTAACAATTATCTACATATTCTTTGAAAATACTTTTTTTTACGTTTTTCTTTTTACGGTACTGTAGCTGTGTTATAATTTCAGAGATTAACAGTACGTTCAGAACTGTGGGTTTTATTGTCTCCGTATCATAGCTTTACAATAGGTGGCAATGCCAAAACATGGGTGATAATATTGCTAAGTATGTGAGTTGTATACTGGAGAACATATTTTAGGCAATGACCTTTTCCCTTTCAAACAAAAACTTCTGCACTCTCTTTATAGGAGTTCCTGCTATTAGTCATTGTTAATCTATATGCCTCCAAGCCAAAGAGTAGTTAAGTAATTTCCTAGTAATTTTAGATCTTTTTTTTTCATGTGTTAAAACTACATGTTGGGTATCCCAAGGTGCATGTACACATCTCCATCTTGGCAGTAATTATTCTTGACTTTATGTGATCTTAGACTCAGAACCATGGAGAGCAAATTATGCATAATTTCAGTGCACTGATTACAACAAACACAACCATATGAACAGTTTGTGAGATGTTGCCTAGGGCTTTAAGTATTTAACTTTTTAAGAATTCAGCCAAAAAAAGGATTTTTTTTTCTTTTGACTTTTTAAGTAAACTTACTTATCCTTAGACAACCTAAATAAGACACTGCAAACTACACTAGTTGTAGACAATTGCAAAACTGTATTGTTGATCAGAAAATAATTTCTGAATTCCAAATAAAAAAGGATGGGTTTTTTTGTATACAAATGTTTTACATCAAAATGTTTTTTGTACATAGTATAAAATATGTATTTGAATAATATATAATAATATGCACTAAAATAATTAAAAGATTTAAGCTTTATTTATTCTACACTGTTAGGCTAAATTGACACAAACATTTTTTTCTTCTTGTATGTTAAAGGGATTCTGTCACCCCCTGGACGTATGTAACCTATTAATATGGGTATACAGGTGATAGAAATGATACACAAGTCCTACCTGTATGCCTCATATTAGCGGTCTTGTTGGTGTAAAATCTATTTTGTCTTTATGTTAATGATTTGTTCTAGGCTTCAGGGCTTGTGGTGCCTGGAAGAAATCCCTGCCTCCTGTCTTTATTGTAATACTTACCCCCCTCACCCATCAGCGTCAGTTATGGCCCTGGAATCCTGCGCCTGTACCCTGCACTCAGGTATTTATACCTCATCCTTCCTTCTGTTGGCGCTGCATTCAGAGATTTTCTGCACAGGCTAGTCACTGTGACCTCCAGTGTGCGCGCCGATGACGTGCTCTCCCCACTTCCTCCCTGTATAGTCATCGCTAGGAACTATGTGTACATAGCAATGACTATGCAGGGAGGAAGTGGGGAGAACACTTTATCCACGCGCACCCGAGGTCACTGGAGCGGAAGTCGTCGATGCCTGTGCAGAAGATCCCTTAATGCAGTGCCCACAGAAAGCAGAATGAAGTATGTATTTCTAAGGAACCAAGACAGTAATGCCCATCACATCCGACCGCCTTGTAGGTGAGTATAATAGCAGGTGTTTTTCTTCTCTCGCTGGCCAGATTGGGGGCACATATACAGCATATTAAAATTTTGTATATCAGGGCTAAAAGGTGGTGGTCTTATCTCATATGGGACAAACCTGGTGACCAGTTACTTTTAAGCTAGAAATATTACTTCAGGAGTAGTGTTGAGCATTCCGATACTGCAAGTATCGGGTATCGGCCGATACTTGCTGTATCGGAATTCCGATACCGAGATCCGATATTTTTGTGATATCGGGTATCGGTATCGAAACAACATTAATGTAAAAATGTGTAAAAGAGAGAATCAAAATAAACAATATTGCTATACTCACCTCTCCGACGCAGCCTGCACTTTACCGAGGGAAGCGGCAGCGTTCTTTGTTTAAAATTCGCGCTTTTCTTTCCTTTACGTGAGTCCCGGCTTGTGATTGGTTGCGTGCCGCCCATGTGACCGGGACGCAACCAATCACAGCAAGCCGTGACGTAATTTCAGGTCCTTCAGGATTTTAAAATTACGTTCCGGCGTTGTGATTGGTTGCGTCGCAGTCACATGGGCGACGCAACCAATCACAGCAAGCCGTGACGTAATTTCAGGTCCTTAAGGATTTTAAAATTACGTCCCGGCTTTGTGATTGGTTGCGTCGCAGTCACATGGGAGACGCAACCAATCACAAGCCGGGACGTCACGGGAGGCTGGACACGCGCCCATTTTAAAATTTTAAAATGCGCGCGTGTCCAGCCTCCCGGCTTGTGATTGGTTGACCGTGGGGCAACCAATCACAAGCCGGGACGTCACGGGAGGCTGGACACGCGCCCATTTTAAAAAGCGCGCGTGTCCAGCCTCCCGTGACGTCACGGCTTGTGATTGGTTAATGGCGGCCATGTTGCCGGGACGCGGACCAATCACAGCAAGCCGTGACGTAATTTCGTCACGGCTTGCTGTGATTGGTCCGCGTCCCGGCAACATGGCGCCGTGACCAATCATAAGCCGGGACGTCACTGGAGGCTGGACACGCGCCCATTTTAAAAAGCGCGCGTGTCCAGCCTCCCGTGACGTCACGGCTTGTGATTGGTTAATGGCGGCCATGTTGCCGGGACGCGGACCAATCACAGCAAGCCGTGACGTAATTTCGTCACGGCTTGCTGTGATTGGTCCGCGTCCCGGCAACATGGCGCCGTGACCAATCATAAGCCGGGACGTCACTGGAGGCTGGACACGCGCCCATTTTAAAAAGCGCGCGTGTCCAGCCTCCCGTGACGTCACGGCTTGTGATTGGTTAATGGCGGCCATGTTGCCGGGACGCGGACCAATCACAGCAAGCCGTGACATAATTTTGTCACGGCTTGCTGTGATTGGTCCGCGTCCCGGCAACATGGCGCCGTGACCAATCATAAGCCGGGACGTCACTGGAGGCTGGACACGCGCCCATTTTAAAAAGCGCGCGTGTCCAGCCTCCCGTGACGTCACGGCTTGTGATTGGTTAATGGCGGCCATGTTGCCGGGACGCGGACCAATCACAGCAAGCCGTGACGTAATTTTGTCACGGCTTGCTGTGATTGGTCCGCGTCCCGGCAACATGGCCGCCCTGACCAATCACAAGCCGGGACTTCACGTAACCAAGTAAAAGCGCGAATTTTAAACAAACAACGCTGCCGGTTCCCTCGCTGAGGTCCAGGCTGCGTCGGACAGGTGAGTATAGCGATATTTTTTATTTTAATTCTTTCTTTTACACATTTATATGGATCCCAGGGCCTGAAGGAGAGTTTCCTCTCCTTCAGACCCTGGGAACCATCAGGAATACCGTCCGATACTTGAGTCCCATTGACTTGTATTGGTATCGGGTATCGGTATCGGATTGGATCCGATACTTTGCCGGTATCGGCCGATACTTTCCGATACCGATACTTTCAAGTATCGGACGGTATCGCTCAACACTGTTCAGGAGTAACCATTTTGTAGACGTACACAGGGGCACCCACCATTAATTATATGCGCATAATTCATTAAGTGGCGTGCACTTCTTAATGAATTCAGCTCATCTTATTCCTGCACTACCATCAAAAAGAGCAGGGTGTAAATCACAAGTGGCCATAGTGTTTGTTCTCAACGATTCCATTTATCGTATAAACTCGAGTATAATCCGAGGCACCTTATTTTGCACGAAAACCTGGGAAAACGTATTGACTCAAGTATAAGCTGGGTATGCATTGTCCCCTCATCCCTATCCTGGTATGCATGGCTCCTCATCCCTGTCCTTGTGTGCATGGCTCCCCATCCCCATCCCGGTATGCATGGCTCCCCGTCCTTGTATGTGTAAGGGAGTCGACGAGGCAGCGGATACCTGCGTGCTGTGTCCGGAACTAGAGAGGCTGCATCCACTGTTCCCGAGGGAAGCCTGAGTGAGGCAGACCTCCCCCTGTTGCCTAGGGGAAGCTCTAGAGAGGAGGGACTTCCTGCTGTCAGAGGGGGGCGGAAGAAAAGAAAAAAAAATGTGTGCGAAGCAGGGCAGTGTGGGGCCAGCACAGAGCAGTGAGGAGCATGCTTCCCCCTCTAGATACTGCTGCAGCAGGCCTGGAGGATGGGGACTGCTGCGTTGAGGGAAGTAGTGTGCTCAGCAGTAACCTGGAGAGTGAGAGCTGTGCAGAGCAGAGCCGTGCAGAGCAGAGCCATGTACACAGAGCAGAGCCGAGCCGGGTGTTGCAGCAGCCACAGAGAGTAGTGCTCCGGCCGGCCAAGCAGATTAGCATTGCCTGCCGCCAACAGCAGGGACCATGGAGAGCGGGATGTGCGGTGTGTGTCTAGTGGCCGCCAGAGAGAATCAGGTGCTGAACACTACATGACTGTGAGTACCGCACATGCGCTGCCCCAAGAGAGTCCAGGCAAGAAAGCTAAGCGGACAGTCGGGTGCAGTGTCAGCTATGAAAGCAGAGCATACCTTGAGCACAGGCCGACTTGACAGATCCCCTGCATACAGGTCCACTGTAGGTGAACAAAAGACTCAGTTCTCCGCTATCCTCCCTGCCAGGAGGTGACTCATAGTTGGAACAAGAGACTTACATGCATGCAGCACAGTGCGAAGCAGGTGACTAGGCCAGAGCCTCTTAGCCAAGTACCTGTATACACCGCGGTGCAAAGCCTTGTACCGGCGGTTCTTCGTACTGGACTGAGCACAGTGTTTGGCGTTCGTGAGTGCGGGAACTCCCTTCACTCTTCAAAGACTCATCACCCGCTCCGTGGATTGGAGCCTCGTCCTCTACAGACACCTCTGAATGTCACGTGCCGTGCTTACCCCTCGTGTGTAGGAATTATCCGTATCACTGTAGCTCAATTGCCTCAAATTGCCAGCCTCTTTTAAGACTCAAGGCTAGGTGGATAATGCGCACCAGCGCAACAGGTCCAATGGGCCTAAACGAACGTATAGATATGTCGGTCTTTCTATAGAATGTCCTTATTGCAATATGATGTTATAAGATTTTCATTAATAGATTATTCTTGTGTTCTATAAGCTCAGGGTAATTTAACATACATCTCATGTTTTTATTAATTGATTCCATGTAATTTTAACCTGTATGTTAGATGTATTCACGGTTTTTTTACCAAACAGGTGGTATGTATCACTTATGACGCACGTTTAAGGGGAGGATACAACAGTTAGGATTTAACTATATATCCGACCTTCCCATTTCCGTCCGTCACTGGGACCTGTAGAAGCGCAGTCTGCGCAAAACAGCTGTAGTCCTGTTTTCCTTGCACGTTTTCTCCCGCCTGCCTGTCATTGTTCAGATGTCCCAATAAAGGAAATATTTTTACCGGTCCCAGGAGTGCGCATCATCTTCTCTTCTTGTCTTGGCTCCGAATTATACACGAGTATATATGGTAATTCGGATGCCTTATTACAAGGTTATTCTACCCCATAAAAGCATTGCAAGAAGTCAAAATGGGTCATTAATACAGTATATTTACCACCATCAGTCCATGCGCACGATTCTCTATATATACTGTAGTCCTTTATCAGATAAGTTATAGAATAATAGATCATGGGAAGTTCAAGATCATTTTCTCATGTTCATCTCTTGCCATAATATTGTTTTTTTTTCTAAATTACATACTTTTTTCCAATGTAGAATATTGAGTAGAACTAGAGTATTTGCCTGATCTCCAATTTAATGCCTGACTAATTATTAGGTCTAATTGCAGAATGTAAATAGTCACTGCTTGACATGTAAATAATAATTAAATTATCTTAAACAATTTAATTGAGGTAGAATTAAGGAACTGTGAGGCTCATGGAAGGCTATTTCTGCACAGCTGTGAGCAATATGTTCCACTGACTGAGCGTGACTCCCTGGGGGCAATTAAATTGTTTAGACTATCATAATCTTCTCAGAGTTTTTACTTCTAACAAGTAAAAAATAAAGAATAAAGAAGCTAAAGTTGCTAATATTAAGAATGTTAGTGTTAAGAATGTCAAACGTTTATTCAATAACCACTTTACAATAACTAAAATATATCCATAATAGTCAAGTATTAAGTGATAGGGTTTAGAAATCACAGCATTACACACCTACTGGGCGAATTTAAGTTACCCTGAGGGGTCAGAAGAGAGAGAGTGCATCTCACTCTGGAAGACCTGCCCTGTCCTGCATTATAGGGACAAACCATTAATTTAATTTGCTTAATTTCCCATGTAGGGAAGTTCAACACTTAGCATCAGGTTTCCCCACAGACTACAGTTGATAGCTGGAGTTCTTAGAAGCAAGGCTGGTTTTAGACAAAGTGGGGCTCTGGGCAAAAGTTAAAAGTGGGGCCCCAAATGCTCACATATTGCACCATCACACAGAAACATTTAGACTGTATTTACATGTGCTGAGTTCAGACTTTTAAACAAGTGTCATCGACAATATTGAAGTCGTTCGACACTTGTTTCCAGGCCTCTTTACACTGGCTTCGGAAGAATGATGGAGACAGAACGATCACTAATAGATCCATCTGTCCCCCTACAGTATCATGTTATCAGCAGCATATCTGCAGTTTTTGCAAATGTGCTGCTGAGAACAATGATTTTTGTTTCGGCATAAACAACCCAATCACTTAATGAATAGGCACCATTTTGCTTGTTTACTATAAAGTACCGCATAGTTCTCCTTATAGTATAATGCACACTCCATAGTCCTACATACAGTATAATGCACCCCATAGTCCTCTATATAGTATATTGTGCACCCCACCCCATAGTGTTCCATATTGAACAATGCACTCCCCATAGTGCTCCATATTGAACAATGCACCCCATAGTCCTCCATATAGTATAATGCGTCTCCAGTCCTCCATATAGTATAATGCGCCCCCAGTCCTCCATATAGTATAATGCGCCCATAGTCTGCTACATAGTATAATTGTAAGGAATTGCTTTAAGTACACAGTGCCTCTCAGCAATAGGCTGGAGGCACATTAGGAATGTGATCACTGTTTCTTTAATAATCAGGAAGCGCTTGCACGGCTGCCTTAACCATGCAGCTAGGAAGCATACACAACAAGCAGAGAGCAAAGAACTCACTGCATGGCCTGGAGTGGTGAGTATGTCAGTGTCCCTGCATGGTGGGGGATGGGAAGCCATACAGGGATGCCGACAGTGATGTTACATGATAGCTTTATTGTATGGTTGGTATACAATGGTACCAGCCAAGTTGGTGGTATCCTCTCTAGATGGAATGTTAGGGGATTCCTGTTATGCAGGTAGATGAAAGTCACAGAAGTAGGACTGTCACATATCAGAGCAAATACTGTGGATTTGCTATAAATGCTTGGGAATAATAATATTGGAAATAACTGTTAGGCCTGTATCACACTTGAATGTGTAATGCAAGAAACTTGAGCCAATACCTGGCACTGCCGCCGGCACTGTATTTCTATGCAGCTGAACACTCCAGTCCGAAACACCGGTGACAGTGCCAGGAATTGATGCGAGAGACTCGCATTACACACGCAAGTGTGACACCACCCTTAAGGTGAATGTGTCATCAAAATACCACTTATTGTTTAAATAATTTTTTGTTAAATATACTGTATTTAAGAAATGCATTTGTTTTCATATTTCAAACTTTATTAAAAATGAAAAATAGAAATCTTGCCCTTTCACACTGGTCACTGGGATTTTTAAGACTCTATCTTCCTGCTGTTTCAAGAAACACATGTACTTTAGCAACAATGAACAGACTGACTATCTTTTGTATTAAAGCATCTAAGGCCTCTTTCACACTTCCGTCATTTGGCATCCATCGCAACAGATCCTGCAAATGTGCTCAAAGGATGCGTTTTTTGCCCATAGACTTGTATTAGGGACGGATCGCGACGGATGGCCACACATCGCGTCCGTCGTGCGACGGATCCATCATGTTATGGCAGACCGTCGTCACAAAAAACGTTCAAGTGAACGTTTTTTTGTCCGTCGCGTCCACCATTTTCGACCGCGCATGTGCGGCCAAAACTCCGCTCCCTCCTCCCCAGACTGCAGAATGGTCAGCGGAGGCATCGAAAAACTGCATCCGCTGCCCACGTCATGCAAAACTTTCACAACGTCCGTCGGTACGTCGGCCCGACGCATTGCGACGGACCCGTACCGACGGAAGTGTGAAAGAGGCCTAATGAGAATGGGCAAATGTCACTGTGAAGGGAGGGGGGGAGTAGGATCTGCTGTGACTTCATCTCTTGTGAATGATGGGTCACAGCTATGTAAAGAGATGTTACCTCACAGTGTAATGCTGCCTATAATGATAATGAAACTTCTGTCAACTTTTCCTGAAAGCAGATGTAGGAGTCATGTATAAAGTGACCAGTCTTGTTTTTTATCACCTTTCCAATGTATTGTTTTTTCATTTTTTCCTCCCATTCTTCAAAGAGACATAACTCTTTTATTTTGTTTGTCAATATAACCATATGAGGGGTTGTTTTTTGTGGAACAAGTTGTACTTTTGAATGACAAAATTCATTCTACCATATAGCATATAGTGTACTCGAAAACAGGTATTAATAATTACAAGTGAGGTGAAATTGCAAAAAAAGTGCAATTCCACAATGTTTTGGGGTGTTTTTTTGCCATGTTCACTATATGGTAAAACTGACCTGCCATATGATTTTCCAGATCAGTACAAGTACGCGGGTACGAAACAAGTAGTGTTGAGCCACCCCCCTAGTGTTCGAGTTCGGTTCGGTTTGTCGAATTGGGGCGTGTTCAACGAATGTTCGTCGAACGTTCGACGAACACCGTCGAACCCCAATGAAACCAATGGCAGGCAAACACAAACACATAGAAAACACGTAGAAAACTCCTTAAAAGGTGTCCAAAAGCTGACAAACTGCTCAGAAGACACAACAAACACATGGAAAAGTCACAAGTACATATGGTCATGAGAAAAGAAAAAAGGTAGAGGAGTAAAAGGAGCCGGAGACACAGATATAGGCATGTCATGCCCTTCTAAAATCAAGAAAGGCTGGAGTAAAAATCTAAAATCAGCCTACCAACACCCAGACGTCGTGACAAAAAAAAAAAATTCTTTAGGTAGAATGGCGGGTCCATTCAGAACACTTTCTTTAGAAGACGTATTGGTATCCCCATTGGGAGTCGTGCCAAAAAAGGAACCCAATACATTCAGACTAATCCACCATTTGTCATATCCAAGGGGCAGGTCAGTAAACAACAACATTGATGCGGAACCAAGTACAGTACTCTTTACTGTACCTCCTTTGACGAGGCAATAAGGCGGGTCAAGAAGTTGGGAAGGGGCACCCTAATGGCCAAAACAGACATTGAGGGGGCGTTCCGGTTACTACCTGTGCCTCCAAATTGCCTCCGCCTATTGGGCTGCTTCTGTGAAGGAGCATACTACATAGATCGCTGTTTGCCCATGGGCTGCTCCATATCCTGCTCACTATTTGAGGCGTTTAGTTGCTTCCTCGAATGGGTCGTTGTGGATGTTTCTAAGGGGGCACATATTATCCATTACCTCAACTACTTCTTATGCCTGGGCCCAAAAGATTTGCCACAGTGTGAATACACGTGGTAGTCCACCTGTGAGAAGGAGAGAGCTGGAAGGAGAGCGGACACCCCAGAGCCGAGGGGTTAGATTGAGAAAGGAAGAAGGCGGTGTAGGCTCAAAGTATTGCCTGGGCTAGATGCAGTTAAAAATTAGTAATTAGATAAACAGGCGGTATAGCTTGCTTCATGGGTGGGGTACTCTGCTGAGTAGCAGACACTGCTACCAGGCCCAATGTATTGCCTGGGCTAGATGCAGTTAAAAAGTAGTAATTAAATAAACAGGCGGTGTAGCTTTCTTCTTGGGTGGGGTAGTCTGCTGATTTGCAGAAACTGCTACTAGGCCCAAAAGGATTTCCTGGGCTAGATGCAGTTAAAAATTAGTAATTAGATAAACAGGCGGTGTAGCTTGCTTCATGGGTGGGCTACTCTGCTGAATAGCAGAAACTGCTACTAGGCCCAAAAGGATTTCCTGGGCTAGATGCAGTTAAAAATTAGTAATTAGATAAACAGGCAGTGTAGCTTGCTTCATGGGTGGGGTACTCTGCTGAATAGCAGACACTGCTACCAGGCTCAAAGTATTGACTGGGCTAGATGCAGTTAAAAATTAGTAATTAGACAAACAGGCGGTGTAGCTTGCTTCATGGGTGGGCTACTCTGCTGAATAGCAGAAACTGCTACTAGGCCCAAAAGGATTTCCTGGGCTAGATGCAGTTAAAAATTAGTAATTAGATAAACAGGCAGTGTAGCTTGCTTCATGGGTGGGGTACTCTGCTGAATAGCAGACACTGCTACCAGGCTCAAAGTATTGACTGGGCTAGATGCAGTTAAAAATTAGTAATTAGACAAACAGGCGGTGTAGCTTGCTTCATGGGTGGGCTACTCTGCTGACTAGCAGACACTGCTACTAGGCCCAAAGTATTGCCTGGGCTAGATGCAGTTAAAAATTAGTAATTAGATAAACAGGGGGTGTAGCTTGCTTCATGGGTGGGGTACTCTGCTGTGTAGCAGACACTGCTACCAGGCTCAAAGTTTTGACTGGGCTAGATGCAGTTAAAAATTAGTAATTAGACAAACAGGCGGTGTAGCTTGCTTCATGGGTGGGCTACTCTGCTGACTAGCAGACACTGAAGCTTTGGAGCAGACCTCTGAATCCCAGGCCATAGTATGAGTAAACAGCTCTGCAGACTCAACCATCTGTGTTACCCCAAGCCATAGTGTATGTAGTTTCTAAAGGTTAAAAGGGGGGAGGGAACGACCCCACCCACCTGCAATTGATGATGCCAACGCCATGTAAAACACAGCAAGGGGACTCCAAAAAGTGTCTCCATTTTTTCCAAACATTGGGCAACAGACACCACTTAAGTGGCATCAATTTCGCCAGAGTTTCTTAAAATGGTTGGTAAGGTGATTTTCAAAAATCATCAAGCTTTTAGTTTCCCCAGGATGACACAGGGGTAGAAAAGTCCTTGCGGATCCAGGATTTGTTCATCTTGATGAATGTTAGTCTGTCTACAATAGTCACTAGGCAGCCGCGTGCGCTTATCTGTCAGCACACCACCAGCAGTTCTGAACACACGTTCAGAGAGAACGCTGGCTGTGGGGCACGACAACATCTCCAAGGCGTGAGTGGCAAGCTCAGGCCATTTTTCCAGATTGGAAGCCCAAAATGAACAAGGGTCCAGTTCCACAGTCATGGCATCGATGTTAACTTGGAGATACTCTTATACCATCCTCTCTAGGCGTTGGCTATGTGTCAGACTTCTTGTCTCCCGTGGCCTTGCAAAGGATGGTCTAAAAAATTATTCAAACTATTGGAAAAAATTGCTGTTACCACCAGATACGATGTTACTGTTACGGTTTGAGTGATGACTCGACAGTCCCATGGTTGGCAAGTTAGAACTCAGAGATTCACTATGTGCACCACTGGTGTTTTGTGAAAAAGCAGATGCAAGATTCTGTAACAGTCTCTGCTGATACTCCTGCATGCGTGAATCCCTTTCTATGGCAGGAATTATTTCGACAAATTTACTTTTGTACCAGAGAGTGGCAACCTGTAATGATTATAAGGGACTAGATGGCAGCCCGATTCTAAAGAATCGGGAGTCTAGAATCCATATATACTTTATTTATTCAAATGTAAGAATAATACAATTAATAAATAATAGTAAGAAAGAACAAAAAATGGCTGCACTCACCAGCTCTTGACAATTCTTGTTATTTAAGGTACAGTTACACAGGATCCATGAACATGCTTATGAGGGGAGTGATGAAAGACATCAGACAACAACTTTGCGTGTTGTGGCAAATGCCACAACAACGGTTCTTTGCTTAAGAACAATAATGTAAATAATAAATAATATGTATCAATAACTATGTATATTGGTATGTTCTATGACATTTTAAAATATTTCATTATATGTGGAAAAGCTCTTAGTACCCATACTGGCGCATACTTGTGTGCCCATCAGGTATTTTCACAGTAATTTTACATCTGATGGGTTGGTATGAAACGTTTTTAATCATCTCTTGGGCTTAGCTAAGCCTTCATTTTAAATAATTCTAATAAGTACAACAGAAATAAAAGCCTTTTTGTGTATCCAAATTTTTTGTCTTTATTTTTACAGAAGTGTAAAATTTAAGAAATCAACGTTCATAGTACACCGATGAGCTAATATAAGCATGCCCATCAACCACGTCACGGTAGCCTTTGAACTGATGGGTCCTAACTAACTGATTCCTATTTCTTAATACTCAAACCTCTTTCACATCTGCATGTTTCTGATATTTGCAGAAGTAATGTTAAAAACAATACAACTTCCACACTTGGCACCAAAGAACTGACCTACAACACACTTTCAGCAAGTGCCATGCAATGTAGATGAAGCTTGGAGTTAACTTGCAGTAAATGCGGCAAACGCGGCTTCGACAATTGCATTAAATGCAGCCACAACAAAAACACTGGTAAGTGGAGATTTTGTGGCGAAAACTGCAGAAACCACATGTGCCGTACCTGCCGCAAGTGAAGTACAAATTCCGTATACATTGCATGCAACTTACAGCAAGAGTGGCGTGGGTCAGCCCTTAGGCAGGAAGTGCAGAAATAGCCTTTTTTCCACCATAAATTCTCCAAATAGCAGAAAAATGTTGATGTGAAAGCAAAATCTCTATTCTTTCCCTATCTATCTAAATATGTACCTATCTATATATCTATTTCTATGTACAGAACACACCTGGAGATAGAGATGTGTGTGAACAGCCATCCCACCCGTCTCTTACCTGTTCACAAAAACCTCACCCTTTTTAAAAACAAAATCTCTCAGCAGCTATACTGCTGCAGCTTCAAATACAGGTTCCTATCACCAAATACAGGCATTTGGATGATACACATCTTACATCTTGTACTTAATGTGTGTTCTACTTACCTATAAAAATATGTATTGATATATCATATTTCTAAATGTATGTAGATATGATATAGAGTTATTAACCCTATATGCTAATGAGTACGTATGTTATATACGTATCTATATATATAATTGTCTAAGGGTTTTTCCGTCTGTCTGTCTGTCTGTCTGTCCTGGAAATCCCGCGTCTCTGATTGGTCGAGGCCGCCAGGCCTCGACCAATCAGAGACGGGCACAGCATGGCGACGATGATGTCATAAAGGTTGCCTCGACTAATCAGTGACGGGCACAGTCTGCCGTGAATTCGCCTCGACCAATCAGCGACGGGCACAGTATCGACGTAGATGTCATAATGGTTGCCATGGCGACGATGATGTCATAAAGGTTGCCTCGACCAATCAGTGACGGGCACAGTCTGCCGTGAATTCTGGAATCATCATTGTCCATATACTACGGGGACATGCATATTCTAGAATACCCGATGCATTAGAATCGGGCCACAGTCTAGTTTCCTACATAAGTACTTAAAATCTATATGTCTATGGCTACACTAATTTTTTTTTGTTTTTGTTTTTTTTCCTTATCTCTATACATAGAATTTGCCTATTGCTGTCTATGTTATTAGAAAAACTGAATAATGAAAAAAAAGAAAAGTAACTTTAAACTAAAATATTTTTGTAGATAATATTACGTGTGAAGACTTTAGTACTATCAGCCAATAATTGTCCTTGAAGTGGTGTATTAACCACTTTAACCCTCACATTGCAACATTGCTTCACCCTGGAAAAAGCAACATACAATTGACCATGGGCAAAAGCAGGTTCTGGTAGATAAATGCCAACTCGATGGAGGGTCTGGCCTTGAGATTTTTTTATGGTCATTGCAAATGCGGGCTTGATGGGAAATTGTCTCCGTCTTAATTTAAAAGGTAATCCAGTCTCTGATGGACACAAATCAATTCGTGGAATGAATACCACATTTCCTGCTGCTGACCCACTAATTACTTTAGCCAGTATGATATTGGCATGTAAGGCAGTGACAATGAGCCGCGTACCATTGCAGAGACCTTTGTTCGTGTTCAGATTACGTAATAACATGACAATGGTGCCAATTTTAAGTTTCAGCCGATGTGAAGGCATTCCAGTTGGTGTTAGTGAATTCAAAAACTCAAGTGGGTATTGATCGAGGTCATCAGCTTCATCAGGATCGATGGAATCATCACTGATATATTCAGTATAGTCACCTATCAATAAATCCATGACTTGGGAATTGACTTTCTCAACGTCCTCATTTTTTGGACATAAAATTGCATGAGATGCAGCTGTATTTATGCTTTCGGTGTCATTCACATCAATACAAAGATTATCTCCAAAAATTTCAATTATTAAAGAGCCAGTGCATACCATGTCTGGAGGAATTTCAATTACATCATCTCCAAGGTTATGTTCATTAGATAGTTCACCATTTCCCAGTTGAAGCAACCAACTGCTGTAGTGAGGATCAATGGAGCGCATGTTGTTAATAAGTGGCAGGCGAGTAAAATGTTGCCAGTGTTGTGAATATTTTATACAGCTCTCTACAACATCAGTTCTTGTCCCATGAGGGATGACAGGAAGACATTGTCTAAAGTCGCCTCCAAAAACAATCACTTTACCTCCAAACGGTGTTTTTTCTTTGTGAGCTACATTTGTTGTCATGACATCACGTAAAACTCTATCAATGACATGCAATGCATATTTGGATAGCATTGTGCACTCATCAATAATAAAAAGTTTAGTGCTGTGCAAATCTTTTGCTGCATCGGTATCATTCTTAATCCTGGAAACAGATGTTTCATTCACAGGAATTGGAATCCCATAAAGAGAATGAATGGTTCGTCCACCTTGTAGCAAGTTGGCGGCAATTCCAGTAGTGGCAGCAGGTGACACAATGTCTCCTTGTCCTCTTAGCTGATGTAGGAGTAGATGATATAGGTACGTTTTTCCGCTGCCACCAGGACCATCAAGGAAAAAACACTTTGCTGTAGAATTAGTGTCTTCTAAAGCTTGAGTGATAGCATCAAAAGCAAAAAGTTGGTCCTCATTTAGAGTAGCTTTCATTTCAGCAGCTGCTGATAACTCATAATCTTTATCATACTGTGGGAGGAGGTGTTGTTTCTTGACTGGACGTGGCAAATTAAAATCAGTATAAGTTTTGCCATGAGCTTTAAGAACATGTTGGACATCTGTCATAGCATAGCCTTCACAATTGACACACTCCAGAGTGTCGGAGTGGTATGCATAGCAGTAGTCTTCTACAAAGTGTTCCTTAAATTCATCCCATAAGTCCCGAGTAGTGTTGAGCATTCCGATACTGCAAGTATCGGGTATCGGCCGATACTTGCTGTATCGGAATTCCGATACCGAGATCCGATATTTTTGTGATATCGGGTATCGGTATCGAAACAACATTAATGTAAAAATGTGTAAAAGAGAGAATTAAAATAAAAAATATTGCTATACTCACCTCTCCGACGCAGCCTGCACCTTACCGAGGGAAGCGGCAGCGTTCTTTGTTTAAAATTCGCGCTTTTCTTTCCTTTACGTGAGTCCCGGCTTGTGATTGGTTGCGTGCCGCCCATGTGACCGGGACGCAACCAATCACAGCAAGCCGTGACGTAATTTCAGGTCCTTCAGGATTTTAAAATTACGTTACGGCGTTGTGATTGGTTGCGTCGCAGTCACATGGGCGACGCAACCAATCACAGCAAGCCGTGACGTAATTTCAGGTCCTTAAGGATTTTAAAATTACGTCCCGGCTTTGTGATTGGTTGCGTCGCAGTCACATGGGAGACGCAACCAATCACAAGCCGTGACGTCACGGGAGGCTGGACACGCGCACATTTTAAAATGGGCGCGTGTCCAGCCTCCCGTGACGTCCCGGCTTGTGATTGGTTGCGCCGCGATCAACCAATCACAAGCCGGGAGGCTGGACACGCGCGCATTTTAAAATTTTAAAATGCGCGCGTGTCCAGCCTCCCGGCTTGTGATTGGTTGACCGCGGCGCAACCAATCACAAGCCGGGACGTCACGGGAGGCTGGACACGCGCCCATTTTAAAATTTTAAAATGCGCGCGTGTCCAGCCTCCCGGCTTGTGATTGGTTGACCGCGGCGCACAAAATGAGTGAGGATGAACTAAACCAAACAAGGGGAAACTGCCAATGTTGTCAAAACATCAATTATTGCATAATAAGTTTGGTCGAATTTGCAGGATGTGTCTCACATTCCCATGTATCACCTCTCAGCTGATGTATTATACAAGCCTCCCGGCTTGTGATTGGTTGACCGCGGCGCAACCAATCACAAGCCGGGACGTCACGGGAGGCTGGACACGCGCCCATTTTAAAAAGCGCGCGTGTCCAGCCTCCCGTGACGTCACGGCTTGTGATTGGTTAATGGCGGCCATGTTGCCGGGACGCGGACCAATCACAGCAAGCCGTGACGTAATTTCGTCACGGCTTGCTGTGATTGGTCCGCGTCCCGGCAACATGGCCGCCCTGACCAATCACAAGCCGGGACTTCACGTAACCAAGTAAAAGCGCGAATTTTAAACAAACAACGCTGCCGGTTCCCTCGCTGAGGTCCAGGCTGCGTCGGACAGGTGAGTATAGCGATATTTTTTATTTTAATTCTTTCTTTTACACATTTATATGGATCCCAGGGCCTGAAGGAGAGTTTCCTCTCCTTCAGACCCTGGGAACCATCAGGAATACCGTCCGATACTTGAGTCCCATTGACTTGTATTGGTATCGGGTATCGGTATCGGATTGGATCCGATACTTTGCCGGTATCGGCCGATACTTTCCGATACCGATACTTTCAAGTATCGGACGGTATCGCTCAACACTAGTCCCGAGGTTTAGCTGGAGGACCAAAAATACAAATGTAGGCAAACATGTCACGTAGCTGTGCTGGCATGTTGAGAATACTGGCATCAAGTAATGTATTTCTCCACAGACTATCATCAAATAGTAAGCCAAGAGCTAATGCCGCATCTTTGAAGGTTTCATGTGTGACTCCGTGTACAGTTTTTATGCTGTCAAAACTGGTTGCACCTTTGACATGTAACAATAACAATCTTAAATAGTAGCGTTCTTGGTCTTTCACACTGACAGTATACATTCGTCCAATCACAGAACCACCTGCTCGCTTTCTAACTTCCCAAGAACCTTCTTTCCAAACATAGTTTTCGGGAATTTCACGGTATAAATAAATATGAGCATGATGGTCGTTCTGATTAAGCTTGAAGTAGGCCATAAGTGTAGAATTTTGATGGAGCTTTTGTTTGATGTTTCCAATAGAGTCATCCTCATGAAAATAGAGTGGCTGAGAATGCGGTAGATGTACAGCAAGGCGAATGATGCTATGAGATTGTTTATGCATTGGATATGAGAATATTCGCCAAGCTGCCTCTGGTGCACTGACATATCTTGAATCCATGAATTGGTGTGTTTCATCATGTTGGATGTTAGTCTGGCAGATTTCAAGATTGGCTTTATCATGTCCTTTGTAGACGTATTTAAATAAATATTTCACAGCCTGAATGGAACCACAAACTTCGACATTTATATGGCACTTGTATTTTAATAGCAGGAACGGATTATATGGAACCACCCACGAATTGTCAATCATGTTAGAATGGTGTTGAAAAGATGGGCCAAAGTGTCTGCGATAAGTAGGATAGGCGTCCTTAGCTATGATGGTTCTTGGTTGCAAATCTTTAGGGAAACCTTTTGTACACTTCCCCAGATCCATACAGGGAGAATTTGGGTTGTGTTCTCCACACGGACCATGAATCATATGTTGGAGAACAATTTTATGGAGCTGAGGGTAGTGGGTAGGATTGGGAATTTCAGCCCACACTGTATTGTCTATGTCCTCCTCAGTCCTTAATTTGGAGTTGCTGTCCAGAATAATCAAAATGTGAGCGTGTGGAAGGCCACGTTTTTGAAATTCAATTACATGAACCATAGCGCAAACTTTCCCAAATAATCCGTTGTTAATGTCTTTTAAGAGTGCTTCCAGTTTTATTTTGAAAACACGTGCCACCAAATCAGGTCTATGTTCCACACGCTGCCAAGGTTCCAAATTCTCAGTAATCTCATTCCATTTCGGATTACAGGTCATGGTGATGAATAGATCAGGACGACCATATTTAGTCACAATAGCCATGGCATCCTGGTACCGCTGCTGCATATTCCTGGGACTGCCTTCAAACGAAGATGGTAAAATGACCGTTTTTCCAATGGGGATGCCCTTCTCAATGGATTTTTTCTGGAGATGTTCCTGGAGTACACAATAATCCTCTACTTTCAAATCCTTTTGGTGTTGACGGATATAATTTAGGCGATTTGCCTCGATTTTCACATAAGCATCCACTAAGTACTGCTGAGTGAGTTTGCCACCATTCAGGAGTGGATTAAACTGATTACGGACAGACAGCACATAGCAGTAATATTGCAGTTGTGTAACTCTGCGTGGACTTTGCCCTTGTTGCTTGAGGCCATCATGCCAGCCCTGGTCTCCGTAAGGGAAAAATAAAGGATAGAGTAAAGCATCTAAATTACTGTGTAGAATGCTGACCTGTTGTGTTCTTGGCGCCAAAGGATTTTTGGGGTCCGGTTGTAAATGTATTAAAATATCACGATTAAATGGTGGCTCTCAATTGTCATTTTCAAATACGACAGCAACTTCATTGACAGTTGGATTATTATATCGGCGAGGGTCTTGATTCCGATCTTGTTTAAGGGCCATGATGATATTTGGCATGAGAGTGCCATTAGCTTCAGCTTTAAGATGTTCTTCATGTTCCACATCTCGTAACATTTTGTAGGCAGCAACAAAGGGATTCACATTGTCTAACTGAAGAGCAATTATACTCATCAAAGTGGGATGACATTTTTGATTTTGTTCACAGTTTAAACGTTGTTCATTCGCGGTAGCGGTATCCAAAATATACAGTTGGGCATAAGCTGGAACTTGATCATCACTGGGATGTAGGGTTCCAGTACGATGATATATTTGTCCATGTATACGGAAACAGTAAGGGCCATGTCCAGGTGGAGGGGATATATTGGCACCCATGGAGGCGAAAGCAAATGAGCTGTTAATACTACGAATATTTTCCATGAGATTCTTACTGAACTCACTCTCCCTTGTCAGCAATCGTTTAAAGACCTCGGGATATTGGGGTATAGGTATATGCACTTTACTCTTGTGACAACACAGAGTAAAATTTTTATCTGCTGGTATCTCAGCATTAAAATGTAATGCTTGACAATGTTCACATAAATAGTTCATAGGACCACAGGAGTGTTCTACTATGGTACTGTCATCATTAGTAAAACCTGTAGGATGTTGAGGTACAGGTTGTGGTAACGGAGCATTGGAATGTTTCTTTAAGCCAACATATATAAAGCGTGGACCTGGTAGAGGATCTTCACCGTCCACAGATTCAATCACTGAGGAGTTGGAAGGTGTATCGTGGTCAGGGTTTATTAATATGGAGGTGCAAGCGGTTTTTTTGCGCCGTTCACGGCGTGCACCAGCTGCATTTGGTAATGGTTTGTTTGTTGCCTTAGAAGAGTCAGGTGTGAAGCATGTCTTATAAGCAGACTTAACGGTGTACAGGCGACGGCGTTTATCATTTGGAGTGTAAGTAGGACAGTGTTTGCGCTTACGTGCAGATTTACCAACGGTTAAAGGAGCTTCAGGCTGCACACATTCTATGAATGGAGACAAAGAAGCTGTATTGTGGGCCGAATCTATGACTGAGGACATGGAAATATTATGTTTGCAACGTTGAGAGCGTGCAGCAGCAGCTTTATTACTTAATCGATTAGTTTTGTCTTCAAAAGACTCATTAGTAATGCGTTTATTGCAAGCAGCATTAACAGTGTCCAGGCGCTTCTGTCTGTCCTCTGTAGTCTCGTTAGCACGCTGTTTGCGCTTACGTGCAGCATCGGCGGCTTTTCGCTCTGCGTCATTGGTATACTTATTATCAGACCTGATGTTACGTGCGCCATCAGCAGCTTTGGGCTCTGTGTCATTAGTATACTTAACAGTGTCCAGGCGCTTGCATCTATCCTCTGTACTCTTGTTAGCACGCTGTTTGCGCTTACGTGCAGCATCGGTGTCTTTTCGCTGTGCGTCATTGGTATACTTATTATCAGACCTGATGTTACGTGCGCCATCAGCAGCTTTGGGCTCTGTGTCATTAGTATACTTAACAGTGTCCAGGCGCTTGCATATCTCCTCTGTACTCTTGTTAGCACGCTGTTTGTGCTTACGTGCAGCATCGGCGGCTTTTCGCTCTGCATCATTACCATACTTTATATCACACCTGATCTTACGTGCGCCATCAGCAGCTTTGGACTCTGTGTCATTAGTATACTTAACAGTATCCAGGCGCTTGCATCTATCCTCTGTACTCTTGTTAACACGCTGTTTGCGCTTACGTGTGGCATCGGCGGCTTTTCGCTCTGCATCATTACCATACTTTATATCAGACCTGATCTTACGTGCGCCATCAGCAGCTTTACACTCTGTGTCATTAGTATACTTAACAGTATCCAGGCGCTTCCATCTATCCTCTGTACTCTTGTTAACACGCTGTTTACGCTTACGTGCGGCATCGGCGGCTTTTCGCTCTGCATCATTACCATACTTTATATCAGACCTGATCTTACGTGCGCCATCAGCAGCTTTGGACTCTGTGTCATTACTATACTTAACAGTGTCCAGGCGCTTGCATCTATCCTCTGTACTCTTGTTAGCACGCTGTTTACGCTTACGTGCGGCATCGGCGTCTTTTTGCTCTGCATTATTAGTATACTTTATATCAGACCTAATCTTACGTGCGCCATCAACAGCTTTGGGCTCTGTGTCATTAGTATCCTTACTATTAGAGCTCATGTTGGCTAAGCTAAACAGCTTTAAGCGTGGTGGTGGCAAACAACAGGTTAATAAGAGGCAGTGTCAGGTAGTAGGAAAATAGCCAGTTAATAATAGGCAATAGTTCTTTGCAGGAATACAGATATTAATAAATAGGCAGTTTATATTGCAGAGAAATTGCTGGGCAATAATGGACAATGTCCTTATGTGGCAAATAATAGAGCAATATACCCAGTGTGGCAAAGAAGAGGTTAATAAACGGCAGTCTCTCAGTATAACAGTCAGTGAATAATAGGCAGTATATGGAGAAAACACCAAACAAAAGTTCAAAATTGGTGTGAAAATGTCACTGAACCACTTCACAACTAAATATATAGTTTTGGTAAATGGTATTATCATTTTTTTGACGAAATTCGGCAGGAGCTAGAAGAGCGACGTCACTGGGACCGCCTCCACGCAGTAGAAACTTGCTGTGAGGTAAAAATTCAAAAATCACACCAAAATGGCGGGCGGAGTGTGCCACAGTACGGCACATTTCTGATTGGTCGCTCGCGGCAGGCGGCAACCAATCAGAAAAGTGCCGCGCACCACGAAGGCATATATCTTTGTCCACCCTGAGCGGGTGTAGGACGCTGGTGACGTCACTTATCTCCGGACATTATCTCCGGACAAAGCCACGGAAGTTGGCACAAATTGCCGGAAGTAGTATTCTAGGCAATTATATATTAGATTTTAATGTTATCAGTGTTTACCTTTGAACGTTTATATTGTATTGTCCTGTCACCAGCCATGTGTACGATTATCGGCCGAAAGCCTCTCTGGAACCAATAATCACCCCATGTAAAGGTATATTTATAAGTTAAAGATTCAGAATACTATGACTTTTATCATATCCTGAACAGTCAAGTTTTTTATGAACCGTTAAGGTTTTCTGGTTGAAGTAAAAAAAACTCTGAGTGTTTACAGTTTGAAACCATAAAATGTTGAAAAATTATGTCATTCTTGAGTATATCACTCAATGGTGCTCATAAACGTGTCAAATTTGATCTATAATATACTTTAATATACGTTACTTTAATCTTTAATATACTTAAGAACAGGGCCCCAGACATCACACAGGGGGTCTGAAACACCGCACAGTGGTCCAAAATATCGCTGTGCTCTGCCTGGGGCCCCATATGCTGCCTGGGGCCCCTGTGCTCTGCCTGGGGCCCCTGTGCTCTGCCTGGGGCCCCATGTTCTGCCTGGGGCCCCTGTGCTCTGCCTGGGGCCCCATATGCTGCCTGGGGCCCCTGTGCTCTGCCTGGAGCCCCATATGCTGCCTGGGGCCCCTGTGCTCTGCCTGGGGCCCCATAGGCTGCCTGGGGCCTTTGTGCTCTACCTGGGACCACTGTGCTCTGCCTGGGGCCCCATATGCTGCCTGGGGCCCCTGTGCTCTGCCTGGGGCCCCTGTGTTCTGCCTGGGGCCCCATGTTCTGCCTGGGGCCACTGTGCTCTGCCTGGGGCCCCATAGGCTGCCTGGGGCCCCTGTGCTCTGCCTGGGACCACTGTGCTCTGCCTGGGGCCCCATATGCTGCCTGGGGCCCCTGTGCTCTGCCTGGGGCCACTGTGCTCTGCCTGGGGCCCCATATGCTGCCTGGGGCCCCTGTGCTCTGCCTGGGGCCCCATATGCTGCCTGGGGCCCCTGTGCTCTGCCTGGGGCCCCTGTGCTCTGCCTGGGGCCCCATGTTCTGCCTGGGGCCCCTGTGCTCTGCCTGGGGCCACTGTGCTCTGCCTGGGGCCCCATATGCTGCCTGGGGCCCCTGTGCTCTGCCTGGGGCCCCATATGCTGCCTGGGGCCCCTGTGCTCTGCCTGGGGCCACTGTGCTCTGCCTGGGGCCCCATATGCTGCCTGGGGCCCCTGTGCTCTGCCTGGGGCCCCATATGCTGCCTGGGGCCCCTGTGCTCTGCCTGGGACCACTGTGCTCTGCCTGGGGCCCCATATGCTGCCTGGGGCCCCTGTGCTCTGCCTGGGGCCACTTTGCTCCTACTGGGGCCCCATATGCTGCCTGGGGCCCCTGTGCTCTGCCTGGGGCCCCATATGCTGCCTGGGGCCCCTGTGCTCTGCCTTGGGCCACTGTGCTCTGCCTGGGGCCCCATATGCTGCCTGGGGCCCCTGTGCTCTGCCTGGGGCCCCATATGCTGCCTGGGGCCCCTGTGCTCTGCCTGGGGCCCCTGTGCTCTGCCTGGGGCCCCATGTTCTGCCTGGGGCCCCTGTGCTCTGCCTGGGGCCACTGTGCTCTGCCTGGGGCCCCATATGCTGCCTGGGGCTTCTGTGCTCTGCCTGGGGCCCCATATGCTGCCTGGGGCCCCTATGCTCTGCCTGGGGCCCCATATGCTGCCTGGGGCCCCTGTGCTCTGCCTGGGGCCACTGTGCTCTGCCTGGTGCCCCATATGCTGCCTGGGGCCCCTGTGCTCTGCCTGGGTGTAGGACACTGGTGACGTCACTTATCTCCGGACATTAGCTCCGGACATTAGCTCCGGACATTAGCTCCGGACATTATCTCCGGACATTAGCTCCGGACAAAGCCACGGAAGTTGGCACAAATTGCAGGAAGTAGTATTCTAGGCAATTAATCTCCGGACATTAGCTCCGGACATTAGCTCCGGACATTAGCTCCGGACATTAGCTCCGAACATTATCTCCGAACATTAGCTCCGGACAAAGCCACGGAAGTTGGCACAAATTGCAGGAAGTAGTATTCTAGGCAATTATATATTAGATAACTCAGGAGACTCTTTGCATGGAACAAGACAACTACAGGACAGTTTTATAAGTGGTAAAGTCTATATTATCACACGGTGATTCAAGCAGGTGCAGAGAGAAACTCAAGTCCACAACACTTGGTGTAAATATTAAATGCAGCTTAACAGTCTATAGGAAACTTCAGAGGAAAATGCAATCACGCAGAAAGTCTATAAAGCACAATTATTCTTGAGGATACTTGACACGAATAAGTCCTTGGTAGTCCAAACACAGAGAGATATGCTTATAAGGCAGTTCAAATAATATCTTAGCACAACCAGGGAGGCCTGGGTAAAAGTCTCAGGTTTAAGCAGAGCAGCAACAGCTTACATGTCCAGCAAATGCAGATGGCAACAAACACAAGCAGCCAGATGGAGGATTACTGAAAACCAATGAATGCAGCAGAAACTCAGCTGAGTAGCAGGATCTCCACACAGGTTCGCAGGTGCAGGTGCAAAGCCAGGGAGTCGTTAGGAGCTGGATGCAAGGCAGAATACTCTAGCACAGACTGAAGGCTGGGGTGGAGTTTTATAGCAGGAAGACACAGTGCACATGAGACCAAAGACGCCATCTTGGAAAAGGGCAGTAATGCACAAAAGGTAATCAAAATGTTCAGAGTCCTGACACAACCCAGTAGTCGGCATTACTTCGGATTCTGACAATCCGAGAGTCATAATGCAGGTAGTGCAGCAAGAAGGCACTCATGTGTCTTGCACAGCCAGGAGGACCAAGTCCTTGATGTCTTGGTGGAGATGAGAATCATGCTTCCTTCTTCTGCCCTCTCCCCCCAACCTTGCACAACAGAAATTTGATCAAGGTCTCCCTCATCTGATGAGTCTTCCATGCCCAGCGCCAGTTCATCCTCCACTTCTTCCTCAGCTTCTGCACCTTCCTCAACAGTTTGGCTGCTACCATGCGCTCTCGGTAATCCCTCTCCCCCACCCTCCAATGCCAGCCGCCTTGGTGCTGCCGACAGTCTGTACTTTGGAGATATTATCCCTTCTGCATACGACTCCTCCTGTTCCTCCTCCTCCTCTTGTCCCACCACCTGACTCTGAATACTGTTTAAGGTGTGTTCCAGCATGTAAATGACCGGAATAGTCATGCTGATAATGGCATCGTCAGCACTGAACATCTTCGTCGCTATTTCAAATCTGTGCAGAAGGGTGCATAGGTCCCTGATCTGAGACCACTCCTGCAGCGTGATTTGCTCAACCTCTGGATCTCGTTGGCCCAGGCTATACGTCATAACGTATTGCACCAGGGCTCGTCGGTGCTGCCACAGTCGCTGCAACATGTGCAGAGTTGATTTCCACCGTGTGGGAACATCGCATTCCAGCCGGTGAACTGGCAGGCCCAACGACTTCTGTAGAGATGTAAGTCGTTGAGCTGCGGGATGCGAACGGTGGAAGTGAGCACACAGCGACCGTGCCCTCTGCAGAAGCCCATCTAGACTGGGTTAGTGGGATAAAAATTGCTGGACAACCAGGTTCAAAACGTGAGCCATACAAGGCACGTGTGTGACATTGCTCCGGCGAAGGGCCGCACCCAGGTTTGCAGCATTGTCGCACATGGCCTTCCCTGGCTGCAGGTTCAGTTGAGACAACCATTGATGAAACTCAGTCTCCAGAGCTGACCACAACTCCTCAGCTGTGTGCATCACATTTCCCAGACATTTCAAGGTAAACACCGCCTGATGCCATTGAGCCCTGGTGGCAGCATAGTAAGGAGGTGTGCAGGATTCCTTCTGCGCAGTTAGAACATGGGTGGCATTACCAGACAGGCTTTGGGTGCAGGTGGAGGACAGAGAGGAGGTTGAGGAGGCAGAAGCAGTGGAGGAAATTAGAGATACAGAGGATCGAGGATCTACGCTCAACTCGTGGGGACGGCAAGACTTGGGCAGCAGCCCCTTCTCCTGATGTCACCATAGTTACCCAGTGCCCAGTCACCGACATGTAATGCCCCTGTCCATGTCTACTCATCCAAGTGTCTGTGGTGAAATGCACCCTGTCACACACAGAGTTTCTCAAGGAAGCGGTGATGTTGTGTGCGTCATGCTGGTGTAGCGCAGGCACAGCTTTCTTTGAGAAGTAATGGCGACTGGGCATATGGTACTGGGGCACTGCTGTAGCCAGCAGCTTGCAGATGGTGAAATTCAACCTCTTAGCTTTGTCATGGCTAGGAGGAAACGGTCTTTTACTTGTCCACATCTGAGGGACCGAGGGCTGGCTGCCGTGCTTAGACTGGGTTGAGTAGGGTGTCTTCGGGAAACTGCTGGTCTGTGAGGAAGGTGCAGGCGGAAATATTATGTTGCCTTGATCAAAATGTGGTGGTGGTGTGTTGGAGAGTGCTCAACACCAGCAGGTGTTTCCACTTGCAAATCTACTGACAACCTGCCAATCACACTGGCTGTTGTGGGTAAAGAGGTGGAAGGTCTGCGTCCAAAACCATGTGCGACTGCTGTCCCCACAGTCACAGAGGATGAAGAGGCCGCAGATGCACTTGATGGGGCAGACCGTTGTTGGCCCGGCCCACTAGGCCGCATTGTAGCACAGTGAGCTTCCTACTGCAACTTATATCTCATATCCATGTGACGGTTCATGCATGAAGTATTCAAACTATTCATTTTTTGGCCTCTACTGAGATTTTGATGACAAATCTTACAGACTGCATGAGTTGGGTCATCCTTTGTGATCTCAAAAAATGCCCAGGCTATGCAAGGCTTAGAGCCCATGCGACCTGAAGAGCCACCACGACTTGTGCTCAGAGGCACAGTTGTGGTTGAGGATACAGTTGTTGACGTGCTCTGTCCAGGAAGGCACCTAACCTCATCATCACTAGCATCTCCTCTGCTGACCTCCTGGACTGGCGGACTGTGGGTTGACAGTAAGTGGGGTCTCCAACCTCGTCATCATCACCCTGTGTGTTCTCACACCCGTCATCCTCAGAGCCAACTTCTTCCTACCCTGACCGAAAACTCAAGTTTTCCTTCCAATCAGGTATCTCAGTCTCATCATCATCTTCTTCATTGTCTCCACCAAGAGGAGTTACAGTTTGGGAATGAGGTTCTACATTATGCTCAGAACCTTCTTCATCTGGGCCTGGATCCGACTCACAAATATTCTGGGCATGAGTGCAGATCATTTCCTTGTCTGGATTCACAGAAGCTCTGGAGCAGACCTCTGATTCCCAGGCTATAGTATCAGTAAACAGCTCTGCAGTCTCAACCATCTGTGTTACCCTATACTCAGACAGGCGGCTGGAGACTTGGGAGCTGTGAGGAATCAAGTACGATTGGGGTGACACCTCTGAGGACTGGAGTATTTGTGATGTTGAAGTTGAGGTGGAGAGCCCACTTGAACGAGCACTTGATATCCGTTCAAGCACCTGCTGTTTTTGTGCCTCATCTGGAATTTGTAGCGATCCTCAAAGCAATGTTTGTAAGAAAGGGATCATATCAGATTGTCCACGAAAACAAGTAGACATCTGACTTTGGCTGGAAGATGGTCTTTCTTCTGCAGATGTTACTGTTGCTTTACCACCTACCCCACGGACACAACCTTTTTTTTTCCTTTCCAACATGCCTGTTCCCCTTTCCACCAGCAACAGGCCTTTTGCCACTCATTTTGGTGCTTAACTAATTGGCAACTCTGTAGTTATTGGCACAAAAAACGATGGATGGAAACCGAGCAGAGCTGAGTGGCCAAACTGTGGTACTAGGCCCAAGACGATTTACTGGGTTAGATCCAGTAAAAATTTAGATACACAGGCGGTGTAGCTAGCTTCACAGGCGGGCTACTCCGCTGACGTGCAGACACTGCTGCTAGGCCCAAAACTATTTACTGGGTTAGATGCAGTAAAAATTTAGATACACAGGCAGTGTAGCTAGCTTCACAGGCGGGCTACTCTGCTGATGTGCAGACACTGCTACTAGGCTCAAAACGATTTACTGGGTTAGATGCAGTAAAAATTTTGATACACAGGCGGTGTGGCTAGCTTCACAGGCGGGCTACTCCGCTGACGTGCAGACACTGCTCTTAGGCCCAAAACGATTTACTGGGTTAGATGCAGTAAAAATTTAGATACACAGGCGGTGTAGCTAGCTTCACAGGGGCTACTCTACTGACGTGCAGACACTGCTACAAGGCCCAAAACGATTTACTGGGTTAGACGCAGTAAAAATTTAGATACACAGGCGGTGTAGCTAACTTCACAGGCGGGCTACTCTGCTGACGTGCAGACACTGCTACTAGGCCCAAAACGATTTACTGGGTTAGATGCAGTAAAAATTTAGATAACAGGCGGTGTAGCTAGCTTCACAGGCGGGCTACTCCGCTGACATGCAGACACTGCTACTAGGCCCAAAACGATTTACTCGGTTAGATGCAGTAAAAATTTAGATACACAGGTGGTGTAGCTAGCTTCACAGGCGGGCTACTGTGCTGATGCGCAGACACTGCTACTAGGCTCAAAACGATTTACTGGGTTAGATGCAGTAAAAATTTAGATACACAGGTGCTGTAGCTAGCTTCACTGGCGGGCTACTCCACTGACGTGCAGACACTGCTACTAGGCTCAAAACGATTTACTGGGTTTGATGCAGTAAAAATTTAGATGCACAGGCGGTGTAGCTAGCTTCACAGGCGGGCTACTCCGCTGATGTGCGGACACTGCTACTTGGCCCAAAATGATATACTGAGTTAGAGGCAGTAAAAATTTAGATACACAGGCGGTGTAGCTAGCTTCACAGGCGGGCTACTCTACTGACGGGCAGACACTGCTACTAGGCCCAAAACAATTTACTGGGTTAGATGCAGTAAAAATTTAGATACACAGATGGTGTAGCTAGCTTCACAGGCGGGCTACTCAGATGACTACCAGACAATGCTACTAGCCCAAAAGGATTGGCTGAGCTAGATTACATCAAATGCTGTGACAAACACTTGCACAGCACTGGCACAGACCTGCCTGGCAAAAAGGGCTATGAACTGCTGTAACCTACCCTGAAAAGGGCTGATATTACAACTTGTCCCAACTCCCGACTCCCTAAACCTATCTCTCTCTATCTATCTGAAAATTCGCTCACAGAAAACACTCTTAGACTGTATAGTGCCCACAGCAGCAGCGGTGCTAAGCTGCAGCAGTGAGGAAATGGTGGCGAAGGGGAAAAGGGCTGGTTCTTATAGGGCAAGGACATGTGACATGCACAGCCAATGACACATGCCCTTGCTTGTGTGCATCACATGCACATTGCTGTGTGTGTGCACTGCTGATAGGATGAGAGACTGCACCGCCCCACTGTAAAAGCGGGAAAAAAAATGGAGATCGGCATTATTTCAGCACGTATCTATCCCCTGTCCCACTATACACTAAAACAGTCTATTAACATTGATAAACAGTTTTAATGTGAAATTCAAGTTAGGCTTTTGGTGAAAGAACAGTTATCGAACAGAAGCTCGAACAGCCGAATTTTAAGCAAATTGTTCGAGTTCGTCGAACGACTCGAACACCGCCCAAAACAGCTCGAATTTGAAATCGGCGAACAGTTCGACTCAAACACTGCTCATCTCTACAAACAAGTATTGCTTTTTTTTATTTAAGTGGTGAAAAAAAATTCAGAAATTGCAAAGAAATTTTTTTTTGCTTTTGTCACCAAGATGCATAACATTTTCATTTTTTTGGGATATCAGACTGGGCGAGGGCTTATTTTATGCACTGATGTTTGTATTGATACAATGTTGGAGTACATACAATGTTTTGATCACCTCTTACTACATTTTATTGCATTGTTGCAATAAAAAAACATAATTCTGGCCTTTTGAATTATCAAATTAATTTATTTTATGTTTTGATCAAACATTTCTGAATGCAGCTATACCAAATATGTGTATTTTTTATTTTCTTTTTTGTTTTATTTTCAGTGAGGCAAAAGGGGGGTGATGTAAACTTTTATATATTTTCTTTCATATTTTTAAAAACTTTTTTTTTTAAACTTTTCACTGTATTTAGTAGTCACAATACAGGACTTGAAGCTGCGATCATCGCTTGCACTATACATAGTAGTGCATGATCTATGTGTTCTCAAGAAGATCATACTGATAGGCACAGGAGTCATCATCAGACCCCCGGCTGTAATGAAAACCCATCGCCGCCCCATGATCATATCATGGGCACATCGATGGGAGCGTGAAACAATGCACTCCCATGCCGGTACATGTTAAATGCTGCTGTCAGAGATTGAGAGTGGGATTTAACAGGTTAACAGCCGTGAGTGGAGCTCCGCTCTGCCTGCGACTGTTAAAGGCACATAAAGGCTGATTAAAGCAAAATTATGTAGCTTATGGCTTGTGCATCTCATAAGCCAAAAAACATACTTTCTCAGACAGACTAGCCTTGGTTTCAGCATTATTCTTCAGCAGGAAAATTTAGAAAGAAAATACTTATATACTGCCCCCCTAGTTTTTAAGGAGTCAAAAAAAATGCTTTTATTAAGGAGCTGTACTGCAATATACCACTGATCAATTATTTCACAGTCACACTGACTCTGCAGGTCCAGCACCTCCTTATCATTTATTTATATAGAACCATTATACTCCACAGCACATTACAATTACTGTCCTCAATGAGGACCACAATCTAAATTCCCTTTCAGTAATCTTTGGAGTATGGGAGGAAACCAGAGTACCAAGAGGAAACCCATGCAAACAAGGGGAGAACATGCAAACTCCTTGAAGATGTTGTTCTTGGTGAGATTTGAACCCAGGATGTCAGTGCTGCAAAACAACAGAGCTAACCACCGAGCCACCGTGCTGCTGACTTAAATCTATGTATTATTCTTCAGACTGAGATTACCCCTCTTGATTTCAATGTTCTTCTGATCTGCAGTAGTACACCATACTCTAAAGGTACCGTTACACTAAACGACTTACCAACGATCACGACCAGCGATACGACCTGGCCGTGATCGTTGGTAAGTCTTTGTGTGGTCGCTGGGGAGCTGTCACACAGACAGCTCTCTCCAGCGACCGACGATCAGGGGAACGACTTTGGCATCGTTGAAACTGTCTTCAACGATGCCAAAGTCCCCCTGCAGCACCCGGGTAACCAGGGTAAACATCGGGTTACTAAGTGCAGGGCCGCGCTTAGTAACCCGATATTTACCCTGGTTACCATTGTAAAAGTAAAAAAAAAAAACAGTACATACTCACATTCTGATTTCTGTCACATCCCCCGGCATCCACAGGGTAATGCATTGCTGCTCAGAGCTTCCTGCACTGAATGTGTCAGCGCCGGCAGTAAAGCAGAGCACAGCGGTGACGTCACCGCTGTTACTGCCGGCGCTGACACATTCAGTGCAGGAAGCTCTGAGCAGCAGCGAGTTACCCTGTGGACGCCGGGGGACGTGACAGACATCAGAATGTGAGTATGTAGTGTTTTTTTTTTACTTTTACAATGGTAACCAGGGTAAATATCGGGTTACTAAGCGCGGCCCTGTGCCTAGTAACCCGATATTTACCCTGGTTACAAGTGAACACATCGCTGTATCGGTGCCACACACACCGATCCAGCGATGACAGCGGGTGATCAGCGACGAAATAAAGTTCTGGACTTCTAGCTCCGACCAGCGATATCACAGCGGGATCCAGATCGCTGCTGCATGTCAAACACAACGAGATCACTATCCAGGACGCTGCAACGTCACGGATCGTCGTCGTTCTCGCTGCAAAGTCGCTTAAGGTACCTTCACACAAAACAACTTTACAACGAGAACGACAACGATCCGCGACGTTGCAGCGTCCTGGATAGCGATCTCGTTGTGTTTGACACGCAGCAGTGATCTGGATCCTGCTGTGATATCGCTGGTCGGAGCTAGAAGTCCAGAACTTTATTTGGTCATCAGGTCAGCGTGTATCGTCAGCAAAAGCAACGATGTCAGCAATGTTAAACATGGAGCTAATGACCTGTGAGAACGATAAGTGAGTCACCGCTACGTCACAGTATCGCTCCTGCATCGTTGTGGAGCTGCTGTGTTTGACATCTCTACAGCGACCTAAACAGCGACGCTGCAGCGATCGGCTCGTTGTCTATATCGCTGCAGCGTCGCTGAGTGTGACGGTACCTTTAGTGTGAAGGTACCTTAAGGTAGGCCCTCCTGTCCCTATCTGTTTGATGATCTGTGTGCTCTGACCTCCTATCATTAGGATCTAAAACCCTGCTTAACCCTTTAGGGTACCGTCACACAGTACCATTTACATCGCTACGACGGCACGATTCGTGACGTCGCAGCATCGTATGATTATCGCTCCAGCGTCGTAGACTGCGGTCACACATTGCAATCACGGCGCTGGAGCGATGCCGAAGTCCTCAAGTAACCAGGGTAAACATCGGGTTACTAAGCGCAGGGCCGCGCTTAGTAACCCGATGTTTACCGTGGTTACCAGCGTAAAAGTAAAAAAAAAAAAACAGTACATGCTCACCATCTGATGTCCGTCAGGTCCCTTGCAGTCTGCTTCCCGCTCTGACTGAGATCCGGCCGTACAGTGAGAGCAGAGTGCAGCGGTGATGTCACCGCTGTGATCTGCTCTCACATTCCGGCCGGCAGACAGTCAGAGCGGGAAGCGGACGGCAAGGGACCTGACGGACATTAGATGGTGAGCATGTACGGTTTTTTTTTTTCTACTTTTACGCTGGTAACCACGGTAAACATCGGGTTACTAAGCCCGGCCTTCGCTTAGTTACCCGATGTTTATCCTGGTTACCAGCGAACGCATCGCTGGATCGCTGTCACACACAATGATCCAGCGATGACAGCGGGAGATCCAGCGACGAAAGAAAGTTTCAAACGATGTGCTATGACGTACGATTCTCAGCTGGGTGCCTGATCGCAGTAGCGTGTCAGACACTGCGAGATCGTAACGATATCGCTAGAACGTCACGAATCGTGCCGTCGTAGCGATAAAAATGCCACTGTGTGACGGTACCCTTAGAGTGGCTACGATAGTCTTCCTCATTGGCTTCCCTAGCCCATGTGCTGTAATAGCTGCAACACTTTATGGAGAAGCCAACACAGCTGTGCCTGACGTCATAGGAGCCCGGTCTCTGGCTAATGCAATCTTTGAGAATATGTGAGATGGAGCTGGGCATTTTTTAAATGCTCTGCGCAAATGGTTCGAATTCACCAGGACCTACAAATTGTGTGAAATTCAACTTGAATTCAAATCTCAGTGGATCAATTCAGCCATCTCTAGTAATAACAGTACTTTGTCCTGACAGAAGAGGATAAATCAATCATTACTGGGGAATACAATTGGACTGAAATCAATGAGCCATCACTTACCATGGTTTTAAATAATTAAGTGAATGATGAAGACAATTATATTTACATTAAGTCAGACAAAGTGACTTGCTCAGACAATATTCTAATGAGACAGCCATTCCAATGGTCAGAGATTTATGGATAAAATTTAGCTTTTATCATTTTTACTTGTTGTATGTCATAAGCAGTGTTTTCCTGTGCATTATGGAAAGATGCAGGTAATTTAGGTTTTGATGTATTTTGTATATTTTTACATTACATACTGTCTATATCTAGATCCAAGCAGCGATCGACATCTCCTACTTGCTTCTTCTGCACAACAGTGATGTTATAATAATTTACCTAACTCTTCATCTGCAATGCTCACCAATAGGGTTGAGTGACTTTCATTTTTTTAAGGTCGAGTCGGGTTTTGTGAAACCCGACTTTGTCCAGAGTCGAGTCGAGTGTAGTCGGCCGACTATCGCTAAAAGTCGGGGATCGACCGAAACACGAAACCCAATGCAAGTCAATGGGGAACCATAGTCGGCAGTGAGTGGAGGCCAGGAAAACACCTACAGTGCCCATTTTAATGCCAAAAACATCCATTCTTGTTTCTGAAGCTTGTCAATCTAAATTAACTTTATAATAATAGTTGGGCATAGGAAATTGGGGGTCATTTGGCAAAAGTTGTGGGGGGTAGGGCTGGTTCAAGGCTTTAGAGGGCCCAGGAAATGTAGACTACGTCACGGCGGTGGAGCAGGGAGAGGTAAGTATTTCAACGTTGCAAGTGCTGTGATCCTGAGCAAGCAGGGGGGGCCCACTCGTTGGCATTGGCACTGGCACAGGGCCCCTCAAAATACAGCGGTGTGTTTGCACGGCGGGGGCGCCTCCCACCAGGAGCGACACTTTTGCGTACTCTGAGGGGCCCTGTGCCAGTGACGTCGCCAATGAGTATGCCCCCCCACCTGATGAAGGAACCTGCACTTTCATCTGCACCTTCCTCTTTGTCCCTGTGTAAGGTGGTATAACATGCGGTAAGGGGGACCTTACTTCCAGCAGGGTCAGATTCTGGCTGTGTAGAGTGCAAGGGGAATGTAGTGTTCTGGGTCAATGTACCAGCAGACTCATCTAGCAGTGGCTGGGCAATGGGCAGGATGAGGAGGAAACAGATATAGGGCCAAAGAATAAAGTAGGCTAAATGCAGTTCAAAATTGGTAACAGGACTAAACAGGCGGCACTGCTTTGTTCAGTGGAGTAGCAAACCCAAGAGCAGCACACACTGTTTTAAGGGCCCAACCACACTAGTAGGCCAAATGCAGTTTAATTTCTGATACTATAGGCTGAAAGCCAGAAGGTAGAAGCTCAGCTGTATTCAGTTGAGGACAAACACCAGGCAGGGGCAGACACCGTTAGTAGGCCCTAAACACCATTTTTTTTATTTAAAAACAGCACTTAATGAGAGCCAGAAGGTTGAAGCTCAGCTGTATTCAGTTGAGGACAAACACCAGGCAGGGGCAGACACCGTTAGTAGGCCGTAACCAAAGTTGAAGGCGAAATGGAGTTTAATTTCTGATACTATAGGCCGAAAGCCAGAAGGTAGAAGCTCAGCTGTATTCAGTTTAGGACAAACACCAGGCAGGGGCAGACACCGTTAGTAGGCCCTAAACACCATTTTTTAATTTAAAAACAGCACTTAATGAGAGCCAGAAGGTTGAAGCACAGCTGTATTCAGTTGAGGACAAACACCAGGCAGGGGCAGACACCGTTAGTAGGCCCTAAACACCATTTTTTTATTTAAAAACAGCACTTAATGAGAGCCAGAAGGTTGAAGCTCAGCTGTATTCAGTTGAGGACAA